>NW_027223752.1:173495344-174120344 GCF_028538775.1 Myotis yumanensis | reverse complement strand
ATGAACTGGTGATTATAATAGAATCAGGGACATAGAAAGGGTATGGACTGACTATTCTTGGGGGGGAAAGGGGTGTGGGAGATGCGGGAAGAGACTGGACAAAAATCATGTACCTATGGATGAGGACAGTGGGTGGGGAGTGAGGGCAGAGGGTGGGGTGGGAACTGGGAGGAGGGGAGTTATGGGGGGAAAAAAGAGGAACCAATGTAATAATCTGAACAATAAAGATTTAATTATTAAAAAAACACACACAAAAAAACAAAAAACCAAAATAGACCTATAGGTTGAAATAAGAAAAGGACATACACAGAGAGAAAAATATTAATACTGTGTTTTTCAGATGTCAGAACTAGGGTTGGTCTTTGGGATTGATTGTACTATATTCCAAATTGTTTCCTCCCTCCTTCCCTATTAGAAGATTATGCATGTCTACCTTTTTTCATATGGCTTGTGTGCCTTTCTATGGAAGGAGTAGTTCCTAACCTCAGGCACCACACCTGTCCAAATTATTTGCTTTAGGAAGTGGAATTTGAGTAAAAGTGAGAGCACGCCAGTTGGGAGCAGAGGCTTTAAGAGCCATTACATACTTTGGTTTGATCTCCTTTCCTTTGTTGCAAGAATAGCACAGTCTAGTTAGGGCCTCCAGGCTCCATTTTTAGCCTGCATTCTGGAATAAGGAAGAAATGTGGGGCAGGAGCTGAATTACTGTGACAAGTAGCTAATACAAAACAGGAACAAAGAAAGAAGGAAAAAAAGAAAACCACAAAGAAACCTTATATATTCTTATAAGCATAAGCTACTTTACATTTTTGGGAGTCATTTGTTACAGCAACCTACCCTAGAAAAATAATTGACAGGGTCTTATGTAATTCTGTCGAATGACCCAGAAAAAGGCCTCCATCATCTTCCCTTCAATATTCAGATAACAGTCATATTGAATAATAAAATGAAAACAAGTAAATTACCTGAGCATTGACTAAGTCTGAAGCATTATGCTAACAGCTGTACCAATGTTATTTCCAGTATCCTAGTTAGTGCTCTCTGAAACCCTTCTACAAATACTAAGAATCCCTTTACCAGTAAGGAAACTCACTTGGCCAAGGTCATAGATCTACTTCCAGCCAGACTCAGATTAAAACCCTGGTTTCCGGGGCCTGGCATGCTAGCACTTATGAATTTAAAGTAAACAGGTGATATAAAACACATGCACATAGTGGTAATCCAAACAGTGGTAATGGTTTTGAGGAACCTAAAAATGTGGAGGCCTGGCTAGGGTAGCTCAGTGGTTGAGCAGGAGGTTACGGTTCAATTCCCGGTCAGACCACATGCCCAGGATACAAATTCGACTGATCCCCAGTGTGGGGTGTGCAGGAGGAAGCCAAACAATGATTCTCTCTCATCATTAATGTTTCTCTCTCACTCTCTCTTCCTCTCTAAAAATCAATAAAAATATACTTAAAATAAATAAGTAAAATTTTAAAAATGTGGAAATGACTCTAGCAAAGATAAGAAAGAGCACCTGTAAGATACCTGAATAAAAGCAAATGCCACACTATAGACATTGAAAGTAAAAGCTGAAAAGAGATATGACTGAAATATAAGAAGGCATGAAGTTTCTTAAGAAATGAATATGGCTTCAAATAGAAATTTAAGACTATAATGAGTTATTCTTATTGCTTGAATACATTTAATAAAATTGTTTTATGGGTTGAATTAGGTATCCCCAACCCCAAATTCATATGGTGAATACTAACCTCAGTACCTTGGAATGTGAGCTTATTTGAAAATAGATTTGTTGTAGACATAATTAGTTAAATAAGATGAGGTCACATTAGAGTAAGGAGGGTCCCTGAACCAATATGACAGGTATGTCTATTTTTAAAAAGGGAAATTTTGACACAGACACGGAGAGAATGCTATGTGAAGATGAAGGTAGAGCTCAAGGAGCTACAGCAGAAGTTAATGGAGGGTGAAGATTACTGTCAAACCACCTGAAATTGGGAGAGAGGAGTGGAACAGGTTTCTTCCCCACAGCCCTCTGAAGGAATCAATCAGGCCGACAACTTGATCTTGGTTTTCTAGCCTCCAGAACCAACAGACAATGTCTTTCTGTTGTTTAAGTGACACAGTTTGTAGTACTTTGTTACAGCAGCTCTAGCAAACTCATACACATTATTTATTAACTTAGAAAACAAGTTGGAAACTTTAAGAACAGATATCACCTCAAAATAACAATTTATCAATAGAATAAAAAGATTGTATAAATTCATAAAGTTATAATGAGTTGTGAATGACAACTGTGATATATTCATGCTTCTAGCTAGCCTTTGAAGTTGACTTCAGAGGGAGAACCTGATAGTCGGCATGAAAGGTTTTAGTTCAGTGGTTCTCAACCTGTGGGTCGCAACCCCATTGGGGGTCGAACGACCCTTTTACAGGGGTCACCTAAATACATCCTGCATATCAGATATTTACATTACGATTCATAACAGTAGCAAAATTACAGTTATGAAGTAGCAATGAAAATAATTTTATGGTTTGGGGTCACCACAACATGAGGAACTGTATTAAAGGGTTGTGGCATTAGGAAGGTTGAGAACCACTGTTTTAGTTTATTATATTAAAAGGATAAACATTCAAGGTTACTTCTATAATTATGTATAAGACTGGGATAATTTTCCAGTTTTAATTTTGAGTATTTTCCAAGTGTGTCTATCTCCTTGTAAAATTTTAGTTACTTTAAAATGTAGGCATAGTGGAAAGGGCAGAAGTACTTTGGCCTCGCATGGAAATAGTTTATTCTTTCATGCCCTCTAGCACACAGCTGAAAATAGTGCCCTGATGGCCTGAGAGAGTTAATTCACATCCCAGATGCCTAACTTACTCCCTGGGAGTAAATTACTCATTGGCAAGACAAGGTCATTCTTCATTTTAACCATTACCAAAGCATTTTATATTGTCAAGTGCTATGTGGTTTTGCAATCCTTAAAATCCCCCGGTGAAGTAAAGGGGATGACAAACACAATTATGTCTGATTTACAGACTAGGGAACTGGGACTCAGGCAAAAGACAAAGCCATCATTGGTAAGGGCCATCCCAGAAGGCAGGAGCTCTGGCTCGGGTCTCTGTATATCATGTGTAGAGCAAGAACACACCTAAGGGACATTAGCTATGCATGCAATTCTTATATTTCTTGGAACTTTAGCTCCCCACCCAAGCTGATACTTGGCAGCAGCCATCTGTCAAAGAAACAAAGGTACAAAGAAAGTTAAGTACAAATTGAGTACAGCATGTTAGCATTTTAGCTACTCAGGATTAGAGATGTCTCCAAAATCAAAATGAAACACACTGTAACTGCCAAAAACAGTGACAGAAGGAGTAAGGGCACCCTCCTATTTGCCATTCTCTTTGACAGGTGAATCCAGTTAAAAGGATCAGTGAAAGCATGTGCAGGGGGCCAGGACAGACAAAGCTTAGAAAAAAAAAAAAATACAGAGAATAAACATTCCACTGTGTAGTGTAATTTAATCTAAAAATCCACATTAATCTGAAAAAAGTCCTCATTTCTGCTTTATCACTTAATTATAAGATGAAACCACGACTTGGCATTTAGTCCAACAAGCATGTTCTACCTACCCTTACAGCATATGAACTTAGCACTTGTCAAGCTATTGCCCGTAAAACAATGATGAGCTCTTTGCTGGGAGTGTTCTGGGGATGTACTTCCCTATCTAAGTCCACGACCTACGATCCCAGCTCTTGAAAACTGCTAAAAATTTCTAAATGAAATATCTGAAAGTAGCCTTATGAATAAATCAACATTTGAGTTTCAATTGGAATTTTAGGCGTTGGGCTACCAGGTCAGGATGGCTGGCTGGCTTCCAAATGCCTGCAGTTGAATGTTGGATGCTTCATGTCTGCCTCAATCTACATCCTAAGGTAACAAGCAGCCAGAGCAGATGTGATTTTATGTAATTTAATGTTTACTTGCTTTTTATTTTATAAAGTTTGAAACGTTCTAACCCATTTTCCTGCTGCCAGAGACCCAGAGCTGCCCTGATGAACCATCGATTCTGAAATCAATGGCTGTGCTGCCAGTGCTTGGAAAGCATGATTGCTCTTTCAAAGCAAGCGCTGAGGAAGGAGGGCCCTCCAGAGTTTGATCAATTTTTACCACAATGAGGCAGAAAAGTTAAGAATCAGTGTGATGACCTATTACATCGATGTCACTCCAGTCTAGGGCTTTTCTGGCACAGAGAGTTACGGATGGAAATTCCAATTTGTGGTGACAAGTGTGGAAACAGCTGCCACAAATCTATGGCACAGTCTATCAAAACTTTTTTTAGTGATTTTACAATTCAGTAAAGTGAACACATAATTAGACTTAATTGTATGATTCAAATCACACTCTTTTATACAATAACTAGAGGCCTGGTGCACAAAATTTGTGCACGAGGGTCATGTCCCTCAGCCCGGCCTGCACCCTCTCCAATCTGGGACCCCTTGGAATCCCAAAGGGATCGGTCCTAAACTGGCAGTCGGACATCCCTCTCACAATCCAGGGCTGCTGGCTCCTAACCTCTTGTCTGCCTGCCAGCCTGATCACCCCCAAATACCCTCCCCTGCCGGCCTGGTCGCCCTTAACTGCCCTCCCCTGCCGGCCTGGTCGCCCTTAACTGCCCTCCCCTGCTGGCCTGGTTGCCCCCAACTGCCCTCCCTTGCCAGCCTGGTCACCCCTAACTGTCCTCCCCTGCAGGCCTCGTCCCCCCCAACTGCCCTCCCCTGCCGACCTGATCACCCCTAACTGCCCTCCCCTGTTGGCCTATTTGCCCCTAACTGCCCTCCCCTGCAGGCCATATTGTTACGGTCATCTTGTGGAGGACATCTTGTGATGACGTCGTGCGCGGATGTTGCATGAGGGTGTGACGCCACCTAGGCTTTTATTATATAAAATAGAATTTCTTGTTTGGTGGCATTTGGTTTAATAATCCCTTTCTTTCAGAAAGCTTTTGGCTGAAAAAATTTGCTAATATTAATTAGTCAAAAACAGACTAGAAAATATGTAGATACCTTGGGTACAATGGGTTACTTCAGAGAAATAATTACACTTTAAAAAACCCAAAGCAGACATCTATAATACTTTCAACAATAATGATAAATTTTTAAAAACCAATTGGACTATTTTCTAATCATATTTTAATTTTAATTGATATTATAGCTGTTAACATATACCTCCTCCACAAAATAATAGTGAATGTAAGACAAACCCTCCTGGCTGTACCAAACATAATCAAAATGTACACTGGCTTTTAGAATGACTAGTTATATTAATAAAATTTTGTTTGTCCAGGGAGTAAACAAGAAACCTGCCAGCCCAAGACCTATGAACCACTGAACAAAGCAAATAGAAGCCCAGGAGCTATGCAAAGTAGATTTTCAATTTAAGAAATGGTGAGTAGATATAAAGACTTATTTTAACACTTAAAACTCACATATATTTCCTGTGCAAATTTTTCTTAAATAGCACTTTGGTTCTGGTGAGGCCATAGGTCCACTTTGTCTGTTAGTAGAAACTTCATAGTATTTACAGATAAGTTTAACACAGCACTGGAAAGTGTGTCACTACAGAGAAAATAAATACACAAAATTTATGCCATAAAAGGTTGGACAAATTTTATCAGTGAGCAGAGGATTTATAACAAATTAAAGAGCTTAGTAATGATAAGGGAGAAATGATGGAGCGCTACAGAAAGAATCTAGCTCAGAGATAATTATATGATTTAAGGGAGGGGGAGGATAAGAACTTAATTCTCTAACAATAAAAAATAAGAACTGAAGCAGAAAGAGGTCGGCTTGGGAATGAAATGGATCACAAAGGAAAACTGAAGGAGCTAAATGGTTCATGGCCAAATACAGGGCCAAAAACCTGGGGAAGAATCAAATTTCAAATTAAGAGCTGAATCAACAAAGTAAGCAATACCTAGAGAGATTAAGCCACCAGAATTGTGAACCTATAAAACCCTTATTTGTAGTAGTGGTAGAACCTGAACTTTCCAGGCAGAAGTGTGGAGAAACTGGCTAAAAATATTTTAGGACAATTAAATTGGACAAAATTATGGCATCAAGGGCATGGCATTTAAAGTGATTTTGTTTTAAAGTCCTGAGTTAAATTCCCTTGAGTGGCAGCAGTAAGAGGTGTCCAGTGACAAAATAACAGGGAGTGGTCTTTAGACTTTGCTTTAAGTCTGTTTTATTGTGCTGTTCTAATGTTTGAAAGTTCAGGTCCGCATCCATCAATGTAGGAAATCATTTAGCATTCAAAATTTCAGAGGGTGTTTATGCACAAAGGTGAATACTGCCTTTAGCAAGGTCAACATGTGAATGTTTTGGTTATCTTAAAGCTGAAAATCTAAATTAGTGGGTGATTCTGATGAATCTCAGAGGGAAGGGAGTGGGTAGGAAGAGCTTAATCAAAGAACTTATATGTATACTAGAGGCCTGGTGCACAACATTCATGCACTGTGGCCGGGGAGGGTTCCCTCAGCCTGGCCTGTGGCCTCTCACAGTCTAGGACCCCTTGGGGGATCCTTAGCACTGCCATGGAGGTGGGAGCCACTGCACTCACCAGCCATGAGCCCGGCTTCTGGCTGAGTAGTGCTCCTCCTGTGAGAGCACACTGACTACCAGGGGGCAGCTCCTGCGTTGAGTGTCTGCCCCCTGGTGGTCAGTGCATGTCATAGCGACTGGTCATTCCACTATTCGGTTGATTTGCATATTAGGGTTTTATTATATAGGATAAGCATAACCCATGGATACAGATGATAGTGTGATGAAGGCCTGGGCGCGGGCGGGTGGAGGGGGTCAATGGGGAATAAAACGGGAATGCTTTCAACAACAAAGATTAATTTAAAAATAATAGTAATAATAAAATAATAAATAAGTGGGTAATTATTTCCTTTATTTATGAAATAATCCTTCATTTGCAAAAGTTTTGAACATGACATCTCTTATTTCATATTTTAAAAAATCAACCCCTATAAAGAATCAGGAGATCATCTTTTGCATTAAGGTAAAATAAATTCCTGTGTATAGTTATTCTTCCACGTAGGGGACATTTTAATGTCGTATACAGGTTCCTTTTAGTGAGAGACTTCCTATCTCAGCTGCTAGGGGGGTGCTGTTGCCAGACAACTTCGAACTGTCAGCCCTCTCAAGTGATCAACTCAGCTGTGAAGAGCCACCTTGCATAAGGACATGCTCCCTCATTCCTGGGAGTAGCCCACACCCAGTGACTGATCTATGCAGGAGTATATAGGCCAGCCAGTTTAACCCAATCTAACACAACTCTGAAAGTCAATGGTTGCTGTTGATCTTGAACTCCAGCTCAACTTCTCCCTCTGCTCAATCCTGCTCCCTTCCACTCCCTTCCATAAGTGTTGATCTCAAGGGTCCTTAAAAAGCATTCTGCATGTTAAACTGCATACCAGAGACTGTTTTCCAAGGAGCCTAGGTTCTAATCCTATGTAATAAAGAGCTAATATGCAAATGGTCACCATGCCCTCACATCATCACTACCTCATGCCATCACGCCGTAACTGCTCAGACACTCAACACTGGGGAAAGAGGTATGGGGACCAGCCAGGCATAAATGAGCTCTCAAGAGAGGAATGGGGACTAGTCAGGCTGCAGTCCAGGAGAGGGACAAGCTGCCCACCCTGTGGTCCCGGACGCCAGTGGCTGCACCTGCGGCCCAGGAGAGGGACAAGCCACCAGCCCTGCAGTCCCAGGCGCCAGTGGCTGCGCCTGTGCCTGCGGCTGGGAGAGGGACGAGCCACATGCTCCATGGTCCCGGGCACCAGCGGCTGTGCCTGCGCCCCAGGAGAGGGAAAAGCTACCTGCCTCTTGGTCCCAGGTGCCAGCAGCTGTGGCTGTGGCCTGGGAGAGGGACAAGCCACCCGCCCCACGGTCCTGGGCACCTGCGGCTGCAGCCAGGGCAAAGCCACCCACCACGGTCCCCTGCAGCTGGGCTGGCCTGTGCAAAGCTGGCCTGGGTCCTGGATGCCTGCAGCTGGCCAGAGGGAGGGAAACCCGGGTCCCAGGTGCTTGCGACTGGCCAGAGGAGAGAATCCTGGGTCCTAGGTGGGGGGCAAGACAGAGGTGGTTAGGGGTGATCAGGCCAGCAGGGGAGCATTTAGAGGCAATCAGGCCAGCAGGGGAGCATTTAGAGGCGATCAGGCCAGCAGGGGAGCAGTTAGGGGTGATCAGGCAAGAAGGCAGAGGTGGTTAGGGGTGATCAGGCCAGCAGGGGAGCATTTAGAGGCAATCAGGCCAGCAGGGGAGCAGTTAGGAGTGATCAGGCAAGAAGGCAGAGGTGGTTAGGGGTGATCAGGCAGGCAGGCAGGTGAGTGGTTAGGAGCCAGCGGTCCCAGATTGTGAGAGACAATTGAACATCAGCCGAGGGGTCCGGGATTGGAGAAGGTGCAGGCTGGGCTGAGGAACCCCTTCTCCCCTCCACCATGCATGAATTTCGTGCACCGAGCCTCTAGTATTATAGAAAATACATCAAACATACATGTTAAGTAAAATGTATGCAGATTGCTGAATTATATACATCAGTTTAGAGATAAGAGAGGATTGAGGGAAACAAAAACACTGAAAGAACCTGGATAATATGGAGCAGAAACTTAAAGTTCAAGCCAATATAAACATTGTGGACAAAGGAAAATGTGGAAGTATGCTTTAAGTGACATGCCTTTACTTCTTTTTTTTTTTTCATAGCTGCAAACTTCCTATTTCCAAATATAGTCACATTCACAAGTACTGGTAACTAGGGCTTCAAGATTTTCTTAACTTGATGTTTATTAAAATTCAAAGTATGATAGTGATCATACCTAAGCTGAATAATTAGACAACATATTCAGTATTTATGAGTGCAAGATTACAAATCAAAGATGCTTTTGTTATCCTGAGTTTTATAGGTAAAACATATTCATCTTTTAAATTCTATCTAGCTATAGGTAAAACTCACTCAACTTTTTTTTCCTGATTTATTTTTTTAATTATTTAAAGTATTACGTATAGTATATTACATATGTCTCCTTTACCCCTCACTGGCCTCCCCCTGTCCACCCCAACCCCTCGCCCCAGGCACATGCCCTCACCCCCCTAGTGTCTGTGTCTATTGGTTATTCTTACATGCATGCATACAAGTCCTTTGGTTGATCTCTTACCTGCCCCCTTCCCGGCCTTCCCACTGAAATTTGATAGTCGGTTTGATGCTTCTCTGTCTCTGTATCTATTTCTGTTCATCAGTTTATGTTGTTCATTATATTCCACAAATGAGTGAGATTATGTGATATTTATCTTTCTCCAACTGGCTTATTTCACTTAGCATAATGCTCTCCAGTTCCATCCATGCTGTTGCTAATGGTAAGAGTTCCTTCTTTTTTACAGCAGCATATATTCCATTGTGTAGATGTACCACAGTTTTCTAATCCACTCATCTGCTGATGGGCACTTAGGCTGTTTCCAAATCTTAGCTATTGTAAGTTGTGCTGCTATGAACATAGCGGTGCATATATACTTTCTGATTGGTGTTTCTGGTGTCTTGGGATAGATTCCTAGAAGTGGTATCACTGGGTCAAATGAAAGTTCCATTTTTAATTTTTTGAGGAAACACCATACTGTTTTCCACAGTGGCTGCACCAGTCTGCAATCCCATCAGCAGTGCACGAGGGTTCCTTTTTCTCCACATCCTCACCAGCACTTATCATTTGTTGATTTGTTGATGATAGCCATTCTGGCAGGTGTGAGATGGTACCTCATTGTTGTTTTGATTTGCATCTTTCAGACAATTAGTGACTCTGAGCATGTTTTCATATGTCTCTTGGCCTTCTGTATGTCCTCTTTTGAAAAGTGTCTATTTAGATCCTTTACCCATTTTTTTATTGAACTGTTTATCTTCCTTTTGTTAAGTTGTATGTGTTCCCTATAAATTTTGGAGATTAAATCCTTATCAGATATAACACTGGCAAATATGTTCTCCCATGCAGTAGGCTTTCTTGTTGCAGCTCACTCAACTTTTAAGTCTCTCTCTCTCTCTCTCTCTCATATATATATATATATATATATATATATATACATATATATTTCTAAACAAACTATGTTAAATATCACATATAATTTCTATTTATAGATACATTTTTAAATTCTGAGGGTTTATCATTAAATCCCATGAAAAATGTTCAATGCATTTTCTCCAAATTTAGGGATAATTATTGGGAAGGTCTGGTATAAAATAATGGAAAGTAGGGTACATAAAATATATTTCAACAATCTTGGAGATAAAGAGGTAAAAATAATATCCCAGGACTGCTAAAAAATGAGGTACAACACAAATAGCTGTTTATTTGAAAAAAATATATATTATACTAATTAATATGCCAGAGAGCAAGAAAACAAATAATGTCTTTAAAATCGAACATAGAAGTAGAGGCCATAAGGGAAGATTCGTTTATATCATGGTTCCTGTTTGCAATTTAGCTGCTTCTCACAAGGGAAACTCTAGGCCACAAGCCCTAGTGTGAGTAGCAGAGATTTAATTATGTTACCATGGTTAACCATAACCCTGGGCAGCACAGGAAAACGTGACGGTATAGGAGTAACAGCATAAATCTTGGGAGTGCCCACATGATGGATCATTCTGTTCATGAAATCCCTTTTGTAACAACATTTCATGCTCTGAACATTAACATATTAAACAAAGGTTAAATTGGTCAGTAACATTAAAGAACAAGGAATGATTTAAAAATATTCCTAAACAAAAGGGCTGCCTTCTTAAAAATGAGCTCTGTGGTACATGAATTTCCTCAAGGAAGTTTAATGTTAATGATGGTGATAGTTCAACTGAGAGAGATGAAAACAAAATTAGAAAGATGTTGGATGAAATTATTTAAAAGGATAGGTTGGTAGTGGGGAAAGGCTTTTCCAATTACTTCTCTGTGTGTGTTTTTTTTCAATTAGTTCTGGTCTAGAAAATGTTTAAAAATTAAGATTAGAGATGTTTAATAATTGTTCTATTAAATAATATATTATCTTAGGAGTTGTGACTGGCAATTCTCTCCCCCATTCTGAATTTTAACTTTTCTTTTTCTTTCATGAACAGTTTTTCACATTAGGTAATATACTGTGGAGGAATAGAGTTAGGAAGAAGACAATAAAATCATTCTATAAAGTTTTATCTTAAAAGAACATGCAAAAGTGTTGCAAAATATGTAATGAACCACAAATGCTCTTGGTTGTCTAAATTTTCTGTGAGCAGAACTATATTTTGCATGGTTCACATGACATATAAAAGGCAATGGCTGAAAAAAATACTTAGGGATAGAAATCTTGAGGCTTATGTGTCTAGAATTGAACTTCACCACATAAATACCTAAAGCAGCGGTTCTCAACCTGTGGGTCACGACCCCTTTGGGGGTTGAACGACCCTTTCACAGGGGTCGCCTAAGACCATCGGAAAACACATATATAATTACATATTGTTTTTGTGATTAATCACTATGCTTTAATTATGTTCAATTTATAACAATGAAATTGGGGGTCACCACAACATGAGGAACTGTATTAAAGGGTTGTGGCATTAGGAAGGTTGAGAACCACTGACCTAAAGGAAAATGCAGGTTCCAGGGCTCTATTCCAGAGTCTAGGCCATAATATTAAGGAGTTGTTAGTGTTGGGAAGTTGTCTTATTTTTATCAACTCATTTGATGATTGTGAAGCAGTGTCTATGTTAGATAACAACTGATCTAGCACAGCAAGTGCTTTATTTTATAGTCATAGAACAAAGAACTAGGTGATTACATAATTAGGGTTACATAGCTAGGACATGAGCTCAAAGTTTCCATCAACCACCACTTCTGTGCTGTTTTCTCAATTCAATTAGATTCAATTTGATTTTTGTGTTTGTGTGCTTTGCAGAGCATTGACCATTAAAAAAAATATTGAATTTATTGGGGTAACATTAGTTAAAAATATTATGTAGGTGTCAGGTGTACAATACTAAATACATCATCTGTACACTGTACTGTGTGTTTACCAACCCAAGTCTCGTTCCATCATCATTTTTTTTGCAAATCAGAATTAAGATTTATTTATTCATGTATCATTCATTCATTCATTCCATCACCATTTATCGCCCCTTCAACCTCTTCTACCTGCCCCCACCGCTCTTTCCCTCTGGTATTCATCATACTCTTGTCTGTGTCTATGAGATGATTTTTTTCTTTGCTTAATCCCTTCACCTTTTTCACCAAGCCTCCCAACACCCCTCTCCTCTGACAGCTGATTCTATTTGACAAGATTCAATTTAATTCATTCAACCTAATGGAAGAGCAAGTATTCACTGACCATTTATTCTGGAATGTATTGTTCTAATTTTGAAAGATTAATTTTAGGTACATTAATGGAGATATTTTAGATCAGCGGTTCTCAACCTGTGGGTCGCGACCCCTTTTCGGTCGAACGACCCTTTCACAGGGGTCACCTAAGACCATCCTGTATATCAGATATTTACATTACAATTCATAACAGTAGTAACATTAAGTTATGAAGTAGTAACAAAAATAATTTTATGGTTGGGTCACAACATGAGGAACTGTATTTAAAGGGCCAGAAGGTTGAGAACCACTGTTTTAGATGAAGGTTCCTTAAAACAAAGTGCATTGAAAGATTTCAGGGGCCTTTGAAATTATGCTAAAGTTTAGTTTATTTGCACTAGCATTTTTTTTTTAACAATGAAGTTTCCACAGCTTTTATCAAAATTTCAGAGGGGGTTATGCTACACTCCCAAATTAAGGACCATTGATCCAAATCCTTACCTCTGGCTGATTTGTTTTCCAAAACCATGTTAGAAGTAAAGCATTAACACCCTAACGTCTTGGGACTTAATATTTGAGCTTATCCATCTTCCCCAAAAATGTAAGCTATTGGGGAGAATTAAATGTGTTGCTGCAATTTAATCACTTTTTTCTTGCTTTCTTATTTGTACATAAAACATAAAATTCACACAAAGTAAAACATATTGAATATTTATTTTATTATTTTTATTCTCTACTTTTATAATTTCGGAGAACAGAGAGTAAGAAAATAAGTCAAGTGGATAACACTTACACATAATAACATCATTTACTCTGTTTCAGCATGCCTCGTATTCTGAGAGTAATTGCATTCTCTGGTTAGATAATGAGATTCTAAAGTAAAAAATAAATGCTTTTCATTAGATGTTTTTATTCAGTATTATATTTTATATGGAAGCTCTAGTAATATGTTTAGAAAGAATGCAATAAATTACATATATATATATATATATATATATATATATATAGCTTTTGTAATAGGAAAATTTTTGAGGAAAAAATAAAGAATTAAATGTCTTACAAAAACAGATTTTTCTATCTCAAGGTTAGAAGAGCAATTATGTTCTTTTGAGTTGCTGATGAAGAACATCATCAAAATGGAATTGCTTCTTTGTGAGAGAATTGTCAGCTTACCTTTATATTAACAGATAATATCTATGAAATATATCTGGGGGGGATGGTGTTTTAGTCAGTGGTGTCTCTATTATAGTTCCCAACCTAAGCCAACATATTTTTTAGATTGTTCCCCTAGTTTTACTACCTCAAATAAAAAAGATACAAAAATTTAAAAACACCTTTATTTCTAACCAAATTGAATATTATAGCTATCAAGTAGTTTACATCATGTCATAATCCTAGCTTTTAGATTGTGCTAATGACTCTGCTTAGAGACTCAAACAGCCAAAAGTGTGTCTTATAATATATATTATACCTGCAATTGTTTGGATATTACATCACAATAATAGTGAATTTAATAAGGGGTATTAAGTGATAGAATAGAAAAGGACCAGAAAACTGTTAAAACTTTCAAAATATAATATAATATACTGATTTATCCATTGATGGATATTCTGGAAATGAAGCTCTTTTATATAAATGTACTTGTAACACATAACAGGGTGTACTAGGAGAAATACTTTTTCACAGTTTCATCTATGTGAAATTTTACACAACAAAAATATTATGACCAGGAACAGTTGGACAAAATATGGCTTGCTTGAAGCAAGGTAAACCTGTGAAGTCTGGAGAATTTGTTCCGGTGACATCCTTGTATTTGACATTCAGATGATGATTAGTTCCCCTTCTTCAATCAGGCAACATACTTCTGTAACCTAGCTTCTTCCCCCTTCATCCAAATATGAGTGGAGCTGATAGCAGGCATTGAACATGTTTATTCACTCATTTTTCTTTAGCGTTAGTGTAATAGCTCAGCCGAGCATTAAACTTCTCTCTAATTGAGAAATGAAATTGTTTTTTTCTGAAAGTTTACTCAAGGGAGTGTACAGATGAAACTATATGTACTGAAATGAAGAATCATTCTGAATGCAAATCTTCTGATGGTTGTTTTTTGAGGTTCTCCAGTGATACTGACAGTAGAGTACATAAACAGAAAAGATAAAATCAGTACTTTTGTTCATCTGTCATGGAGCAAGGAGCTAGTCTGGCTTTATCTTCTGAAGGTTTATCTCACAAGAAGGTTTTAGATTGTGCTAATGACTCTACTAGAGACTCAAACAGCCAAAAGTGTGTCTTATAATATATATTATACATGTGGGCGGGCATGTATGGGACACAAAAACACTTTTGAAGAAATTATTTTTGTGCAATACTATGTAAGAATAATTAAAAATTAAACATTTAACATGTTCCTTTAGTTTATAATGCGACAATAATAATCCTCAAAGAAATAAGTCTGCAAATAAGTTTAATAAATAAATATGTTTCCTTAAAAAGAATATGTACTTTTAGTGGGATAATGAGTAAATCGCCACATATCAGAATACATCACCTTCACCTCAT
This sequence comes from Myotis yumanensis, assembly GCF_028538775.1. Classification (NCBI taxonomy): domain Eukaryota; kingdom Metazoa; phylum Chordata; class Mammalia; order Chiroptera; family Vespertilionidae; genus Myotis; species Myotis yumanensis. The sequence continues at coordinate 174,105,408 of NW_027223752.1, read as the reverse complement.
TAAGGCTGTTTGTGATTGGAACTGAGAGAGGACATGCTTTTGTTAACACCTGAAAAATTTTTCAGAAAGTTTTCAAAAATTCTGTGTTGAAGAAGAAGAAAAGGCTGCAGAGATGCATAAATTAAAATCCACAACCCAGGAAAATTGGTTGAGTGTTGGTGCTGTATAAACTGAAACACTCAGAAGAGAGCTGAAGACTATTATCCAGCAATTCAATTCAGAAAAAAATATAATAAAGTTAGAATTAAATAAAGCTTGAGGGATAAACCCTCAATCGTTCAAGACTTTAAAGAGCATTTGAAATAACTATTACATCAAAAATATAAGTATAGAGACAACTATTTAGAAAATAATACAAAAGAACCATGAATCAACATTCATAGACTTAACCCAAAGCTACAGTCATAATCTAAAAAGTTTCATGATTTAAAAAAGGAAAACTGGGGAAATTCCATTTGTTCCTCCTTCCTTTCATTCATTCCACAAGTGAATAGCAAGTGCCTACAACATGCCAGGCACTGTAGTACTACTATCTAATGATGAAATTAACAAATAAGACAAAATTCCAGGCCTTGTGAAATCTACTCCCAATTATCAAATAATCATAAAATAAATTTAAAATCAAACAGCGACAACTCTCAAAAAGAATTGCACAGAGACAAGTGGGAATATTTGACCAATGAAGGCATTTGGAGTTTTCATTAAGGAGGTGATAATTGAACTGAAATTTGAAGGAAGGAGAGAATTTAGCAAGACAATGCTGGGGAGGGGTATTGGTAAATTCTAACTAGGCCAGATTAAAGATTTTAAAAGTAATGAGAGACCATTGACGTTTATTAAAAAGAAGTTGAGAGATGATTTTCTGATTTGATTTCTGAAAAGATAATTCACTACTATATTTTGCATTTAATGTTTTTATTATGCAAACACTGAATATCCTATGTATACTTATTTAATTACTGAAATAATTGTGTACCATTAATTCCAATGGGAATAATTTAGTTTTGTTAATTTTTTGAAATAAAAATTACTTTAAAAGAGTTTTTTCAGGTTACAATTATCTTCTGGAAGCAAGAAAGACTCTATAGTCTGATGCTCAGAGGAGAAGAATGGATGAAAGATGAAAATTGGCAGATTATCTGCAAGTAGATTATTGAGAAATTATAGCATGAGAGAAGGACCCAGGGTCAATCCTTTAGGAGCTCCCAAATTCATGGCCATATGTTGGGAAGGAGAATATAAAAGATATGAAAGTGGAATAGGTGGAGAGAGAGGAGGAATATCAGACAGTAGTGTGTCAGGGAAGCCAAGAGAAGAGAGTGGACTAAAAAATGTTCATCATATTGAGAGAAAAGGAGTACATTAATTAATTTAGTTGAGGTAAAGTGAACATAAACCCAATTGGAGAAAATTGAGAAAATAGATGTATGAAAGTACAGTGGTAATGAGAAACTTTTTGAGAAGTAACCTTCAGAAATAGAAAATAGAAAGAGATTTAGCCAGAGGTAAATGAAGCATCTAGAAATAGTTGTTTACTATATATATATATATATATATATATATATATATATATATATATATATACATAATTTTTTTTTTATTGAGTCAGAGAGTTATAGAAACATCAATGATGAGAGAGAATCATTGGTCGGCTGCCTCCTGCACGCCTCCTACTGGGGATCGAGCCTGCAACATGGACATGTGCCCTTGACTGGAATCAAACCTGGGACCCTTCAGTCTGCAGGCTGACACTCTATCCACTGAGCCAAACTGGCCAGGTCTACAATTATTTTTTAAAAGAAGAGATTGGAAACTATTTAAGAGACCTGTAGTTGAGAATGAGTGGGGGTAACTGACAGTGAAATGTTACAGAAAGGCCCATAACATAAGGCGTTTGGAGGAATTGGTATTAGGTAGAAAAAGGAGTGCTCTATTATTATAGTTGGAAAAGATTATAAGATAAATTTAGATGTGTGTATATTTATGAATTAAATACACTTAATTGAGGGAATCTCCATCAGATGTCTTTCTGTTTGTTTTTTCTCTATAACTGGCATCAAAATCCCATCTAATGACCAAATAAATACATGATTAGGGAAAGCCCTGTGTTAATATTGAAAAACAGGAATAGAACATTTATCTGCTGAAATTTTCAAACAATAACTACTAGATATAACAGTAATAAGAATAGATGGAAGGGAGATTTAGAAGTAGATTTAGGCCTATCTCCCATCCTCAACCAACTTCCAAAAAAATTCCTGACTTTAAGAAGTTGAAATTTTGTCATTTTCAATCCAAAAATGAGAAAGTAGTGCAGTATCATTGGGAGTAAAATATATTTGAAGTATTGGGATTCAACATAGTTTTTAGATGCTCTAAGTTTTCATCTGGCACAGCACATAGAATAAACTTCATGAAATGAGCATGTCAATTTTGTTTCTGCCAATAGGAGTCAGACAAAGCTGAGATTCTAGCATCTTTGAATTTTTGCACCAGGAAATAGAAGTGGAGGGGAGGTATCAGGCTTTGCCTATAGCAGAGGAAAGAAATGAGACTCTTGGGTCTGTTCACTGCAAAGGTTTTCTCTACACCTTTCCCCAAGGGCTTCTGGATCTGAAATTAAAAGCCCATCTTAGATTTAGGGAGATAGTATGAGACCAGATATTATAAAATAATGCAAATATGTCATCCTTAAAACAATGTGGCCCAAGCCCAAAAATGGGTATTCAATTCAGTGAAAAAGTAGCGTGCTGGACTTAAAATAGCATAGGCATTTACCATATGGTAAAACTGGCATTTCAAGTCAACAGGAAAAGGATGTTCTCAAAGGTCATTGGTGCTGCAATAATCAGATTCATAAGAAAAAATGATTAGATGTTATATCTTCACATTAGGGGCCAAGAAAATTTAAATGTTTAAATATTTTTCTTAAAATAGAACATTAAAATAACTACGAGGAAAAACAAGTATATATCAGGTGTAGGATTTTATTTCTAGGAAATCATCCTGATTCTTCAGAAATTGCGATCTGAGATTCTATCTACTGTATTGTTTTATATAATAAGAATGCTAATGATCAAATTTTTTTACAAAACACTGTTCATAATGTTTTATAAATTATTACCAATATATGAAAAAATAGAATGCCATCACAGTCATTTTACAGAGTTAGCTACATGACTCTAAACATAGCTATTGTTCACTATCAAATATGTGTACTGTTCAACTTCAAGACTTACTATAAAGGTATAGTAATCAAGATAATGTATCACTGGTGAAAGAACAGACAAAGAGATAAATGGAACAGAATAAAGAGCCCAGAAAAAGATCCACACAAATAGTCAACTGATCTTTGGCAAAAGAGCAAAGACAATACAATGGAGCAAAGATGGTCTTTTCAACAAATGATGCTGGAATAACTAGACATCCAAATGCACACAGGAAATGGTTCTAAACACAGACCTTACATCCTTCAAAAAACTTAACTAAAAATGGATCATAGACCTAAATGTGAACTACAAAAACAAAACACCTAGAGGATAATGTAGGAGGAAATCTAGATGATTTGGGGTTTGACAATGACTTTTTGGATACGGAACCAAAGGCATGACCCATAAAAAAAAAGTATTGATAAGTTGGTTTTTATTAAAATTAAAAACTTCTGCTCTGCCAAAGATACTCTCATGAAAATGAAAAAACAAGCCACTAGGAGAAAATATTTGTAAAAACAATCTGATAAAGAACTCTTATCCAAAACAGAATGAACTCTTAAAACTGAACAATCTGATTAAAAAATGGGCAAAAGATCTGAACTGACTTATCAGTAATAAAGATATACAGATGGCAAATAAGCATATGAAAACATGCTCCACACTATATGTCACTAGGGAATATTGCAAATTAAAACAAGAAGATACCACTATACATCTATTCAAATGTCCAAAATCCAAAGCACTGACAACACCAAATGCTGGAGCGGATGTGTGTTAGCAGAAACTCATACCCTTGCTAGTCAGAATGTAAAGCGGTATAGCCACTTTGGAAGAGTATGGTGGTTTCCTATAAAACTAAACATACTTTTACTATATAATCCATAGGCCCGCTCCTCCATATTTACCCAAATGAGTTGAAAAGTTATGTCTACAAAAAAATGCCTGCACACAGATGTTTATAGAAACGTTCCATAATTGCCAAAACCTAGAAGTAACAAAATATCCTTCAGTAGGTGAATGAATAACAAACTGTGGTACAGACAATGGAATTTTATTCAGTGCTAAAAGAGAAATGACTTTTCAGGCCATGAAAAGCCATGGAGGACTCTTAGATGCATGTTGCTAAGTGAAAGAAGCCAAGCTTTAAAGACTACTGTATGATTCCAATATCTGACATTCTGGAAAGGCAAAACTATGGACACAGCAAAAAGATGAGTGTTTACCAGTGTTTAGTGGGAAGAGAAGGATGAACAGGTGGAGCACAAAGTATTCTTAGAGCAATGATACATAATGGTGGATACATGTTATTTTACATTGTCCCAGTCCACAGAATGCACACCACCAAGAGTGAACCCTAATGTAAACTATGAACTTTGGGTGATAATAATGTGTGAATAATGCAGGTTCACCAATGTAACCAATGTATTGCTGTGGCCGGGCAGGATGATAGTGAGTGAGGCTGGAGTGGAGCAGAGAGTATTTAGAAACTCTGTATTTTCCACTCAATTTTGCTATGAACATAAAAATGTTCTAAAAATAGCCTATTGGAAATATGTGGAGTGATTCTAAAATTTACCTGAAAAACTAGATAAGAGTAAATTGGGGGAAAGGAAGTCCTAATATGGTGAGAGGAGATTTGACTTTGAGTAGTGAGCACATGGTGCAATATACAGATCTTGTAACATGGAAACCCACACCTGAAATCTACATGTTCATGTTGACCAATGTCACCCCAATAAATTTAATAATAAAAAGAGAATAGATTGGTAATTTTTTAAAAGAATCTATATATCTAAAACCCTAATATGCAAATAGACCAAATGGCGGAACAACCAAACAACTGAACAATCGAACCATCAAACAACCGGTCGCTATGATGTATGCTGACCACCAGGGGGTGCACACGGAACATGGTGTGCATTGGCAACAGGTGGCAGAGCACGAAACATGGCAGGCGTAGGCCGCAGTGGGATGATGGAGCAGGTGAGCGGAGGGTGCCAGACCAAGGCAGGGTTTCAGTCACTGTCATTGGGGCAAGTCTCTGGTGGTTACTGAAAATTCTTTGCTCCCATGCGCCGCTGTCCTCCCCAGCGCTCACACCTGCTGCTGGCACCGGCCCTGCTCACACCTGCTGCTAGCGCCAGAGCTGCAGCTCGCACCCACTGCCAGCCCGGATCACTCAGTGCTATCAGCAGGTGTGAGCAGTGGCTGCCAGCCCTGATCACCCCTCAGGGCTTCTCCACCTCCCCCTGCTCCTGAAGGGCGATCAGGGCAGCAGCTGCCGCTCATACCCACTAACAGCGCTGGCCCCACTTGAACCCACTGCTGGAGCTGGCCCTAATTGCTCTGCACTGTCAGCAGTGACAGGAGCTGGGATAGCAGTAGACAGGGGACCAGGGGCCGTGGTGGGAGAGGCTGGGCGGGGGTGCAGAGGATGTGTGAGACACTCTCTCCGCCCCCCCCAATGCCAACCATGGCCTCACGGCCTGCAGTTCCTTTCAAGATGCACAAATTCATGCACTGGGCCCCTAGTAATGATAATAAGGTTGCCCTGTTTTAAATTAGATAATTTAAATAGCCATGATGATTAATATAGAGATATACTAGTAAGCTATTTGACAGACAGATTTTTGGGATAGAAACAACTTTTATCAAACTTAAATGTTACCAAGTCCTATACATTTCCATCCTAACCTCTTACTTGCCAAACATGATTGATTCATCCTCTTGGACTATTTTCTAAATGTACTTTAATCTCATATTCTTTAATATAAGTTAAATAAAAAATAAGGCATTCCTAATGTTCAAGAATACATTTACATATTGTTTCACTGAAAATGCAAACTTTGAAGCTGAGGATAGTATGCAATGTAAAATAAATTGTTAAAAATCACTAATGCTGCAAATAATTGCAAAAGAAGAATGAAAAGTACATGATGCAATGGCGTAGGTTTAGCAAAGACTAAAATGCTGGAACATTAAATCTAACCATTAAATCTTAAACTACAGGGCATCTGAAAACGGTATGATATTAATAGGAAGCTAGAGAGAAACAAAATTTAATGGCTTTAATAACCTAAATGAAGGGGTCACAATGACCAAAGAACTAAACTTTAACAAGTTTAATCATTACACTGTTGGGTGAAAAAAAAATGAAATTCTGTGGATGATAACACATAATCATAAGTTCTTAACTATTCAAAGAATCTTCTAATTAACAACTTGCTTTTTCTTAAATCATATGCAAGTGGGAAAAGTAAAAAAAAAAAAAAAACTTCTAGCCTTGTTTTATAGAGATGAAAACAGTTATTTTGTATTCCAAGCATTTTCCCAGCTGAAATTAGAATGAATATGAGATGGCTCTTAAGTGTATTTGATCTTCATTGAAACCATGTTTGGATTGCAGCTTTCAGAATATAAAAGTATCTAAAACCATTGGTCTGGAGCGAAGAGTCATCTAATGTCCACTTAGACTTTTTATATTCTGTGTTTTATGGTTTGCAAAGCTGATTTAAAATTAATCTGAACTAAAGAACAATTTATATATGCCATTTCATTGAAATCATGATGAATGTGTTTGAAATTTGAATTACAATTGAGGCAAAATCAATACAATGTTAAAAGCTGTATGTTTTGTTTCAAACTCATAATGAAATAAAAGCAAAATTGGCAATATTCTAATATTGCGATGTTTATAGTTTTCATTGAAATTATAAATAATATGGCATATATTTATTAGTGAAGTAAAACATCACCTAATACACTTTTGTCACAATGAGTCATTAGGGTATTTTTATTCATGTGTTTAGTATGATAGCAACTATTATCATTTTCCTGGGGTGATGAATGTCTTTTGAAGCCACAGTGGGATATTAAAAAACAAAACATTGTTCCCTGTCAGAGAAAGATGAAAAGACAATGACCTGAATTCTTTTGCATTACTGATTAAAAGCACACCTTTTGAAGAGAGAATAAAAATGGCTTGAGAAAGGTCAATGTCCTGAAAGACCAGAAAGACTGAGGAACTGTTACGATTGAAATTTTGAGGCTAAAAGAGCATGGTGATTAAAGGCAATAGTAGATCCTGGATGTAGGATATTACTAGAGCAATTAGAAATATTAGAATAAAGACTGTACTATAGATAACAGTATTGTAATAATTTAAATTTTTCAGGATTTGATCATTGGTTTGTTATGTAGGAGAATATCTTTGTTGTCAGAAGGTACATGCTAAGGTATTTGATGGTGGAAGATTGTGATGACTGGTAGATTCCAATGGTTATCCAATATATAATTCCACAATCATAATGCATAAATATGCGTGTGTAATGTGTGTAAGAGAGAAGTACTCTGTCCTCTACTCAGTCTCCTTCCATGTGCTTCAAAGGTGGCCTCTTTTATTTATTTATTAAGTATATTTTTATTGATTTCAGAGAAGAAGGGAGAGGGCGAGATGGAAACATTAGTGATGAGAGAAAATCATTGATCAGCTGCCTCCTGAACACCCCTACTGGCATGTGCTCTGACCAGGAATTGAACCGTGATCTTTTGGTTGATAGGTTGATGCCCAACCACTGAGCTACACTGGCCAGGTAAAGGAGGCCTCTTTTAAACAATATCAGCTTTGATGTTAGACAGTCTCAGACTTATTTTACTCCTAGAGAGTTGTAAAATCTATATTATTAGGCTGACTGGGTCCAAATCATCAAGTCTATTTGCATGAACTCTGTCCAACACTCATACAAGTACTGGGGAAAAGTATGTAATTTTTATTGTCTTTCTGTAAGTCTTGTTAAATAGTATAGTCCTTTGTTATTTTCCCCTTTCAAGTATCTAGAGAATGATGGTGAAAGCCACGTTATGCTTCATTTACTTAGTGTATAAGAGAGAAGGTGTAAGGGGAGCTTGATGAAGAGGGGGAGGAAGAGGGACAGGGGAGGGAGAGGAGGTTGAGGACAGGGAGGAAAAAAAGACAGTAAGATAAAGAGGGGGAGAGTGCAAATGATATAATATGTCACTAATTGATAAATACTGTTATTCTATATAATCTATAATAATAATCTATAATAATAAAAGTGTAATATGCGAATTAGACCGGACAGCTGAACAACCTGCCGGACATCATTCTGGACATCCTCCCAGATGAAGCTGCTGTGGAGGAGGCTGAGGCAGAGGTGGTTAGGGGCAATCAGGCAGGCAGGTGAGTGGTTAGGGGCAATCAGGCAGGCAGGCAAAGTGGTTAGGGGCAATCAGGCAGGCAGGTGAGTGGTTAGGAGCCAGTGGTCCCAGGTTGCTAAAGGGATGTGACTTCTGGTTTAGGCCCAATCCTACAGGGGTCCCAGATCGCGAGAGGATACAGACCTGGCTGAGAACCCTCCTCTCCCCGCACCCCCATGCACAAATTTCATGCACTGGGCTTTTAGTCATTATATAACACAGTGGCATATTTCTCATAATCAGGCAATATTTAACTGAATTATGATTTAACTATGGAGAATTAACTACAATATTGGTAGAAGAAAGCCTCACTTTCTCCTCTCATATAAATTCCCACTACCCCATCTACCTACCTACCTGCATCTGAATATTTTATGTCTCTTTGCATTCAGTAAGGCTATCTCTATAACCTCTATTTAAGATTTCAACATTGATCCCCGAACCCAATATTTCATAGCCTCCTTCTCTGCTTTATTTTTTCTACTTATTACTAACTGGAATGTTATATATTTTATTTTGTATCTTGCTTTCTTATCTAACTTACTAGAAGTGATTCTTATTTTGTTTTTTTAATACTTACAACTATGCCTGCTCCAGAAACCTGAGAAGTTTTATGTTTGTTTTCAATTTCTGAAGATTTTAAGGCTTCATTTATTTCTGTAAAATTCTCAGCTAAGATTATTTGTGAATCTCTTCTCCATTTTTTATTTCCCTTTTCTGGAACTGGTATTAGACATATATTTAATCTTCCTTAACATCTCCATGCATTTATTTAAGAAAATGTTTATTAAAGCATAACCTACATGGAGAAAAATGCACAAATAAGTGTACCCTATGAATCTTCCAAAAGTGAGCCCTGCTGTGTAAAAAGCACTCGAGTCAGGAAATAAAACATTTCCAGTCCTCTGGAAGGCTCCACCAAGTCACAGCTCCGTGCATCTGCTACAGAACCTGTCAGAGTCACAGGTATTGTGATTTTGAACACCAGGATTAGTTACATAATTGAACTTTACATAATTGGAATGAGGAGCTAAGGAAGATAATAATTATTTTAACAAAGTCTATATAGAATTCTCTCAGTCTCAACTTCTCCTCTTTGATGTCAGAGTGACATCTTTGGGGGTACCGTTTTCTGAACTACTTCATTCCTAATGGAAATAATTATATATAGTGGAGAGGTTAAAAGTTATGTCCTCTTGAGTTATGCATTTCAGATTTAGAGCCAGGTATTTTCTCTTAGTCGTTTTGTGAGTGGGGATATGTGTTTGTCTCTTTTTCCATTAATGGGAATGTGCAGTCCTTAGAAGAGAGCTGGGCACATAGTAAATGATCCAGATCTGTCAGGTATCTGAGGTATTTACTCATATTATTTTTCTGTTTCTTTCTGAGGATTTTAAATGTTTATTTTTTATATAAACTGTTTACTTTTTAGATGTATAAGTCTATCACATTTTTCTTTTGTGGGGGTTTCCGCTGCTTTAATGGTTATATATTCTTGGAGTTTAACAAAAAATTGTACAAAAAGCATATGAACAATACAGTAAAAGTGTTAAAATAAAAAAATAGCTATTTTAAATAAACAATCATGAATAAAAAGAAAACTAGTAATTTTATTCCATGTCCTTTCAGAAAACTAGATCATTGATTAATCGATGCCATAAATCATGCATTCAAGTGTGAAATAGGGTTACCTATAAGTTGAGGAGTAGTTATAGAGTTTGTTAAAGATATTTGCAATAGATTTTTTAGCACCCAGGCTAGTATAGTCAAAACCCACAAAGGTGTGAAGGAAAAAAAAAAGTTAACATTTTAGTGACATTTTTAAAAAGTTCACAACATTCAAAAGAATTATTATAGCTGAGAAATGGGAAATCACTAAGTTATCTCCAGTATCTGAAAAAGGTCATGAGAATTGCACAGCCACTGAATTTAACCCCATCTTCTGGAGAAGCCTTACCCAGTCAATGCATTGACATTATTACCGATGGAAGATACAAGCCAGATTCACTGAATATATTCAAAATCTTCCAAAATAACCATTTTGGGTTTTCATGAAAACTATAAGAGAGTTTTCATTTTATAAAATAAAATGTTAAAAAGCATACAATTTAAAAAATGCTATTTTAATTTGAATAAAAGAATACATATCCTTAATTATATATTACTAAAAATAAATACTCTATTAGTTTTATTCATAGCAGAAAAAAAAATTCCAAAAGCATCATTATGCTTTTACTAATGACAAAAGTAGATCAGAATTACCAGGTGATGATTCACCAAAAGAAGTTTTCAATTTTAAAACAAATTACATGTATAATGGGTTCAAGAATCCATTTTACATTCATACAGTATTCATGTTATATGAACCATAGAGCATATCAATAATAAAGTGATCTTAAAAACCTATTGAAAAGAGAACAATCTGTTAACCAATTATATTAAAAATAAAACAAGAGGAAAAAAACTAATGAGAAAACTGGTAAATAGGTTTTAAAAATTAGATTGTTTTGGTGACTTGGTCAAGAGATAAATGCAAACTCAGAGTAGACAAATGAAAACTAGATTGTGATTAAGAAACACTGCCAGAGACTCCACACTAAATAAGTCATCCCAAGGTTTAAATAAGAATACAGCTGATGGAGTTATTGAAACTGCTTTCCAATTCAAAAAAATTAAAATACTGACCCTAACCGGTTTGGCTCAGTGGATAGAGCATCAGACTGTGAACTGAAAGATCCCAGGTTCAATTCCGGTCAAGGGCATGTACCTTGGTTGCGGGCACATCCCCAGTAGAAAGTGTGCAGGAGGCAGCTGATCAATGTTTCTCTCTCATCAATGTTTCTAACCCTCTATCCCTCTCCCTTCTTCTCTGTAAAAAATCAATAAAATATATTTTTTTAAAAAAGAAAGAAAAAAGAAAAACATTTTAAAAAATTAAAATACTGTATGCTGCAGTAAGAATGGATTCTCTACTTGGTAAGGCATTTATCTGGAATCTGTAGACTCTAGAGCAGTGAGGGCGAACCTATGACATGCGTGTCAGAGGTGACACACGAACTCATTTTTTTGGTTGATTTTTCTTTGTTAAATGGCATTTAAATATATAAAATAAATATCAAAAATATAAAAGTCTTTGTTTTACTATGGTTGCAAATATCAAAGAATTTCTATATGTGACACGGCACCAGAGTTAAGTTAGGGTTTTTCAAAATGCTTACACGCCGAGCTCAAAAGTTTCGCCATCACTGCTCTAGAGAATAAGCATTATCTTATCTCTAAAACAAGAAAGTAAGGTGATAGGAAAAGGGGCACTAGCACATTTAAATGATTTTACTGTATCTCTTGTGATTAATTATACTTTAACAGCCTGTTATCAATTTCTTGTATAAATAATAAGAGACAAAAAGAAAAGTTTCTGCACCTTGATAAATGTTTATGACTAAGAAATTAGTGTATAAACTATTTCTGTCAAACTTTTCTTTCATTCAATGATCTCTTCGGAAATTTGTGACAGCGACAAACTTGTGAATTTCGTTTTATGAATATTTGAAAGCAATAATGAAAGGCGACTCCTTTGGGTTTTAAAATTCATATTTATGTCCAACCAGCTTTGTTTTGTTATCATTAATCAAGGACAGATGCTCTCTTTTCTTTCCTGATTGACCATTAGGAGAAATAAAAAGCCCAGTGCCCTCTGTGCCACTTGGAAATGAGAACTTAATTGCACAGGTTGCTGTAATTGATGTCATCCAGAATGGGAGCTCCTAGGATAATCAGTCTTCTCTCCTTCCTTGCTTTACACCATTTTTCTCACTCAAATTCCTAAGAATATAACATGCATTATTGCATAAAGTTCTATATCAGGAGCCTTTGAGCTTTATAAAAGAAAAAGATACTTTTTTAAAAATTTTGTTTTATTGCTTAAAGTATTACAAAGAGTATTACATATGTCTCCTTCCCCCCCGCCCCTTGACCTTCCCCTGGCCTCCCCTACCCCCCAGTGTCTTGTGTGCATTGGTTATGCTTATATGCATGCATACAAATCCTTTGGTTGATCTCTTACACCCCTCTCCCATCCCCCCAACCCTCCCTGGCCTTCCTGCTGTAGTTTGACAGTCTGTTCGATGCTGCTCTGCCTCTGTATCTATTTTTGTTCATCAGTTTATAATGGTGTTTATTGTCCATAAATGAGTGAGATCATGTGTTATTTTTCTTTCATTGACTAACTTATTTCACTTAGCATAATGCTCTCCAGTTCCATCCATGTTGTTGCAAATGGTAAGAATTCCTTCTTTTTTACAGCAGCATAGTATTCCATTATGTAGATGTACCACAGTTTTCTAATCCATTCATCTGCTGATGGGCACTTAGGCTGTTTCCAGATCTTAGCTATGGTAAATTGTGCTGCTATGAACATAGGGATGCATATATTCTTTCTGATTGGTATTTCTGGTTTCTTGGGATATATTCCTAGAAGTAGGATCAATGGGTCAAATGGGAGTTCCATTTTTAACTTTTTGAGGAACCTCCATACTGTCTTCCATGGTGGCTGCACCAGTCTGCATTCCCACCAGCAGTGCACGAGTGTTCCTTTTTCTCCACATCCTCTCCAGCACTTGTCGTTTGTTGATTTCTTGATGATAGCCATTCTGACAGGTGTGAGATGGTCCTCATTGTTGTTTTGATTTGCATCTCTCAGATGATTAGTGACTTTGAGCATGTTTTCATATGTCTCTTGGCTTTCTGAATGTCCTCTTTTGAAAAGTGTCTATTTAGGTCCTTTGCCCATTTTTTGATTGGATTGTTTATCTTCCTTTTGTTAAGTTGTATGAGTTTCCTATAAATGCTGGAGATTAAACCCTTATCGGTGATAACATTGGCAAATATGTTCTCCCATGCAGTGGGCTTTCTTGTTATTTTGTTGATGGTTTCTTTTGCTGTGCAGAAGCTTTTTATTTTGATGTAGTCCCATTTCTTTATTTTCTCTTTAGTTTCCAAAGAAAAGATACTTTTAAAACTTGAAGTAAATCATTCAAACAGTTTCTCTGGAGCTGGTCATTATAAAACTGAACCTAGACTACTAAATTTCTTCTTTCCCCTACAAACACTATACCAGCAGCAAATCAACTCCCTCCTGGTTCAATTGAATCCCAGTCCTTTCCCTTAGGCAGAGAACGGTCTAACATGTCAAATAACTTTGTGGTAACTGGTCCTACAAAGTGGAACTGGGAATGAAAAACAAGATATTTAAGAAGAGTATTTTATTTAGCCAAGTTACTTTCAAATTTCTCACAGATAACTAAAACCACAAACTTCTTTCTCACTAACATTTAGCTTCTCTTTCACACAGAAACAAAAACTACAATTGAACCCAAACAAAAACCAAAGTTTTATACCTTCAAAACATTGTGGTTTTTGGGTCAGGCAATTTAATGAGCTGCCACTTTTCTAGGAATAATGTTCTAGAAAAACAAAAGTTGAAAATACTCCCACATAGCTACAAGCATTTTTTTTAAATCAGGCAAACGTATATCCTCATGATATTCAGATAGTATTTTTTTAAAATCCATCTGTTTATTGGCTTAATAGAGTGATTAGTTTTCTATATAACAACAACCCAATAACATTTATAAAAATTTAAAAATGCATGTTAATATAACCTAGTAAGAAACTGTTAATTCTAAAGAATTTGGGTATGGAATGACTATGATCATTTTTATCTCCTTTGGGAATAAAATAAACCAAACCTGAGGTGATGTCGTGCTAAATCAAGGTATTCTGTAACATCTGGAAGAGAATGTTGGGGGTTCATCTGGAAATAATGGGTTGGTTGTCCAATTAGATATGGCAATTATCAATGGAAGAAGTCAAATGTACTGAGTAGGATGTTGCCATAATTGACCAACAGTGAAAGAGAGAGAGAGAGAGAGAGAGAGAGAAAACAGTGGGAAAGAAAAATCAGGAAGGAAGTACCAGTTTTAGTTCTGCACATTTTGATTCTGAGATATCTGAGGGAGAGCAAGGACAATAAAGACAGTAGACAGTTACACTTTTGAGTTTAGAACTCACAAGTTAGGAGAGGTAAAATCAGTTGTTTCTAACCCATGATTAAAAAGACAAACTAAACAAGCAAAACCAAATAGAAAGATGAAGCTTAAAGAGCTAAAAAAGGAGTCTGTAGAAATGCCACATAAAGACACAGATACAGAAGCTAAAACATGGAGGCAGAAATCTCTTTGTCAGAAAGTCAGGAAGGCAAAGGGGAGCACAAGTGCTTAGAAAAGGTTTTGTCATCCTTGCCTACCTTTATGTGCTGGTCAAGGCACTATGACATAACAATAGTTTAAAGAACCAGTAACCAAAAGGACAGACAATTAAGGAGATTCTACTTTGAGCATGTCTCACTTTAAAGAATTATCCTATATAATAAAAGCCTAGGTGGCGTCACGTGTGAGGTCATCACAAGATGGCTGCCACAAGATGGCCACCCTCATGTCATCACAAGATGGCCATCACAAGATAGCCAGCAGGGGAGGGCAGTTGGGGGTGACCAGGCCTGCAGGGGAGGACAGTTGAGAGTGATCAGCCAGCAGGGGAGCAGTTAGGGAGTGATCAGGCTGTCAGGCAGAAGCAGTTAGGGGCAATCAAGCAGGGTGGCAGGCAAGCATTTAGGAACCAGCAGTCCTGGATTGGGCCTAAACCAACAATCGGACATCCCACAAGGGGTCCCAGATTGAAAAGGGTGTAGACTGGGCTGAGGGACACACACCCCCCCCCTGCATGAATTTTGTGCACTGGGCCTCTAGTCTATATTTATAAAAGGATAATATGCTAAGTGTCCATCCAACTGGTAGCTAGGACATGCACTGACCACTAGGGGGCAGACACTCAACACAGGAGCTGCCATGACATGCACTGGCCATTTACAGAGAAAAGCCACTGTGGATCTGGCACCAACAAAGCAACACTCTGCTTCCTCCAACTGGGACACAGGCCCCGCCATAACCCCGGAGTTACAGCCCACTGAATTGTAGATGATGCTGCCAAGACCCCATGGCACAAAATGCTGCCAAGACCCCACGGTCCAAAATGCAGCCCAGCCCAGCCCGGAAATGGTGGCTGTGGGCACCAGGTAATGATGTCATTTAGCAATGCCCAGCTTCCTCTCCCTGATGACTAGCCTTTTTGGAGTTTCTTCAGCCCAGGAACATGACTTGCTTTATAGCAGGTGGGAACATTTTACACTTTAACCAAATGTCTGTGAAGCATTTTACCATGCCTCATCTCTTTTGATCCTCACAGAAGTCCTGGAGTAGTTAGATAGAAGATTCGGTGGAATCCGATTTTCTTTTCATTAGCCGGAAAATAGAGATTTAGAAAGCTTCAAACATTGCTGCAGTTAAATATTTTACCCTTCATTATCCCTGTGTGATCTACAATAATAATCTGCTTCGTGTTGATATTTACTGCTGTGTTGCTGACAATTACCTGAAAGAGAAGTTGGGGTGCTTCACTGGGCTGGAAAAAGTTTAGCTACATCAGAAAGCAGGTCTAATTAAGCAAGTTTATTCTATATCTATAAAAGGCTAAGTTGACTCACACATGTGTGATACATATAAAGCTCTCTCAAAGTTCCCCACTAAATATTCTCTGGCACTAAACGCATGCGTGTGTTTCGATCTGTCATTGTAGATTGTGAATTTGGTTGACACTTCTATTATAGAAAAAGAGCGAATAGCAATATTAAAATATTTCTTCTGATTAATTTCCTTTTGATGTGCACGAATTCATGCAGCTGAAAGTTTAGACACTTGACCCAACTGAAAAGAAGTAAGAAATGGTGGACCTTGAAAATAGCCACTCGTGAATGTATAAAGAAATAGGAATTGCCGGGCGGGCAAGACTCAGTGGTTGAGCATCACCCTAAGAACCAGGAGGTCATAGTTTGATTCTGGACAGGGCACATGCCTGGGTTGCAGGTTCAATCCCCAGTGTGGGGCATGCAGGAGGCAGCCGATCAATAATTCTCTCTCATCATTGATGTTTTTCTCTCTCTGTCCCTTTTCCTTCCTCTCTGAAATTAATAAAAATATATTTTAAAAAAGAAATAGGAATTAACATCTGAGTAAAAGATACCCTACTATAATAATGAACCCCTTTAGAACCACTAGATATAATAATCTATGCTTGTGGGAGCTTCAGACTTATAAAGTACAATTTTTCATTTTTATAAAATAAAACAAAAGTAAGATTAGAGACAATTATTATGTGATTTGGATTCAAGTCTTCTCTAAGGAAACTGAGAATTAACAATAAAATATGGAAGCAATGAGATTAGGGGAAATATTTTAGATGAACACTTTCAATGAGAGCTCTGTGATTTTAAAACACAGCTGATTGAGATCTGAGGCACAATTGATCTGCTGATTTATGCTGCTTTGTCAAAGTTCCCCACTAAATATTCTCTGAGATTTATAATGTGGAAAAAATTTTCATTATTTTGCAAAGGAGAATTTGCTATGTTATATATCATTAATATAGTATTTTTGAGTATACATTTTGAAACATGTAATTCTTAATATACTTGACTTACGATAGAGAATTCATTTTATAGAATTGTTACATACTATTATATCATGTAGAATATATTGATTATCACAGTTTAAACTTTAGTCTCATTTATTTCAGTATATGTCTCCTGACCATGGTCTCTACTTGGAATAAGAAGAAATTGCAATTTTTACATTATTAAATAATATGTTATTTCTATTATTTCAATGTATCTCAAATGTTCTGTCATTGAAGTGATTGTTATTTCATATTAAATACATTTCATCTACAGTAAAATACTAAATACTGCCTTAGAGGACCCTAGAGATTCTGAGGAGGTGACTCAGAGACTATCTTGGATGTGGGCTTCAGGGAGGAAAGGAGTGGCCCCTTAGGATAGGCACCCAACCTTCCCCCACAGTAGCTGCAGCTGTATCTCTTTATTCTATTTACCTTGTTATTTAAAAATTCATTTTTAGACAGTGTTTTACTATTGGGGGAAAATGAAAACTATATTCTAAGAAGAGATTCATATTAGTTAAGGTTTAATACTATAAATTCAATACCACTTGAAGTTGAAATAAACATTTCGTGAGTGTTTATTAATTTATCTAAGCACTGTTATTTCTTCAGTTTCACATATAATGCAAAACCACCTTTTACAAGGCAAGCAGATCTAAGTAGTAAATAAAAAGATTTCTTTCTTCCTTTTGAATTTTCAAATTGGATATGCATGAAATATACATACATTTCACAATGGCTGATTTATTTGAGAACATTTATGCATGTATATTGAGTGCATATAATCTCTGTATATAAAAGGCTAGCCTGACTGGTTTGGCTCAGTGGATAGAGCGTCGGCCTGCGGACGCAAGGATCCCAGGTTCGATTCCGGTCAAGGGCATGTACCTTGGTTGCGGGCACATCCCCAGTAGGGAGTGTGCAGGAGGCAGCTGATCGATGTTTCTCTCATTGATGTTTCTAACTCTCTATCCCTCTCCCTTCTTCTCTGTAAAAAATCAATAAAATATATTTTAAAAAATAAAAAATAAATAAAATAAATAAAATAAAAGGCTAAGTGTTCATCCAACAGGTAGCTATGACATGCACTGACCACCAGGGGGCAAATGCTGAACATAGGAACTGCCATGAAGCACACTGGTCATTTACAGAGAAACGGCACCATGGACCTGGCACCCACAAAGCAACACTCGGCTTCCCCCAAGTGGGACACAGGCCCCGCCACCACCCCAGAGTGATACCCCACCGAATTACAGCTGACACTGCTGAGACCTCATGGCACAAAATGTGGCCCAAAGCCCAGCCCAGCCCAGAAACAGTGGCTGTGGGCACTGGGTAATGACATCACATAGCAATGCCCGGTTTCCTCTCCCTAACAACTAGCCTCTTTAGAGTTTCTTCATCCCAGGAATACGACTTGCTTTATAGCCAGGTGGAAACATTTTATACTTTAACCAAATGTCTGGGAAACGTTTTCCCAGGCCTCATCTCATTTGATCCTCACAGAAGTCCTGGAGTAGGTAGATAGGAGACTCGGTGGAATCCTATTTTCTTCTCATTAGCCGGAAAATGGAGATTTAGAAAGTTTAGAAACTTGACCCAACTGAAAAGAAATAAGAAATGGTGGACCTTGAAAATGACTTCATATTTTCTCACTGCACAGAATATAGTCAAACACTGCTGCAGTTAAATATTTTTATATTTACCCCTTGTTCTCTCTGTGTGATCCACAATAATAATCTGTTTTGTGTTGATATGTACTGCTGTGTTGCTGACAATTACCTGAAAGAGAAGTTGGGGTGCTTCACTGGGCAGGAAAAAATTTAGCTACATCAGAAAGCAGGTCTAATTAAGTAAGTTTATTCTATATATATAAAAGGTTAAGTTGACTCAACATGCGTGATACACATAAAACTGTCACTGGTACTAAATGCACATGTGTGTTTCGATCTGTCATTGTAGGTCGTGAATTTGATTGACACTTCTATTATAGAGAAAGGGCGAATGGCAATATTAAAATATTTCCTCTAATTAATTTCCTTTCATTGTGCATGAATTTGTGCACCGAGCCACTAGCACTTTATAAATCTCAAGCTATTTGGAATACATATGAAGCCAAGTTATTTATTTATTTATTTATTTATTTATTTATTTTTAATTAAATCTTTATTGTTCAGATTATTACATTTGTTCCTCTTTTTTCCCCCCATAACTCCCCTCCTTCCAGCTCCCACCCCACCGTCCGCCCTCACTTCCCACCCACTGTGTTCATCCATAGGTGCACGATTTCTGTCCAGTCTCTTCCCACATCTCCCACACCCCTTTTCCCCCCAAGAATAGTCAGTCCATTCCCTTTCTATGTCACTGATTCTATTATAATCACCAGTTCATTCTGTACATCAGGTTATTTATTCACTTGATTCTTAGATTCATTTGTTGATAGATGCATATTTGTTATTCATAGTTTGTATCTTTACCTTTTTCTTCTTCTTCCTCTTCTTAAAGGATACCTTTCAGCATTTCATATAATACTGGTTTGGTGGTGATGAACTCCTTTAGCTTTTCCTTATCTGTGAAGCTCTTTATCTGACCTTCAATTCTGAATGATAGCTTTGCTGGATAAAGTAATCTTGGTTGTAGGTTCTTGCTATTCATCACTTTGAATATTTCTTGCCACTCCCTTCTAGCCTGCAAAGTTTCTGTTGAGAAATCAGCTGACAGTCGTATGGGTATTCCCTTGTAAGTAACTGAGTTTCTTTCTCTTGCTGCTTTTAAGATTCTCTCTTTGTCTTTTGCTCTTGGCATTTTAATGATGATGTGTCTTGGTGTGGTCCTCTTTGGATTCCTTTTGTTTGGGGTTCTCTGCGCTTCCTGGACTTGGAAGTCCATTTCTTTCACCAGGTGGGGGAAGTTTTCTGTCATTATTTCTTCAAATAGGTTTTCAATATCTTGCTCTCTCTCATCTTCTGGTACCCCTATAATTCTGATGTTGGTATGTTTGAAGCTGTCCCAGAGGCTCCTTACACTATCTTCGTATTTTTGGGTTCTTTTTTCATTTTGGTTTTCCAGTTGGGTGTTTCTCGCTTCTTCGAATTTCAAATCTTTGACTTGATTCTTGCCCTCCTCTGGTTTGCTGTTGGGAGTCTGTATAATAGTCTTTATTTCAGTCAGTGTATGCTTACTTTCTAGATGGTCCTTTATCACACCATCGAGGGTCTCATTAGATTTCCTGTACATCTCATCAAGTTTATCGACAGACTCTAGAAGCCTCTTGAGAGACCTCAAAAGTGTGGTTCTGAACTCAATATCCTCCCTTGATAGTTTTGTCCTGTTTCTTTGTCTCCGCATTTTTTACGCTTTCTTGGTACACCCCCTAGTGGTCTTTGTGCACAGTCTTGCTGTAGTTAAGTCTTGATTGTTACAGTTAATACTAGAGGGATTTGACCTCCAGGCCGACTGGCTGTGATAATCAGCTGTGTTTGCAGTGGAAGAACTTGTGTCCTCTAGGGAGGTGCTAATCTAGCCTTTGCCTGAGGCTATCCAGCAAATGCCTCTGTGCAGGGCTTGGGCGGGGCGGCTCCCCCGGGATCAACAGGGCGGAGGAGGGAGCAGTTATGGCTGCTCTCAGTCCGTCCCCAGTGGCTCTGCCTCTCTGTCCCAGCAACAGCTGCAAACCTCGGAGGGACCGTAGCCAGACAGTCCTGCTTCTCCCGTTTGAGTCTGGGTCCCTAGAGACTCGCCCGGATCTGGAGCTCTGAGTCTGAGGCTCCCTCTGGATTAAAACAGACAACCGCGCCCTCAGCCACCAGCCCGCGCTGCGCGCACTCCGCACCTTAGTATTTTACTTCAGCACTGCGCCTCCTCTGATTCTCGGTTCCTCCTAGTTGTAGAACTTCCATTCAGCCAGCCTTCCTGTGGTTCTGGATGATGTCCGTTCCGTCTTTTAGTTGTATTTTTGAAGTGGTTGTTCGAGGCAGCAATCTCCGGCGTTAACCTATGCAACCATCTTGGTTTCTCCGAAGCCAAGTTATTTAATTTGATAAATGGTATACAGAAGATAATACATATGTAAGAAAACTGAATTTTGAAATGATTGAATTTTTTTATGTTTAGACTATGTCTAAAAAGATGAGAAGGAAGAAATACCAGCTTATGGAATGAGATGCACCAAATGGTTAACTAACATTAGTTGTCCTTTTGAGATAGAATTGGAGATTATATAAACTTTCTTGAGTATCTTTCCTTTTTTATGAATGTACATTTCTATTATGTCTAAAGTAAATTTAATAAAAGAAAAATGTAGTTTATAATAATTACTAATTGCCACCCCCAAAACATACACATTCACAAACACACAAACCATTCAATATTAAATGTATATTCAAACATACACAAACACACACACACACACACACACACACACATTTTTTGTTGATAGCAAATGATTAACTGGAGAAAAAGTTGTCTAAAATTGAGACATGATAGATGTTACAGGGTAGTACATTTGTTACCTAGACAAACTTTTTTTTTATTGATACATAACTGACATATAACATTATATTAGTTAAGTTTGTTAACTGAAAGTAGAACATGGAAAAGTAGTGGTGATAGTGGAATGGACAATATGGTGAGAGTGACATTTTATCACTAATATTGTTAAAATTTCTAGCTCGTAGTGATAATAAACATCCAGCTGACCTTTAGTGGGTTTGATTATTGTTTTTAAATGTGTTATACTTCCTCCTTGCTTGCATGTAGGACCAACAGTTCCTCCCACCCTAGTCCTTAGAAAACCAGGAACATGGAGGATGTTTAGAAAAGAGGAGAAAGCCTGACAGGTGGACTCAA
Source organism: Myotis yumanensis (assembly GCF_028538775.1). Classification (NCBI taxonomy): domain Eukaryota; kingdom Metazoa; phylum Chordata; class Mammalia; order Chiroptera; family Vespertilionidae; genus Myotis; species Myotis yumanensis. The sequence continues at coordinate 174,083,560 of NW_027223752.1, read as the reverse complement.
AGCCTTTATGACTTTTAGAGAGAAAAGCTTCAATTAATATAATTATTTTCCTATTTATTTTAAGTTTTAAAAATGATAAAGTAATGAGTACTTATTGGAATAAATGAAAATTCTGTGCTGAGCTGCAGCTTAGTTCCTATCTGTCCCCATCCGGCTAGCATAATGTGTTCCAGGCTTACGCTGTGCCCAGGCCTGCACTTGGTCGGAGTGACTGCCCGCCACAAGCAGCTGCTGGGGCCACATGTTTGCTAAGGAGAGAGAATGTTGGACCAAACAGGGCCAGCTCGTGTTCCTGAGAGTGAAAATATGAGAGAGAGAGAGAGAGAGAGAGAGAGAGAGAGAGAGAGAGAGGGAGAGGCTTTGTCTTTCTTAGGCTTGGGTTTATATTATCCTGGGCTTGGGAAGGACCAGGCACTTCTTCAAACTAACCGAGTAACTTGGGCTGGCACCAGATCCTCCCCCCAACCAATTAATTTCCTAACTTCCTAGATGTCCTGGGGTTTTGTGTCTCTTATCCAACCTTATCCTTTTCCCAGGCTAGATAGACTTCCAGACCTCTGTGGTTGCCATCTTGGCTCCTGTTGTGCAAGTGCCTCCCTCCCTCTTTATTGCTCCATAACTACCCCCAGTAATCTGTGGGGAATGGACTGGCGGTCCCCTGGGGAGTGTGTGAAGCTGTCACTTCCTAGTGAAGCAAGTAGGCTGTGTCCGATTCAGCTCCCCAGCCCATTAGGTTCAACAATGTCTGATTCCCTTTGTTCCTTCCTTCATTAATATCTAATTATTAATGCTAACACTATCTCATTTTATGGGAGTGATATACCACACAGTCAATTTGAATAAAATAACTTAGATTTTAAAACTGCAAATGCAGGTAAAAACTAGATTAATGATTTGTGTTTACAATGGTCAAAAGACTATATTAATTATTTGTGTTTACAATGGTCAAAAAAACTCAGTCTCTCAGCACTAAAACAATGTTTTTGCCAAACATTACACATCAAATGTTTGAGAAAGGGACGTTTAGGAAAAAAATAAATAACCAAAGGAATTGTAAAGTAGGCACAATTTCAAGTTCCCATTGACTTCTAAGTAGTTTGGTTGAGGAAAAGCAGATGAAATAATGTACTTTGTTGAGCTTATTAACATCTGTATATAGCAATAAGTAGCTATTGTCCACATGAGTCTAAATATTGGCAGGCTTTTTTATCTTAAGTTTCACTCTTGGAGAGAGAGAACTGTTTTTATGCTCTCTTTGAATTTCATGGACACAAATGAATAATCAAAAATGATTTACACATATACATATTTTGAAAAATCAGAGAGAGAGAGAGCAAATGTGTTTTATAAACTCTACATGACTAACAGTAACAAATTTCTTCAGTTCTTTCATTTTTGTATTTCTGTTACCTTAAACATGAAAATATCTTCAAAGAAGGTACTGATAAGCCCAAACAGGAAAAAAAATGTTTTTAGTCAGAATATACTATAAAGAGAAAGCAAAATATAATTTGCAATTTTTCATCCTTGCCTATATCAACAGAGAGTTTTAACACTTGAAAAAAATATCTTTTGCATCTCTAGGCAGACAAAATAGAACTGCCTCAGGAAAAAAATATTAAACACAGCCCCAAGACACATGTTGAACTCAGAATTACACAGCATGTATCTAGTCTCAAAAGATTGTAATTTGCTTTTCAGTCAAACGTTTCCTGCTGCTGAAAAGAAAAAAAAGAAAAAAGAAAAAAGTAAGCTTTGTTTCAAGGAAAAGCTTTGACCTGAGAATTACTGCACTGCCATGGTTACCCAGTGAAATACATTGCATAATCTAGAAAGTAGCAAGAAAACATTAGATTTGAAAATAAAGCGACCTTTCTGTTGGAAAGTCTTACACGGCCTCTACGCTTGTGTACATACCTGCACAGTTTAATACATTGTCTCAGAAACATCCTCACTCTGAAGTTCCCACAGTGCAGGATGTGTGCCCCAGTGGTGTGTCATTTCTCTTATCTAACAATCTTTTGCAAATAAAGCTTTAGTGGTTCTATGACTTCCCTTAAAGCTGAGACTCACCATGCGGCATTTCTTTTATTCTCCAAATATTTTTTCAGAAGATCATGACTTCATGAGAAAAGAGAAAGCAACATTCATATAAAAATGCTAAAAAAAATTAATTTCTCATGTTTAACTTCATCTTTTTCTTCAAAGCAGTTCTTGTGACTGTTTTACATAGGAAAAAAGAAGTATTATTCAAGATGAGTTATACAAAGAAAACCCTATTTAACATAAAAAAATGATGACATAGTTTGGAAATATTATCTATTTCCTTTACTTCCCAAGCACTAGCGATAATCCAAACAGAAAACTACATGCAGGAAGCATATATGATTCTGAATGCTTGCCAACTCTACCTTAAAATGGCTAGAAATTAATTACACAAAACTATTGATAAACACATCTTTACTACATGTTCAGTCACAATAATTTCACTACAGTATCCAAGTTAACTAATAACAATAAGTGCCAATTATTGAACACTAGAAGCCCGGTGCACAAAAATTTGTGCAGGGGCGGGGGGGGGGGGGGAACGGGTCCCTCAGCCCAGCCTGTGCCCTCTCGCAGTCTGGGACCCCTCGGGGGATGACCACCTGCTGGCTTAGGTCCGCTCCCCAGGGACAGTCAGACATCCCTCTGGCAGCCCAGGAGCCCTCAGGGGATGTCCATTTGCCAGCAGGGAGCAGACCTAAGCTGCAGTTGGACATACTTAGCGCTGCTGAGGAGGCGGGAGAGGCTCCTGCCACCACCACTGTGCTGGCAGCCGTCAGCCTGGCTTGTAGCTGAGTAGAGCTCCCCCCGTGAGAGCACGCTGATCACCAGGGGGGAATCTCCATTGAGTGTCTGCCCCCTGGTGGTCAGTGTGTGTCATAGCGACCAGTCATTCCCAGTTGTTCTGCTGTTGGGGTCAATTTGCATATTACCCTTTTATTATATAGAATAGAGGCCTGGTGCATGGGTGGGGGCCGGCTGGTTTGCCCTGAAGGGTGTCCCAGATCAGGGTGGGGGTCCCGCTGGGGTGCCTGGCCAGCCTGGGTGAGGGGCTTATGGCTGTTTGCAGGCTGGTCAAGCCCCCCAGTGGGGACCCTCACCCCATAGGGGTGTGGCCAGCCTGGGTGAGGGGCTGAGGGCTGTTTTCAGGCTGGCCACACTCCCTTCAGGGTGGGGGTCCCTACTGGGATGCCTGGCCAGCCTGGGAGAGGGGCTGATGGCTCTTTGTAGGCTGGTCACACCCCCTTCAGTGTGGGGGTTCCCACTTGGGTTCTTGGCCAGCCTGGGTGAGGGGCTGATGGCTGTTTGCAGGCTGGCCACAGCCCCTGTAGGGTTGGGGGCCCTATTGGGGTTGCTGGCCAGCCTGGGTGAGGGGCTGATGGCCATTTTTAGGCTGGTCACACCCGCAGGCTAGAAGCAGGTATCTGGGATTTATTTAACTTCTATAATTGAAACTTTGTTGCCTTGGTCCCGCTCAAAGCCTGGGTTGCCCCTGACAACCCATGTTCCCAGCCCCTCCTTGAGTGGAGGCTATGCCGGTTGGAAGCAGGTATCTGGGATTTATTTATCTTCTATAATTGAAACTTTGTAGCCTTGAGTGGAGCTCAGGGCCGGCAGGGCAGGCGGGAAGCTTGGCTTCCTCCATCTCCAGGGAAACCAAGCTCCTGCTCGCTCCAGCTCCATGGCTACCACTATCTTTGCGATGGAGTGATGGTTAATTTGCATATTACTCTTTTATTAGGATTATTGATCAGGTCACATAAAATATGTAACATTGATACAAGTGCTCCAGTTAGGTTCTAATATAACAACAAAGGCAACACTTTTCTGCTCCATCATATGTATTCCAAATTATTTTCAAACTTTGAGGAATCAACTATCAAAATAAATCTAATTTATAGAAAAAGATATACTTCTTTTATTTAAAATCTTCCATTTCAATAAACATGTATTTCTGATAGTTTCTTTCTGTGAGCTAATTAAATTAATTTGAATAATCTTACACTCCATATAAAATCACTACTTGGAAACTAGTAGTGATTTTGAAAGATTATTATGCTGAGTTATGACTTTAAAATATTTTAGCAATCAAAACACTAATCCTCCAAGTATCCATGACAAACTCCTTGGCTTTCCTTTTCTATATTCTTAAAGACCTATGGCATGTCTCCCAGAGAATGCATGATTTCAAAATACTGATAAGAAAAAAAACCAAATTAGCAAGCTATCTCAATGTATTTTTCCATTCTTTCCACATTCATGTATGTGGGGAAGCATGGGACTTGATAGGAAACTGTCTAAGGAGGATTCTCCAAAAGGTCTGGGGCCTCTAAGGCAGTGATGGTGAACCTTTTGAGCTCGGCGTGTCAGCATTTTGAAAAACCCTAACTTAACTCTGGTGCCGTGTCACATATAGAAATTTTTTGATATTTGCAACCATAGTAAAACAAAGACTTATATTTTTGATATTTATTTTATATATTTAAATGCCATTTAACAAAGAAAAACCAACCAAAAAAATGAGTTCGCGTGTCACCTCTGACATGCGTGTCATAGGTTCGCCATCACTGCTCTAGGGGGACCTTGGTGAAGGTGGCAGCCCCTGCCTTTACTTTTCCAAACAAGCTCGAGCCCCCGAGTGTTTTGATGGAATCCTATGTTTAGTCTTTAGACCCTATCTTGTAGAAGCATGTGCTTTCTCAAGGATATTTACCCTGCTGATTGTATCTAGAGGTTAATTTTAGTTCAAGCTGTTGTTACATAAAAGCCTAAGGAGGCAGGTGAATGAAGCTGTTTGGTGCCTCCTGCCAAGCAGCCCCTTATCCTTCTCTTTCAGAATAATCCATTCATCTGTCGCTTAGGGTCTGCTGATCAGTCCCGGCATATGTACATATTTTGCTGGTTCCTATATTTTCATCATTCCCATGTTTTCTGTTATTTATTCCATTCATTTTATTGCCTCAATGTAGTTTATTGATAATGAAGCCTCACAGATTTTAATGGTAACAGCATGGGACTAGTTCTGACCAGGTGCCGTGAGGGAAGCAAGAGAAAGCATTTATAAACAGCCCTTACTAAGTGAACCCTGGAGAAAAATTACAATTACACAGGCCTTTTCTCTTTCCTGAAGATGGGGATATGTAATTAGGACATATGTTTATTAAGCCTAGGAATTTTAAGAAAAGAGTCAATTTCATGTTTGTGGAACCATCATGGGTTAGGCACTCTCAATGACTCAGTTTTCGGGGCTGAAGGAAACCGTGCTGCTCACCTCTGGATGGTGGGCATTAAACAGCAGAGAGCATGTTCACAAAGAGTAATGTTGCAAGTGGGTGAAGTATTTTTGAAGATATGTGTCATTTTCATGTAAGGTATTAAAAGAATTTTAATTAAAAGTTCATGGACTTTAACTTTATATTATGGTGTTTAAGATTTTATAAATCTCCCCATAAAGATCCACTTAGTGTCTGAGAAGACTTTTTTGTTCTTGATTAGATGTAACACTGCTGAATGTTTTTGTTATTTAATTACAAAGACTTCTATAAATCACAAAACAAGTGTTTTCATGTATGAAACAAAAGAAAAGTGTATAATCATAGGGTTTAGGAAAATGTTATTTAGAAATTCTCACAGTAAGATCTTGCACTGTTCTAGGCACTGACGAAATGGCAGTAAACAAATCAGATAAAACATCTAGTTTTATGGAGTTTACAGTATAATAGAAACATTAAAAACAAAAAAAACCCAAATTTACAGCTTATTGGAAATATGACTCATGGTATGAGGAAATAAAATAGAAGAGAGAAGAGAGAAAGTCCTTGGGGAGAAGGTGTTACAGACATGGGCCTGCCTGGAGCAGGTCTACCACAGGCTGGCCTGTGGAGTGTGGGTTCTTGACTTTGCATGGGAAAGATCTCACAACGATGATAACTGGAATGGTGAGCTGAGGTGTTTTTCCCCAAGGTTCTGTCTCGCAACGCCGATGGTTCTGCAGACCAGAAGATTTAAGCAGAAGTGGGGAAAATTTATTACAAGCAGATTCAGACTCCCCACAAGGGGAGGGGGACCCAATAATGGGCTGCCCAGTAAAGCCTTGTAGTCCAGGTTTACGTATTTGCTACAAGCCTGCTCTGTGTCTATCCATGTTGTCACCTGACTGATTCCCTCAATTGATCTTGCCCAGCAATGGACCTGTTTCAATGTGTTCTTTCTCTGTTCCTATGCCGAACTTTTTTGTGTGTCATACACCCTTGTTTTCCCATGCCTCCTGCTTTGAGTCCAGAAACATTTTATCAGTTCTGCTTGGTTGGTTTCTGTGGTTAGGCTGCTCAAACTGTGGTGTCTGGCCCTGCCTATGTTCCACCTGCCTTTGTTTCCCACTGGACCCCGGCCCTATCTGCCTGCGTTTCATGTTCACCCTCTCAACAGGAGTCCAGATGGGTTTGAAAGTCATTTATTAAAGCTGCGGACAGTGAAACAAAGGAAGAAATTAGGGTAGAAGGAACAACAGGCCAGAGCCTAGGCAGGCTCTGCTTTGGCTCAGGAAATGTCACAGGAAAGAAGTGAGCCTGGGCAGGACTGCAAGACTCACTGGGGAGTCAGAGGAAACTGGCCTTGGAGATGGGATCAGGTGAGCCTGGGCGAGCTGCCTCTGGCCACTGCTCCCCTGGCTGCATGTTTCATGGGGACTCCTAAGGGTGTCGGAAGAAATAAAGAGTTCACGCCGGGGCAGGGGCATGGACTGCTCTGGAGCAAGGTGCCAGGAGTCTTTGTACTGAGGGCTTTTTACCTCCTTTGTTTTTTTCGGGGGAGAATCTCAGAGGAGGGTTTCTGCAGAATACTCTTCAGCTTTCCAGGTGTGTTTTTAATATGCTGATGCATCAAAAAGAGCATGGAGGGGAGTTTGGGATGTTCTTTGGTCTGTTTTACTGTTTTTCTTTTATCTTGGGCCTGTCTGGCTCTAATGGGTTTGTGTTATTTGTTCCCCTGATTTCATCTGTCCTTGGGTTTAGCTGGCACAAATGACATTAATTGGGTATTTGTTCTCTATTTCCCAGACCAGGGTGATTTAAACTATGTATTCTCTGGTTAGGGAGGGGAGGTGTAATCCATTTGCTTTCAAGTGTGCTTGACTAGGGCAGATAAGGTCTTGTGATTCACTAGCTGGCTCTAAGTAGTTAAGTTGCTTGGCCTTATTTAATCTCCTTGTCTCAGTTTCCCCATTCCACTTGCCCAAGAATTTGCCTAGCGTCTCACTATCCTGTCACAAGGGGTTTCAATTTTTAACAGAGTGGTCAGGAAAATCCTCTCTGAAGAAGGTGACAAATAAGCAAGGGAGGGAGTGAACCATGTAGACAGCAAAGGTGAAATGCCGGGCAGCAGAAATTGCAAGTGTAAGAGCAAAGACAAGTGTGAGAAATAGCCAGCTACACAGTGCCACTTAATGGAGTGAGCTAAGTGGAAGTTAGTAGGAGATGAGATAAAAGAGTTACTGTGTTGGAGGTAGAAGCTAGTGTATTATCTAGGGCCTTATAAAGGGTGTCCCAAAATTCACGCAAGATTTGAATTTAATGGTGCTCGACATCGAGACATGATAATCCAGCTTTTTGTGCCTAAACTGCAAGATATGGATGTGGATGACATGTGGTTTCAACAAGACGGTGCCACATGCCGTACAGCCCGAGAAACAATTCAATTACTGCATGAGTCATTTCCTGGTCATGTAATTTCCCGTTTTGGTGATCAGAATTGGACGCCCAGATCATGCGATTTAATGCTGTTGGACTTTTTTCTTTGGGGTTTTTTGAAGTCTAAGGTTTATTGCCAACAAGCCCACAACCACCCACGCCTTGAAGGAGGAAATTGAGCCCTGTATCAACGAAATTCAGCCACATTTATGCAAGATGGTCATGGAAAATTTCAACAAAAGAGTGTGTATGTGCCAGCAAAGCCATGGAGGCCATTTACCCGATATGCTATTCCATACATAACCCTATACTGTATACTTTATGAATCAATAAAAAATTTATAATTTTTCATTATAAACCTGTGTTTTCTATCAAAATTACTTCTTGTGTGAATTTTGGGACACTCTTTATCATTTTAAGTATTTTGGCTGTTACGCAGAATGAGAAGTGACGACATGGAGTGTTTTGTACAGAGGGGAGATTTAATCTAACATTTTAATTGGTACCTTTTGACTATGGTCTCAAGAATAGACCATAGAAGGGACAAACACAGAAGCAAAGAGACCCATTAGGAAGCTGTATCAATAATTCAGAGAATAAATTATGACAGTGGTAACAGCAGAGGTTATAAAAAGAGGTTGAAATTGGACATATTTGGAAAGTAGAGCCAACAGAATTTATAGAAAATGCAAAATAAAACAAAGAATTTAAATGAAATATGACTTTCAAAGAAAGATTTTGAATAATAGAAAATTTTAAGAGAAATTAAAAATAAAATGGATCATAAAGATAAGATGAAAGACAGCAAATTGAGCTGAAATAGAAGATTTCACAGCTGAGGAAACTGAGAGACAAAATATTCAAATTGAATGTATAGATTAGAAATAGCAAAAATCAATAAACAATAAAAAAGTAAACAAATAACACAATGAACGTACTTGAGGCAATTATAGAAAATTAAGAGAAAAAAGAAACATATTGAAGATCATTATTGAGTGGTGATGATAAGAAGACATACTAAAGGTGATCAAATATATGGATATATACTTATTTGAAATCTGGTAAGTAGAATAAAAAATTTAAGAAATATAGTGCAATCACATTTCTCTGATATAAAGGAAGAACTAGATCTGAATATATTACATATTCACCAGCAAAAAATTTAACAGAACTTTCAGAAATGACACAAATTCAGGCTAAGCTATTAAGTTTCATGATAAAGAATTCCTCAGGCATACAGACAAAAAACACAAGTCAACTTCAAAGAGGAAAAACATTAAAGCTTGCTGCAAATTTCATCAAGCATCATTTAATGCCAAAATACAGTGAAACACTGTCTTCAAATTTCTGATGGGGAAAAGGAAATGTATGAGTGAAGATTATTATTACCCAACAAATTGCCTTTTGGATAGAAAGAGAGAAATGACAAAATTTACATATATAACACAAGAGAACTCATGAGTTCATGGATGGCTAAAAGAGTTAACTATTTAATATTGAAATCCAGACAACCAAACCAATGATTCAAAAATCAAGAATTCAAAACAAATATTAAATGATATATCCATGGATAGTAAAGGGATTATGGTAAATATTGGATTTATTTAGGGAACTAAGGCAAACCATCTAGAAAAATTAGGGTTTAGGGGGGAGTCTATAATATAAAACCTGACAAACAAAAATAGTATTAGTAACAATTAGAAAGTGGGAAGAACAGTAAAATTTATAACTTTAATTTATAGAGCTGGGATTCACTACATGCAGATTAAATTGAAACACAGTTGACGTTTTTTTCCTTTTTATTGAATTTATTGGAGTGGCACTGGTTAACAAAAGTATACAGGTTTCAGGTGCACAATTCCACAACACATCATCTGTGCACTTTATTGTGTGCCCACCACCCCAAGTCAAGTCTCCTTCCATCACTATGTATCCCTGCTATACCCTCCTCTACCCCCAGACCCCAATCTGCCCGGGCAGTCTGCACACTGTTGTGTTGTAATTGCTGTTTCCTCCCCCAGTAAACAATCAATAGCAGGGACAATGTCTATTTCACCACCAATGTTTTCTCTGCTTCTTCCATTGATGCTCACAGTTCAGATCCATTAATTCAATTGAGATAAAAGTTATTATTAATTCTATCATTTTATATTCTTTTATATCTGAAATAATCTACACTAATAAAAGAGAAACATGGTAATTAGCATACGACCACTACCGTTTTCATTGGCTAATCAGTGAGTATATGCAAATTAACTGTCAGCCAAGATGGCGGCCGGCAGCCAGGCAGCTGGAGGCGAACATGAGGCTTGCTTGCTGCAGTGAAGGAGGACTCCAATGTTCCCAGCTTGTGCTGCCGGCCTCTGAGCTGGCAGTTTGAAACTTTGTAACAAATATAGAAGCTAAACAAAACCCTGGGATCTCAGAGCTGGAGTTATACATTGTTTCGATTATAGAATGCAAACAAACCACTGGAAGCCTCAGAGCTAGAGCCAGAGCTAAAGCTGGCCCAGAATAAAATTTTTAAAAAAGAGAAAAAAAAGGAGCGGTTGGGAGCTTCAGTCAACAACCACCAGCCTGAAAGCAGTCCTCAGCCCCTCACCCAGACTGGCCAGGCACCCGAGTGGGGACCCCCACCCTGAAGGGTGTGTGACCAGCTGCAAACAGCCATCATCCCCTCACCCAGGATGGCCAGGCACCCCAGTGGGGACCCCCACCCTGATCCAGAACACCCTTCAGGGCAAACCAGCCGGCCCCCAGGCCTCTATCCTATATAGTAAAAGGGTAATATGCCTCCCAGCACGGGGATCAGCGGAGCCTCGAGGCCTCCTGGCACCGGATCAGCGTGACAGGGGGCAGCGCCCAAACCCCCTGATTGCCCTGCGACTCTGTGTGTGACAGGAGGCAGCATCCCAACCTCCTGATTGGCCCTGCTCTGTGACAGGGTACGGTGCCCCAACCCGCCCCCTCCCCCACGGGCCCTGCTCTGTGTGTGATGGGGTAGAGCCATAACCTCCCCATTGGCCCTGCCCTGAGTGTGACAGTGGCGGCGCCCCAACCCCCTGATCGGCCCTGCTCTGCGGGTGATAGAGGGCAGCGCCCCAACCCCCTGATCTGCCCTGCTCTGTGCGTGACAGGGGGCGGTGCCCCAACTCCCCTATCGGCCCTACTCTGTGAGTGACAGGGGGGAGCTCCCCAACCCCCTGATGGGCCCTGCTCTGTGCATGACATGTGGGAGCTCCCCAACCCCCTGATGGGCCCTGCTCTGTGCATGACAGGGTACGGAGCCCCAACCCCCCTGATGGGCCCTGCTCTGTGCATGACAGGGGGTGGCGCTGCAACCTCCCCATTGACCCTGCCTTGAGTGTGACAGGGGTGGTGCCCCAACCCCCCAATCAGCCCTACCCTGAGCGTGACTGAGGGTAGCATCGCAACCTCCCAATCTGCCCTGCTCTGTGCACGACAGGGGGCGGCGCCCCAACTCCCTAATCAGCCCTGCTCTGAGCCCGACCAGGGGCTGCACCTAGGGATTGGGCCTGCCCTCTGCCACCCAGGAGCAGGCCTAAGCCAGCAAGTCGTTATCTCCAGAGGGGTCCCAGACTGTGAGAGGGCACAGTCCAGGCTGAGGGACCCCCCTCCTTCCCCCCCGAGTGCACAAATTTTTGTGCACTGGGCCTCTAGTTATTTATAAAAAGATACTTCTTATATGCTATTTTGATATCCAGAGAATAATTCAATTGTAAAAGGATTAAAAATATATGATTCTTTCCTTTTATATACCTAGTTTTCTGGATGATTTATTAGATCTCTGAAATGCTAGAATGGCTCATATCAGCTCACAGAACAGTTGTTAAACTTTCAGAATTTAAAACTAGTTGTTTAAAATCAGCCACAGTGAAAGTATTTACACCGCAAAAACAGTCTGATGCTATTTATAGGACTTATATATTTATTGAGAATTTACATTTGTTTTCAATGAAGAAACTCCATATTTTTCACTAATGCTTACTTAAAAAATTGCCCATGTAAAATAAAACAGCAGAAAAAAAGAAAATATATTTCAAAATGTACCACCTACTTAATCATAATTGTTGCCAATGATCTGTATTTATAAGCTTCTAGTATGAGTTTTTTAAAATTACAATGTAATTTATCATTCTGTTTTTCATACGCCACACTGCAATATAAATACCTTCCTATAAGGAACATTTTATAAACTAATTCACTATGTGGAAATAATAATGTGTGAAATTATCCTGAAAATGTTGAATATTTATATGTTTTCAAAATATTCACAATACACAAAATTATATGAGGAAAGTTTTTGAGCACTTTTTCCTCCGGTTTTCTGGTTACTTCCTTCAAATATATCCTACAATTTAGATTATATAGGAAAATAATATTAACTTCTTTAAGATTCTTATTAAATATAGCTAAAACCTGTCTATAGTTTATACTCAATGGATTCTGATTTTGATATTATAAGGACACTTCAACATTTAATGAATAGCTTTATAGAACTTGGTGAGGAAGAAGAATGTGAGGGAAAAGAACACTATTGAAAAATAATAAGAAAAATTAAAAATGTACCCATGGGAAATAATGTGAGAAAAATAATATCTCTCACAGTTTTTAAATTCTTTTTTAAAAAATATATTTTATTGATTTTTTACAGAGATGAAGGGAGAGGGATAGAGAGCTAGAAGCATTGATCAGCTGACTCCTGTACATCCCCTACTGGGGATGTGCCCGCAACCAAGGTGCATGCCCTTGACCAGAATCGAACCTGAGACCCTTCAGTCCACAGGCAGATGCTCTATCCACTGAGCCAAACCGGTTAGGGCAGTTTTTAAATTCTAAGCTGTTTCATATAACCAATTATTATATTCAGTAAAAAATTACATATATTTTTGTTAAACTCTCTGCTCTCTAAGATTTTAAAGTCTGAATGTTCTCTTTTACCAATCAATTTATCATTTGAAAAACAGGAAAACAACAGCAAAAATTACATACAATGCAGCAGATTAGTAATGAAAGTGCTTATATAGAATTTCCTTTGGGATTGTTAAAATATACGTACACACAAATGTGCTGAAGGTTTTAATTAAAGGAAAATCCTTTTGCTTTACTAGTAGTTGAATGCCAAAAGAATATCCTAGTATGTCCCAGGGACTATTCAATGGTAACTCTAATATAATGCATTTTGCTTTTTATAATTCTAAAAGGAATTTATTGTCACCATGTTAAAGACAAAAGCCCAACATTCATAGGAATTAGGCTTGTCCAAAGCAGCAGAGATAAAAAATGAAAATCTGAAAAACAAACACGAAAGGGCAGTCACAAATAGTGTTAAATTCCTGAGGTATTTCTTCATTTAGATCAGTGGTTCTCAGCCTTGGCTGCACATTAGAATCACCTGAGAATCTTTTTAAAATCCTGATTTCTGGGCCTCATCCTCTGGAAATTCTGTTTCTTTGTTACTAATGTTGTGGTCCTACCCCATAACAAAGAAACAGAATTTCCGGAGGATGAGGCCCAGAAATCAGGATTTTAAAAAGATTCCCAGGTGATTCTGATGTGCAGCCAAGGTTGAGAACCACTGATTTAGATCATCTGAGTTGGACCTTTAGCCTATACAAGTAGCTAATAAAATAAGTCTGCACTCAAGTATGTATCTAATCAGAGATCAAAGCATTCACTCAGGATGAACCCAAAAACATACAAAGGGCCTAAAACTTACTTTTTTTTCCTTTTGGTTTTTCACATTTAGTAAAATCCTGGGGAGTATTTTAAATGACTCACCATCCCTGAAGCAGCACTCTTCTCATTTTAAAAATGAATACCCTCATACACTTTGCTCACTATCACCCCTACAATGAACACCACTAGCAAATATGTAATCTTCAAGACAATTTATCCTACCCAAAAAATGGAAATAGAAATAGATAGTCCTTGATGGAAGAAAATTTCTGGGGACAATAGTTATTGAAAGGATAACAGTTGATAAGAAAGAAAAATTACAACAACAACAAAAAAGCAAAGATTTAACTGTTTACATGCTAGAAAATGCAAAGGTTCTGGGTTCTCAATAGTATTGTTTTCCCAGCTGCGCATTGGAACTGCGCACCGATACAGTCCTAATGAGTTATCTGCTGTGAATATGTAACTTCAGCACCTAATTTGTAATAGTTGCACATATTTTGAATAAGCCACTTTACACTTCTTATTATTCATCTCAAAATGTAAAAATAACCTAACAACAGGTTAGTTAGGGGCACACTGTATTGTATCTAAGTGTTGCCCCTGGAGTTGTATACAGGTAGTCTCCTTCCTTAGATATTTATGTTCGTTTGGAAGAGGTTTTATATAAAATTGACTGGCTACTATTTTTGCAGATATTTTCCCCTTGTTATTTTTGTTAGCAATAATATACCTTTAATGGCAAGATATTCAATGCAGCAAATACAATATTTCTTAGCATCTGGAATATATGTCCATTTGTATAATGTGTTCATTCATTCAACATACTTTTATTTTTAACCTCTAGGATGTTCCACATAATCAGTATATAAAAATGAATAAGATACCCATATGGTCTTTAAGAAGCATCTTAACTTGAGGCTCTTAAACTTCAAATCACATAACTAATTTGCCTACTTCTGATTAGATGCTCACCAAACCACCTTTCAAATATAATGTAGTTCCTCACAGGGCACACAGGGAGAAAATGTGATTCGTAGAAGAAGATTCAAGTGTCTGATCCCTTAGAGATTGTATTTCTAATTGTAAATTTACAGACTGGAACCTTGATTATAATTAGGCTTCCCAAGTAGCTCTCGTTATTTGGTACCTTTAGCAATTACAGTTCTTACTGTAAATTGGCATTTGAGTTTTATATATCCTTTTTCTGAGCTTGGTTAACATGAGTCTGCCTATAGTAGAAAATAAAGTTTCTGAAACAGAATAGCTGAGAGTCAGGGCCTGAGTGATGGTAAGTTTACTAAGGTAGTGTCACATTTTGAAACCAGTTGGAAGTTATCCACCTACGCTTCCCTAGGTAATTCACTTCTTCCTTAATATTAGTTGAACCAATTATATATTTGACAGTAAACAAGTTAAAATATTAGGTTAAATATTAGGGTTTCTGAGCCAATTGCATTTTATGCATATAAAATTATAAGTTCTAAACAACTTGAATTGTTTGCTCTTAGATATTATATATTTATTTTAAATAACTATATATTTAAAGTACATTTACCTGCCTGCTTCTCCCTACCAACAACCATCTTTAGGCATAACAACTATTATCTTAAATTTGAAATAAGTAAAATTCTAATTTATGCTGTAGTTTTTAAAAACTGCCTATTAATAAGACATTATGAAAACAAGACAAGTAAAATATGCAGGTTTGATACAAGTATTAATGTCTCAACAAATGTTTATTGAGCACATATGTTTATTTTCAAAGAGCATGGTAGATACAAATATATTCAAGTATTATGATATTAATGCTAATCTACCTAAAGATTACATTTCTAGCAATGTTGATAACTGAAAAGAATAAAAAGTATTTTTCCAACTCATATTGTTTAGGCATTTCCAGTATATAAGTTACGTTCCTTTTGCCTATCTTATATGTACTTAATTTCTAAGCTAAATAATGTGTACTATTATAATTTTAGAATTTGGATTGCAGGTTACATACAGTGGGGCCTTGACTTACGAGTTTAATTCGTTCCGTGACGGAGCTCGTAACTCAAATTACTCGTATGTCAAATCACTGTGACATTCCCTGTGCCAACTAGCGGTGGGGTAACTGAAGCTGGCTCGTAACCCGAATTTTAGCTCGCAACTCAAAGCAAAAAATCGGCCGAGAGACGGCTCGTATCTCGAAAACTCGTTAGTCAGGACACTCGTAAGTCAAGGCCCCACTGTATTTTAAATTTATCTTTATTGTTGAAAGTAATACAGATGTCCCTGTCATTGTCTTTTTTTCCCCATTGATGCCCTCCACCCCGCCCCTGCCCCTCCCAGCATATTACTTTTTAAAATCTAAACTTTTCAACCTATTTTTTGACAGCAGTGATTAGTATCACTATTATAACCAACCCCAATCTAACCAATCAAATAGAAGGTGAAAAGGCAAAAACAAATTATAAGAAAGTATGCTGAATAATCATACAATAAGGCTACATGAACAGGACCATGAATATCATTAATCAACACCAAAGTTAATGAGGTAGAATTTCTAATAAAAGCTGAGATTCTGTCTGGTAAATATTTATGTAGCTAGCCTAATACTTTCAGTTCTCTGCCTCCCAAACATACAGTAGGATTTCAATACTTGTCTCATCCCTTAATAGAGTGAAATGCTGGGTCTCTCAGATTCCATTTTATTCAAGCCTGCATTGCTCCCACAACCTTCAGGGTAATAGCTCCTGCTTTAGACATGCTAATCATTAGAGGAATTCTGCTTGGGGCTTGAAATTTTACAAAAAAAAAAAAAAAAAAAAAAAAAAAAAGCCCCTTCTATTTTTCCTTCCTTTGACATAAAATAAGTCTGAACTATGGACCTTTGCTCTAGAGAAAATTTGATGAATTTCACCCCAAAAGCAAGGGAAGTAATGGCAAATATAAATAAGTGGGACTATACATCTCTAAACAGCAAAAAACAAACAAATAAAAACACCAACAAAACAAAAAGACAACCAATAGAATGGGAGAAGATGATATTATCCAAAATCTATAAAGAACTCATACAACTCAACACTAAACAAACAATCCAATTAAAAAAATGTGCAGAGAACCTAAGCTTATCCCAAGAAGACATACAAATGGCCAACAGATATATAAAAGTATGGTCAGCTTCACTAGCTATTAGGGAAATGCAAATCAAACTACAGTGAGATACCACCTCACACCTGTTGGTAATAATGGCTATTATCAACAAGACAAGTAATAACAAGTGTTGGAGAGGATGAGGAGATAAAGGAACCTTCATTCACTGCTGGTGGGAATGTAAATTGGTTCAGCCACTATGGAAAACAGTATAGAGATGTCTCAAAAAATTAAGAATACAGTTACCATATGACCAAGCAATCCCTCTCCAGGCTATCTACCCCAAAATTTCGAAAACATTTATTCACAAAGATATATATATCCCTATGTTCATTGAAGCACTATTCACAGTGGACAAGACATGGTAACAACCAAAGTGTTCTTTGATGGATGATTGGATAAAGATGTGGTATGAAATACTACTCAACCGTAAGAAAAGATGAAATACTGTCATTTGTGACAATATGGATGGACCTTGAGAATATTATGCTAAGCGAAATAAGTAAAGTTAGAGAAAGCTAAGAATTATATGATTTCACTCATATGTGGGATAGAAAACTGAAACTCATAGACACAGACATCAGTATGGTGGTTACCAGAGGGAAGGGTTTGAAGGGGGTAGTAAAGGGTAAAAGGGCCAAATATATGGTGACAGAAGATGATTTGACCCTTGGTGGTGGGGTCGTAATACAATATACAGAACATGTATCACAGAAATGTACACTTGAAACCTATATAATGTCATTAACTAATGTCACCCAAATAAATTTAAAATTTTTGAAGAGGCAGGTAAGATAATAAAGAAGTGTTGAGACAGTAAAGACTTCAGGAGATAATTTCCCAAGAAAAAGAAACCAACTGAAACTGAGCCTAACATTCTCCTGACTGTTTTTCCCTTTCCAGGCATTTGTTTGCTCTTTCTTGGGGCAGAGTCTGAGGAGCCCAGCAGCAGAGAACCACTGAGAGGAAAGATATTTACTTTACCATTCCTTACAGTAGCAAAATTACAGTTGTGAAGTAGCAACGAAAATAATGTTATGATTGGGGGTCACCACAACATGAGGAACTGTATTAAAGGGCCATGGCATTAGGAAGGTTGAGAACCACTCTAATTAGAAAAGAGGATCAGAGTGCTTATTTCCACCAATATGACTAGAACCATGACAGAGATAAGCACAGGATGGCACTGGGCCCCAGGGGAGGGTAATTAGAAAGACTCTCCTAGAGTACATGCCCTTGACCAGAATCAAACCTGGGACCCTTCGGTCTGCAGGCAGACACTCTATCCACTGAGCCAAACCAGTCAGGGGTTTTCTCCTCCCTTCTTTTTCCCTAGAAGAAGTAAAGGAGAAAGGCAGAGGGTTTTGAATCGATACCTAAAGGAGGGAAAAAGAACTCTACAGGGACACAGAACAGTCCAAGTAAGACCCCAGAGGCTTGAAATAGTGTGTTCCAACCCTAAAGTGAAAGAAAGGATGGAAAGAGATGAGGTTGGAGAAACGGGTCCCAGGTTGTCCTCACATGGAAGTCATTGCAAAGCCTCTCTTTCCCACACTCCCTCCTCGCTTTCTTTCTCCCTTTCACCAGGTTCATCTATTTGCTTTAAAATAACCCCTCAAATGAAAATTGACTGGTATAGGGGAGAGGGGGAGGAGGAGGGGAGGAGAGGGGGAAGAGATGAGGAAAATTTTAGGGAAAGCTGGATGAATGGAAGTCCTACAACTAGAGAAGTAAAGAAGAAAGCACATTGAGACTGTTAGGAGGTGCAGAGGCATGGAATGGGCCAGTCCAGCACCCACATGTGCCGCTTTTTCAATCAAGAGGGAGACTGTCTCTGCAGAGGCCGCCCAGAGAAGCAAGGGGTCCCAGCCCACACCAGGGTCCCAGAGCTGGGAAGAGAAATCCTTACGGGCAGTAAGAACTAGGGGCTATGAAAAAAAGTGCAGATTGGGGCTCAGTGACACAGAGGATGCTGGAGACCCAACTGCTCCTCTTAAAAGGCCTGCAGCATGAACTGAACTAACAAGCTCCTGCTTCCTCTGAACTCCAGTGCCAGGCAAGGCTCTAGGGGACCCAGACACATATGAGGAGAAACTGGACTGTCTGGCATCAGGGTAGGAACTCAGGGGACAGCTTTCTTCCAGACAGAGGTGCTCGCAGAGGTCATTGTTCCCATGCTGGAACCTCCCAGGTTGCAGGGCTGACGGCAGCCATTTCTGTTTTCTCAGCCCTGGTAAATACCTGAGGCCCCACCCCACCCAACTTACAACCCCACCCAAGCTGTGCACAGTGGTTTTTGCATATGAATGGTCTGTCCTTTCTAAAAACTTGTCAAACAAGCTGCAGCTGGGTCAGGGAGCCTCAAACTTATCAATAAAGGCCCAAGACCTGGCACCAGCACCAGCCTCATCATGCCTTGCTTCATAGCTGGGCCTCCTCTGGGCACTTCCAAACCCAAAACAAATAAGAGAAATCTGCATATCTCTCTGTAACTCTTGCTGGGTGGCCCCATGCAGTGGCTGACTTTGCACCTCCCTGGAGAGTGGTCAGTGTGAGACCATTACAACTCTTCACATCCATAAGTGACACAATCAAGGGGCAGACTCAGTGAGCACCAAAGCCGCACTGAAGCAAGGTCTGCTCCATAAGGGTGTCTCCTGCACAGCAGTTCTCTTACTGTAGTCACAGCTGGTCCTCACAACCAATTGGCCTGGAGGTCAATTCCTCCCAGTGACACCAATAGTAATCAAGGCTCAATTACAACAAGTCTTTGCACACAGCCCATAAAGAGGTGCACCTAGAGTGCCCACCTCATGTGATTGGGGTGATTGAGCCACTGGGCCCTATAGGCACCTATTATACAAGGCCACTCTATCAACTCAAGAAGGCTTAACAGCTCTACCCAATATATAAAAACAAACACAGGGAAGCAGCCAAAATGTGGAGACAAAGAAACATGTCACAAATGAAAGAAATGGAAGAAAGCAAACTACTGGATATAGAGTTCAAAACCATAGTTATAAGGTTACTCAATAATCTTCTAGAAACCTTCAAGGGACTTAGTGAGATTTTTAAGGATCTTAGTGAGAATGCCAAAAAAATGGAAAAGGACCAATCACAAATTAAGCATACACTGACTAAAATAACGAATAATATACAGGGATTCAACAGTAGAATAGAGGATCCTGAGAATCAGATCAATGTTTTGAAATACCAGAAAGCAAAAAACACCCAGCCAGAACAGCAAAAAGAAAAAGGAATCCAAAAATATGAAGATAGTGTAAGAAACCTCTGAGACAACTTCAAGCATACCAACATCCAAATTATGGGGGTACCAGAAGAAGAGAGAGAACAAGATTTTGAAAACCTATTTGAAGAAATAATGATAGAAAACTTCCCCTACCTGGTGAAAGAAATAGACTCACAAGTTCAGGAAGCACAGAGTACCCCAAACAAGGGGAACTCAAAGAGGATCACACCAAGACACATCATGATTAAAATGCCAAGGGCAAAAGACAAGAGAAAATCTTAAAAGCAGTGAGAAAAAAAGCAGTTAGTTACCTACAAGGGAGTGCCCATATGACTCTCAGTTGATTTCTCAACAGAAACTATGCAGGCTAGGAGGGAGTGGCAAGAAATATTCAAAGTGATGAATAGCAAGAACCTATAACCAAGATTACTCTACCCAGCAAAGCTATCATTTAGAATTGAAGGTCAGATAAAGAGCTTAGCAGGCAAGAAAAAGCTAAAGAAGTTCATCACTGCCAAACCAGTATATATGAAATGCTAAAGGGTATTTTTTAAGAAGAGGGAGAAGAAAAAGGTAAAGATAAAAAATATGAACAACAAAGTGGCAACAAATACATATTTATCAACAACTGAATCTAAAAATCAAATGAACAAAAAATCTGATGAACAGAATAAACTAGTGAATGGAATAGATTCGGGGGAATGGAAATGGAACAGACTGACTATTCTCAGAGGAAAGGGAGTGTGGGGGCCTGTGGGGAGAGATTAGACAAAGATTTCATATGCATGTATGCATTACCTATTGACACAGACAATAGGGTGGCAAGGGCCTGCGGTGGGGTGGGAACTGGGTGGAGGGGCGCTATGGGGGGAAAAAAGAGGGACATTTGTAATAATCTCAACAATAAAGATTAAAATAATAATAATGATGATGATGATGATGCTTAATAGTTTCAAGAAGGAAATGACAAGATAGACAATTTTCCCAGAAAAGCTGAATCTATAAAAATAGCAATATGTTTTCACATAATCCATGGGCCAAAAAAACAACAAACATCAGAATGCAAATTAGGTAACATTTTTAAATTAAATAATGAAAATACAACATATTAATGAAACATCAAATCACCATTATTGTGTTATTTGAAATAGTTTGCTGTTTCCCATTTTTAACTTGTGTATTTCATTTGAAAAACATTTTATTTTTATCAAATATTAAAATAACATTTTATAGACTATTAATAAATTATTTACTTCAAAATAAGATAATATTGGAATGAGAAGAAAGTAGGAAGATTTACATAAAGTCCCTGCAACTTGACTTCTGATATACTTGAAATATCATATTATTACTAGCCCTTATATAACAAGTGATGAGTTTTTGCTATTTAAATTAACAAGAGAGTTTTAGTTAAAAAATAAGTTAAGTATAATTTGACTTACATGCAGGATATGAAGCTAAAACCAATCCACCAATTAATTTCAATTCATGAGAAAATTTTAAGGAACTTCAAATGCAAATTTACAGATGAAACTTTAGTTCTCCTTTTGGACCTTAGACATCCAATCTATAAAAATTAGAATTGATGCACTAAATTTTAATTAAGTTCAGAAAAAAAATCTTATAAGAAATTATAATAGCGCCTTGCCTTAAAATAAACTGTAAAGAACAGTGAAGTTTCATTAGCACATTGTTCAGGCAATCATAGAAAATTTCTAAATGAGAATGAAAAGTGTGAAAAAGAATAGGCTAATGAGGATTTGTGTCACACAATATGAAAAAAAATCTAAAAACAAAGCCTTATGTAGGAGTTAATACTAGAAAGGTACTTATTGTATTTGATTTAAATCAAGATAAATTTGCACTTTTAACATTACATAAGAGCAAATAAAATACCAAATGCTGCCTCTGCTTTCCCCACTTTTGTCAAATGTTTTAAAGAGATGAAAGAGGGGATCCAATTTGAAGATAGAAAACAGCAGTTTGTGCTTCAGAATTACAAATGACATCATACTACTGTACTCCAGGTAATAAGTGCTATCCAAATGGTTATTAAAATTAATTATTAAAAATTTAAGAGCATAGAAACATCAATAATCACTTTATGTGTAACATTAAGACTCTACTAAGAACAAAGCACTCCACTAAACTCTGTAAGTAACACAAGGATGTGGAAATGTTAGAGTTACTAGGCTAAGCTGACAAACTCTTGTCCGGGTCAAAACTGCATCTTTGGTGCTAAATTACACATTAGTTTAGAAAGGATATGGATACCTTTACAGCAAGCTATTTTAAATATTTCAAGCAATAATTGATAAAGACTTGCAATGGGACCATATGGACTGAAAGGAGTACAAGTGTGAAACCTGATTCTAAACTTTTAATAATCTGTTTCTTAACATCATTGATTAATTCCATGTGTACTCTTCACCTTCCATGCATCACAGACACAATGCTGGGGACATTGACTTTAGAATGTCAAGAGCAGTGGTTCCTATTGTGTGGCACATGCCCCACAGGGGGGCAATTGAGAATTAGTTATTAACAGTGAATTTTTTGCATTTCTTATGGTTCTAAGGGCCACATATACAGTATATAAATATACTAGAAGCCCGTTGCATGAAGATTCGTGCAATAGGCCTTTTCCCTGGCTGCCAGCACCGGTTTTCCTCCAGCACCCGGAACCCAGGCCTTTGGTCCGGCCGTAACAAAGAAGCCAGGCCTCTTCAGTCTTCAGTCTTCAGTCTTCACTCTGGCTGGAGCCTTCAGTCTTTGCTCCATGCCTGCGTATGCACATTAACAGCCATCTTTGTTGGGGTAATTTGCATAGTCGCTCTGATTGGCTGGTGGGTGTAGCAGAGTGACACCAATTTGCATGTTTCTCTTTTATTAGTGTAGCTATTGTGATGTATTTATGCATTTCAGTTTTCTATTATATGTTTTGAAACTTTATTTGCTATTTTTTCACATCACTTCATTTTTTTTTTAACAATTTCTTAGTGATTTCTTCCGCAGTACTTCAACTGTCCTTTCGTTCTTTTATTTTTCTCTTCATGGATGCCATGTTCTTTGGAAGCTTGTTTAGACCAAGTTAATGGCCTTTTAGGCTTCCTCCACATGAATAGGAGTTCACTTTTTTAATAGTAAGAATTATATGTCATAGGGGGGCATCAGGATTTTAGAGATGCTGAGGTGAGGCATGGCCAAAAACAGGTTGGGAACCACTGGTCTAGAGACAGAGGCAAATAAACACAACAGACAAACCCAACCTAAGGGTCATTATTATCAAACGAGAAAAGTATTATGAAAAAGATAAGCACAGAGTCTTACAGTGTTAAGAGAACCTTAGGAAAGAACAAGCAAGTTTCCATTAAGTGTAGGGAACTTCCACTTCTATTAGAATCTAGTAAGCTGCTGAAGGCCAATGCTCAAACTGCAACAAATAGTAAAACGGATAATTTTAAAGATTCACATTTTAAAGATATTGAAGTGTTGAGGAAATCAGGATTAGATAAACTAAAATACCAGAGGGATGAGTATTCTCAGGTGATCTGATAATCACCCTCTGTTTTCTTGGCCAGGGGCATTTGATTCTGGTGTGAACCCATGGACACAGATAATAGGGTGGTGAGGACTGGGGTGGGGGTGGGAGTGGGCTAGAAGGGGTTAATGGGGGGCAAGGGGGGACATATGTAATATATGTAATACTTTTAATAATAAAGACTTAACTTCAAGATGAAATAAAAATACTAATAATAGCTATCACTTATTGAGGGCTCAGCATGCACCAGACATCACATAGACCCTTTAATGTTTTTAAAGATGATTTTTACAACTCTGTCAGATAGATGCACTTACCATTTCCACTTCAAAAAAAGAAAACTGAGTTCAAAGAGATTAAGTAATGTGCCAAAATAATCCATGTAGTGAGCAGCAAAATCGGGGCACTAAATCCAGATATTTCCAACAAGTTTCATGAAATCAAACACTATGGTTTAGTGCCTGCCCAGTGTATGTCACAAAGCCAATACAAGAACAGTCCCAAATCCAAGGAAGTGATCACAATGGTTAATGCTGCAAAAACAAAATAAAACAAATAAAAAAAATATACAGCAAGAAACAAGGCTTCAAACACAAGTTCTTTGGATTTTGCATTCAAGGGCCCACAGCTTCCCTGGACAAAAAAAAAAAACTGCCATTGAGTGGTCAAGCTAGACTCCAACAGGCGGAGGCATTCATAGAGATAAACAACAGATAGACAGTAAGTTTGGACCCTTCTTTAGTGCCTGGCTATGAAGAAAGGGAGGTAGAGAGTCTTCGATGTGTCATAGGAGGAGATTTTGTGTTTGTTCCACATATCCTAGAGTCATGGATATACCGTATACTGAAGGGAGCATAAGCAGCTGGAGAGGTTAAAGAAATACAAGAAAGAAGGCAATTGAATGAAAGAGTTGTCTGAAGAAACAGGACACCAGCAGAGGGCTGACAATGAGAGCCCTGGGGAATTGTGCCCCAAGGACTGAAATGAAAGCTGTTCTCAAATCTAAGGAGGAAGTTCCCTTTCACTAAGGAAGTGATGCCACCATTCTGTTGTCTGTATTCATGAGTTTGTTTCTGCATGTTTTGTTAATTCATTTTGTTTTATGGAGATGAAGGAGGATGAGGTGAATTAGGTAAAGGGAGTTGAATGTATATTAACAGAAGAAAACTAGACTTTGGGTGGTGAGCACACAATAGCGTATACAGATATAGAATTATAATGTTGCACACCTGAAATTTATGTAATGTTATTAACCAAAATTATCTCAATAAATTTAATTTTTGGAAAAAAAAAACAAAGGAAAGAAAGTGGATGCCCCAAAAATGTGTCCATAAAGGAAGGAATTGAAGTCATTCTTCCTGAGACTTCTAGTTTCTTATAAAAGAGAAAAAAGTGAGTTGCATTTTATTAGCAATAAGAATGTTTTTCATATGATATATGATTTGGTGTGACTTACAGAGTAAACAAAACTCCAAAATCATTCCTATTTCTCCTACTAATTTCTTAGTTTCAAGAGTACAGACTTTATATACTTGAAAATACTATTTATAACTATTTAAATAAAAGTTAAAGATCCAGTTGTGTCAGTTGGCTCAATTTTTTTCCAGCCTTCAATTACCTTTTGCTTTTACCTTCTTTATTACTACCAAAAATTATATACACAATCGAGTCTGAATTGCTTAGATGTAGTTCTCCTGTCCTGAATATATTATTACCTTTCAAAGTCTCCTTTAAGATACATATAAATAAGTATAAGTATATTTACATATATTCATCTTAATCAATGTATTCTCTTTCATTAGGATGACTGGAAATGAATCAAGGCTGAGGAAAGTGGCCACTAATTGAAATATATTTTCTGACATTTTATAGAATATTATGATGAGAAACACTGAGGATGATTTGAAAAAAAATGCATGGGCCTTTCAGACCAAGTGAAATCAAGCTAAATGCAAAATAATCAGACCTTTCGACAAGATAAAAAAATGTGTCTGGAACATGATCTCCCTAAGGTGAATGTGAGGCAGGACTAATAAGTGCTGTGAAGATATACAGTTATAATTAAGTGAACTACAA
Source organism: Myotis yumanensis (assembly GCF_028538775.1). NCBI lineage: Eukaryota > Metazoa > Chordata > Mammalia > Chiroptera > Vespertilionidae > Myotis > Myotis yumanensis. The sequence goes on along the minus strand of NW_027223752.1, from coordinate 174,058,122 downwards.
ATCTGTTTTGTTGTGGCGTGGAACACTTTCAGAGATGAAAACCTTACTTATAGAAATTTGCATTACTGTAAATCATGGCCTTCGTAAATCTATAAGGCTGCATTATTATAAGTAGCTATGGATATTACAAGCAAGTCATTTTTCCTTCTGGCTTTTCAGATTTAGGGTGTTGTATTCAGAAATGTATACCCATTTGGGACACAGCATTCTGGAATTTTTAACAAGATATAAAATTTCATTTTCACAGAAAGACAGCCTCATTGTAAAGACCACATATCAAGCAAATGAGAAAAGACACATGCATGTGTTTGTGGGTGCTTGGAGGGCAAAAGCAGAAAAGGGAATTGAAAGAAAAAACAACTAGAAAATAATCACCCCATAAAAAGTCAACCACTGTCTCCAGAGTAGTAAATTATAAGTTGAGGGAGCAATTTGAAACAGGAAGTTAGGATTGAATGTGCAGTCTATAAAGTTAAAATATTGTAAAGTTGGAGTCAGGAATTTAAAAGTAATTTAGAAGTATGAAAAAATGTTGGGACTATGCCATCTTGTTTTTCTGCACCTAAATCTAAAAAAAAAAAAAAAAAAAAAAATACTGAATACTGAGTATAAAATTCCCTAGGAATTCAGTCTGTCATTATATGTCAGAAAGAAGATTTGCATTTCCTTTAGAAAGTCAAAACTTATGCATATGGAAAATTTATAAATTTATATAAAGTTTATTATATATATAGAGATTTTTGTTGAAATCCAACTTTAAAATTTTATATTGAATATTTTATATTTTATTTTGATATTGCAATACTTTATTTTCAGCCTGATTAAAGAAATTTTTTCAAAAAGTTACTACATTTCCCACTACTGAATGAAAATTATGGAAGCATGAAGATGAAATGAGGAAAGGAGAAAAGAAAAAAGTTCACTCTGGACATTTTCAAAGCGTTTTATGGCCTCCTTGATGTTCCTTCTTCATTGTCACTCCCATGGAATAAAATCTATGATCTATGAAGCTGCCTGTTTCTGAGCTCAGCTCATTCGGCACTGAACAGAGTATTTCTGGATTCATTCAAAATGTATTTGCAGTCACTTAAATGGTTTAGCCATGAACTTGGACCTGAATCAGTCACAAATTTTAGGGTTCAATGGAAACTTTCAAATACTCTAATTGAACTCATTTGTTTTATGTGCAAATTAGAATGTCAATTCCAATGCATGGTGTACCATACTACCCTGTTCTCTTACTTGATTCAGCAGCTGTTAATTTAGAGCAAGTCTTAAGAAATCTAAAACTTAAGTTCATCTTACTTAAATTATCCTTTGTGCCATTCTTGTGACACATGTGAAAACTACCTTATATTAAAATTATATTGTTTGGCCCTTGAAAGAGCACACCTTCTTTTGTATAAAAGTATTAAATCAGGCTCATAAATTATGCTGTATCTTGGGAGTTTAGTCCTGGAAGCCACAAGGATAAGTGCAATGGGGATGGTCCCTGAGAGAATTGGCCCAAATAACAATGACAATATATTGTATTAATAATCTCTGACTGCCATATAGAGAACAATAGATTTTCATTTAAACTCAACATAAAATGTGTCAGATCATTTAGCTTTGAACTTTGTATACTCTTAGTTTTAAACATTTTTTTAAAACTAATATACAGCTATATTTATATTTAGTACATTATTTCTCATACATTTTTATATGTGAGGTTTATTTTTCTCTTTGAATATTTTTCTCTTCAATTCTTCTAGATGTCAAAATCTATTAGTTTGACAAACCACCTTACCACATCCATTTCTATTTACCACAAAACAATAGCTTATAAGATTCAACCCATGATTAAATTGCAGTTTGAATGTTAACAACTGAATTAATGTTAACATGCTGCTACTTTGTTAGTTTTCCTATTTGAAGTTTTCTATTGCCACTTTAACAAAAAGAACATCAACTATGTTGTCGTTATAGATGGCTCTCTTATTCAAATAGCTATTACTCATTTACTAAAAATAAGGTGAATAATAGAACAAGGCTTTCTGAAACCATATATCAAGGAGAAAGTTTTATAGCTTTAGTATTGCTTACAAATCAATTCCTTAGAGTTGGCCTGCCATTAGCAGCTTTTAAGACTGCCTAGAGCTGTGTCATTCACTGATATTTTGACACATTAATGCACTAATGGTATGTGCATGCTGACATAACTTCCCTCAGTTTCTATTACAATAATTATCAAGACCCTGCTATGAGACGTGCAAGTTAAGCAAGGTGACAAAGAGTATGTAAACACTCAAGTATTCCTGCATCATTCATTTAAAAATGACAGTGAATAATTAAGAAAGTATAAAAGCACTGAGAGAAGAAAGAATTGTCTGCTGAGAACCTCATCAGAAGAAACAGAGCCATGAATAAAAGAGACAGTCACTTAGGAATAATGGCAGGTACATTTAAGTATTCATTTTAGAAAACAAGGTTAACATGGTAAAAACAAATATCATAAAATCCAATAAGTTAAACTGGTGGTTTTATTAAATGAGTATACAGTTAAGGAACATGTCACAGTAAACGTGGAACTGTCATCAAATATCATTTCACCTTTAATGGGAAGATAAGCACTAGTCTTCTGTGAAAAACAAAGGCTTTAATATGAGGGCGTAAGTATGACACACTGGAGAGGGAAAGATTGGCTACTGGGAAAGAAGTACTTCATAATCTGCCTCCTGTAGCCTCCCTCCTCCATTTTATTATATCCTAGGCTAAAAGAACAAGATTCCTGCATATAACCCCCCATCAGGTTACTTCTGTCAAAAAAATTAAATTTCTTCCTATTGTCTCTCTTATCACATTAAAATAGAATCTTCACCATCCTGGCTCCCTGCCAGTTAATTCTCAGCACTATTTTGTTCTTTACCTCCAATCTGATGCTAATGTGAGGGAGTGACATCAAAACCTTTTAACAGAATTGCTTTTTTAATCCTCACTCTTCTTGCCCTGTGTGTAGCCCAGCTAGTTGTAGAGTCTTGGTGCTCCAAGGGACATTGGAACCAAAAATAGGCACATCAAGTTCTTGACTTTTAAAACATTATTAAAACTAACAAACAAATAACAATGGTGGTTCAGGCTTAAGACAGAAAAATTAAAAATAATTACTGCAGAGTTGTCCATACAAAAGAGATAAGGAATTAAAAAAGAGAGCATGAAAGAGATGGAGAAGTGTGCCTGACTGGCCTGGCTCAGTGGGTGAGCATCGACCTGGGAACAAGGAAGTCAGGGTGCGATTCCTGGGCAGGGCACATGCCAGGATTTCAGGCTCGATCCCCAGTATGGGGCATGCAGGAAACAGCCAATCAATGATTCTCTCTCATAATTGATGTTTCTACCTCTCTCCCTTGCCTTCCTCTTTGAAATATATATATATTTTAAAGAAGAGATGGAGAAGTGAGAGGCATGGAACCTGATCTAAAATAGAGGACATGATTGCTCTCACCCCTTATTTGCCCTGGAAGGCATCAAGGTCCAGAATGTTCTCCAGATTTTCATGTCAAAAGAAAATAGAACTGGATAATCATGATTGTATTGAAAAACCCACTGAGATACCCAGAATGCCAGTGATATATAGAAGGAATGCCAAATCTCCCCTATTGTGAGAAGAAGTGTAAAAAAGGTAGGAAGGAAGGAAGGAAGGAAGGAAGGAAGGAAGGAAGGAAGGAAGGAAGGAAGGAAGGAAGGAAGGAAGGAAGGAAGGAAGGAAGCGAGGGAGGGAGGGAGGGAGGGATTCAGCAAACACCAACAGGCCCTTGTGATGATAATAAGGATTTTGTAGAGGGAAGTGGGATCAAATGTACATGAACAGGCAGCCACCTCTGCAAATGCCAGCTTAGAGGATGTTCCTAGGCAGGAATATACTAACTCAGAAAATGATTGCTCAGAACAGAAGATGATATAAAAGCAAGTATCACCTTGCATCTCTATCCAGGGTACTACACAGCAAGGAACTTACATTATTCCAGAGTGAATGACAGAAGAGACAACAGGAGGAGGGGAGAGAAGGAAGAGTGAGTAAGAGGTGGAGAAAGATGAGAGGAAGAGGGATGGGTAAATCTGGAAAAGAACCACTTGAGAGATCAGATTCAGCATCAGCAAGTCAGGGTTCAATTCCCAGTTCTATCTTATTTGCTGCATAACCTTGAGCAAGTTACCAGTCCTTTCCATGCTTCAGTGTTCTTATTTGTAAAATCGAGAAAATACTACCTACCTTTTCAATTCATCATTAAAGAAAAGCTAAGTTGCAAACAAAATCTCTAATCCAAGTACATCTTCTTTAAAACTTTTATTGTAATGGAATATCTACCAATACTCATAAACACCAGAGTTAGTTATTCTTTCAACCTAAAGCCTGAACCTTGCTATCTCCTGTGATCAAAGGATATAGTTTTTTAAAAACCAGATTCTACCTACATCCATGGGGGCGGGGAATAATAAAACTTAACAATTAAAAACAATTAATTGAATAATGTTTATACAAATAATTAGTATGATGCATCAGACTGTTATTTAATAACTTGATGCTACTCCTAAAATAGGAAAAGAGTAATACTGTTAAAACACATACAGAATTGCTGGTACTATAACTATATTTTCTGTGTTTTTTTCTTCCTTTAAGGCAGTGGTTCTCAACTTTGGCTGCACATGAGAATCACCTGGGAATCTTTTAAAAATCCTGACTTCTGGGCCTCATCCTCCAGAAATTCTGTTTCTTTGTTACTAATGTTGTGGCCCTACCCCATAACAAAGAAACAGAATTTCCGGAGGATGGGGCCCAGTAATCAGGATTTTAAAATGATTCCCAGGTGATTCTCATGTGCAGCCAAGGTTGAGAACCACTGCTTAAAGGAATAAAAAGAAAACGTTTCTATTTTAGCATAAACATTACTACTTTTAGTATGAATCTTAGGAGGTTCCTTTTATAGGTTTTAAAAATTTTATAATTTCAAGTAGCTAAACATTTTTCCCAACCTCCAGTTTTATAATGGAATCTGATAGAAAATCAACAATGCTATAGTAAACTTTGTTGGAATTATTTCACTATGCAAGCGATATTCATTTAGCGATTTGAATTCAATATATTAACATAAGAGCTTTTAATATATACTTATTTTAGGGGTCACTACTGAGACTCAAATCACTCCTAATGACACAGTTTTTACTGTAGGAATTCGACAAACCCTCTGCAGGTGATGTGCAGCCTTTGTCTAGCTTTAGATAATATTCTTAGCTAGGAAAAGAGGGTGATTTAAATGCACACACAGAGAGATGCTAGTGATTTGTCCTACATGTGAATAGGGCAAAGGTTTAAATTACACGGGCAGAACTTTGGGTTGGACAGTTCAAAAATAAATTAAATATTTGCATGGCCTGGAGGAGTTTTAAGTTTAAGGACAATTGTTGACCATCTATACTGAATAATTAACTTATGACTCAAGGCAGAGGCTTGGAAAGAATAATTATTCATAAATCCTTTCAGCTATAAATTAAAATTTAATTTTTTTCAAATGCCATAAACGTTGTACCTCCTAAGAAGTTTGTCACATGTGAATGGAAAAGTTTTCTTCACTGTAGTGAAGTAGCTCCTTAACGTAGCCAGCTAGTCAAACAATTTAAAATGCCATGATGCACTAAACTTACAACTTTAATGTAATGCATGGCATTTTCATCCACTGTATAAATAGCACATGGTAGTTGACATTTTCCTACTATATTATGGCTTTAGATATATAGTCTAAAATTTTCAGAAGTTCAATATTCTAGAAGAGTGCAAAGAGTATGCAGGAGCTTTGGTATACGATAGATTTAGATTGTAATATAGGCTCTGCTACTTACCAGCTGGATAAATGTTTCAAACCATCTCATTTTCATCATCTATGAAAACATAGGGCATATCTGTTCTTCCTAGAGTAGTCATAAAGATTAAGTACCATCATTATTATATAACAGCCTAGAAAATACATGACAGATGTTTGATAAATATGAGTTCTCTTATTTTAATATACTTCCCACATCCCTTCAAGGTGAGGCTATATATGCCCTGGCCAGATGACTCAGTTGGTTGGAGCATCATCCTGTACACCCAAAGGAAGCTGGTTCAATTCCTGGTCAGGCACATACCTGGGTTGTGGGTTTAATCCCCGCTCAGGGTGCATTCGGGAGGCAACCAATCAATGTTTCTCTCTCACATCAATGTTTCTCTTTCTCTCCCCCTTCCTCTCTCTCTCAAATCAATAAAAACATATTTCAGGTGAAAATTAAAATGTACTTTGTGATTATAAGGACATTTGTAAAGAGTGAATAGAGAGTCAAAAATTTCTTATTAGACTTCATAGTCTTCAAAGAAATTATTTTTATTAGAAAAATGTGTATTACTCGCTAAAAATATACTTTAATATGTAATTATTTGATTTTTTTTTACCAGATTACATTGTAAAACTAGAGAGGTTGGAAAAATATTGTTTAACATCAGAGAAAAGAAATTATTGCTTAGTGAATGTATCCTCTCTAGGCTGAGGTAATTCTCTTATTTCATCCAATAGCAAATTATGAACTTTCATTCAACATTGTTTTATTAGAACCTAAATGCACTAGATGTTGGCAATACAGTGACAAACAAATACAGATATATATCCTGACGGCATGGGACTTACAAAGTGAGGGAGATAAACAAGGTTAAAATAATCATGATAATGAGTGTATAATTAAAATTCAGGTAAGATATCTCAGTCTCTAAAGGAGGAATCAGGACTGGATTCAGGGGATAGGGAACACTTTCTGAATGAAGAGATTTTTGCTGGTGAGGCATCCAACAAAGTCATAAAGTTTGAGTGACAGGTAATGGAGACTCCAGGTAAACAGCACAGTACCGGAAAAGCTGGACCACTGCAAATATGTAAGAGGTCTATTTATTTTACAATATAAAAGTTAGCAAAATGTGGAGCAAGAAAGTTAAGATAAACTTGGCTACTAACTGTTTAATTTGCCCATTATTCTATTACTAGAGGCCTGGTGCACAAAAATTTGTGCACTCAGGGGGGTCCCTCAGGCTAGCCTGTGCCCTTTTGCAGTCTGGGACCCCTTGAAGGATGTCCACCTGCTGGCTTAGGCCTGCTCCCCGGAGGATCAGGCCTAAGCTGGCAGTCAGACATCCCTCTGGCAGCCCAGAAGCCCTCGGAGGATGTCCACTTGCCAGCGGGGAGCAGGCCTAAGCTGCAGTCGGACATCCTTAGCACTGCTGAGGCAGGAGAGGCTCCCACCATCACTGCTGTGCTGGCAGCCATTAGCCTGGCTTGTGGCTGAGCAGAGCTCCCCCTGTGGGAGCGCACTGACCACCAGGGGGCATCTTCTGCATTGAGCGTCTGCCCCCTGGTGGTCAGTGTGTGTCATAGTGACCAGTCATTCCCAGTCGTTCTGCTGTTAGGGTCAATTTGCATATCACCTTTTTATTATATGCCTGGTGCATGGGTGGGGGCTGGCTGGTTTGCCCTAAGGGTGTCCCAGATCAGGGTGGGGTCACTGCTGGAGTGCTTGGCCAGCCTGGGTGAGGGGCAGAGGGCTGTTTTCAGGTTGGCCACAGCCCCTTCAGAGAGGGGGGTCCTGCTGGGGTGCCTGGCCAGCCTGGGTGAGGGGCTGAGGACTGTTTGCAGGCTGGCCACAGCCCCCCAGCAGGGACCCTCACCCCTTGAGGGTGTAGCCAGCCTGGGTGAGGGGCTGATGGCTGTTTGCAGGCTGGCCACGGCCCCCAGCCACCCAAGCTCCCAGTGGAAGCTGGCTGGAAGCAGGTATCTGGGGTTTATTTATCTTCTATAATTGAAACTTTGTTGCCTTTAGCGGAGGCCATAGCCGGCCAGGGCAGGCGGGAAGATTGGCTTCCTCCATCTCTGGGGCAACCAAGCCTCCTGCTTGCTCCAGCTCATGGCTGCTGGCCTCCATCTTGGTTGGGTTAATTTGCATATAGTAGCTCTGATTGGCTGGTAGGCGTGGCTTGGGGCATAGCAAAGGTATGGTCAATTTGCATGTTTCTTTTATTAGATTAGATCATTTCTCTCTAGTAAAATTACTTCAGTAAATCCCTAAATTTACCACTACAACTATGCTAGACTTGTTCTTTTTTGGTTGGTGGTCTCAACTTTATCACATAAGAGTAAACAATCTAAAATATTTTGTAGTGCTAATCTAGTTTTCTGGAGAGCAAATTTCAAAATTTCTTTGATCAGCAAGATCCATTTGGTGTTATATTGGTGTGATTTCCCGCCCCCCTCAAATTACAGGCAGATAGATCCCTGTTTTATCTTCCTTAATTTATTATTGTCTTCTGTTCACATTACCAATGCCTTGCTTCTCACTGTTTTATTGAAACTTGAAAAATCAGCAATTCTCTTTTGCTAGGCATTGCATTCTAATTGGAATCCAAGAAGCTAGCCCATTATTATTATTTTAATGCAACCTTCTCTTTTGAAGCATTCTCTTCTGAGTCTCTATCTAAACAGTAATCTGTGCATGCATGTGGTAGGACTCCTTAAATATGTACAAGGACCTTCCAGAAACAGAGAGTTACTGGGGAGCTATAACCTGAATAATTCTCAGGGCCAAGAGAAGTTTAAGTTCAGACAAGCCAAAGTGTAGAGCATTTGGTAGAATACAGAAGGGTTGTTTCTCAGTTATAGGAATAGTAACTTTAGAGTAAAAGTTATTCTAATAAAAAAGGGGCTTCAAAAATCCGCAAAAAATATCCAGCTGATCCACAAGTAAATTAGCTCCTTGCCAGAATAATCCTAAACGCTCTTTGCAGAAAAATAATATCAAAGAACTAAATAATGTAATAGTCTCAATGCTCAGTACCAAAACAAAAATTATTATGCATGTGAATAAGCAAGAAAATGTAGTGTATAACATGGAAATAAATATGAGCCCATAGAAATGAACTCATAAATGTCTAAGCTGATGAATTTTCCATGCAAGGACTTTTAAGATCTATTAAAAAAATATAAACTCCTAAATTTAAAAAAGTTAAAGAAATCATAATCAGTGTTAACAGAAAGATACTGCAAAAGAAAGAATTAGTGACAGTAAAGACAAGGCAATAAAAATTATTCAAAGCACAAAGAAAAAGAAAAAAGATGATAAAAAGATAACAATTCCAGTGATATTTAAAGCAATAGCTAATGTCTAGCATATGCTAAACTATAATCTCAGGTAAAAAAACAATAAGGGAGCTTAAAAGATTTAAATAAGTAATATCTAGAAATTTTCAATTTTCATAAAGTATAAATATTAAGGCCCAAGAAGTCTAACAATTCTGAAGCAAGATGAGCATAAAACATCACCAAAGTTCACCAAAAGAATTATAAGTAATATAAAAGAGAATCATTCTACCAATCAGAGAAAAAAGGGCACGTCTTGTACATCAGAACAAGAACAACCATCAACTTTGGAACAGAAGCAATGCAAGCTAAAGATAAGGGAACTGAATTCTTCACAATGTCAAATATCAGGTTTCCTATGCCGACTGCCAAGGAAACAGACTACAAAGGAGCATTAGGGATTGGCATGAAGGAAATGTTATATATCTTGATTAAAATGGTGTTTATGTGAGTGTTTACATTTGTTAAAAATTAGCAAACTATATATATAAAATGCTTTTCATGATATATCAACACATATAGATATAAAGTAATTTTAAAATTATAAAGAGAACATGAAAACTATAATTTGATAAATTGAGAAATGCATTTCTATTCAATATAAAATTTGATATTCTTGGAAAGTACAGACATTAAGTTAAAGATATGAGCTTATTCTCCCACTAATTATTATACTTATTCATCCTATTGCTAACCTAAAAATAAAAGGGCATTTCAAAATGAGAGACAACAAGCACTTACTGAGATCAAGAAGAATGGCTATTTGTGAATCACTGATTCAGGCAGAAGCCCAAATATATTGTTCCACCTATGAAATAAAGGCAAGGGGTATTTTTAAGGGGAGGGGAACAAGTAAATCAATAAAAGGGAGGCATTTGTATTGGTGCAGATAACACAGTGATGTTAATTCTAAAATGTTTTTAATGTTCAGTCCAGTAGTCATTAGCCCAGGAGTCATAACTACTTTCTTGTTATTTTTTGCAAACAGTTCCTTGGTAAACAAGGTTGCTTAGGCCCAGGAAAAGGTTATTTTGCCATTTTAACATTCCAAAGACATTCAAAGCATTTCCTCTGGCGTGGTAGCTCCTGGCCCATTTTAAAGTAGCTCCATCTATATTATTGTTTACACTATGAATAGGCTTTTGAAAATCCCTAACATGCATCATTTTGATTCTCTATGTGATTATCTACATTTCTAAATTCTATAAGAAAATATGTTCAGTAAGATGGGCAGTAACAAAAAATTCAAACGATTCTTGAACTTTGTTAAATATACATTTGTTTTCACTATTACAATGTGTACTTAAATGTATATCTTCTCTGTGAAAATTAAATTTCTTTTCTTATCCATTGTTTAAATACTATTAATTTTGTCAGATCAACAATATATATACATATATATATATATATATATATATATATATATATATATATATACACATATATATTGCTGTGCTGCAGAATTTTAGTAATTAGTTTATGCAAGCCATGAGATGAAAAAAGTTGAAAATCGCTGGTCTGGGGCTTTCATATACCACTTGAGATATAGTTGTCTGGAAATAAAATTAATGCATAAAGAAGAAACTCCATTTGGCATAAATTTATGGAAAGAAATGTCAATTTTTCTAACTTATTAAAGAGAGGGACTGATTGCTTATAGCTAAGCAATGCATTTGTGAAACGTCTAGAGTCAATTTTTCTAGCTAAAGTATCTTCTGCTTCAACTCTGATAATACAGTTGTAATGTAGTAATAAGATATCAAGCTTAAAGGATTTTTAGAAGTCATATAACACTAATTACTAATAAATGTACAATTTGTTACTGCCAGATAATTATACAAGACTTCATTTTGCTTGATATGTTTGTCTTTTTTATTTAGGTTATTATAGTGGATGGCAAAATTCCAATGAGAGATAATGTCCTGCCTAGATTTATGTGATAATCAAAATTATAGATGATTTACTACAGCCACCGTTTCTTTCATGGTTTCAGGTACACAAGATTTATATAATTTCATCTTGTAACATAATAAATTGACCACATGATCCTTAATCTTGAGCCAAGCTTCTAAAATCATACGTAAAGTCTTTTGAAGGTTCTCAAATTTTAGTAAAAATCACCTGGGAATTTATTAAACACAGATGATTCGCATCAGCAAATCTTGGTAGGGCTCAAGTATGTGTGTGCATCACAGTGCCCTTGATACTTGTGATGTATTGCCCACATATTAGTATACTATAATGAGCAACTGTCAAAAGAGACCAAAACTGAAAAGCCTTCCTCCTACCAATCATAACATAATTTGAATTTTCTAAAAGGAAACTCTGCAAAGATATCACAGGAAGCTTAATTTAAAATTAAATATATTTGTAAAATAGCTTCCTGACAAATTTAACTAAGCAAATATACTTCATCAGAAAGTAAATTAAAAAACAGAGCTCTATGCATACAAAATTATAGATATAATTCTAGTTCATTATATTACAAGTAAGTATCTCAGAATGCATGATCCCAAAGCTACACAAATGCCCATAAAAGCATACAGATCAGATTCAGGTAATAGTAACACTGAGTAGTAGAACTTTTCAGATTATATCTATACACTATTTGCTTTATCATGAAATTCACAGGTTGAAAGAAAGTGAGAATAATGGATTAAGTAATTTTTAAAAGTACAATGGGAATAGTTGAGCTTTCTTTAAGGCTATTTAAAGGACATTCATGAGGGAAACACAGCATCCACGTAAACTGCTGTAGAGAACTAAAAAAACTGGAGAATGTTGTAAGGAGAAAATTGTGTCATATATAAAGCCTGAAGCAATTAGAACTGTCCAGTGAGCTATCAGGAATTAAACAGAGGGTGGAGTACAAGCTGTCAAGAGGAGTTTCCTGACTTGGGCAATGTGTTATACATGACCCTCATTTCTCTTTCAAATCTATGATTCCATGATGATTCCTAGTCAACAAAATAAAAAGCATAAATATAGCAAATATAGAGTAGTATTTTCAGCAAAGTAGCAATCTACACTAAAAAAAGAGAAACATGGTAATTGGCGTACGACGCTACCCTTCCCATTGGCTAATCAGCGTATCCTTATGCAAATTAACTGTCAGCCAAGATGGCGGCCAGCAGCCAGGCACTGAAGCGAGCAGGGAGGCTTGCTTCCTCCAGGAACTGCAGAATCCAACGTTCCCCGCCTCACTTGCCGGACTCTCAACTGCAACTCTAGGCAACTATTACTATGTTGCAAATAAGAAGCCAAACAAAACAGGCTTTCAGTCAGCCCCGGACCGCAACATTGTATCCATGTTTTCAGCAGCGAGGCCTCAGAGCTAAAGCTGGCCCAGAATTAAAAAAAAAAAACCGAAAACAAGGAGCGGTTGGGAGCTTTTAGTCACCTGCCAGCCGGAAAACAGCCCTCAGCCGCTCACCCAGACTGGCCAGGCACCCCAGTGGGGACCCCCACCCTGATCCAGGACACCCTTCAGGGCAAACCAGCCGGCTCCCACCCATGCACCAGGCCTCTATCCTATATAGTAAAAGGGTAATATGCCTCCCGGCACCGGGATCAGCGGAGCAGCAAGGCTCCCGGCACCGGGATCAGCGTGACAGGGGAAGGCGCCCCAACCCCCTGATCAGCCCTGCTCTGTGCCTGATAGGGGGGAGCTCCCCAATCCCCTGATTGCCCTGCGGCTCTGTGTGTGACAGGGGGCGGGGCCACAACCTCCCTATCTGCCCTGCTCTGTGCCTGATAGAGGGGAGCTCCCCAATTCCCTGATTGCCCTGTGGCTCTGTGTGTGACAGGGTAGAGCCATAACCTCCCCATTGGCCTTGCCCTGAGTGTGACAGGGTGCAGCGCCCCAACCCCCTGATCCGCCCTGCTCTGTATGTGACAGAGGGCGGTGCCCCAACTCCCCTATCGGCCCTACTCTGTGAGTGACAGTGGGGAGCTCCTCAACCCCCTGATCAGCCCTGCTCTGTGCGTGACAGGGTACGGAGCCCCAACACCCCTGATGGGCCCTGCTCTGTGCGTGACAGGGGCAGCACCCCAACCCCCTGATGGGCCCTGCTCTGTGCGTGACAGGGGTGGCATTGCAACCTCCCGATCCGCCCTGCTCTGTGCATGATGGGGCGGTGCCCCAACTCCCCAATCGGCCCTGCTCTGAGCCTGACCAGGGGCTGCACTTAGGAATTGGGCCTGCCCTCTGCCACCCGGGAGCAGGCCTAAGCCAGCAGGTCGTTATCTCCCGAGGGGTCCCAGACTTCGAGAGGGCACAGGCCGGGCTGGGGGACCCCCCCCCCCACCCCGAGTGCACAAATTTTTGTGCACCGGGCCTCTAGTATAAAAATAATAGGTATATATTGCAAGTTAAAGAATTGAATTTTATAGTCATATTTTTAAAAACTCATTTAAGCATAACTTTACATGAAGTTATGGAAGGAAGACTATCTAAAGAAAGCCTATATCTATCCTAGCCAGTTTGGCTCAGTGGATAGAGCGTTGGCCTATGGAAGGGGCCCAGGTTCAATTCTGGGCACGTACCCAATCAATGTGTTTCTCTCACATCGATGTTTCTCTCTGTATCTCCCCATCTTTTCCACTCTCTCTAAAAATTAAAGGAAAAATATCCTCGGGTGAGAAAGAAAGAAGGCAAGAAGGAAGGGAGGGAGGGAAGGAAGGGAGGAAGAAAAGAAAGGAGGGAGGGAGGGAGGGAAGGAGAGAGGGAGGGAGGGAGGGAGGGAAGGAGAGAGGGAGGGAGGGAGGGAAGGAGGGAGGGAGGGAGGGAAGGAGGGAGGGAAGGAGGGAGGGAGGGAAGAGAGGGAGAGAGAAGGAAGGAGGGAAGGAAGGAAGGAAGGAAGGAAGGAAGAAAGGAAGGAAGGAAGGAAGGAAGGGAGGGAGGGAGGCTATATCCTTACAAATATTTTTCTTGAAACTAATCTCAGCACTTCCTCACATCTCCAAAATACAAATCTTCTGTAGAAAGCATTAACAGAAAACAATGTAGTTTTTTTAAATTGATATATATATATATATATAATATTGTTATTGATTTCAGAGAGGAAGAGAGAGGAAGTAAGATATAGAAACATCAATGATGATAGAGAATCATTGATCAGCTGCCTCCTGCATGCCCCACACTGAGGATCTAACCAGCAACCCAGGCATGTGCCCTCACTGGGAATCAAATAGCAACCTCCTGGTTCAAAGGTTGGTTTTCAAAGAGAGAGGAAGGGGAAGGGAGGGAGAGAGAAAAAGAGAGGGAGACAGATCCATTCGCTGCCTCCTGCACACCCGCTACTGGGGATCAAGCCAGAAAACCTGGCATGTGCCCTAACCAGGACTCAAACCTCCAATCTTTTGGTGCATGGGATAACTCTCAACCGAATGAGCCACACTGGCCAGGGCAGGAAACAATGCAGTTTTCACGGAATATTTTGGTGGAGTTATAAAAGTGAAGGTACATCACCTAATACAGAGCAAACAATTTAATGATAATGATATTTCTCTCCCAGCCAAAAAAAATCCATCTTTACTCCCAGCTTCCATGCTTCCTTTTTTCCACTTTCTCGCAGCTTCTAAATATGTCTCAGGCTCAAGTCTCTCCTTCTGTCTCCTTATACTTCTATATTTATTTTGGTTTTCAAAGCTGAACTATTTAGCAAAATCCACCCAAATTATGACTTTGTACCATTCTGATGTATATGAAAGACTATAGCGTTCAGAATAATTCTGTACTCTCAGTAAGCCTCAGGGTGACTTGCAAATAACAAGTACTTTCAATTGCTTTCCTTTTATTTTCTTAAATTTTATTTACAAGCATAATTATGTGTTGTATTAAATGTACATTCACTTTTAAAAATATTTAAATATTTTGCATACAACTCAACTTTCATATCAATACATGTCCAGTTAAATGTGTAGGCTTCCAGTCAAGCTTTGGTTTTAAGTCAAAACCCACATATTCATTTGGATTGGTACTTTTGATATAGACAATAAATTATAAAATATCGGTGGAATGGCAAATACATTTATTAACTGAAATGCATAGTATATGATTAAAAACACTTGCTTGTTTATGTTTTTACAGGGGCAAATGGTTACCTTATACATCGTTGAATCACAATCTCGACTTAAAATCTGTTAACTTTAAAGAAAAATACTTTATCCAAGTTTTTCACAATAAAAATTAAAACTAACCTGCTCTAAAAATATTTATTTAAAAAAATGAGACCAGGCAATTTTCAAGAAGCCAGGATATCATGAAAACAGAAAATTAACATGGCTTTTAAAATTCCCTAACATATTAAATGCTATAAAACGCATATGTAATACCTGACAAAGACTCTCTCCTTGACCAAATTTGAGTCAGATTCCTCTTCTTTTTGACTAGGCCCCAATCTTGGGCTTTGTGTTTGGCCCTGTTTCTACAGTTTTATCAAGAAATCTGCTGAGTCAATTTAGTTATATTCCCCACTCTTGGTATATTATTAATATGGATATCTGACCAAATTCCTCATCTACCACCTTCAATATCTTAACACCTGGATCTGCCTTCAGCAGAAAACCTGTTGAGTCAGTCTAGGAAAAATCTCCCTAGCCTTGATGTATCATCCTAGTAATTTTCCATCCTGTTCCTTGGCTATAAATCTCCACTTATCCTTGTTGTACCTAGAATTGAGCTCAATCTCTCTCCACTATTGCAAAACCCTATTGCATTAGTCCTTCTTGAATAAAGTCTTCTTTACCATCTTTAACAAGAACAAAGAATACACAAGAGGATAAAGGAGACATAGTACATAATCTCTACTTAAATCTTTCTAAAAATTATAATGGGGAGTTAAACATAATGTACTAGATAGCAAGTTTTGCCAGGTAAGAATCATTTACACACAGCATATAGTTCAGTATTCAGTAAAAAGATAGTCATACCATAAATACTGCAAGGCCTAGACCTAGGTAAACTGGTAAATGGTAGAGACAAGGGTGTTGAGGAAATTAAAGCTATAGCTGGGTCTATAAATGGCCTGTGATTGTGTTTTTTTGTTTTGTTTTGTTTTGTTTTGTTTTGTTTTGTGTGTGTGTGTGTGTGTGTGTGTGTGTGTGTGTTTTACACTGTAGTGTTTTTCAAAGGGTAGTCTAGAGGGTGCTTCTCAAATTTTAATGGGCAAACTATACCTAAGACTATTATTAAAGATTCAGATTCTGATTCAGTGCCCTAGGAAGAGGCTGGAGAGTCTGTATTTCTAACAAACTCCCAAATGATGCTGATTCTTCTAATCCTTGGAGAAGACTTTGAGAAACACAGCTTACACAGCTGCAATTCATCTAGGCTTTTTCTCAAAAGGGTAAAATGAGTCAAACCGTGCCAAATTCTCATTCAACAGATACAAGGGGAGGCAAAGGAACTGACATTTTTAATGTTCTTCCCCAGGTGATCTTCTATGATCCCTAAAATTTGTAAAGCACTCACTTATAAAAAAGTGCTGGAGAAGGGTTTTGTGAATGGGTTTGCCACATATTTAAAAAATGTGCCTTCTGTACACATAGCTCCAGGAGCTTTGCACTTCAACGATGTCTCTGCTCTTTCACAGGATTTCATCTGAATAAAAATGTTAAGCAATGATATTACAAAATTATTTGCTCAGGACCTTCCACCCCTGTGGGGAAGTCCCTAAACCATTAAAAACAACTTATGTGGTAGAAATTGATTGGAAATAAATTCCAAATCCTTAGGAAGCAAAGAGGTTAATTAGCAGGGTTAGTCTAGGATCCAGAACTGTGTCTCCTCTTTAATACTTTTGTTAATGATCTGGAAAAGAAGGTGAAGTTTTAAAATTTGCAGAAAAAAATACATTTTAATTTTCTTGAGATTAGGTTAATTGGTTGAATTCCAAGAGACCTAATAATATAAAGTAATTAAGAAACACAAAGGTTGGTAAAAATCCATTTAAAATATGTAAAGACAAAGCACATTTGAAAAATAAATTCAAATTACTCATACACATTGATGAGTTCTGAACTAAATGTAATTTTCTCAGAATAAGATTTATGTATCTTTTGTGCAATTCCATGAAGACATTTGTTCACTACCTAGAGGCAATAAAAATGGAATGAGGTATTAAACCATATTAAAAGAGGCTAGAAATAGGACACACATATTATAATACCTCATTTTATGAATCAATAATATCTCTTTATCTTAACTATAGTACTAGAGTAGTCATCTTAGTCATATCTTTAGGAGGCTATATGAAGAAAAAAAGTAGAGAACCAGAAAGCAATGAAACCTATTATACTTACAAGGCAAATGAGGAACTCGTTATGATAAAAAATTAAAGAGTACATTTAATTGAGAGAGGGAGAATTAAAATGATATGTAATAGTATATAAAATAATGAATATTAATGGCAAAACCAATTGGGGCTCTAATTTACCTATATTGATAAAGACCATTTGCTAGTAATAAAAAGTATACTCTAACGATATTAGAAGGTAGACAAATATTACAGATAAATGGTATACTGATTCTGAACAATGTCCTTCTATGAAAAATCCATTGTAAAGGGTATCATACTATCTAGGCAAATAAAATGACAAAATAAGATTAGCAGACATTGTTTAAAACAATGGCATATAGCTATGTCTGAGGATGATGAGCAATATATTAAATAAAGTGAAGTAGGAATGTAATTTTTTCATTTTCATACTTCACAGCATAGTAAAGAAAAAGAAAGTAGAGGGGGGAAAGGTTGAATTCAACCAGTCAAGCAAGGTGGATCTAATTAAGTCCATTCAATATTTCTTTTAAAAAGCACAACTTTAAAAAAAGTCATTACTTTTTTTAAAAAAAGACATGTCATTTTAAAAGCCTAAATCAAGAGATTATAATCATTCTTTCATTAAGTAATAATTACTGTGTGCCAGGAATTGTACTAGACACTAAAAATAAACTGACGAACAGAAAGAACATTGTCCCTGACTTCATCAGGCCAACCCACAGGCAGTTATATTTCAGTGTGAGATGTGGTACTACAGAGCAAGTATACGAGTATATGATGATATAGGGCATATAAAAGAGACATAATCTAAATTTAGGGCATTGAATAAAGCTTTCTAGAATACCTGATTCCTAATATGGAGCTTAAAAGATATTAGTCAAATGAAGGGCAGCAGGGCTAATTTCTTCAATAGAATCAATTATATTGTATAATCTAGCAAATGAAACTACAGTAGTTGTGTACGCCCAAACTAAAAATGAGAAGGGAAAATAGACTAGGGAGATAACCCAAGCTCTGGTCATGCATCCCATAGGGTTCGGGCTTTATTCTGAAAGAGATGAGAACTCTGTAGTGGTTTTAAAGCAGTAGAAACATACAATTAAAGTTTCACTTTGGAAAGTACTCTGGCTGGAGGCATGGAGTGGGCAGAAAGACTGAAGGCTGGGAGTTTCTATCGAGCAGGTAATTATGGGTAGGGTATTGATACTGAGAATGAATAAAAGCAAACCAATTAGAAAAAATGTTCAGTTGGAAGAATCAATAAGTTTCTAATTGATTGAATGTGGGGTCATCAGAGAAGGAAAAGGACACATAACTCCCAGGTTCAAGGCTTGGTACCATATGCTCAAGTAGGAAAACCGAACTGTAGAATAAGCAGGAGGGGTAGAAGAAGGCACAGAGATTTACTGAGTCAGAGTCATCGATGAGGATCCCAAGGAAGATCTCAGGAAGCACTTAACTGAGCAGTGCTAGAAGTCAGGCAGGGAGCTCCTTCAATAGAAAAGTTTGGCTGCATAAAGAAGAATGGATAGCAGCATAAAACCAAAACATGCCATGTTGGTATAAGGATAATTTTAAGGGAAAAGCGAGTGAGAAGAAGCAGATACAAGAAAAATTTCCCATACTTTCCCTATTTGTCTAAAAGCAGGACATATATTCAAAGGTGTCTCTCCTCCCATCTCTGCCAGAAAGGACTGTAGATCCCTTTAGCCTGCCTTAGCACCAGCGGGATTTACATAACAAATGTTACTAACTAGTCTTTATCTACCATTAGTTTTCTCCCATGTATCTGCCCTCCATGTTCTGCCAACCTTGAAAACCTAAAATTGCCTTCCTTTGTGTTGCCATTTCTCCACAAATTTATTGTTTTTTGTTGATAATGGTGTATAAATCTGAGTTCTAAGATACTGCTTCAAGTTAGTTTATTTTAATAAATTCCTATTTGTTTTTCTCTAGTTGATAAGTCTTTTGTTATAGGGGCCCCAGGGAAGAACTAAGAAGGTAGAGAGAGTATTATTTTTTCTTCCCCTACAATGTGAATCTGGATAGACCATCTTTGGGAAAATGTGTGAAATGAGTAAAATACCTAGAAGAGAGCTCTGAGAAGTATCAACCTTTATAGCATGGACAGAAAAAGAGACTAAGAAAAAATAGCTAGATACTTAGGAGTAAAATTAGCAAAGTGTAATGCTGATATCTTAGAGGCAGGAGGAAAAAAAAGAGGGAGTGTCCGCATTACAGAGAGATAAATTAATGTCTCTCTACTAGAATGCCAGCTCCACTGGGCAGTTACCTGGTCTGCTTTATTCACCACTATATCCACAATGCCTAGAACTGAGCCAAAGAGTATAAGCATATATTTATGATTAAAGAATAAACTCCTTGTCATTATTTAATGGTCCTTAATTCATTTGGCATCCATACTTTATTTTAACTTGAATTTTTATTATGACAATAGTGAAACTTCTACAAAGAAAATGATTTATGCATTTGTTTAGAATTTGAGAACACCTTTTGCTTCTAAATAGAAAAAAAATAAACTTCCCAAATTCTGATGATATTAAAGGAAACACTAGCTTTATTAGAGAATTTTATATAATTATATTTTTATTTATATCTGAGATTGTGCTGTACTTATCAATAATTTTATTTTAAAAAACACCCATATATTAAAATTGTCTTACTATGGCAGATTCTAAAAAGTATTTTAGTTTAAAACTTGTCAAGGTTCTATTACAGTTGCACTACATAGTTTCACTATAAGTGAAGCATTAACATGGAACCCCACTAGTGTTATTTGATTTTGAGGAAACTCTGCCTCTATTAGAAAAAGGAAGCAATGGAAACAACCAAAATGTCCCTCAGTAGATAACTGGATAAAGAAGATGCAGTACAGCTGTGGCTGGCTGTTCAGTGGTTCAGAGCATCAGCCCATGGACCAAAGGGTTGAGGATTTGATTCCCAGTCAAGGGCATGTACCTCGGTTGCAGGTTCAGTACCTGGGCCTGGTCTGGGCATGTGCAGGAGGCAGCCAGTCGATGTGTCTCTCTTACACTGATGTTTCTCTCTCTCTCTTTCTCTCTCCCTCCGCCCTCCCCTCCACTCTCTAAAGGTCAATGGAAAAAATATTCTCAAGTAAGGATTTTAAAAATGCAGTACATATATAGTATATATACAATGATACACTACTCAGCCATAGAAAAGATGAAATACTGCCATTTGTGACAACATGGGTGGGTCTTGAAAATATCATAGTAAGTGAAATAAGACAAAAGGTCAAGAACCATATGATTTCACTTACAAGTGGGATATAAAACTGAAAGCAACCAATGAACAAACAAGGAAAACAAATGAACAAAAACTGATAGACACAGACAACAGTATGATGGTTACCAGAAGTGGAATGAGGAGATAACAAAGGCCAAGGGATAAAATATATGGTGATGGAAGATTCGACTTTGGGTGGTAAACATACGATGTAATATACAGATGATATATCATAGAGTTGCACACTTGAAACCTATATAATTTTATTAACCAATGTCATCCCAATAAATGTAATGTAAAAAAAAGAAAAAGGATGCAAAAGAGAGTCAGGTAGATGAGTAAACATGTGAAAAGAGACTTTGGCAAGAGGGAGCATAAAGTTTTTAAAGAAACTGAAAGGGAGCTTGTGTGGATGGAGTGCAGAAAACAGGAGGATGACGGGAGGTGAGCAGGAACCACTAGAACACGCTGAATTGGTTTAAACAAAAATCACTCTGGACAAACCAACTTTGAGAGCTTACAAAACATATAATACATGACTATACTCAAGATATGAAGTGGGCCTGACCCAGCAGCTCAGAGCATGATCCTGATAAGCCAAGGTTGTAGGTTTGTTCCCCAGTCAAGAAGCAACCAAATGAATGCATAAATAAGGGAACAACAAACTGATCTCTCTCTCTCTCTCTCTCTCTCTCTCTCTCTCTCTCTCTCTCTCTCTCTTTTTCTCTCTCAAATCCATAAATAAAATTTTAAAAAGATATGAAGTGGAATAAAATGAGTTCACTTACGGTATTATTAGCACAATATCTAGACCTAGTAAAAATGAAATGATAGTGAGAATGGCAATGTAATTTTTCTCTGATCCGCTCACATCTAAATTTACTATATCTAAAGTCACTTTACAATATCTTATTTTATCTCATCAGACATAGCTTTTGAAGCCTGGAAATAAACAAATAGTATTGGATTTGGAGTGTGAATATGTAGGTTCAAGTCCTAGCATGCTTCTTATTAGTATATGTAGATGTAGTGGGTTGAATTGTGACACCTCCTCCAAAAAGACATGTCCACCCAGAACCTGTGAATGTAACCATCCATGAAACTAAATGCAACAATGTAATGTTTCTGAGAGTTTTTTACTTATAAATTCTTTGTATAGTAATCACTTTGATCAACATCTGCTATTGATTTTTTTCCAGTTTGCATTAAAACAAAACAAACTTCAATTGCTTTTGACTATCTCTGTGGTAGATCTAAAGTCTGTTCTCTGCTCTATCATCAATAGGCGTCTGACTATAGTTATAATCCTGCCTTTATGTAACTGGTTATCATATAAAAAGAAAGTTCTAAGTTATCAAAATTGTTCTTTTTCTGCCACTGAGTTCTTTTTAGGAGTAATCCTATAAAATGAATTTGAGATATAGACTAGAGAGGAAACAAAATATATCTGTTGTAATTTGGAATATTTTTGGAATTTGATTTTTAAAATACAGAAGACCATACAGGAAAACATACTTTTGTAGACACACTGTCATATAAAATAGAAAAATGAAATATATAGAATTTTCAGATATTACTATTAATAACATAACAAATATGTGAACATATTTCTTTTAAGTTTTCAAAAGCATGCTAGCAGTTGCTTTTCATGATTGTGAAGTCATCTTATTCAATACTACTACTATCTGGACCCTGAGTCTTGAAAAGGTCAAGCCATGCTATGAGCCATGTTTAAAAGTAAATCAAATCAGACTGATACTGTTAACTCTTAATCACTTTCCACTCTAGTAATAACTTGCAATCATAAGGCTCTTTTCCACAGAGCCTTTTACTAAATAATCTACCTCAATTATAGAAGTATATGGCAATGCCCCTCTCATAGTTCCTAAGTACATTTCTAATCTTCTCTATTGTGAAAGCAGTTAATGGCTTATATTCAGGAATATGACATGAATGTTAATAGCAAGGGTCTGGGAGATAAGTGACTAAATCCTAAATGAGTGGTTTTGTTGGAAACATTCCAAATCATGGCAGAAAAATATTTTTTCTACTTGGTGTATTATAGCCATTTCATTTTTGTTACAAAATAATATACTGCTACAAATGCTTAGTAAAACAGTCACCATATTATTGCATACTAGAGGCCCTATGCACGAAATTTGTGCAAGAGTAAGTCTTCTTTCCCCTGGCTGCCGGCACCGGCTTCCCTCTGGCACCCGGGATCTGGGCTTCCCTTGCAGCCCTGGCTTCATCCAGAAGGTTGTCTGATCTAATTAGCATATTATGTTTTTATTATTATAGATGAAGTAAGGACAAGTCATCCCCTTTTCAACATTATCAAATATTGTTAAATTTCTTCATGTGACACTGAGATAGACTCTATACAGTTTTATGAAAGTAGACTCTGAACTAGTCAAATTGTCCATACCTTTTAGGACTATTTTTATTTAAACATCATTACTAAGTCTCCTCTTCAATTACAAATCCTCAATATTTACTTATGTTTTTGTAAAAGGATTCTGGGTATACTTGAAAGAATATTATTCTGGGTGTCAGATAACTGGGTTCAGATTTACTTTGCTATTCAAGATGTGTGATATCTTTGGAAAATCCCTCCATCGTTTTTGAATTTCTTATCCCTATAAGACCATTTTGTCTCAGCCTCAAGTCTTTCTGGTCAATAGCAGGCACTCTAATCGACTATAAGCATAACCCTCCTCTCTTGGGTCTGGCCTGTTTTCTCTTTGGGCTAGTCTATTCAACAGCATTTGCAAAAACTCATCTCATGAGAATGGCAATAATCTGCATTTTTCAGTACTTGGCTCAATTTCATCATCTCAAACTTTAAGACTCAGGTTATAAAGAAGCTCAGTGGTAGGATACACTTCACATATTCGAGTTCCAACTTCAACTCCCTACTTCCTTAGAGTTCTAAAGTCTGTATTTAATTTCTTACCATTACCTTTATCTCTCCGAAAATGTCATGATAAATAACTTCTACTGACTATGCTTCTAACTAGTTCAGTTAAGTTTTTCTATTCTAAAATCTAAGCTTTTTCCTTGTCTATTTTTTACTTTTTTCTCAATGAAGTAAAATGAGTACAGAATTTTTGAGCTAAGGAAACTCTTCAGATGTAAACCTATGTGTCCCAGAATTTCAAGAATAGAAAATAGGAAGTGTTTAAGACTTTAATGATAATACTACGATAAGATATGCTTATATGCTTATGCTAGATCTGCTACTCCAACTTGAGTACTCAAACAACATCTATTTTTATGGATTGTGTCACTTTTCCTTTTAATTGGCTTGGTTGCAAACTGTCTTTCATCTCGTATTATCTCAATAGAAGACATTGGCTAGGTGATCTGATGCTAGCTAGCAATAGTAGAATCTCCCTAAACCTCAAATTGCCTAAAGGGCTGACATTCCTATCTGATTAATTACCATGTTAGTTTTCTTCCCTGTAAAAGTAACAGCACTGCAGAAAGAATGATGATGAGAAGGATGTAGATAACAAATTATCTGCAGTTAATATATTAATGTTATTTTTTTAGCTTAAAAAGTAACTCAGAACAGTTACATATGGTTATGCTCCCATAAGAGTAAGGACAAACATTAGCCCCAGAGATTAATTAATCTGTAAAATCAACATTTATCAATTGGGTATTCACTATATGTCAAGTACTCAATCTATGTTAGATCCTGTCTGAACAGAAGCCCAAGAGCAGATAATATAAGACAGATTTGGAGCAGCAAGAAAAAACAGTCTCTTGTAAATGGGTAAGTAAAATAAAAATCTAACATTAAAAATGGGAGACAACAAAGACAAACTCTTGCTCTGAGTAAGTTATTTTTATTTACCTGTATCATCTCATCAGCTGCTCATATCAATCATTCTACAAAGGTCTTTATTTTAAAAGCATAAGTCACCCTGGCTGGTTGCTCAGTGGTTAGAGCATCAGGCCACTGACCAAAGGGTCGAGAGTTCAATTCCCAGTCAAGAGCATGTACTTCAGTTGCAGGCTTGATCCCCAGCTCCAGCCCCAGCCCCAGTTGGGGTTTGAACAGGAAGCAACCAATTGATGCTTCTCTCTCTCTCACCCCACTCCTCCCTCCCTTCCATTCTCTCTCTCTCTCTCTCTCTCTCTCTCTCTCTATATATATATATATATATATATATATATATGGAAAAATATCCTTGGGAGAATATTAAAAAACAAAAATCAGCAACATAACTCAAGTTATTTTTCTGAGAATTATAAGGCATGATAGAGACTTCTCTTACTTCAGAATCCAGTATGACTTTTTAAAATCCCTAAGACAAATGGAGGCATTATTAGGGGTCTCTGAAAATAGCTACTTTAAGTGTTAAAACTATTTTAATGAAAACTAGTAATGTCTCCTACATACATCTGCAGAAATAAAGAGATTTTATTGCACAACTATTAGACAAAGCACTCTTCATCTACTAAAAGATAAGCAAGAAAGTGGTCATTAGAGTAAATGGTGAAGTTACTTAGGTTTATATCAGTAATGCATGGAATTAACTATATTTAATGTTGTTGGAAAGGTATAAGCCATCTCCCTAATCATAATCATCTTGATTCAATTCCATCCTTCAGAAATTTTAATTTATCTAACTTATAAGAAAATGTGTTAAACAAAGGCACTTCACAATATTAGTGCAATTTGCATCAAATGCACTAGAGAAAATTACCTAATACAATTTTCTAAGCCCATTTAGTATCATGAACTTGGCACTAAAAGGAGAAAATTGCATTTTATGATTTGTAGGCTGTTGAAAACATCACACACCTGAATTCACACAATCTACATATTTTTATGCAGTTCTCTCAACAAAAAAACAAAACACAAGTCTGTAATAAGCCAGAACACTAACTTGAAGATTTTACTGCATTAAACTAAAACAGAAAGATTATGGCATCTAGCTCTATTTAAGAAACAAACTATAAATATAAACTATAAAAACATTATAATCATTATTCACTCACTTTTGGAAAAAAATTACAAGTCTCTTCTTGTCTTTATAACTTTTTTGTAATATTGAAAGAATAAAATGATTAAAACAGGGACTATAAAGATATGTATATTTATTTTATTAATGGCCGTACTCTATTAAATCAAAAGTTCTGAGTAAAAGAACCAAAAAGACTCATATATCAATAGAGTACATTAATTTCCCCTTTTAGAAAAATACTCATACTTTATTAGGAGGTCTGTGCCAGTATAAAACTAAATTATATAAACTGGATAAAGTTATTCAATTGGAAAATTAATAGTGTAAGGAAGGTCTCTTGATTTGTAATTCCCTAGCCAGGTATCAGAGAGACAGAGGTAGTCAAAATAAAAGGAGCACTTGCTATTTGCTATTATGGTAAACAATACAAGTTTTTTAGAATTTGTCAAATAAGATGAACAGGGTAGCTATCATTTCTATCTTATCATCATCATGATATGGCACATAAAACATGACAATAAAACATCGTAAAGAGGATTACTCCTGAGATTGGTACTGGAGCCGTGGTACTACAAATGTGACAGGGTCACATTTCCACGCAGATAACCAAAAACTGACTCATCTTGCCATAGGGAATAGAATATAAAACATCACCTTAACCTCAGATCAGAAAGAGAAATAGATGGCAGCCAAGACACAGGGGCAGACACAGATATCTCAGACTAGAGAAGGGGTTGCAGGGCCAACCAAATAGATAAAAATCATTCCTGAGGTTAACAACTAATACAGACAGCAAGCATTTTGCAGGACATCTTGGATCAAAGGAAGCAAATCAGTTTATAAAATCTGTACTTAAAGTGACCTTTGAACAATTGCATTATCACGGACTGAGAATTTCTGCAAATAGAATAAGGATCCTAAAATAAGAGACAATGCCAAGGAAGAAAGGCATAGAAACAAGAGCAGCGACATACACAGGAGAAGAATCTAGATAAGAGAAAGACCAGGATACTACTTCCTAAGCCAAACCAAACCTTTCTTGCATTTTCTTAGCAAGGAGTAAGTGTCACTTTACATTGGAGCCCTATAGTGTACTCTTTAGACTGGCTGCATATGCAGGTATCCGCGGTTTTCAAAAGTTCGCATGAACACCACTTTGCTTTTACAAAAGACCTATATTAGTACCTGTTTTGGATAACCAAAAGAAATCTGAAGATGATTTTCTCTTTTATTAAAAAAATAAAAAGATGAAAAGCTAAAATAGCATCCAGTATTTGTTTTGCTGCAGCCCCTAGCAGTAGAGGCAGCACTCACGCCTGAGCAGCAAGAGTAGCCCCACAGGCTCCACCCCCAGGAACAGCGTTCAGCATCTCAGCATCAAGTTTTATTAGGCTGTTATGCTTAGTGTCAAACTGGCCATTATTAAGCGTTTTGATCGTGGTGAATAAAATAATGACATTGTGCATACACTGAATTTTGGGTCCAGAAATGTTAAAAAAAAAAAAAGCTTTCCATTTAAATTAATAGTAATTGCTTCTTCACTCTATGCCATTTCGGCTTACAAAAGTTTTCATTGGAAGGCTGGATTGCAGGGGGAACCCGCGTCTGTGCCTGAGGAGGCCACATGACACATCCATGCAGGGTCATGTGGACTGTCAGTCCCTGGTACGGCTTCAGGTGGTCTCGATATATACTTATCATCTACATGGATAAAGTTGAGAATTAAGGTAGTCTGGGAACTGCTACCTAGCTGTTTGTGGGTCATGTAAATCCTACCTGATAATTAGTCAAAATCCCAGAATATGGAAGGAAAAGGAAACACAAAACAGTAGGCAGCCTTGTAAGATGGTTCTAATGACCCCCACCTACCTGTATTCACAACCTTGTATAGTCCCTGTCAGTAGACGGTGGGCTAAGCCTAGTGTAGAGGTGGGCAACCCCTGGCACGCGTGCCAAACATGGCACGCCAGTAACTTTTGCTGGCACGCGAAACCCTCTCTTATAATCTTCTATTTATAATTTTTTTCTTAATATCAACTTTTTTATTTTTCAGATAAATTCAGTGTAGGTGCATCTTAAATAAATAAATAATTTTACATAACAAGTTATCTTAAAGACCATAGACATGGATTGACAAGAGAGGGGAAGAGCAATTTCTATGCCTCTGCCTTAATTCTCCCTGCCTTCCTAGATCCGACCAGTGTTTTGGTTTCATCCACATATGCTTGTGAATCTTTGTTCTCAGTGATGCATTTTGTTAAGTCTCATAATAGGAGTAGCCTGACGGATGAAAGTAGTAGCTCGTGCATATCTCTGAAGGTCATGAAATAGAAACCTGATGTAAAATCTCTGTCATCAGTGATGCAGCAGCAAAAGTCCCACTGATAATATCAAAAGGAGTCAAAATTTTCTGTGGGACTATCAGTGTATATGTATACATTAAAAAAAATGTATTTTTCATCATCATATACTGTGTTTTTGTCACTCGAATGAATTTTATTATTTCTTCAAGATTCTTCACATACGTACACCTTAAGAGATATCAAGTAGGCGTAACATGTTCTCAAAAAATTAGGGTTGGCACGCAGAAGAATTTTGAGTCAGAGATTTTGCTGGTTTTGGCACGCACTCACAAAAAGGTTGCCCACCCCTGGCCTAGTGACTCACTTGTAATATAAAAGGTGATGGATATCACTTATGAAAGGATGTTATAATAGTCTGTGACTTCCATCGCTTTCACGCTGTCTCTGACTCTTGTGGCTCACTTTCTCTGAGGGGAGCCGGCTGTCTCTGGGTAGCTGCTCCCCAGACCTACACAGCAAGGACTTGAGGGCAGCCAAGAGCCAGGGAGAAACTGGGGATTTGGGTGGATAAAAACAGTGGGAATTGCAGCCTGATAAACTACATAAGATTGACTTAATTTTATGGAATTTTTAAATAAAATTATGAAATTCATGTTTTAAAATTTCAATATTCTCTTAACTCTTACCCAGCCCCCCAATTTTTCTCACTCAGGTGGTCATCTTCTGTGAGTGGGTCTTGGACAGGGGTTTCTGATCTTGGTTCCTATCGGCAATGGGTGCTGTTAAAACCAATATTCCATGCTACTTGATGTCATCTCCCTGGACTCACGCTTTCTTATTTTGTTTGGCTTTGTTTTTGGACAAAAGGAGATTTGGAGCTGTGGCTCCAACAATACAGACTTATCCCTCAATCCAGCATTAGCTTCAAGAGGAACAGACTTTCCATGGCTCCAGGGTCTTTGCAGTCTTCTCTTAAAAATTCCTTACATCTCCAAAGAGTATTAATTCTTTCCCTCTCTCAAAGGGCACAGAGTCTCACTCCTCAACAAATTGTGTCCTTGCCTAAACACTTTTAGTACTCCAAGAAGGAAAAGAAGGATTTTTTTCTTTGTCTGTACAGAAATTTTTACAATGTGGTTGATGAGTGAACGTTAGGCAGTATTTGGGCCCAACAACAAACAAGGACTGTGGAAGGGTAAGGGGCTTGAAACAGTTTCATCAGTAAATAGAAACTTCTGATTCCACTAGGATAGGCATTCCTGACCTCCACTCATGTGTGCACCTAGGAAATAAGCTATTGCAGGTAAATAAGTCCACACATTCCTACTGAAAGTAACAATGAAGTACTGAATTTAGATGAAAAATACAGTTTTTTATTGTTTATTACATTCTTAATACATTCACTTAAATTTTGAATAAAATAATATAAAAAGAGGTCCTATTGTTTTAAGCATTGTTTCAATTTATATATTTAATTTCTAATTTTATAAGAAGTATTAAGCCGAAGCCGGTTTGGCTCAGTGGATGGAGCGTCGGCCTGCGGACTGAAGGGTCCCAGGTTCGATTCCGGTCAGGGGCATGTGCCTGGGTTTCGGGCACATCCCCAATGGGGGATGTGCAGGAGGCGGCTGGTCGATGTTTCTCTCTCATCGATGTTTCTAGCTCTCTATCTCTCTCCCTTCCTCTCTGTGGAGGATCAATAAAATATATTTTTTTTAAAAAAAGAAGTATTAATATTTGGTGATGCTTAAATAATAGGCATTAGTTTCAATTTCTAGATTATTTTCTTTATCTTTAAAGTGGATGATTTCTATGTTTTTCTGATTCTTATTAAATAGTAGTGCCAAGAGAAAAGCATAAAAAAAATCTGGTAAAATGATTGCTGATAATGTGATAAAAATATATAGCAACAACAATAACAACAACAAAAAAGACAACCTTTATGGAGTTGAGTGCTCATTGCTAAATAGTTTTAATATAGCTTTTTCTAAATCTAGCAGTGATAAAAATACATTTTTCCTTGTTCAGGCATTTGCTTAGACTTTAGTGACCATGTGACACAATCACAAAGGTATAAATCTTATTAAGGCAAAATTCTTTAGAGTGTTAGTGATATAAGTAAAGGTTATAAAGATTGGTCTAGAAAGTAAAGATTGGTATAAGTGAAGATGGTAAAGATTGGTTCAGACAAAAATCATCAACTGATGCTAAATCCAGGTAGAGAAAGGATAATGAAAGGCAATATTTATATAGTCTCAAAGTATCTCCCTATAAATTATTAATTAACAAAAAATAAACATAGTATCTATACAGTTTAGAAATGGACAAAACCTTAACCAAATGACCATGCTACTGACAGTGTTAACTTGAAATACAGGCAGATAGGGCAGGGGTCCAGTGGGAAAAAAAGGCAGATGGAACATAGGCAGGGGCAGACATGGCAGTTTGAGCAGCCTAACCACAGAAACCAACCAAGCAGAACCAATAAAATGTTTCTGGACACAGAGTGGGAGGCGTGGGAAAACAAGGGAGGGCCAGCAGCAACAAGGTGTGTGAACACATAGAAACAGGGAAAGTTCAGGTCCATTGCTGGGCAAGAACAATGAGGGAATCAATCAGATGACGACATGGGTAGATAAAGAAGCAGGCTTGTATACCCCTGGACTACAAGGCTTAAGGTGGGGGCAGCCCATTATTGGGTTCCCCTCCCCATGAGGGAAGTCTGAACCTGCTTGTAATAAATTTTCCACACTTTTGCTTGAATCTTCTGGTCCGTGGAGCGCATTCTTTAGCATCATGAGACATGACCCCAGGAAAAAAACCTCAGCTCACCCTTCCGGTTATCACTACTAAAGGACAAATAGTCACTCTGTGCCTCTAAACTATGATACCTTGAAAAGTATGTATATCACAGATGTAACGTTCCAACCATCAATGCATAATCTGATCCTAATCACGAGAAAACACAGGAATTGCCAAAATTGAGGAAAATTCCTCAATTTCTTAAAAAAAAATCACCATCATGAAAGACAAAGCCTATTCCAGATTAAAGAAGACTAAAAGCACATGACAACCAAATTACTAACCAAGTAATAATCTGGTGGCAACATCATGTATTTACTAGCAGAACATGCCAAAAATACTTGCTCTTCTACGAGCTTCAGTTGAAAGTCATAATTTAAGTTTCATGTATGTGCAGTAAGAAATAGATCTCACAAATGATATTAGTGATGCATTTTGTCCTGCCTGGCAGGTGTGACTCAGTAGTTGAGCATCGACCCATGCACCAAGGGTCACCCAATAGACTCAGGTCAGGCTGTATGCTCTGGTTGCAGACCTGGATTGAGCTCTGTATCTCCCAAAAATGCTACAAAGGACATTATTGGGATAACTGACAAAAATAGGATATGGGATATTAATTAAAGTTATTTTATCAGTGTTACATTTCTAAATTTGATAGCTGTACTGGGTTCTATCCTTATTCTTTGAAAATGGAAACTAAAATCTTAAGGCCTAAGGGTTAACGTGACATATGCACCTACCCTCAAGTGGTTGAGAAAACTTTGTACTGTTGCAATTTTACTATAAGTGTAAAAATATTTCAAAATAAAACATTAAAGATTTCAATATAACACTTAAAGTTGAGGCCAAATCATATTATCAACAACATAAAATGAAATTCTGGAACGGTAGAATATATTTGAAATGCAATTAAAAACATTTTAATTAATTTTTATAATTTTATTACCAAAAAATATCAGTATGTATTAAAAGTTTGACAGCCCTAGTCGGTTTGGCTCAAGGGATAGAGCATCGGCCTGCGAACTGAAGGATCCTGAGTTTGCTTCAGGTCAAGGGCACATGCCTGGGTTGCAGGCTTGATCCCCAGTAGGGGGCGTGCAGGAGGCAGCCGATCAGTGATTCCCTCACATCATTGATATTTCTATCTTTCTCTCCCTCTCCCTTCCTGTCTGAAATCAATTTAAATATATTTAAAATGTCCTTCGTCTAAAAAAAAAAAGTTTGACATAATAGTACAAGGACAATAATCTTTTTTAAAAAGAGATGTTTTTTATTGGGATTTTTTAGAGAGAGATGAAGGGAGAGGAAGAGAGAGATAGAAACATTGATGAGAGAGAAACATTAACATTGATCAGCTGCCTCCTGCACGCTCCCTACTGGGAATTGACCTGAACCTATCAGGTGACCTCTTGGTGCATGGGTTGATGCTCAACCACTGAGCCACACCTGCCAGGCAGGACAATAATTTCTTACTAATATCAGTTGTGAGATAATTTTCTTACTATACATACATGAAACTTAATAAATGATAGCTTTCAACTGAACCTGGTAGAAGAGCAAGTATCTTTTGGAATGTTCTGCAAGTAGATATGTGATGTTGTCACCAAGTTCTTACTTGATTAGTAATTGATCAAGATATACACCTATTTTCTTTTCAATCCCTGGACTTGACTATTTTCTCAGCATTGGTGAAACATAGTAAATAAAGTAATCCCTCAAATCATAATTTGTGCACTGTTTGAATTGCATTCTGAACATTTTCAAGGCTATCAACAGACTGCTCTCCTCAATCATATATGATTTATATGATTTATAATAGTAACCATTAGTAGCTATTGCTTTTTAGTTATTCCTGTTAGCCTGAATTTGCTCAGATTTTTTTCAAGTAATAGCTTGAATTTTTTTTCACGTAGCTATTGTTATATCTTGGTTGAAAGTCTTATATAAGAACAATTTCAAAAATACTTTAAATCATGACAGAATTCCAAAATATGAAGAATATTCTAAATTATATCTTATATGTTCATCTCTATTTGAAAATGAATTTTTGGATATTTACATAAAGGCAAATGCCATGCCTTGGTGGTGTGCTTTGGAAACCAGCATGAGCCTATGACAACCAGTCAAAGGAAAGTTCAAGGATGTCAGAAATGATTGTGAAATAAGCATTTGCCCATTCTGTCTTCCAAAATTTGAGACCTGAAGTTGAAGCAGAAGAGCATAGTATGACTGAATACCAAAACAAAAACCAAACTTCCATTCATTTGTAGGTTATATGGATGTCAAAGTTTTGAGAAACATGCTTTAAATAAATGTGGGAAATGAGAAAACCAGGTTAGTTTTAGAGATAGTAATTCTTCATAAATTTAAACTAGTATTAATAAAATTCATGTATAAATGAATTTTAAATGAATTCAGGGTTTTTAATGAATTTTATCCCACTTAAAATTAAGTATTTGATCTTTAATACTATAAAAATCCTTAGGGTAACTTGTTGTTAAGATAGAGCCTAGTTCATTTTCTCCCCTCTGCAATGGTTTTATGCCTCAGATATTTGCTAAGCCTACATGCAGTGCAAAAGTTTGACTTGCTATGTGGTTAATATTTCATTTCCATCTTTACTTTGAGTTTCTGAATTCCTTATATTTCTATAATTCTTCTTAATTTCCACAGCAAATTGCTTTTATAATTGGAACCAACCTACATACATTATATAAAATTATTTTGATGAAATAAAAACTGTTTTATATATTTAGAAATAAAAGAGTAGCTAATATAATTGTTATAATATGTGCTACAACTCAATATCATACTCATTATTAACCCAAATTGCACACATAAACATTAGACCAATAATTCCACCAGATTCCTGAAGTAAAATAAAACATGAGACAGCTTTAAATCAATATGTAGGGAAAGGGAATCTGAAGAAGAAAAGTCACAGTGCTGGTTATGAAGGCTTCATGACAGAAACTAGGCTTTATTGTGTATTTTTAATATAATTATAATTGATTTATAATTACAACTTAGAGAAAAAGATTTAAATACAAACAAAGCAAATTTTCTGCACTACTATTATGAGAAAAAGACAATTTAAAACTTATCGGTACTCAAAACTTAGATAAAAACATACATATATAATTTTTAAAATGCCCTCAATATGCCCTGTGTCCATAAATATCTATCATTTTCTTCATCTACCAGAAGCATGGCTTAAGTGGAAATTGTATGACATCATAAGATAAGACAACTACATTTTAGTTTTAACCCTAACAAATGAAAGGTAGCAGAATATGCCACTCCTAAATATGCCAGCTTGGCATAAAGACCATTTTAAGCTAAAGTTACTTGGAAAACAAAATATGCAAGAATGGCTCTTCGACCTCCTCTAATTTTCCTAAAAGCAAGGAATAAAACTCCCGTATGAAAGGTGTCCTTCCTAAACTAGGAGGAAACATTCTCATCACCAGATTTGGGAAGTGTAGGCTGAGAGAAAGCTGTACAAACAAACCTTATTAAAATAACCCTTATCTTCCTTTAGTCTACCCCATATATTTTAGTTATATTTCCACAATTATTACTGTTTGTTCAACATAGTACATATACATTTACATCTGTTTTTCTGAATCCTTAGTTTCATCTGAAGATTCCCACACACATGCAAAAATATTAAATAAAATGTATATGTTCTTTTTCTATTAATTGTCTTATGGCAAATTAATTATCAGGCCCTAGATGGAGACCCAACGGAAATATAGGAAAAGTTTTGCCTCCCCTACAAAAGTAAATACTTTTTTGAGCTTGCAAAACATTTTAAACATCACTAGGCCTCATCTTTCTCATCACTAAAAGAAATTAGAGGTAAACCAGCATTTCTCAAATTACTACAAATTTAGTGGCTGAAAACAACACACTTTAACTTACAGTTCTGTAGATCCAAAGTCCAGCATAGGTCTCACTGGGCTAAAATAAAGGTGTTAGCAGGAATGTTTCATTTCTGGATTCACTGGGGGAAAATCTGTTTCTTTGCATTTTCCATCTTCTAAAGACTGCCTATATCCCTTGGCTCATGGCCCCCTTCCTTTACCTTCAGAACCATCAATGTTAAATTTCTCTTCTCCATCCTCACATCTCTATATATGAGCTAAGCTCAGAAATGTTTTGTGCTTTTAAAAAGTCATGTGATTGCCCTGACCGGTTTGGCTCAGCGGATAGAGGGTCAGCCTGCG
Organism: Myotis yumanensis; assembly: GCF_028538775.1. NCBI lineage: Eukaryota > Metazoa > Chordata > Mammalia > Chiroptera > Vespertilionidae > Myotis > Myotis yumanensis. The sequence goes on along the minus strand of NW_027223752.1, from coordinate 174,023,072 downwards.
GACTCGGGGGTCCCAGGTTCGATTCCGGTCAGGGGCATGTACCTTGGTTGCGGGCACGTCCTCAGTGGGGAGTGTGCAGGGGGCAGCTGATCGATGTTTCTCTCTCATCGATGTTTCTGACTCTCTGTCCCTCTCCCTTCCTCTCTGTAAAAAATCAATAAAATATATTTTAAATAAATAAATAAACTGTTAAAAAAAAAAACACAAATAAAAAGTAATGTGATTATTTAGGTTCACCCAGATAATACAGAATAGTCTCCCAATCTCAAGGCCTTTATTCTTAATTATTTTGCCATGTAAGGTAACATATTTATAATGGGGGTCAAGACATGGACATTTGTAAGGGGCTATTATTCTGCCTACACATGGTATTTTATGGGACTACAGTTTAGGAACATGGTTATCAATTGCTGAAAACAAAGAATTTTGTGGTCAAATACTAATAAGCTTGTAAAATCCTCTATTAAAAGTGTCACTTTCGGCCCTAGTAGGTTTGGCTTAGTGGATAGAGCGTCAGCCTGAAGACTGAAGGGTCCCGGGTTCGATTCCGGTCAAGGGCACATGCCCAGGTTGCAAGCTTGATCCCCAGTAGGGGGCATGCAGGAGGCAGCTGATCATTATTCTCTCTCATCATTGATGTTTCTATTTCTCCCCTCCCTTCCCCTCTGAAATCAATAAAAATATATTTTTTTATAAGTGCCACTTTTGGAGAGTCAAAGTATACATTACTATTTTAAGAACTCTAAAAAGTCTCCAAAGTATTTAAAATTTTTTGTTTAGTAATATTTTTATATATTTTTAGACCAATTAACCTAGGAAGATATTCTCTTAACACTAGTTGTAAAGTGCCTAACTGGAATATCTTAATTATTTGTCTTAACAAAAACTGTATGAATTCAACCATAATCATGGATATTCAAAATCATGATCCAAAAGATGTTTTAAAAAACCTTTAAAAAAGGCATAATATGTGTATGACCAGAGATGTGTGCCATTTTGCAGGAATTCATTATAATTACAGATTGTCAAGAAGGCCACGGATACCTCACACCTTCTATTAAATTAGATTAACCCCCAAAGTTGTTATGTCAAAGAAGAGTACTAGTAATTTATTTATTTTTAAAATTTTTTTGTTAATCCTCACCCTGGGATATTTTTTCCATTGGATTTTAGAGTGAGTGGAAAGGAGGGGAGGAGACAGAGAGAGAAATATTGATGTGAGCAAGACCCTTCAGTCCATTGGCTCTACCACTAAGCCAAACCAGCTAGAGCAAAGAAAGGTACTTTAAAGCGAGAAAGGTGACTGTATGGGGGAATAGACCCAATGTCCCTGGCAAGGTACCTGCTTAGTGTCTATTCTCTTAATAAACTCAAATTTGCTTTGTGACACTGTCTGCCAAGACAGGATCCTGAAGGACAAGAGACTAGCCTAGATTCTACTCCCTCAAAAGTCTTTTCTACAAGCAAAATTCAGATTCTTCTGGGAGGAGTCACATCCTCATCTGTGCACCCATATCTCAGCCTCTGGTTTTCCCCCACAGTAGAAAGCCAGTTTCCCTGCAATTTTCCACAAAGTTTCAAAAAAGAGTTTCTAGTAAATATTAATCAAAAATTCAAATAATTAAAGGCATAATATGCAAATTGACTGAAAGGCTGAGAACAGCAAAACAACCATCCAGACGACCATCCAGATGACCATCCGGGACCATGCTATGACACCCACTGGTGCCAGGCCAGCCAAGGCAGGTGCAATGCGATTGGTCGGGGGCCTGGCCATCACCCCATGATCTCCTGCAGAGGAAGGCCTGGGTCCTGGGTGCCGTAGGGAAGCCTGTGCTGGCAGCCAGGGGAAGGAAGGCCTACTCTTGCACAAATTTCATGCATTGGGCCTCTAGTAGCAATATAAAACTGAACTTACCTACATTAAGCACCTTTGTATTTAGGTACTAGGTTCATAGCTATTGCATAGCCATAGCTAGCAACTGACATTAAAAACCTGGAGAGAAACAGGTTATTAAGGTTTAAGAACTTAGACATTTCCTATTCATTAAGCATCAAATGAACAGTATCTGTTTATCAAAAAAGTAAAATACCCATCTGTTTCAGCCAAGAACCCAGGATTAAGTGAGAAAGGAGAAGAATTTCTACAAGTAATCATTAAATTGCATCTGTCTTCTAAAAAAATTACCTACTTCTGCAAAAAACTTTCATGTATTTTTAATAAGTTGATAATAACAATCATTAGTTATGGCTATTAAATGATATTTGAATGTATCCAATATTGACTTCCAATTAATAGAACAATACATAGTAAGATACTGAGGAGTTTCACATTATATACATAAATACACACACAATATACACACATGGAAAATACAAAACATTGCCTATGTAAATTAAAACCTTAACCATTTTTACTAATGAGGGCATTCAGAAAAACAGAATGAAATCATACCAACTAATAAATTATTTTTTCTTTTAGGTACTAATATATGGCTCTGCAAAATTCAAAGTAAATGTTATAATTGAGGTTTAAAAAAAGAGTTTAGTTCTAATCCTTTAGAAAATATTTAATCCTAGGATTTGAAATATGTCTGAATAGGAGCTTGGGAGTAAATAAAATGTGTATCCTTCTCTTTTATTTAAAAGATGTTTGTGCTACTAAATTTAATACCTCATTTTATAAACACCACTTTTATTTAAACTCCATTTGAAAGTAATTACAAGTTTTAAAAGGGATTAAAATTGCATATTTATGGGAAAACTTAAAAATTATAACCTTTCATCTCGTGTGGGAAGTTGGAACTTTACTGCTGCCACCTTTATAAAATAAACAAACTTTTAATTTACTTTAACTCATCTACTTACTTTTATAGCTCACTCTATGGCTGTGCTTTCGAATGCAACACACTAAGGAGATCTATATCACTAAGCTCATGCTTTCATCTTCTTTAATGGACCTTGATTTTCTTTCATTTACACAATTATGCAGACTAATTGGGGTAAACTGCCTAATTAAAAAAACAATTATATTTTATAATGACCAAATCTTTTGCTGAAACCACTATTCCCTATAAGTCTTTGTAAATTTACACATATGCCGCTATAAAAATTGAGCACTTTATATGAATACTTCATTTATCTATCATCAATTATAAAGGTTTATTCAGTTAAATTAGGCTAATATAGTAAAAGGGAATTTGGATTGATTGAATATTTATGATCTTTGGCACTCCAGAAAGTATATTAACTTTACAATGGTTATTTAGTACGCTGGAGTGTAATCAAATAACTTGTCAAAATAATAATCCACATAAAAAATTATTACACCATAAAATAATATCCTATCTAATAAAAGGGTAATATGTAAATTAACCATCACTCCATCACAAAGATGGCGGCACCCAGTCCCCTCAACCCCACCAGAGTCCCCGGTCCTGTCAGCCCTGCCACTGGAGTTCCCAGTCCTGTGAACCCCCATGGGAGGTGATGGGGGGGTTGGGGGGAGGGCAGTGGTGGGCAAGTGGCACCCGTCTCCAGTCTTGTCAGCCCCGCCTGTCAGCGGTCCTGTCAGCGCCCTACAGAGAGCAGACAGCAGGGTCCGTTTGCCTGCTCACCCATTGTCATGGCGACCTGCAAGCAGGCCCTGCTGTTTGCTCTCTGAGGGCCCGCTTGCTGGCTCACCACACTTCCCTCAGTCCCACCAGCCCTGAGGCGCCCTCCCTGACCTGTTTCTTGTGAGGCCTCTGTGAAGATCCCACCCTCCGAGAGCGCCTGGCTCCGGAGGAGGCGGGCGGTACCACAGGAATCGTGGCAGGCAGCCCGGCTCCCTGTGTGCTGAGGGCCTGGGAGGACCCATCACCCGGCAATGAGGCGGTTGGAGTGGCAGTGGCCCCCTTTAAGCCAGCCGCCCTTGCTCTCGCCCTTGCTGCTGGCTGATCCCGGGTTCAGCCTTCTGGGCCAGAAGGTGCACAATCGCAGGGACATCCACCGTGGCGGGCCACACTGATGCCCTCCTGGCCACACAGTGTGGGTTTGCAGATCTGCGCAGGCCTCTGCTGAGCGCATCTTCTCCCCTTCCCCCTCACGTATGATTGTCCCCCAGTGCACTGTCACCCATGTGTGCCCACAACACTCCCAGACCACGGCGCAGGCACATTCCCCCCACCTCTCCGCTGCACTTCCCTCAGTCCCACCAGCCCTGAGGTGCCCTCCCTGACCTGTTTCCGGCGAGGCCTCTGTGAAGATCCTGCCCTCCGAGCACACCTGACTCTGGAGGCAGCGGGCAGCCTGGCTCCCTGTGTCCTGAGGACGTAGGAGGACCCCACCAACAGAGTTAGCATCTGACCTAGGAGGACCCCACCAACAGAGTTAGCACCTGCCAGGCAACCACTGGCCCCTCCCCCTCCCAGCCGGGAAAGAGGAAAAGAAAGACAGTGAGGCAGGGAGGCCTGGAGAAATGCTAAGAAAAACAAAGAGAAACAGAGACTGGGCGAGATCAGGCCGCAGGGAGGGCAATTGGGGGCAACCAGGCTGGAAGGGGAGGGCAGTTGGGGGTGAGATCAGGCCAGTAGGGGAGGGCAGTTGGGGGCGATCAGGCCAGTAGGGGAGGGCAGTTGGGGGCGATCAGGCAGACAGACAGAGGCAGTTAGGAGAAATCAGGGAGGCAAGAAGAGAGGTTAGGGGCGATTAGGCAGGCAGGCAGAGGGGTTAGGGCCAATCAGGCAGAGGCAGTTAGGGGTTATCAGGCAGGCAGGCAAGTGAGTGTTTAGGAGCCAGCGGTCCCAGATTGTGAGAGGGATGTCCGACTGCCGGTTTAGGCCAAATCCCATAGGCAGTGGACATCCCCCAAGGGGTCCCCGATTGGAGAGGGTTCAGGCTGGGCTGAGGGACACCCCCCGCCATGCAAGAATTTCGTGCACCGGGCCACTAGTAAAATTATATAACTATTCAACAGCAGTCAAATGAAGACACCCATTACCTATATCTAGTGTGCAATATAGTCACAAGACAATGATTACTTAATATTATCATTGATATATCATTAACATAATAATTCAGAAGGAGGTATAAAGATTATCTGATAGATCATTGCTTAGAATAGATATTGGGCACCTATCTCTGAATAAAAATTACAATATACTTCTCCCTATTTACTAGACAGTTTAAGAAGGACCAGTCACTGATGGTTCCCTACGTAGATAATTAGAAGCCATGGTAAAAAAAAAAGTTTTCCTCTCTTTGTCTCTTTATACATGTCCGCTGTATCTTTCTCTCCATCTCTCTCTCTCTCTCTCTCACACACACACACACAGAGAGAGAGAGAGAGAGACATACACACAAAGAGGCATTTAAATTCCTTAAGAAATTCTATTTTAATTATTATTCAAGAATAGGTGTTCAGGCTTCCAGATAACTATAAACTATCTTAGGGAAAAGGAATACCTATGAATGTAATTCTACTCTATATTAGGTAAATATTTAAGTGTGAAGAGATCATAATTGGATGTGGAATGGGACAGTTAATAAATACTTTATTCTCACTACTTCTTCAGATATGCTGATGAAGGGTTCAATTCATTACTTAAAATATAATTGAATTTTCATGGAGATATGGTTATTTCAAATAAGCAAAAAAGATCATTCTCCTGCCTACATTGTTAAAGATATGCTTTTCTGAGCATTTTTCTATGAGTAAATATCATTATTATTTTTCAAATCAGAAGAAATAGTTTTTGATTAAAAACTACCATATTTTTCTGTGTATAAGACGCCCCCATGTATAAGATGCCCCCCCCCTTCTCCAACCCAAAATTAAGAAATCAACATTTTAAACATTTTGCTGGTTTTCCTCTTAAAGCCTTCTTCTTTTTTGGCATCTTAAGGCATTGTTCTTCCTTTTTTCTCCACTGTCTGATCAGGCACTTGTGGGAGGAGGTCCAAATTGTCTCTCTGCAGCTCTATTTCCATGCTCTTTTGCATATCTGATTGCATTCAGTTTGAATTCTGCAGAGTAAGACAATCGCTTACTGGTATTTATCTTTTTATTTTTTGACATCCTTATGGGCTCATAACACTCTGGTCCCTGTTGCATCTGCACACTCTCCACCTCCAATTACAGCCTCAGCTGATGTCAATAACAATAAGGTTCGTGATGGGAGGAAGCCTGTTCGACAAGGTATGGGCAGCTACCTCATGGCTCCCTCCTAAGCTGACTTCCATGTATAAGATGACCCTCAATTTTCAGTCTAACGATTTTAGAAAAAAATGGCGTCTTATACATGGAAAAATTCGGTATTAATGATTGCCCTGGCCAGTATTCCAAGTGGTTAGAGCAGGGGTGGGCAAACTTTTTGACTTGAGGGCCACATTGGGTTCTTAAACTGGACCGGAGGGCCGGAACAAAAGCATGGATGGAGTGTTTGTGTGAACTAATATAAATTCAAAGTAAACATCATTACATAAAAGGGTTCGGTCTTTTTTTTTTTTTTTAGTTTTATTCATTTCAAACAGGCCGGATCTGGCCCGCGGGCTGTAGTTTGCCCACGGCTGGGTTAGAGCATCAGCTGTACATGGCAAAGGGTCTTGCATTAGATTCACAGTCAAGGACACATACCTGGGTTGTAGGTTTGATCCCTGGCCCATGATCTGGATGCCTATGGGAAGCAACCTATTGATGTGTCTCTCTCACATCTCTTTCACTCTTTCTCTTTTCATGCTCCCTCCCACTCCCCTCTTACCCCCCTCCTTCTCTTCCACTTTCTTTGAAAAGCCATAAAAAAGATATCCTCCATGAGGATTAACAACAACAAAAGAAACTATTAATGTTTGAAACTTAATCTTTTCATTCTTCATTTTATTTACTTTGGGTGTGATTGTAATGGGTTTAATTCTTCACTTTATGCTCTAGAATTGTGCTATCCAACAGAGTAGAAACCAGCCACATGTAGCTATTTAAATTAATTAAAATGGAATAAAATTAGAAATTCATCCCCTTGGTTGCACTAACCACACTTTAATTGCTCAACTGAGAAAACAGGCAACATTTACATTATCTCAAAGAGTTCCTTTAACAGTGGTGCTCTAGAAGCACCACAAAGAATGAAAAGATCATGAAGTTGGGTACTCCTCACTCTTAACTAATATAGCCAATATTCAGACCCAGGCCTATCTCTAGAGTCTCTGCTTCTCCCACTGCACCAGGCATTTGGCAACCAATATTAACCATAACCAAAGATACTCTGGTCAATAATACAGTTTCAACACAATTTATAAATATCCTATCTAATAAAAGACAAAAAGGGTAATTAACCATACCTCTGCTACACTTCCCATTGGCTAATCAGGGCGATATGCAAATTAACTGCCAACAAAGATGTCGGCCAACAGCCAAGCAGCTGAAGCGAGCAGGAGGTTTGCTTGCTCCAGTGATGGAGGAAGCCAAGGTTCCCCGCCTGCCAGGGCCCAGCTCTGAGCTCCAAAAGCAATAATGTTTCAATTATAGAAGCTAAACAAACCCCAGATACCTGCTTTCAGCCGACCATGGCCTCAGAGCTTGGAGTGCCAGTGACGGCAACAATGTTTCAATTATAGAAGGTAAATAAATCCCAGAATAAAAAGAAAAAGAAAAAAAAGGAGAGGTTGGGAGCTTCAGTCACTGGCCAGCCTGAAAACAGCCCTGAGCCCCTCACCCAGACTGGCCAGCCACCCCAGTGGGGACCCCCACCCTAAAGGGGGTGTGACCAGCTGCAAAAAGCCATCAGCCCCTTACCCAGGCTGGCTAGGCAACCCAGCGGGACCCCCACCCTGATCCAGGACACCCTTCAGGGCAAACCAGCTGGCCCCCACCCATGCACCAGGCCTCTATCCTATATAGTAAAAGGGTAATATGCAAACTGACCCTAACAGCAGAAAGACTGGGAATGACTGGTCACTATGACACACACTGACCACCAGGGGGCAGACACTCAATGCAGGAGCTGTCCTCTGGTGGTCAGTGTGCTCCCACATGGGGGAGTTCTGCTCAGCCACAAGCAAGGCTGATGGCTGCCAGTACAGCGGTGGTGGTGGGAGCCTCTTCTGCCTCCTCAGCAGCTCTAAGGATTTCCGGCTGCAGCTTAGGCCTGCTCCCTGCTGGCAAGTGGACATCCCCCGAGGGCTGCCGGGCTGCCAGAGGGATGTATGATTGCCAGCTTAGGCCCAATCCCCCGAGGAGCAGGTCTAAGCCAGCAGGTGGTCATCCCCCGAGGGGTCCCAGACTGCGAGACGGCACAGGCCGGGCTGAGGGCCCCCCCCCCACCCCGGAATGCACAAGTTTTTGTGCACTGGGCCTCTAGTATAGTAATAAACAGTTATATAAAATTACAGTTGAAGCAATCCACTAGCTACAGAGAACATTGCAAAAAAAATTAAAGCAAATAGGGTAATACATAAATTTATCCTTAACTAAAAAAGATGATAGTTTCATCTAAGTCTGTATTCAGCCTACTTTCATTAATAATTTGGAATTAATTACACTCTAATGTCTAAATATTGAGCACCTTATCAGAACACTGGAATTTAAAGCAATGATTTCTTTTTAAATTTAATTCTGCAAATAATTATTGTAATAGTATGGTCATAGACAAATGAGAGGTATCTTAGTTCAAGCTGCTAGAACAAAAATGCCTTAGATTGGGTGATTTAAACCTTTATTGCTAATTGGTCTGGAGACTAGGAAGTCTAAGATTAAGGCCTTTTGTTTCTTGGTGATAGTCCTTTTTCTCATTTGCAAGGGAACACATTCTTACTGTATACTTACATCTCCTAAAAAGGGCACTGGTCCCATTCAGAAGGGTTCCACTATCATGAAATAGTTACCTCCCAGAGTCCTCATCTCCAAATACCATCAAATTGAAGATTGGGGCTCCAACATATGAAGTTTGTGAAGATGCAAAGGAAGAAGTTAAAGTTTCTTAATTCATAGAAGGCATTATGTATTCAGAAAAACTTGCGAAATTTATAAGAAAAGCTACTAGAACTAACAAGTAAGTTTAGTAGAATTGCAGGATACAAGATCAATATGCAAAAATTAATCGCCTTTCTATACATGAGTAATTAACAATCAAAAATTAAATTTTTAAAAAATACCATTTACAATAGCATCAAATAATATTAAATACTTAAAGACAACCATGGCAAAAGATGTTCAATACCTGTAGAATAAAATGTTCAGTAAAACATTACTAAGAGAAATAAAGAAAGCCTAAATAGTGGAGAGTCATATCATGTTCATTGGTTGAAAGAGTCAATATTGTTAAAATGGCAATTCTTTTCAAATAAAACTATAAATTCAACACAATAAATTTTAAAAAAACAATCAAGTTTTTTTAAAAATATAAATTAAAAAATCTCATTTTTAAATTTATATGGGATTGAAAGAATTTAAAATAGCCAAAACAATTTTATGTAAAAAAATTTGGAGAACTATTTAATTCACAACTTACTATAAAGCTAAAATAATTAAGACAGTGGTACTGACTACACATAGTCAAAAATATCAAAAAAATTAAATAGCTATATTGTGGGTCTAGAAATAGACTCAGAACTGAATTTGTCAAAGGTGAAAAGGCAGTTGAGTGGAGAAAGAACAGTATTTCAACACTTGATGCTGGAACAATTGGAAATTTACATGCAATAAAGTAAACTTCAGCTCAAAGCTCATACCAAATAAAAAATTAAGTCAAAATGTATTTTGTAAATTATATTTGATGATTAAAACATGAGTTCTTAGAATTACAGTTAAAGATTAAAACAAAAATTATAACAGATAGTATAGAGATTTTGCATCCCTCTCATGTATAATACATTAGTGTGGCCATATAGATAATGTTTATTTTATCCTTGCTAGTAAAATACAGTCCCTAGAGAGCTGGGTTTATAGTTCATTCATTATAATGCCACAATGGTATCTTTCAGAATTATTAGTACATATTATTATATAATGCATTTAAGTAGATAGTGAAATAAATAAAATTTATATTTACTATCACCCTCTCTCTTTCTCTAAATACCTCATATACTAAGATATTATGAAAAGTATTTAAAACACAATTTGTTAAGAAACAGTGCCGTCTATAATTAGGTGCCTAACTAATTAGTCATATTATTTTTAAACAGGCTTCTTTGTGTTATGCTATTTTTAAGACAATAATCAACAATATTACATTGATACATGGCTTCAAACTTCTTGGAAACTGAAGAAGTACAAAGAGTATAATAAAGAAATTACCCAAAAAAATCAAATTTTTCAAAATTCTGTAATAAGAACCCTCATTTTATTGTATAAAAACACTCCTTCCATAGCTATGCTCAATAATATACGCAACATTAAGAATTAATGTGGCTACCAATCCTGTGGGCTTTATTTTGTGATATATAATACTTTTTTTAAAAAAAATGTTATTTTATGTATTTTTTTCTTTTTAGGTAAAAGTATTTTTTAATTTATTTATCTTTATTGTTGAAAGTATTACAGATGTCCCCTTTGTTTGTTTTTTCTCATTTACCCCCTACACCCACTCCTCCCAGGCCTTCACCACTCTATTTTCTGTGTCCATGGACTATGCATATAGATTAATCACTCTCCACCCCATTGCCCCCTGCACCTTCCCTCTGAAATTCGTCAGTCTGTTAATGTTGACACTAAGGACTTATTTTTAACTTATGGTGTTTTTGATGGAGGTCAGTAGCCCAAGTTTTTCATTCTCAAATCTGGAGACAATTGGAGGCATTTTCTGAAACAGTCTTGGCAGCACTAAAATGTCATAAGCTTGTCTCATACTTCCCACATCAACCTAAGCCCCCACTTCTATTCCTATATCTCAAGACTCAATACATTGCAGAAGATAAAATGCAGTAGGTGTTCATTTTCTAAGAATCTCTTCAGGATCTTGAGGAATTACATATTAGGAATTAACCAAAATACCAATTTTCCACTAAGGTAGTTTAACTCTTTCTTAGTGGGCATATAAACCCTTTATAAATTAATTTTTATCAAATTTATCAAGCTTCTGGGGAACCTGGTCTTAGCTTATTTCTTGCAAACATTGTTTTTATATCATATTGTTATAAGTAATATCATACATTTTATAACCTGAATTGAGAAAGCAGATTTCAGGATCACCTAAGTATTATAATAATGATTAAAACTACCAAAATGTGAATGAGACTATAAAATTCATTTTTATTTAGATTCAGGTATTTCTGTAAATTCACTAATACACACAGCCATTAGAATTCATTCAATGTTTAGGAAGGTCAGAATAAGTTCAAGAACATGTTCCCCAGAAGCTTGATAAATTTGATAAAATTAAATATTCCAGTACAGGAAAAATACCACAAATGCATTAAAAAATTTACATTATTCTAAGAAAGCTTATTTATCTCACATATGACAGCATATAAGTATTTTGGTTAATTTATAAAGGATTCGTATGCCCACTAAGAAATAGGTAAATTACTTTAGTGAATAATTGGTACAGAATACAAATTAGTATTTTATAGACTAAAAAATATAACCTAACAATGAATACAGTATATGAAAAATGTATTCCATCTTTGATATAATAAGGACCTTTAAAAAGCATAACTTTCACCAATCCAATTGAGAAATTTAAAAAGTTTGATGACATCTACTATAGGCAAGGGTTTGGTGGAAAGAGTTCATACCATTGTTAAGAATATAAATTGAAGCATCATTTCTGAAAAATAATTTGGCAATATTTTTGAAAATTGAAATGGATGTCTCTTTTGACATAGAAAACCCACAACTTGGATCTTACCTTACAAATATAACTATCAAATTTTTTCAAGATATTATTAAAAATATTTCTTTTGCAAAACAGAAATAGCAAAAATGCCAGGTGTCCAACCATAAGAGCAAAAATAAAAAATAAAGGCTATCACTGATACCCACTCTTTTCAATGAATACCCACTCTTCTTAGCATTTAATTTGTATAATTTTACCCAAATCACACAAAAATACTGGGATAGTATGCCTATTTAAAGATGGAAAACAAACACAAGGAGCTCTTGCCCAAAGTTCCGCAACTAGGAATTGGTAGGAGTGGAATGTAAGCCCCTGAAGTATGATTACAGAGGACCTCCTCTTAAGGAATACCATACAGATAAGAAAAGGAAGTAGTGCCAAAACTGGTTTGGCTCAGTGGATAGAGCGTCGACCTGCGGACTGAAGGGTCCCAGGTTCGATTCCGGTCGAGGGCATGTACCTGGGTTGCGGGCACATCACCAGTAGGAGATGTGCAGGAGGCAGCTGATCGATGTTTCTCTCTCATTGATGTTTCTAACTCTCTATCTCTCTCCCTTCCTCTCTGTAAAAAATCAATAAAATATATTTAAAAAAATAAAAAAGGAAGTAGTTATGTATGTGCTAATATGAAAACACCTCCAAGAGAAAAAAAGAAGGTAAAAAATTAATGAAAGGTATGCTCTCATGTGTTGTGTATGTGTGTAATTATATATGGATTTTATTTTTTGAAAAGAATTACAAAATTACTTTAGTAATTACCTAGTTAACTCTGAATTATGTTTGCATAGCGGTTGGCTTTTTTATTTCTTATATTTTTATTTATTATTATTTTTTTTAATCTTTGTTGTTCAGATTATTACAGATAAGGTGCATAGGTGTAAGCTCTTTGTCCAATCTCTTCCTGCTCCCCCCCACATCCCCATCCCCCTCAAGAACTGTCAGTCTACTCCCTTTCCATGCCCCTGATTCTGTTACATTCACCAGTTTATTCTGTTCATCAGATTTTTTATTCATTTGATTTTTAGATTCAATTGTTGATAAATATGTATTTGTTGCCACTTTGTTGTTCATATTTTTTACCCTTACCTTTTTCTTCTTCTTCTTCCTCTTCTTAAAGAATACCCTTCAACATTTCATATAATTCTGGTTTGGTAGTGAAGAACTCCTTTAGCTTCTTCTTATCTGTGAAGCTCTTTATCTGACCTTCAATTCTAGATGATAGCTTTGCTAGGTAGAGTAATCTTGGTTGTAGATTCTTGCTATTCATCACTTTGAATATTTCTTGCCACTCCCTTCTGGCCTGCATAGTTTCTGTTGAGAAATCAGCTGACAGTCGTATGAGTACTCCCTTGTAGGTAACTGACTTTTTTTCTCTTGCTGCTTTTAAGATTTTCTCTTTGTCTTTTGCCCTTGATATTTTAATTATTATGTGTCTTGATTTGGTCCTCTTTGGATTCCTCTTGTTTGGGGTCCTCTGCGCTTCCTGGATTTGTAATTCTGTTTCTTTCACTAGGTAGGGGAAATTTTCTATCATTATTTCTTCAAATAGGTTTTCAATATCTTGCTCTAACTCTTCTTCTGGCACCCCCATAATTTGGATGTTGTTACGCTGAAAGTTGCCCCAGAGGCTCCTTACACTAGCTTCATATTTTTGGATTCTTTTTTCTTTTTGCTCTTCCGGTTGGGTGTTTTTTGCTTCCTCGTACTTCAAATCTTTGACTTGATTCTTGGGATCCTCTAGTCTACTGTTGAATTTCTGTATATTATTCTTTATTTCCATTAGTATATGCTTAATTTCTGACTGGTCCGTTTCCATTTTTTTGGCATTCGCACTAAGATCCTTGAAGGTCTCACTAAGTTCCTCAGGGGTTTCTAGAAGATTCTTGAGTAACCCTATAACTGTGGTTTTGAACTCTATATACAGTATTTTGCTTTCATTCATTTCTTTCATTTGTGACCTGTTTCTTTGTCTCTGGATTTTGGCTGCTTCCCTGTGTTTGTTTCTATGTATTGGGTAGCTGCTAGGTCTCCTTGAGTTGATAAAGTGGCCTTGTGTGGTAGGTGTCCTACAAGGCCCAGTGGTTCAGTCTCCCCAATCACCTGAGGTGGACACTCTTGGTACAACCCTTTGTGGGCAGTGTGTACAGTCTTGTAGTTAAGCCTTGATTGCTGTTGGTATCACTGGGAGGAGATGACCTCCAGGCCAATTGGCTGTGAGGACCAACTGTGTCTACCATGGAAGAGCTGCTGTGCAGGAGACACACTAATGGTGTAGGACTTGCTTCAGTGGGGCTTTGGTGCTCACTGAGTCTTCCCCTTGAGTGTGTCACTTATGTATGTGAAGAGTTGTAATCTGGTATGGTCTCACACTGACCACTGGGTACACTGGCTCTTGGACCTCCAAGGAGGTGCAAAGTCAGCCACTGCCTAGGGTCGCCCAACAGGAGCTACAGAGAGATCTGCAGATTCCTCCTCTTTGTATCGGGTTTGGAAGTGCCCAGACGAGGCCCAGCTGTGTAGCAAGGCAGGCTGCTGCTGCCAGATTGATTGCTTTGGGGCTCCCTGACCCAGCTGCTGACTATTTGACAGGTTTTAGGCTGAGATAGGACAGGCCATTCACATGCCAAAGTTGCTGTGCACAGCTTGGGTGGGGTTGTAAACTGGGTGGGGTGGGGTCTCAGTGAATCACCAGGGCAGAGCAAACAGCAACGGCTGCCAGTCAGCCCTGCACCGGATAGTTCTCTGCGCAGGAACAATGACTGTTGCATGTGCCTCCATCTGAAAGAAAGCCGCCTTGTGTTCCTGTCCCAGTGCCAGACATTCCAGTTTCTCCCCGTATGTGTCTATGTCCCCCCAAGTCTCACCCAGAACTGGAGTTCAGAGCAAGCGGGAGTTTGTATCTCCCTCCGGATTAAAAGAGCAGCACACCCAGGTGCCAGCCCATTCTCTGCCTCCGCACCTCCTACCAGTCTCAATGCACTTTCTTCTTTACCTCTCTAGTTGTAGAACTTCCACTCAGCCAGCTTTCCCACGGTTCTGGATGATAGTTGTTATGTATTTTAGTTGTAATTTTGATGTGGTTGTGAGAGGCAGCAAGTACAGGTGTTTACCTATGCCGCCATCTTGGTTCCTCCTGGTTGGCTTTTTTAAAAACATCAATAGCCATTATATAGGCAAGAAAATTATGACTTATTTCATTAACATCTTTGTATTCTTATATATTAAAAATGTATAAACACTACATTTTAAAGTAATGAAAGCAACACTAATAATAACCCCCTAATCAGTAATTTTAATCTAAAAATTATTAAATGTATTCATTCATATGTTACTTTAATTATTTATGCATTAAATATGTATTAAGCACTTAAAAATATAAACAATTTCTAAGTCAGAACTGGCAAACTTGTTCTAAAAATTCTAGGTAGAAAATATGTTAGGCTTTGTGGATCATAAGGTCTTGGTCACAACTACTCAGCTCTTCCTTTGTACGCAAACATACAACAGACAATGTATATAAAAATTACTATAGTTGTGTTTAAATAAAACTTTATTTACAAAAACAAAAATCAGATCAGATCTGGTCCATGGACTATAGTTTGCTTATAGGTGTCCTAGCCTATAAACACAATAGTAATGTTAGTAATGTATAGTTAAAATACATACATGTCTATATAATTCATCTATTGCATGTGTGCGCGCACACACACACACACACACACACACACAGTGAATCAATTAAGATGATATTCCTGACTCAAGTATAAGAAAAGCAGATGTAATATCATGAAATGATGTAAAAATTAATATTAATAATGATTATATTCTTAACTGATACCAAACAAGTTATTAAAAGAAGAATTTACAGTAGAAAATATGATGCAGCTTTATTATCAGGTTTTGCATAAAGACAGCAGGGGATCAACTGAAAAGAAAATTAATAGTTCTCTGGATTTACATTAGAATGTATAAAAAATAGGCATTACTATTTTGGGATAAGTAAAAGACATCACATATCAAAACGAGGAGGTGAAATTTCTCACTATACATATATTTAGTCTATATTTGGGATACTTATTTTAGCTGCATACTTTAGTACCAGAAACATACAGAATAACCCTGCAAGCTGTCCATAGGCAGCATTAAAAATAGTTCAAAGGCAGAAGAAACTGGTTTTAGTTGATGAAATGATAAATATGCAACTAAGGAATGACAATAAAGAAACTTAAAACTAAAGAGAGCAGATCCATTTATCAGAATATTTAAAATGAATTTAAATCAAATTGTAACATGTATATCTTACAAATCAATTTTCACTAACAAATTCTGGAATTTGGAATTAAATCAGGAAAAAAAAACCCTTAAATACATAACAGAAAGGGTAATAACTGTGACAGAAAAGGGTGAATATTTGCTGTTCCATTTTCTCTGAGATTAGTTACTTTACATACTGATAATAATGAAGACCAAGTGATATAATATTATCCCCATGTGAGATAGCCCATAAGTTGACTTGCTAGATTTTTGAAACGAAAGGACAGGAAGTTTTAGCAGCTTGGAAAATGTTTTAGTTATAAATAAATGGTACACTTTTTGGATAGCCCGATTCTTCCACAGATCATCACACTTGAAGATGAAAAATGATGTGAAATAAGAGATAAGGGGATAGAATTCTGAACAATGTACCTTTTATTTCTTTCAAGCACATGCTATACCCTAGTCTGCCATGGTTCACTGCAACCAAATTGGTTTTCTCTTCTTGTATCAATATCCATATCGTGGTTCTCTCAGAGGCATAAACTAACCTCTCATTAATCCTGTGAATGTCATCAGTCAGCATGTTGGTAGCTGATCCGTTTTGCTTTCTCATAGGATGTACATGAAGGTTTCCAGAATATTATTTGTTGCAAGTAGTAAGACCTGCTTTAAAATATACTTTTAGGTTTAAGATATATACTTTTTATTAACACCTGAAGCATACTATTCCTTTGATAAAAAAAAAAATTAGAAAAATACCTGAGTGTTTTTAAATTATTTTTTGTGATTAAATAAAATGTTTAAACTCAAACATGATTTTTTGTTGAGTTGTACACTTGAATCCTGTATGGTTTTGTGAACCAATGTCATTCCAATAAATTCAATTAAAATATATTCTAGTAAGTTGCACTAAATAAAATTTCAGAAGAAACAGTAATTAGAAAGAGCACTGGAAAACAAATCATTGTAATAAGTATGATCAACCCTTAAATAATAACATAGAAATGAATAAAATTTTCAAATTATCATATTGGGACTTGAGAATCTAAATTAATATCAGAAATTCTTTTGATTTACTAAGAGAATATATTTATCCACATTTAAAATCTAATAAAAACAAAATATTCGAATATTTATTCAGAAGATTTACTTCATTAAAGCTAATAATTTAGTAAGATAATGAAAAGATAACATCTTTTTTGTACATAGGTATTTTCATGATGTTTCAATCCATCAAGCTTGAGTAATTAATTCATACATATAATTTGGAATTTTTAATGAAACCTTTCTTTTTTATGTTAAATGTATACATTAATTGAACAAAGTTAAGAATTTAATTCAATACAACAAATGTTCATCAAATGCTCCCCATGTGCCAGACACAGCTAGCTGCTGGAATATAAACACATGTAAAATAAAGACCTTCTTCAAAGGGCTTAAAATCAAAATAAAGGGTGGGCAAAAATAGGTTACAGTGGTGAGTACAGAAAGCATGATTTATTCTTCTGTTATTATTTATTTATTATTGTATTATTTTCCACATGAACAAATGTAAACCTACCTTGGCCCCAACCCATACTGTAAAAATTAAATGCTATAAGAGAACAGCATACAAATAGTTATAATATAAAGAAGGAAAAAATGGCAAATGTTTTGAAGTGTTCAAGTATATATGACTCTCCAATGAGATAAATGCTTATTAAACATTTGTTGAGGGTTTAATAAGGAGTCATAAAGGAGGAGATGCAACATCTGAATTGAGCTTTGCAGGCTGAATTTCTACACAAGAAGGTGTATGGAGAGGACACCATGTGGATGGTACAGCATGAGCAGAGAAATGAGGCCATGACTAGAAGATATATTCATTTATACACCACCCCGCCCCCCCCAAAAAAAGCTAAAGAACAGGTTGTGCATAGTGGGGGGAAATTTAAAAATTAGGGTGGGAGTATTTATGCATATCCTTAAAATCCATGTTGAGGACGTTGTACTAAGTTTAAGAAGCATTATAAATCATGCAGTCCTTTGGGGCACAAATAATATGAATGTCTGGGTGTATAAGAATGATAGATTAGAATGCAGAGAGATTTTTGGCAAAGATTAATTTGGAGGTCATGGAGATAATCTAGAAAAGTGAGGATAATGACCTGAACCACATGGCAACAAAAGGAATGACAGGGAGGGAAGACTGAACAAAATATGGTAAAAGTAGAACATAGAACTCTTAGCAGCTGGTTTGGGGATGGACATAGAATGGATAAGATGAAGCCAAATTTACCTTAAGAATTTTGTTGGTATTATGACTCCAGTTGTTCTGGAAACTTCAAAATAATGTGCTTTTGTTTCTTTGTACATTAGTTTTGGTTTGCTTTTATTTTCATTGTACCAGGACCTAGTTACGCCTTTTCAATCTGCAGATTATGTCTAAATCTGGGGAAATTTTTCACATTAATTCTTTGATAATTTTTTAAATCCTCATCTGAGGATATTTTTCCATTGATTTTTAGAGAGAGTAGAAGGGAGGGGGAGAGACAGATAGAATATCAATGTGAGAGACACATGGAATGGTTGCCTCCTGCATTGCCTTGACTATAATGGAACCCTTAAGTCTGCAGGCTGAAGTTCCATCTACTGAACTAAACTAGCTAGGACTGTTTGATAAAATTTATCTTAATTTGCTTTGTTCTCTATTTCTGGAGCTCCTGTTAGTTAGATATTTGGTCTCTCAGATTTCCTTGTGTGCTTTTTGTAAGTTGTTTAAAAGTAAACATTCTTGTAAAGATAGCTTCTATATATAGTCTTCTAAAATATTTAAATTATGCTTTTTAAAATAAATATTTAGACTACTCAAATTGAGATTTGCATATGGCATATTGTAAACATCCAATTTTCTTTTTTCACAAATATATGCTCAATGTTTTTCTGTAACAGTTCTGAAAAAGTTCATATTTTCCAAATAATCTTCAAGACCACCTCTCTTTTATATCAAATTTCCATGTGTATATAAATCTATTTTGAAGTGTTCTGTCCTATTGATGCATGTGTCTATGATTTTATTACTATTGCACTATAAAATCTTATTATGCGGTACAGGAATTTCTCAAATGTTCTTCCTTAGGAGTGCCTTATATTTTTTTCACTATTTCAAATAAATGTTTAATAATCTTGTCAAGTTCTTTGAAAAATCTTTCTTTTTTAAAGTCACTGGATTTACAGATTAAGTTGGGAGAATTCAAACTTGAGAAGCTTTCTATTGATGATCATGGTAGAGTTCTCTATTTATTGAGGTCATTGTAATGTCTTTCCACATACTTACACTTCGTTTGTTAAATTTACTTCTATGTACCTCATATTTTATTGCTACTAACATAGTAACATTTAAATAATTTTACATTTTTTAATTACTGCAGGTATATAGAAATGCAATCACTTTTTGTATAATGATCTTAGGACTGTAGGTTGTCTCTTATGAATTTTTTAAAATTTATTTCAGAGAGGAAGGAAGAGGGAGAGAGAGATAGAAACATCAATGATGAGAGAGAACAATTGATTGGCTGCTTCCTACATTCCCCCTACTGGGGATCAAGCCTGCAACCCTGGCATGTGCCCTTGAACAGTATTAAACCTGGGACCCTTCAAGTCCGCAAGCCAACACTCTATCCACTGAGCCAAACCGGCTAGGGCTCTCTTATGAATTTTAATATTTGCCTAGAGATTCTTTTTTCTATGTCATCTTCAAATAACATCAGCCTTTGACATTATTTTCATTTTATTACATTTCTATGTATCTATCACTAATATCTCCCATGTTCCATCAGATCCAATGCACTACTGATTTTAGTTTTTAAATTCTAAAACATATCTGATAGCCTTATCCAACATAGTTTTAGTTTTTTAAAATTCTATCCATCCTCTTGCTCTAATCTTTATGGATCCATTTCATACCAATCTTTATCTACACATCCCCGATTTTTATTGTTCAATATAGTGCCTACATTGCTCTCTTAAATATAAGTGGAAATAAGAAACACTTTGTCTCTTTTCATTGCTGATGGAAATGCGAAATAGTACAACCACTTTGTAAGACAGTTTCTTAAAAAATTAAATATATTTTTACCATATGATCCAGCTATTGCACTCCTTGATATTTACCCAAAGGAGTTGAAAACTTGTCCATACAGTTAAAAAACAAACAAAACACACACATAGACCTTTATAGAAGCTTTAATTGTAATTGCCAAAACTTGAAAGTAACCAAGATGCCCTTCGGTAGATGAATGGATAAATTGTGGTACATCCAGACATTGGATTATTTAGCACTAAAAAGAAATGAGTTCTAAAACCATGAAACATATGGAAGAACTGTAATTTCATATTACTAAGTGAGAGAAACCAACCTGAAAAGGCTACATACTGTATGAAATTCTAGAAAAGGCAAAACTATGGAGAAAATAAAAAAGGTCAGTGGTTTCCAGGGATTTCAGGAGTGAAAGGTATGAGTAGGTAGAGCACAGAGGATTTTTAGGAAAGTGAAAATATTCTATATAATATTATAAAACTGTATATATGTCACTCACTATTCATTTGTTTAAACTCATAGGATGTACAACACCAAGATTGAACCCTAAGGTAAGCTATGGACTTTTAATGATTATGATGTGTCAATTTAGGTTCATCTTTGGTAACAAAGGTACCACTCTGGTGGGGGATTTGATAATGGGAGAGGGTATGCATTTGTGGGGGCAGGGAATATATGGGAAATCTCTTTCTCTTCTGCTTAATATTGCTGTGAGCTTAAAACTGCTTTAAAGCCTATGGAATGGGAAGAATATTTTCAAATCACATTTAAGAGATTAATATTTGGAATATGTGCTGTCGGTGTGGCTCAGTGGTTGAATGTCAACCTATGAAACAGGAGGTCACAGTTTAATTCCTGGTCAGGGCACATGCCCAGATTGCAGGCTTGATCCCCAGTAGAGGGCATGCAGGAGGCAGCCAATGGATGATTCTCTCTCATCATTGATGTTCCTATCTCTCCCTTCCTCTCCCATATAAGAGTACTTTTTATATGCCAAATATATATATATATTAGAGGCCCGATGCACAAAATTCATGCAAGAGTAGGCCTTCCTTCCCCTGGCTGCCAGCACCAGCTTCCCTCTGGCACCCGGAACCTGGGCTTCCCTCTGGCCACCGGCAGGCACCTGGGACCTGGGCTTCCCTAGCAGCCCCGGCTTTGTCTGGAAGGACAGAAGGATGTCTGGAAGGATGTCCAGTCTAATTAGCATACTATGCTTTTATATATCTATATATAGATATATATTTATATATAGATATATATAGATATATATAGATATTTGACATATAAAAAGTACTCCTATATCTCAACAACAACAAAATCCACTTTAAAAATGGGTAAAGAACTTAAATAGACAGTTACCAAAAAATATATACATTCTTCGCCGACTCCGTCCACACCTTTGGGAACCCCTGGACCCCATGGGGCTGGACCCCAGCATATGAACCAGCAATTCCACTTCTGGGTGTACACCCAAAAAAACTGAAAGCAGAATCTTCAGGAGACCATGTTCATAGCATTATTCACAATAGCCAAAAGGTAAAGCAAGCCAAGTGTCCATTGATGGGTGAATGGATAAATAAAATGTGTTATATGTATACAACTTAACATTATTCAGCCTTAAAAAGAAAGGAAATAATGACACGTGCTACAATATGAATGTACATTGAGAACATCATGCTAATAAGCCAATCACAAAAAGACAAATACTCTATCATTCCACTTATATGAGATACCTCGAATAGTCAAATTAATACAGACACAAAGAACAATGGTGATTGTCAAAGGCTGAGGGGAAGGAAAATACTGAATTGTTATTAAATGGATATGAAATTTCAGTTTTGCAAGATGAAAGAAATTTGGAGATTGGTTGCACAGTAAGTTGAATGTACTTAACACTATAGAATTATGCACTTAAAATGGTTACATTTTATGTACTGTATATACTAGAACCTTGATGCATGAAATTCGTGCAAGAGTAGGCCTTCCTTCCCCAGGCGGCCAGCACTGGCTTGCCTCTGGCACCCAGGACCTAGGCTTCCCTCGCTTCCCTTGCAGCCCCGGCTTCATCTGGAAGGACGTATAGTCTAATTAGCATATTATGCTTTTATTATTATAGATTATCACAATTAAACTTAAGAGATATTGTTCATTCTTAAATATTTTATATGGGAAAATCTTTGTCACAGTAAAAAAGATCTGATCCTGAAGCAAAGGCTAGATTAGCACCTCCCTAGAGCCAGGAAGCCCAGAGGTCAGAGTGGGACCATCCAGTTTGCAGCTCCGTGGAACCATAAAAGACACACTCAGGGGGCAGACTCAGTGAGCACCAAAGCCCCATTGAAGCAAGTCTTGCCCCAGAGGGGTGTCTCCAGTACAGAAGTTCTCCCACTGCAGACACAGCTGATTCTCACAGCCAATTGGCCTGGAGGTCAATTCCTCCCAGTGATAACTACAACAATCAAGGCTTAATTACAACAAGACTGTGCACAACGCCCACAAGGGGGTGCACCAAGAGTGTCTACCTCAGGTAATTGGGACACTTAGCACAGAAAGGCACTATATCAACACAGCAAAGCATAAAAAATGCTGAGACAAAGAAACAGGACACAAATGACAGAAATGGAGGAAAGCAAACTGCTGGATATAGAGTTTAAAACCACACTTTTAAGGTCTTTAAAGAACTGTCTAGAAGCCGCAGATAAATTTAGTAAGGCCCTCGAAAAGACTGGTGAGACCGCCGATAAATGTAGTGAGATCTTCAAGAAATCTAGTGAAACCCTCAATGTTGTGATAAAGCACCAACTAGAAATTAAGCATACACTGACTGAAATAAAGAATATTATACAGACTCCCAACAGCAGACCAGAGGATCGCAAGAATCAAGTCAAAGATTTGAAATACAAAGAAGCGAAAAACACCCAACTAGAAAAGCAAAATGAAAAACGAATCCAAAAACAAAGATAGTGTGAGGAGCCTCTGGGACAGCTTCAAGCGTACCAACATCCGAATTATAGGGGTGCCAGAAGAAGAGATAGAGCAAGATATTGAAAACCTATTTGAAGAAATAATGACAGAAAACTTCCCCTACCTGGTGAAAGAAATAGACTTACAAGTCCAGGAAGCACATAGAACCCCAAACAAAAGGAATCCAAAGAGGACCACACCAAGACACATCATAATTAAAATGCCAAGAGCAAAAGACAAAGAGAGAATCCTAAAAGCAGCAAGAGAAAGAAAATCAGTTACCTACAAGGGAGTACCCATACGACTGTCAACTGATTTCTCAACAGAAACTTTGCAGGCCAGAAGGGAGTGGCAAGAAATATTCAAAGTGATGAGTACCAAGAACCTACAACCAAGACTACTTTATCCAGCAAAGCTATCATTCAGAATTGAAGGTCAGATAAAGAGCTTCACAGATAAGATTAGGGGAGAAACCAAGATGGTGGCATAGGCTAACGCCAGAGTTTGCTGCCTCGAACAACCACTTCAAAACTACAACTAAAAGACAGAACGGACATCATCCAGAACCACAGGAAGGCTGGCTGAGTAGAAGTTCTACAACTAGGAGGAACCGAGAATCAGAGGAGGCGCAGCGCTGAAGTAAAATACTAAGGTGTGGAGTACGCACAGTGCGGGCTGGTGGCTGAGGGCGCGGTTGACTGTTTCAATCCAGAGGGAGCCTCAGACTCTGAGCTCCAGATCCAGGCGAGTCTCTAGGGACCCAGACTCAAACGGGAGAAGCCAGACTGTCTGGCTACGGTCCCTCCAAGGTTTGCAGTGGTTGCTGGGACAGAGAGGCAGAGCTCCTGGGGACGGACTGAGAGCAGCCATAACTGCTCCCTCCTCCGCCCTGTTGATCCCGTGGGACCCGCCCTGCCCAAGCCCTGCACAGAGGCATTTGCCGGATAGCCTCAGGCAAAGGCTAGATTAGCACCTCCCTAGAGGACACAAGTTCTTCCACTGCAGACACAGCTGATTATCACAGCCAGTCGGCCTGGAGGTCAAATTCCTCTAGTATTAACTACAACAATCAAGGCTTAACTACAACAAGACTGCGCACAAAGACCACTAGGGGGTGTACCAAGAAAGCGTAAAAAATGCGGAGACAAAGAAACAGGACAAAACTATCAAGGGAGGATATTGAGTTCAGAACCACACTTTTGAGGTCTCTCAAGAGGCTTCTAGAGTCTGTCGATAAACTTGATGAGATGTACAGGAAATCTAATGAGACCCTCGATGGTGTGATAAAGGACCATCTAGAAAGTAAGCATACACTGACTGAAATAAAGACTATTATACAGACTCCCAACAGCAGACCAGAGGAGCGCAAGAATCAAGTCAAAGATTTGAAATTCGAAGAAGCGAGAAACACCCAACCGGAAAAGCAAAATGAAAGAAGAACCCAAAAATACGAAGATAGTGTAAGGAGCCTCTGGAACAGCTTCAAACATACCAACATCAGAATTATAGGGGTACCAGAAGATGAGAGAGAGCAAGATATTGAAAACCTATTTGAAGAAATAATGACAGAAAACTTCCCCCACCTGGTGAAAGAAATAGACTTACAAGTCCAGGAAGCGCAGAGAACCCCAAACAAAAGGAATCCAAAGAGGACCACACCAAGACACATCATAATTAAAATGCCAAGAGCAAAAGACAAAGAGAGAATCTTAAAAGCAGCAAGAGAAAGAAACTCAGTTACCTACAAGGGAATACCCATACAACTGTCAGCTGATTTCTCAACAGAAACTTTGCAGGCCAGAAGAGAGTGGCAAGAAATATTCAAAGTGATGAGTAGCAAGAACCTACAACCAAGATTACTTTATCCAGCAAAGCTATCATTCAGAATTGAAGGTCAGATAAAGAGCTTCACAGATAAGGAAAAGCTAAAGGAGTTCATCACCACCAAACCAGTAAGTATTATATGAAATGCCGAAAGGTATCCTTTAAGAAGAGGAAGAAGAAGAAAAAGGTAAAGATACAAATTATGAACAACAAATATGCATCTATCAACAAGTGAATCTAAGAATCAAGTGAATAAATAACCTGATGTACAGAATGAACTGGTGATTATAATAGAATCAGGGACATAGAAAGGGAATGGACTGACTATTCTTGGGGGGGAAAGGGGAATGGGAGATTCGGGAAGAGATTGGACAAAAATCGTGCACCTATGGATGAGGACAGTGGATGGGGAGTGAGGGCGGAGGGTGGGGTGGGAGCTGGAAGGAGGGGAGCTATGGGGGGAAAAAGAGGAACAAATGTAATAATCTGAACAATAAAGATTTAATTTAAAAAAACAAACAAACAACAACAAAAAATAAAATAAAATAAAAATATTTTCTACCATATCCGCATTGGACTGAATGAGGACTCCTAACAATCAGTATCTAAAAGAGAACATATGTCTAAATAGACATTTAAATATGCTACTGAAAGACAAAGATGTGGCAGCAGTGAAAATTTACTTTCCTAGTTTTCAATCCCTAGTTCCAGGGCACAATCTGAACATTCTCTCTTAGAAACAAATGCGTTGAATGCTATGATGTCCCTCCTGAACCACTACTTGATTCCAAGTCAAAATATGAACTTAATCCTCTTTGAGCTCTCCCCTTCTCATCTGCTGTTCACAGGAAAAGATCCTGATCTACTCTGGTTCTTTCCAAAGGCAGATGTCCATGTGTAGTTGACTCATTTCCCCCCCCAAGCCCCTTTCAAAAGATTGAGGCTTTGCATGTCAAGGGAGACAAATTTAATAATACTTGAGACTGAAATATTTTAATAGCCAGGTCTGGCTACCAAGTAAGTTACCTCTGGTTTATCTTATATTCTAACTCTATACTAAATATCATATTTAATATACATTTCTGCTCTCCATTTCCAAGGTAAGATAATCTCTATAGTATGCTTTAAATATCCTCTCCAAATGGCAAATATCCTCTCCTTTTCCTTTCTCTTCTTCTTTTTTGCCCTGGATAACTGATCTGATTTCTCTTTTGTTTATAACACTGCAAGATGCAGTTGTCTTAGAGCTTGTGTATTACACATTAAAGTACAACAAGGTGTCAAGCCTCGGGTTCTTGTGAAGTGGAAGATGGCTTCCATCTGCACATTGGTCCTGATTTCACATATCAGTGCCTCATTGGTTTAGGAAGAAATGCGGTTCATGTTAGTGAAGCAGGTTCACCCTCTCTGAACACACATTGCTATCCCCATCCCACCTCAGGCAGAGGGCAGCAATGCCTCGATGTCCATCCTTTCGCTGCATTGGTGTAACAGGGTAACAAGAATCTGACTGCCAGATGGCCCCCCACCCCAGAGGATGGCCCAAAGCTATTGCCCTTCCTTGAATGTTGACCTTCTATGGGTTTAATCCAAGTTTTTTAGCTATTACATCAGAGAGGGCTGCAAAGGCTTTGTTGATTTCTAATGCATCCACATCCTCCAGTGACCAACCTGATTTTGCAACAACGTTATTGCTGGGCTGGGTCCCGTTCCCATAATGGAAAGCTCCACACTTTCCTGTGACCCGGAAACTATCTGTGCTAAAGTTGTAAGCCCACGGTTGTCAGCTTCTGGCTTCTTCATAAGAACCATCGTTTATCCCTCAAGTCGAGGTGACTATTCCTGCTCCATCTGTAAAGAAGCAGGCATCAGTTTATACAGGGCTTCTATGTTGCTCGCATGGTGAGGAAACTCATCTCTTTTAACTTCGGTCAGACCTTTCAAGAAGATACAAACACTGGAGCAATCTCTTCGTCGCTCTCAGTCCTCTTCTGGGATAAACTGCAAACTTGTCCTGATCTTCTCTATTCACTTGCCATTAGGGAGCTACATTTTCAGCTGTAATGCCCACGTGATAGGTGTGAAATGCATCCGCAGCACATGGCAGAGAATACTGTCAGTTAGTGGTGTTTCCCCCCGTCCTGACTCCTGTCCTCCAGGGAACCCGGTGAGGAGCCTTGCTCACACTTTCCACGCCTTCTGCAGCCACCATGCTGGAGTCTCCTGTCATGACTGACTGGGCTGCGAGGCACACAGCTTTTCGGCCGAACCCACAAACCATCTGGCAGCTCCATGCCGGAGCAGAGTAGGGGATCCCTGCACCCACACTGGCTTGTCCAGCAGGATTCTGCCCACATCCTGGGGCCAAAACGTGCCCAAATTTGACCTCTGATGTTTACTCGGGAGCCACAGAGGCCCTCTTCGGGGCTTCTTTGATGACAGTTGGGCCCAGGTCATGGACAGGAACGGTGGACAAGGCACCACTGAAGGAGCCTATGATGGCGCCGCCCAAACCATGACCACGGGGCGGACCCTGCACTCACCCTCCCACGTGACCGCTTCACTCAGCGCTGTGGACCCGGTGCTGCCGCAAGAGAGGCAAAGCCTTTTCCGGCTACTGACAGACCCCCTTCCTCTTCTTAAGAAAAGATGAACAAAAGAGAATTTTAGAATATATTGCTACTCTCCAAAAAATAAACCAAAAGCAGTCCATTAGCCCTAAGACCCTATGTTAACACTTTAACTGACTAATGGAAATTAATCCATTGAAGGGATAAATCTTCACAGCTCTTCTCAACTCTATGATGTACACATTTGCAATTTACTTAGTTGAACAATTATATCCATTTGTTGCCTTTCTTTCTTGATTCACAGAGCCATAAATAATTCAGTTCCAATCTGTAATATTTTTCACTTTTTATATTTTACTACTGATAGAGCCATAAGGAGGTGAGTTTTTATCTCAGATACACATTTAAAAATAATTTCCAAAACCATGATGAAAAATCTATATATAATATTTTAATATACAATATATCTGATAGTGCTAAAAGTGTTTAGATTAGAATTTAGAATGTGTAATGCATTTGATATACACACTACATTATATTTCAATATCTCCATAAAACATTTAAAGAAGTATATGTCAGAGACCTAAAGAGCTTATTCTATGCTACTTGCTCAAAGTTGCAAGAAGACTAATATAGCTGGAACTAAAACCTAGTTCATTATTCCAAGATCAGCAATTTTAGTATTGAATTAAACATGTTGCCACTTATGGTCAACAATTAAATTAATATTTTGGAAATGAGCTATGATTTGGAAGTACTGTATAAGGTATTGCTTTTTCATAGTAAATTACTGATGATAATATGAAAAATTAAGCAATAATATGTAAATATAATAGAATCATTATGAATGTTACACTGTAATGAGATAATGTATTTATAAACTTAGATGGCTTCAATACCTATTAGATAATGCATACATTTATCCCAAGGAAATCAGCTTTTAAAATTTGACTTCTATTATTTAAAAAAGAAAAGAAAACTGAATTCCATGTTGAAAGGAAAAAATAAGGAAAAAGGAAGAAATGCCAGTACTTATTCCTCAATATCATCTCAAAACATTCCAGAAAGAATAATTTGAAAAACTAGTTCAATGCCATGGCAATTTCACTGCTGTGAGTTTTATATGTGTCATAAAACTGCCTGATATGGAATTTTTAGATCTAATTTTCATTCCTAGATAAGAACTGAACGATGAATTTCTTTCCAGCAACAGCTCAGTTCTATCCTCCTTCTTTGGAATGATTTGAAATGGTCTAGGACCTCCCATAATACAGGATGTTGATGAGGTCTATTTTTAAATGTTTCCTCTTGAGGCCTAGTATTCTTGGTTTGTGATTTGAGTTCTTGGCCTTTGCACCACGGTATGTGTTCTTAAAGGAAGCAATGTTTTTCAGATGGACACTGTTCTCTAAATAAACACTGTTAAATATTCTTATTTTAAAGTGAGGGTTTTTTATAGGTTTTTTTAAATTTTATTTTAGCCTCAACTGATACTGTTACTGAACATAAACATAACCAGTGAGCACTTAGGAGCCAACTCCCTCAAGGCTGAAAATTTTCTGCAAATCCCATGAGCAAAATTCTTTATCAAGGAGCTTCATTTTGCCAAAGATAAAGTACACAAATATTTTATTGGGAAAAGTAAAAAAAAAAAATCATAAATACAAAGGTCAAGTTCAGACACACAGACAGACAGACTTGTGGTTATTTTCTCTTATAGATGTACTTCTACAAAAGGACTGATTAAATATAATATACATTTTGATCATCCACTGAAAGAATGTGACAATTTAATTTTTAAAGTGTATATATTATTTTGTCTTTCACCTTTGAAAATACATGTTTTTAAGTACCTGCACTTTTTCAGATGTTTCCATTCTTTCTGTTATGCCTATAATTCTAGAAGTGTAGTTTACAAAGATAGATCTAAGAGGAATAAGAAATCATTGTGCGACTTTTAAAATTAGATTTCAAAAGTACTGGTATTTATGGGCTAAAATTAGTATCAAAAACGATACAGAACTGCAGTTATCTCCCTTCTACATGATAAAAAAATAACAAAGAAGTGTTTACAGCATCAACAAGTTTTAAGGATACATTTATGGTTTTGCTTGGAACAGAAAAAAACATCTTCACTGAATAACTTCAATAAGATATTTAAGGTATTGATTTTGCCCACAGTTTGATACTCATTTTTTTTTTTTTTTTTTTATGTACAGCAGCTACTGCAATAGTAGTGGCAGCAGTAGCAGCAGCAATGGTAAGATCAAATGCTTCAGCAGCTGCAGAATTTTGTACCTCAGAACATTTTTCCATAGCATGTTCTCTCCTTTTCCCTCCCTCCTTCTCTTTTCAACAGCCCAGATTATATAAGGTAGTGGGATCAGGGGGGCTTTTCCTGGCGCTTTATTGGAAATATGAGCAATTTGCAAGTACAATGATGAAGAACTTGTTCCTTGACTCTTGGATTCACCACCCAAAGCAAGAATTCTAGAAGGCATTGCAGAGAAGACAAAATTGGTGGAAAGAGCTGTCACTGTGCTATGAGTCTCCCACCCCATCCATTTTGGGGGGAGAGGTAGAGTGCATCCTTTTAACAAGTCTAGAAAGGGTACATTAAAAACAAACAAACAAACAAACACTTAAAGGTTTTTGAAATGCATTTCCTGAACTAATTAGACTTCTGCCTAGGCTATTTGGTTCAGACCATACGATCAAACTTGGAAGGGGCTAAAAATGCCTGAGTTTTTCCTCATAAATCATGTTTGTGTTACAAGAGAGGGAAAATCATATTGAAGTTATGTTGAGTCCTGTCTAACAGAACCACCTAGAATGGCAAGAGAACATCAGCAAAAGAGTCTACAGGTTACCCAGTGGCTGCAAAAGGAGGATAAGTGGACCACCCAAAATTCAAAGGTATCTGCCTGGATAAAGAAAATAAAGAGAGATGGGTCCAGGAGAGAACTCCTAGATCTCACAAAGTGTGCATGAGATTCGCCTTTGTTCACCTGTCATCCCAGAGGGCTTTGTCAACATATTATCCAGTTTAGGTAAGAAATATAAAGTCAATTCCTGTGAAGTCCAAAACCACAGCTAGAAAGTGGGGGCAAATCAAAGAGAGAGGGGGAAAAAAAGCTCATATAAAAGAAAAAGAGATGTCAACCACACTATGTCCTCTTTCACACTGCGGTGCAAGCTGGAGAAAGGAAGGAAAAACAATTACAACCCAGTGAATTTTGAAGTTTGGGGATTGAAAATGGATCTGGGATATTTAAATTTCTTACTTGAGACTTCTTTCAGGTTAAAGTGGCTATAGTACAGCACTGTGTCTATTTTCTAAGTGGACAGAAAAGTCATGAGCCTCCTTGAGTTTTTAAACCAAAGACAAGGATATGTTGCACCTGATTAAACTTTAAAGGGATGGTAAATATAAAATGCACACATGTGCTTACTCAGCACATTAGGCACATGGATATTTTGGTTTACCTACTATCCAGTTAAAAATAGGCATTATCCCTTAATGTCTTAGGTAGAAAATTCTGGGGTAGTGTCTGAAGGTCCTTCTGAGTTACTAGGTCATCGCCAAATCAATCGATCTGGCCAAGGGATTATAGTATTTCAGAACAGACATGGATTATTTTCCCATTCATTTAGGAAAATGGACTCTTGTCATAAGAAACATGGAAAAAGTGAAAAACATACCAAAATTTCAAATGTCCTTTAGAATAAATATCATCATAATATCCTGAGTGTATCGGTGATGAGATGCTCAAGAGTTCTACAGTTAACAAGTGAAAGAAGATAATATCATGCTCTGCTTCTACGGTCTTTCTTCTACAAGACAAATGCCTACTGAAATGTTTTTAATAATTTATAAAATAGTACATTTAATAGAGTTACTTATGATGTCCATGTTTTCCTATATTAAAATCAACATTTTCTTTATTACCAAGGGGTCTCTAAAAATATAAAGGATCAGAAATATAATTCAGATTATATCATGTTAGAATTTATATTTGAACTAATCTTATATACCTTGAATTAATTTCATAGCCAAATGTTTGCTCTCTGTCCCTAAGTGGGTTTATTTAAAGATCATAAATAATTTATTTCCATCTTGATTTATCATCACTGAAAAATGTACATGTAAAACATTTATATGCATTGTTGATATAATCACCCAGAACATTTCCTTCAGTTGAAAAAATAATAATTTCCTGATTAGGTTGAGGTTAAAATGTTAGCTAGCTAAGAGGTCCTAATTTTTCTTCTCCAAGTTTTCCATAGAAAGGTATTTAAAAACTAAGAAATAAATCAAAGCCACTAAAGCAGTGATAATCAGGATAAATCACCAAGTATCTGCCTGACTCCAGAGGGAATTTCTAATAAGTAAAGGTTAGATGGAGTCATTAAGCAGAATCATTTAGGGTGAGATAATAAATTATGTCCATCAAACCTTAATGCATATTCTTACCTCAGAGACATGGTACCATCACTGAATAAAGCAAAAGGAGTCATGGTTTTCCTGCTTTGAAAGGAAAACAGAATTTTCAATGAGTAAGAACAGTTTTCTATGCAACTCAAAGCCATCCTCTGTTGCCCTCCATTACTACAACAAGGACTGCAAATCCAATAATCAGCAGATCCCATGACAAAACTGGACTAGAAATAACAAATTACATTGCAGAAAGAAATCAGAAGCTGAGGGAGATGAATGCAAGAATAACCTGGGAAGTGTAACACTGTCTGGATGATTGCTTCAAATTATACCCAAATTAATTCCTATCTACAAATGACATAGCTAACCAGACAGTGAAAGCAGAAGTCCCCGTCCAGCATAGCTCACTAGATCGATGACTAAATAGAAAAGAACTTTTTAATTTTAGATGTGGCAGTAAGATTTCAGACCAACTGGTAGTAGTGAGGTAGTATATTTGATCATTGGTATGACTCTTCTCATTAAATGGTGAACACAAAAACAATAATATGCCAATCAACATATAAAACAAAGAGAAAAAAAATGTACTTGGTTACAGGAATAAAAAAATCATTCTTAAATAATATGAACTATAGTAAACAAAAGTAAATGTTAGAAAGAGATCAGTGAAATGTTTCTATATTTCTAAGATCATACTATCTAGAAATTTATACTAATACATTTTAAAATTTGAATTAAATAAAATATTTTCCAGAGAAAATGATCAGTTGTTAAAATTTTTTTAAATCATGAAAGAATCTTTTTTAAATTGTCATAGAATTTCTGCCAGCTCTTAGCTCAGAAGAATTTTAACCATGTATGTTTTTAATCTTTCATATCACAGATAAAGTACAAACTCAGTAAACTTATTCATCCAGTGTTACCTATCATGTGCTAATAAGCTGTTATGCACCAAGAATAAAGTGATGGGCAAGAAAATCATCATGGCCCCTGTCCACATAGAGCTTAAACTCTAGTGTAGAGAAACCATGTATCCAGAAAACAGAAAAATATAGAGAACTTCAAAGGTTTTTACTTCTATAACCATGATATAAAAACCTGATGATACTAACACACACATACACACACACAAAATGAACAAAATGCTAAATTAAGAAAGAAAATGCTGGTAAACCATACCTAGTCTTTCATAACAAAATGGACAAGTTTGACTTAATCCAATAAAGTTTTGATATAATATTAAAAATATATTAAATAATTAGATTAAAATTGGTAAACCATGTGATTGGTCAAATATAGCAAAATGTACCTTTGGCCAAACTAAATACACAATAACAATGAGAAGAATAGAGGAGAATTTTCTAAAATTATGTAGAATTTTCAAAAATAAGGATTCAAAAAGTAATGTAAAAACTGAGTATTTCAAAAATTAGATTAAATAGATCAAACCTGGGACCCTTCAGTCCACAGGCCAATGCTCTATCCACTGAGCCATGTCCTCAGGTGAGAATTTAAAAAATAACTAGCCCTAGCTGGATTGGCTCAGTGGATAGAGCATTGGCCTGCAGACTGAAGGGTCCCAGGTATGATTCTGGCCAAGGGCACATGCCTGGTTGCAGGCTCAATCCGCAGTGGGGGGTGTGCAGGAGGCAGCTAATCCATGATTCTCTCTCATCATTGGTGTTTCTGTCTCTCTCTTTCTCTCCCTTCCTCTCTGAAATCAATAAAAAATATTTTTAAAAAATGAATAATATAAATGGAAAAAACATAATAGAATATTTATTGAATTTCAGGTTATGAATTTCATGTTTTTCATAAGAACAAAAGTACAGGAATCATTCCCAAAGAGTAAGAGTGAATATCTGACATTATGTATAAAATACACTACAAATAATAAATTATCAAATATTTGCAAAAGATATGACAAAAATATGGTATAACATGTTTAATATATCTGAAAGACTTTAAAATCAAGAAAAGAATAAAATACCAACTGAAAAAATGCACTAATGCATGACTAGACACCTTCACATATAAAAATAAAATAAGTTAATAAATATCTAAGAATATTATCATCATTATTTATCAAATCTGATAGACTATAACCAGACATATTTTGCTTATTAAAATACTAAACAAAAACAAAAAGGAAAACAGAATTTTCAACAACAGTAAAGATTTTGTTAAATGGGACAATTCTGGCCAGAGTGTAATTTGTATATCATTCTAGAAAATAGTTTGGCAATATATGTAAATTACTTTGTAAATACTCATACTGTTTGCATGATAATTCCCAAATTAAGCTGTACTAAGGAATCAAATAGTTCTGAATCTTTGGTGTCCTCTCTCTTCAGCCAGTTGAGGGGAAAGAATGATGAGCATTTTTGGGGAAGTTTTTACAGTCTTGGTCTGACAATGGCATTCCATTACCTCCTATCACCCTGCATTGGCTAGAAGTCAGTCATGTGACCACATCTAACCTCAAGGAAGGCTGGGAAATATGGCCATGCTGTGCCCAGATGAAGGGAACAAAAAACTAACGGGTTTTAATTAACACAGATGAAAATCTTCCACACTGTATTTTCCAATTATAACCAGTCAAGAATAGATGCAAATAGATAGGAAAACAAAAATAATGGGGAGAAAAAAAAAACTTTGCAGTAACAATGATCAACTGTTTTGTGATACTAACAGTATCCTTGTTTTTCATGCCATTGACAGTTTTGAAGAGCACTGGTCACAAATTTTGTAGAATGTCCTGGGGTATGTGATTGTATGACATCGTCATGATTGGACTAAAGTAATGGGTTTGGGGGAAGAATATCAAAAAGGTGAAATGCCCTTCTAGTCACATAATCTCAGAAAGTACATGATATTAACATAACTCACTATTAGAGATACTAACCTTGATCTCTTGGCTAAGGTAGATTGGGAAGGAGGATTGTATTTCACCTCTCAGAGGGGAAGTAGTGACAGATTATTTAAAATTTTTCTCTAAGGAAGATATGTCCCTTCTTTCTCACTTATTCAATCATTAATTTATGTCAATCTGTATTTTAATTTTGTACTTTGGGCTATAATCCAGTACTACATTACTTATTTCATGCTCAAATTATTTCAGCTTTGGCCATTGAGGTACCCCCACCCTTTTTTCCCCAGCACTTTTCCTTTCCAGTATGTATTTTCCTTGCCCGATTATTAGAATTGATCACTTTTCCAAGGAGATCTGGTTTACTTTATTGAAAATTGGTATTTAGAAACCAAGATCTGGGTTCTGGTCTGACCGTGTTTACAGCTACCATTAATGAATGCTTATTAGTGGTACTTACAGTGACATAAATGCAACATCAAAGATTGTAAATTAGTCTGAAATGAATGTGTTGTGTGTGTATGTATTGATAAGTATACACCAAAAAAGTTCTCAATTCAATTCCCAATCAGGGCACATACCTAGGTGTGGGTTCAAACCCCAGTTGGGGCACATACAGGAGGCAACAGATCGATGTTTGTCTCTCCTTTTCTTCCTCTCATTCTAAAATAAATAAGAAACATATCCTTGGGTGAGCATGAAATAAAAAAGAATTAAGCCTTTATTTGATAATATATTGGTAGTAAACTAGTTTCTTTTTTTAAAAATTAAATCTTTATTGTTCAGATTATTACAGTGTTCCTCTTTTTTGCCCCCATAGCTCCCCTCCACCCGGTTCCCACCCCAGCCTCTGCCCTTACCCACCCTCCACTGTCCTCATCCATAGGTGTACGATTTTTGTCCAGTCTCTTCCTGCACCCCCCACACCCCTTTCCCCCCTGAGAATAGTCAGTCCACTCCCTTTCTATGCCCCTGATTCTATTATATTCACCAGTTTATTCTGTTCATCAGGTTATTTATTCACTTGATTTTTAGATTCACTCATTGATAGATGTGTATTTGTTGTTCATAATTTGTATCTTTACCTCCTTCTTCTTCCTCTTCTTAAAGGATACCTTTCAGCATTTCATATAATACTGGTTTGGTGGTGATGAACTCCTTTAGCTTTTTCTTATCAGTGAAGCTCTTTATCTGACCTTCAATTCTAGATGATAGCTTTGCTGGGTAATCTTGGTTGTAGGTTCTTGCTATTCATCACTTTGAATATTTCTTGCCACTCCCTTCTGGCCTGCATAGTTTCTGTTGAGAAATCAGCTGACAGTCGTATGGGTACTCCCTTGTAGGTAACTGAGTTTCTTTCTCTTGCTGCTTTTAAGATTCTCTCTTTGTCTTTTGCTCTTGGCATTTTAATTATGATGTGTCTTGGTGTGGTCCTCTTTGGATTCCTTTTGTTTGGGGTTCTATGCGCTTCCTGGACTTGTAATTCTGTTTCTTTCACCAGGTAGGGGAAGTTTTCTGTCATTATATCTTCAAATAGGTTTTCAATATCTTGCTCTCTCTCTTCTTCTGGCACCCCCATAATTCGGATGTTGGTGAAGTTGTCCCAAAGGTTACTTACACTATCTTCATATTTTTGGATTATTTTTTCTTTTTGTTTTTCCGTTTAGGTGTTTTTTGCTTCTTCATATTTCAAATCTTTGACTTGATTCTTGCGATCTTCTAGTCTGCTGTTGGAACTCTGTATAATATTCTTTATTTCAGTCAGTGTATGCTTAATTTCTAGTTGGTCCTTTTTCATAACCTCAAGGGTCTCACTAGATTTCTTGAGGGTCTCACTAAATTTATCAGCGGTTTCTAGAAAATTCTTCAAAAACCTTAGAAGTTGATTTTGAACTCTATATCCAGTAGTTTGCTTTCCTCCATTTCTGTCATTTGTGACATGTTTCTTTGTCTCCGCATTTTTTATGCTTCCCTGTGTTGATAGAGTGGCTTTCTGTGCTAGGTGTCCTATAGGGCCCAGTGGCTCAGCCTCCACAATTACCTGAGGTGGACACTCTTGGTGCACCCCTTTGTGGGCTTTGTGCAAAATCTTGTAGTTAAGCCTTGATTGTTGTAGGTATCACTGGGAGGAATTGACCTCCAGGCCAATTGGCTGTGAGAATCAGCTGTGTCTGCAGTGGGAGAACTTCTGTGCTGAAGACACACTTATGGGGCAAGACTTGCTTCAGTGGGGCTTTGGTGCTCACTGAGTCTGCCCCTGAGTGTGTCCCTTATGGATCTGAGGAGTTGTAATCTGGATGGTCCCACTCTGACCACTGGGTATACTGGCTCTTGGATCTCTAAGGAGGTGCTAATTTAGCTTCTGCCTGAGGCTACCCAGCAGGAGCTATGGAGAGACCTGCAGGTTCCTCTTCTTTGTTTGGGGTTTGGAAGTGCCCAGATGAGGCCCAGCTGTGAAGCAATGCAAGCTCTGTGGGGCCTTGGGCCTTCTGTTGGAAGTTCTGGGTCTCTCTGACCCAGCTGCAGTTTGTTAGGTAATTTTCAGATTGCAAAGGGCCAGGCCTTTCATATGCAAAAGCCTCTGCACACAGCTTGGGTGGGACGGGGTCTCAGGGGATCAACAGGGCGAAGCAAGCAGCTATGGCTGCTCCTCAGTCCTACCCTAAGAGGCCCCCCGTCTCAGTGTCCCGGTAATCGCTGCAAGCACCTCTGAGAGAAAGCTGCCCTCGAGTTCCGCCCGATGCCACACAGTCCAGTTTCTCCCCATATGAGTCTGGGTCCCCAGAGACTCGCCCAGAACTGGAGTCAGGGCCGTCGGGAGCCTGAGACTCCCTCCCGATTGAAAAAGGCAACCATGTCCTCAGTTGCCAGCCCTTTCCACGTGCGCCTCCGTACCTCTGCACTTTACTTCCACACCTCCTCTGAGTCTTAGTGTGCTTTTCTCTTTCCTTCTAGTTGTAGAATTTCCACTCAGCCAACCTTCCTGTGGTTCTGGATGATGTCCGTTTTGTCTTTTAGTTGTATTTTTGAAGTGGTTGTGCGAGGCAGCAATTTCCAGTGTTTATGCCGCCATCTTGGTTTCTCAAAACTAGTTTCATTTATTATTCTTTCTTGTTCTTTATTTTAATCACAATATCTTTCAAATCACTAATCTGACCATGGTATTCATGGTATATCATATGCTAGATGAAATATATTTTTTATTAACATCTCAAATGCCTCTGGCTACATATTAAGGAAATGTTGGAATAGCTAGTAAGATATATAATGACATGCTCTGTACCATTTAGCTGCTTTCAATGGTAAGATAAAATCAACCCACGTTATGTGCAGTTTTAACAGAAAATGATATAAAATGAGAGGTTTCAGAGGGAAGGCAGGGGAGGGTGGAGTGGGTGAACAGATCAACCAATGAACTCATATGTGTACATGCATAACGCATGGACACAGGGTAGTGAAGGCTTGGGGTGAGGGGCAGGGGAGGGGTGGGAGAGTTCAATGGGGAAAACGGGGGTATATGTAATACTTTCAACAATATTTTTAAAATTAATTAATTCATTAAATCAACAAAGAAAATAATATCAATTAGCAAGGAAAGAAATGAGACCAATACTTTGCTTTTCATTTTCTCTTCTTAGTAAAGCTCTGGATTTTATGGCCTTATATTCACAGGCAAAGTAGCATTAGAACACAACTCTCCATAACAAATTTTGAGAGATAACACGATTTTCCACCTATTTAGCAGCAGAAGGCTTTAGAGTCATACTTTTACATTTTCTTTCCATTATTTGTAACAAACTCTTGGAGACTAGAAAATCATTTTTATTTTATTATTGCTTTTGTCTTTTTTCTGTTTGGCATTATTGATTTGTTTCTACTCCATTTATTTCTGAGCACAAACTGCATGAGAACTTAATTCGTTCTTTGTCAAAAACACCACCAGTGGTAATATAAGAATGGTTTGAGAAATCGCATTTGCTCATTTAGGCTCAAGTATGTGTTGCTACTAAATTTTTTTTTTTTTAAAAAGACAGGTTTCTTTTAGGGAATTATTTCTCAGCAAAAGCTTGACCAGTTTATGTCAATTCACATATGCCCTCTGAAGACTTATTAACTTATAAAATGAGTGAGAGGTCAGAGTGATTTTGTTTGCAGGAAAAGAAGGGACATGCCACTTTAAATGCATGAAGCTTCACAGCATTATAAGAACAATTAATCCTATCAAACTTCCTCAGATTAAAGAAGTTAAGTACTATCTTATTTTAATACATTGGCTTATAAGGCTTATTAGACAAATTATTTCATGTTCACGTTGCAACAGAAAGTGAAGGAAGTTAGAGTGCTGTATCCAAGCACAGGTTTTGAGATGGCAATTGAGGGTGCTTAAATGCTGGAGGAGACAATCCGCTATGGGCCCTGAGGATCCTGCACGTTCTTGCTAAGTAGGCAAAACATGCCAGGGGCTGGTTATTCTTTACCAGGCCCATGTACAGGTGTGTGTTTTTTTCTTCAGTGAGCAACACTGAGAGATGAAATAACACATCTTCCTCACAGAACAAACAGCCTTCCTTCCACTCACTATGAATAAGCAGTGAATCTCTCAATCTCGGGTTCTCCCTTCTCTCTCCCCACACATAACTCACTGCAAGTGCGGGCACCCAGCACTGGCCCTGCACATAAAACAGAGGATGCCCCGTTAAATTTTAATTTTGTTTAACCAATGGGCTATTTTCATGTGTGCCTCAAATACTACATGAGACATACATACAATGAAAAAAAAAAAACATGTAACTAAAATTCACATTGAACTAATATTCAGTATTTTTTATTTGCTAATGTGGCGAGTCTACTTCTATGGTACGTGGGGAGCATGGGAACCAACAAAAACAAACAGGAAGCTCTGGCTATTGCTTCTGCCTTTGCTGGGAGTAACAAAATCCTCTGTCACTGACCCAGGAGTCTCCTGTCTGTTCCTGGCATCCACGATGCAGGAGCAAGCTGAAATGTTACCCAGCGAGTGTGGGAAAATCCGAGGCGGTGCACAGTTCCTGACACACGGAGGGGAGCTTTGCTTGGCCCTGCCCATTTTGGCAGCTCATAGATAAGCAGAGGAGACGCAGGGGCGTTTCTAGACCGGCAAACTGAGCCAAGTGGAAGGCTTTTGGAAGAATAACAAGAAAGAAAATTGCATATTCAGAGAAAATAAGGTTATAGCAAGTTTTAAAATTGTTGAGAAACAATCCTCTCTGCATCCCTTAACGGTCTTACAAGCAGAGACACTGATTGTTT
This sequence comes from Myotis yumanensis, assembly GCF_028538775.1. Classification (NCBI taxonomy): domain Eukaryota; kingdom Metazoa; phylum Chordata; class Mammalia; order Chiroptera; family Vespertilionidae; genus Myotis; species Myotis yumanensis. The sequence continues at coordinate 173,982,970 of NW_027223752.1, read as the reverse complement.
TTGTTTAACTTTTCAAGGATGTGTATAAAGTGAACAGCCTCGAAAGACATAGTAGAAACTTCCAGAACAAAGGACACGTTGTTTACTTTTCTGTGTAATAAAGATAACGTCTCCTTCTTGCGCAAATTTCAGGCAGGCTTGCCGCACCTTATAAAATATTCACATTCCCGATGCTGGATAGTCCTCTCCTGTAATGCAACGCACCACGTGTGCAGGCATCACCTGGCCTCCTTCATTCCACCTAAAGGAATTGGGTCTTGGGGAAACGATGCAAATGCTTATGCCCTGGTTACTGCTACGGCTGCAAGTAATAAAAGATCCATGTCTCAGATCCAGGTGTCTCTGATCTTCTGCCAGCATCCATGAACTGGGGCCGGCTAATTTTTTAGCTTGCCAGTAGAATAAAATAACAAACTCTTTGCAGTTCTTAAGATTGTAGAGGGTTTCAAATGTTTGAAGAATGCATACCTGGGGCGCTAGTCACTAGAGGAATATTACATGTTTTCTTCTTGAGAGCTGACAGGAAAATAATACTTTGACACGATTGCCATGTTCTTTCTCACCTCCAGAGCCTTCCCATATACTAGTTCTCTGACTGGAACGATGTTACCCCATCCTTCTTTCCCAATATGCAAAATGTAGGGACATACGCATACAGTACTCACAGGTCAAGTATTTCTCCTTCTGGAGCTGCCGGCCAATCAAGGAAGCCCTCTCTGACCTTTCGAGTTCTGCTCTTTTCTCCTTCCTAAGTTCTCCTAAAGTGCCCTGTCCTCTTCACATTATTGTAACTTCCTGTTCACACGCCATTTCACCCACTATACTTTAACCTAACGGCAGGTTTTGAAGTTGTATTCTCAATGCTTAGGATGATAATTGGCATGTGAAAATGTCTTAATGAATATTTGTTGAAAGAAGAGTTGTAGAAGTTACAGGAAAATTCCCTTCTTTGTGTTATATTTGGCTGAATTTTCAAAGAAATTATTCTTGAGCACTGATATATAATTATGCAGTGCTAGGAAAACTTAATGAGTAAAAAAAGACAAGGCCCCGATATTCAGGTTTCTCATTCTATTTCCAGAAAGACTCTCCCTACCCATTTGGCTCATCATAAGACTTGAAAGTTGTCCTTTCTATTCTCAAGAATTACTTACAGTGGCTAACTTACGTGCAGCTATTTTTCCACTAAAAATAGATTTTAAAATACAGTTATTAGAGTAATTACGGGGAGTTGAGGGGAGAAGTCCATTCTAGATGGATAAAGACAATGAAATACAGGTTTTATGGACTGATTTGTGTCCTCCTCAAATTCATATTTTGAAGCTCTGACCTCCAATGTGACTGTATTTGGAGATAGGGTCTTTAAGAGGTAATAAATGTTAAATGAAGTCATAAGGATAGAGCCCTAAGTAGACAAGACTGGTGTGTTTATTTTATTTTAAATTCCTTATTGTTGAAAGTATTACATATGTCTCCTTCCCTCCCCCCGCCCCCATAAGACTGGTTTTTTTATAAGAAGGGGGAGCGAGAGAAGTCACCACTTTTATCTCCATGTGCATGCATGAGGAAAAAGCAATGTAAGGACAGTGTGAAGGTGGCCACTGCAAACCTTGAAGAAAGCGCTCATCAGAATCTGAATTGGCTGGAACATTAATCTTATATTTCTAGCCTCTAAAACTGAGAAAATAAATTTCTATGGTTTAAGTCATGAAATCTGTGATATATTGTTATGACAGCCAAAATAAACTAATACAATTTCCACCTTAGAAAATGCAACTTGGTATCTTTTAATAGGGAATTTTGCTGTAATAAACAGTGAAATTGGCTATAATAAATGGTGATTTTTAGACTTAAAGTAAAATGATTTCAATCAAAAATTTTTGTAATTGCATCATTTAGAGGTAAATGAGTATAAAGCTATCCACCAAAATCTATTCTTCCTTTTTTTCTTGGGCACAGGCTGTGACTGCATTTGGAAGTCACTATTGAGGATAAATGTGGTCTACAACGCTATCTCTATGATGACATATAAATGGCAAAGATGTGTGCACATGGGGCATCCCAGTAGCCTGAAACATTAACCTTTAAGGTATTTTCAGACATTCTCTAGATACCCCTTTCCAAATTCTATCCCATAGATATTACTGATTTGGGGTGAAATTATGATTTTATAATACTTGGAAAGTGAATAATCACCTACATTTATATTTTTAAAGTTTGATGGCAACATATTCATAACTGCTGAGGACAATTCATCTTTATTCATGGGAGCTGAGATTAATCCTATGAAAAAAGTGGTTATTCCCAAATGGACAATTTATTTGACATCTCATAAATGTTATTCTCTACTCTATACTACATTCATCTTTGGCTTAATATTAAAATAATGTTTTTAATACAAGAATACAAGAATAAGTCTGTGTTTTACATACAACTGTAAATCTAGTTTTGCCCCACCCTATATGTATAGCACAGAGTACAAAGGGACTAAAAATGAATTTAGAGTCAGAAGTTGATAGTAGTAATTGTAATAATAATCTATATATATAAAGACTAAGCGACCATCCATCCAACTGACCGACCAGTACATATGACGTGCACTGGCAATTTAAAAATAAACTTTGACTCGTGCATGTGCAATACACATAAAGCTCTCGCTGGCACCAATCTAGACAAAAAATATTCCTACCTGAACCAATTTTCGGACATGGTGAGTTATATGTTGCTTTTTCTCGAGTTCGAAGAGCATGTGACATTAAAGTTAAAGTTGTAAATACTTCATCACAAGGGAAATTAGTCAAGCACTCTGAAAGTATTTGTACTCTCAATGTGGTATACAGGAAGATATTAGAGTAAGTTTAATCAATTTATCAGTCATTGTTTTTATCAATGCTGTTTTTATATCATATCTTTGTTGTTATATCATGTTGTTATTGTTTATTAATCAATTTATATATTATTTTCATATACATTTTACTACTTTCTTTCATCTCTGACACTTCTATTATAAAGAAAGGGCAAATAGCAACATTAAAATATTTCTTCTAATTACTTTCCTTTCAATGTGCACGAATCCATGCACCAGGCCACTAGTAGTAATAATAACAAGTAGCCTTGAAAAGCCACCAATAACATGTAGTAGTAAAATAGCCAAATAATGATTTTAAAGTGTGAATTTTATAAAAAAGCAAACTATTTTATGAAGGTAGCATTAGTAATAATTTTGAGCAAATGACACATACAAGTAATGATTCACCAATAATGAAAAAAGGGGGATTTGCTTGCTTATCTGTTTACCATTTTTGCTGCTTTAAGCATATTCATATTACTGGTAAATGTTGAGATAAAAAGTTGATTGTGGAAAAAAAACCTACATGCTATAGAAAGTTTGACAGAGAGGTGTGAATTCCTTGAGGAGCAAAACAAGATAAAGACAGTAAAAAAGAGTGGCTTTGTTCCAAAAGTTAGTTGTGAACCTTGTACTTACACTTTAAGAATGTCAATGACAGGGAGAAAAAATCCAAGAATGATTTAAGCTGATGAAGTGAATTCATGAGCACATTAATTTCCACCAAGTAGGTATTCCATAAACATTGCTTGAATGAAAGCCTGAAACACTGAAAGGGTTATAAGGAATAATAATCTTAAAAACAATACAGATACATTTGGCTAAAAAATAATTTTATCTGTAAGATCTGAGAATAGGAGCAACATATTGAAATGAGACAGGAGACAAGAGTAATGGAATAAAAGGAATTAGGATTGCCAATTAAAAAATATTTAAATTACAATTACATCTTGCTCATATGCATTTTATCAGAATATTAATCTGAAATTCAGATTAGATATAAATAAAACACATTAGTCCTTCAGCAAAATTAAATATTAGTTTTCCCTATAATACTAATTATCAAAAGCAGAAATTTCAAAATAATTAAGTATATTATAAGAATATTACAGTTATTAGAGGAGGTTTTATTCAAACTCGAAGATGGCTAATCATTTTTATATTACTAATCCTAAAAATTCTTATAAAATATAATGAAAAATAACATGAAATTTATTTTTAAAAACTCATTATTTCAAGAGACAATAGACTACATTGTAAGTATAAAAATTAAATATGATACATTTAGAACATCTATAATAATAAAAGCATAATATGCTAATTAGACCGGTTGGCCCAATAGCGAATGACCATCGGATGACCTTCTGGACCACCTCCCGGATGAAGCCGGGGCTATGAGGGCCAAGGCAGCCTCTGCGGCTGCAAGGGCCAAGCCCCTTGCATGAATTTCGTGCATCAGGCCTTTAGTTGACTATATACAAATAATAAATGCAGAATGTTTATGGTTTTGTGATTAGGCAAGAGGCAAAGATTTCTATGGACTACATTTTTAATTTATTTTTAAAATGTGAAAAACTACTCTGAAAATGACAGTAAGGTATATACACATGTATTTATGTATCTATTGTTCCTAAAAACAAAAATTACTTTCCATTTTAATTGATTTTCTATTACAGTGGAAAAGATATATTATTAACTCTGACCAGTCAAAAGCAGAGAAAAGTATTACAGAGTCACTATTTTAATATGATTATTTCCTTGACAGAGAGGCAAGATATTACTCAATATCAAATTCAGAACAAAGAAATGGACTTAGAAATATTCAAGTGTCATAACTTGTTTAAATTTCCATCAACATATTGAGAAATATTCCATAGATATTCAGACTCATTTACCAAGTGACCTGACCAATGCTTCTGAAATATTATAGCAATCCTGATGTTAAATTTAGCTTTTCAGCATTAAAAAGTAACTGTTTATGCAATCAAAAAGTTAGATTCTCTAATTTTTACAGCTCTTAAATGATATTTTAAAGATACCTACATTTTTAGATAATCTGAGGTTGCTTGAAAGTAAAAGAGTACTCTGTATATTTATATTTGAGACATGATTTTAAATTCTAAAAACTCTTTCCCCTAATTACAAAAAACAAAAACAAAAAACCTAAAGCAAAAAGTTTCTGTACAAAGTTATTGCACAATAAAGGCTCTCACAGCTACCATATGAAAGGAACAAAGGCCGAGAATGTCACCTGGTCTAGGAAGAATATTTTTGCTAGATTGTGCTAGCTTGGTTGAGTTGTCAGAATAAGATAAATGGAGCAGAGCTGTACCATTAACCTGTGACATTTCTGACAGTGCAAATCTAGGTGCTATGAGAAAAATAGACTATTTTTTCTCTTTGCTATTCCTCAGTTTATAATAGAAATAAGAAAAGATCCATGAAATGTTTTAATGAACATTTCAGAACAGATCAGAAGAAGCCTACCTTGAATAATAAATGCTTTCCATTATATGTAAAGGCAAAACCCAAATCAGAATATATTAGTAAATTATCACATAATTTTGTCTATATTTAAAGGAGATAAACACTAATATAGTTCTTACTTATATCTAGTAATGTAAGAACAACAAAATCTATCTTTCCTTATTGACACCTTGACTTGTACTCCTATCAAAAAAATTATTAAAACTAAGTATGTTATGACAATAAACCCTAGTTCATTGTTAAAAATCACTATTAAGCTTAAAGTATACAAGCAATAACAGCACTTTTTTTGGATTTACTAAAATTTCATAGAAACTTTAACAGGCTTATAGGTTTTTAGTTTTTATTTATTTCTGAGTTTCCCAATGGCATGGGAAAAGTAAAATGTATGATGGCTATATTTTGGAAAGTTGCCCTAGCAAAATAATGACTAAATAAAAGTTAATGTTCATATAAAAGTGAAAAAATCTAATAAAGTCATGAATTAGTACTGATATTTACTCATAATTTGTGGATGAAATCTAGTCACCTTATAGGACTCTTTGCCTTACTTACATGTGTCAGTAAAATGACATCTTTATGATCCTGAGTACTTGCTCTTAAACACAATGTATACCAAAAAATTCAGTTTTCAAGGGCAACAATGCTATATATTTATTGACTCATAAGAACCAATATCTTTCACAAAGTCATATCATAAGTAATATGAGCCAACAATAAGTGCAAACTTTGCTAAAAATGCAGAAAGATACAGAGCATGTGCGCAATGCTCCCAAGTTTAGGAAGGAATGTGGAAATAGGATAAATGCTTGTAGCAGTAACATAGAGCTAAATGCTGGAGTGATCAGAAGAGATTGTCAATTACTCATTCAACAGCAATTTAAATGGATGTGTATTATATTCCAGGCACTGTTCTAATTATATTTAAAAGAGGATTGATAGATAGGTGGTTATGTAGGTAGATTAGATAAATAGGTAGGTAGATAGATGATAGATAGATATGGGTCTTTCTTCCACATAGTAAGAAAATATTAACAATTCAATAATTATACATATAATATATACACAATTTTTAAATAATGTTGCATATATGTAGATTTTTTAAGTAAGGAATTTTTTTTAACAAGTATAAATTTAACATACACTTACTATTATGAAGTAATGTCAATAACTTCTCAATTTTCAAGACCAGATGCTATATTTTTAAACTGTAACTGTGAAATTTCATTTAGAATCTGAAGTAGCAAATTCATTTTCTTGTCTTCCTATTTTATGAATTATTCAACGATCTCACTTTTTTAAGGTTTGTGTTACTATCACTTTTCTAGATTTACCTGGTCATCGGAGTGAGAACTTTAATTGAAATATCAATGTATGATTTTTAAGGACCAAAGGGAAAGAAAGCAGAATGATTTTTTTCTGAAATATAAAATAGAAAGTTAAATAGCTATTTTGGGATTTAAGCAGTCTTTATATTTTAACACTGATGATTACACTTAAAACCATAATAATGATTGTTCCTTCAGACTTTCTCATTTTTTCCTTTCCCACTCCACAGCTTTACTAAGGTATAATTGAGAAATAAAGTTTGTACATATGTAAGGTGTATAATGTGATGATTTAATAAACATTTTCATTATGAAATGATTGCAACAAATGTGTTAATCCATCATCTCACATTTCAACTTAGTGTGTGTGTATGTTTGTGTGTATTACATTTTTTTAGCCATTTTTTCATTGACAGATATTTAAGTTATTTTGTTGCCATATCTTAAATATTATAAATGATGGTGTAATAAACATAGGTGTGCAGATATCTTTTCAAGATCCTAATTTCATTTTCTTTGGATAAACACCCAGAAGTGGGATTGCTGGATCAAATGGTAAGTTTATTCTATATAATAAAAGCCTAATATGCTAAGTGTCTGATCATCTGGTTGGCCGTTCAACCAATCAAAACATAATATGCTTATGATATGCTAAGGCCCTCAACCACTCGCTATGACATGCACTGACCACCAGGAGGCAGACACTCTGACCAGTAGGTTAGCTTGCTGCTGGAGTCCAGCTGGTCAGGACTGAGCAAGACAGGCCGGACACGCCCTAGAGCCCTCCCGCGGTCCCTCCCCAGCTGGCCAACCTCCCACATCCCTCCCTGGCCCCGATCATGCACTGGTGGGGTCCCTTGGTCTGGCCTGCACCCTCTCACAATCTGGGACCCCTTGGGGGATGTCAGAGAGCCAGTTTCAGCCCCACGGCAGAGCAACTGGTGGCTATGATGCACACTGACCACCATGGGGCAAACGCTCTACTTAGAAGCTGCCCTCTGGTGGTCAGTGCACTCCCACAGGGGAACGCCACTCAGCTAGAAGCCAGGCTCAAAGCTGGCAAGCGCAGAGGTGGTGGCTGGAGCCTCTCCTGCCTCCATGAGAGTCGGATATCCCCTGAGGGCTCCTATACTGCGAGAGGGTGCAGGCCAGGTTGAGGGACCGCTCCCCACCCCCCAGTGCACAAATTTTGTGTACTGGGCCTCTAGTTATTGCATATGGCTATATCATTTTACATCCCACCAAGAGTGTACAAGCGACCCGTTTTCTCCACACCCTTGCCAGCACTAGTTATCTTGCCTTTTAATAAAAGCCATTCTAAATGTATCAGATGATATCTCATTATATATTTTTATATATCGGTTTGCCATTTGTTATGTCTTCTTTGGAAAAAATGTCTAATCAGTTATTTTGCCCATTTTTAAATTAGGTTTGGTTTGTGCTGTTGAATTGGAGCAGTTTCTTATATATTTTGGTTATAACCCTTTATCAGATATATGACTTATAAATATCTCTTTCCTTCTATAGGTTGCCTTTTCTTTTTATTGATTGCTTCTTTTGTTGTGTAGAAGCTTTTTAGCTTGATGATAAAATTTCATTGCCTCTTTCTTAATGAAACTCTTTTAGTTGACTTCTATCAGCATCCATATCTAGCTGTGATTAAAGTTGTAACAGATTAACGTGTCTTTTCCAAATGGGACTTTGTTTTAAGAGTGTCTGATATTGTAAGAGAATCTGAGATGATTCCCTTTATTTCAAAGATAATTTTGGTAAAATTCACCTTATTTTCAGTCATATTTACTTTTCTAACAATATTTGTAGGCTGAACACTGGGCCACAGATATTGGGAATCACTACAAAATGAGAGAGATTGAATTTACCTCAAACACTGTGGAGGACTATCCTTAAAAAGTCTTTTCCAATTTTTCCAATGTCAAGGCTTTTACAATCTGAAAATCTCAGCTTGAACTGATATACCAAAGTTCACATCTTGGCACCCTGCAATTTTAGAGAATGAAATTCAAGAGGCTGTGATTTTTATTTGATGTGACCTTTGAGCTTTGGATTTTCAGAAGTCTTTGAAATAAAAACGTAAGTTTAGTAAAATCTTTCATTTTAATATGGCATTCATATCCATTATTTAAGAATAGTACTGGATTCACATATTTCCTTTTAAAGCATCTAGAACCAGGGGTGGGCAAACTTTTTGACTCGAGGGCCACAATGGGTTCTTAAACTGGACCGGAGGGCCGGAACAAAAGCATGGATGGAGTGTTTGTGTGAACTAATATAAATTCAAAGTAAACATCATTACATAAAAGGGTTCGGTCTTTTTTTTTTTTTAGTTTTATTCATTTCAAACAGGCCGGATCTGGCCCAGGGGCCATAGTTTGCCCACGGCTGATAGAACACATAAGGTATCAGGATACATTAGTTCCTTTCCTTTCTAAAAAAATAAAACACAAATCGTCACAAGAACTCAGGAAGAAAACAATAAGCATTTTCTCTGCCTGCATCACTGCTTTTTAAATTTATATATATATATAAATATATATAACTGTGGTATATATATATATTTTACTGATTTCAGAGAGTAAGGGAGAAAGAAAGATAGACACATCAATGATGAGAGACCATCATTGATCAGCTGCCTCCTGCACGCTACAACCCAGGCATGTGCCCTGACTGGGAATAGAACTGTGACCTTCTGGTTCATAGGTCAATGCTCAACCACTAAGTCATACCAGCTGGGCCTTGCATCACTGCTTTTGATAAAAGAATGACCTTACATTAGTCCCCAGCCAAGCAAATAAGCACCTTAAAATGAACAAATAAACATTCTATAAATGAATTATTACCTCTGACAAACTGTCGGGAAATTGTACCTGAGGAATGTGTATTATCTGATCCCAACTTGTTGATATGTCCCTACCTTTTAATACCAAATTGAAAGAATCAGAAAAAAAGCAAATATTACATGGCTCTCTAACCACTTGTAAAACCTTCTGGAGTGAATGTGACAGGAGGTTGGAAACCCTGAACATAATATGATTTATTTTTCACTTAAGCAGATCTCACTTGGAAGGAGTGCAATGATGTTCAATACACTCTCAGTCGAGGAGCGCTCAAAGGGATTTACCAGATCATAATTAACAGATCGGTAATATGTGTGTTTTTTTTTGGATTCTAGTTCTCTGAAGTCTCTTTATTTTGAACCTTTGATCAAGATATGTCAATGGACTTTGCTTTTCTCCTCTCAGGCACTGTTTTAGACACATTTTAGCTTTTTGTCAGTAACAGCATCAGATTTTGGATGAACCGCTGTCATCTTTTGTTCTTCGCAATGTCATGGTCAAAATTGGATAAAGTGTATGAGCAAAACACATGCCTCAGCAGGGTCGGGAAAATTGCGGGAAACTGCATTGTGCTTTTTCTCATGTCCTAACGGTAGAATTATGTGATTTCCCTGAAAACCTTAAAAACTAGCCTTCATTAAATAGTATTGAATGCATAATGGGGATTATAAATAAATAGTCACGTCTTTAAGCAATCTAAAGGGATAGAAAAGACAGATGAAGAGCTAACTGTGGCCTATTGTTTCATGTAGCCGTGGTTCAAAGAAAGAGCCGCTGCTACTTGGCAGCTGTTGACTAGAGTGAGCTGAAACCATCCGGCCCGAAAAACAAAGAAACCAGCAGCACAACAATGTGAGTCAGCGCTACAGTCTTCTCCACGGGAAGGGCTTGAAACTTGGATTTTAAAGATAGAATTCATAAAATAATATTTTTAAAAAGCCTTTTTATTCTGCTCCTGATTCCCAACTATCCACGTGCCAAATACTCTAGCATTCTTCAACTTCACGAGTTGCACTTTAACCTTGGCTGTGCGGCATGTGAATGTGGCTAGTTTAGTGTTAAGACATAATTAATGGGTATTGTCAGAGACTCTCATTTCTGATCATGGGGGGTTGGCAACCTTTAGTGGCTTCCATTCCAGGCTTTGAGAAATAGGCCAGATGGTATGTCCTACCCACACACTGTAACGTGGAAGCCATCCTTTTTTAGGACACTTTCAAAGCCTTTTTGGCCAACCTCATGACTCCTGCAGAAGTTCAATTAGTTACAGTTTTACTTAATTTGCTATAGGTACACAGATTGTTTCTGGACCCCTCTAAAACGTCATTGCGGTAAAAATGATTACTATAAATAGTTGAATTTTTTTTTTCATCATAGTGAGACTTAGTGAGGAGGCAACCCAAGATATTGGAAAACAGTGTTGTCACTAAACATAAATTCCATCCCAGCCCTGCCACAAACAGGCTCTGAAGCCCAGGAATGTAGGGTTCAGTAGCTGCATCTTTGTAATGAGGCATTGGGCTGAATGACCTGATCCTGTCTCACTGGAAAAGTCCATGTTCTGTGGGGCTTTCTGTATGTCATCAATCACAAACTTTATGCTACTTCAAGTAGACCTCTGCTTGGCTTCCTCAAATTAAAATGTGTGGTTTTGAAGATTTGTGAGAGTCCTTGAATTTCTATGACAAGAAGCAATTTTAATTTTGCTGAGGAACAAATTTTATTTGCACACACTGCAAGGCTATATGTAGGAAGGAGTGAGATTTATTATAACAAAATCTAGCCCTCCACCTATCATTTGTATCTCAATGAAGTCTCATGTTATCTTCTTGTTATCATTCTCAATAAGAATCTAAAGAGATAATTTAATTGGGGTTTTTTTAGTATACCTTATTTCATTTTATGAAGAAAGATTATAATGTGATATATGTTATTAATTTGAAAAAATAATCTTTTTTATAAAACTTGAGTTCTACATCAAAATAACTAAGCATAGCTCTATAATGAAAACTAGAAGCAGGAGAACTTATGACAAAGTCCCATATGCCTTTATACTTTCAATTCAAATCACCATTTCCTAACTTATCTATCTAAAGTACCACAGATTCCCAAAGCTTTGATGGTTTATGCAATTCAATATATCTATATGCCATCTAAAATTTATTCATGTTTATTCTCTAAGTTAATAAAATTATATATTATAAAACTGCTTAATAAGTGACAAATCATAGCGCAAATTATTCTAATAATTTCAAAATCACTTATTGATTTTTGAAAATGCTTGATATAATATCTTATTGAGAAAGACTATCACTAAGTAATGCCTCTGCCTAATCCATGATTTGACATAGAGAACTGCAACCAACTTTTAACAATTTCTCCCATTTAATTGATAGTCATGAGGTGTAATAATAAGTAAAGGATTTCTCATCATATCAACACTGTTCATGGTGCTGATTCCTCCCTCAACTTCCATTAAATTAATAGCAAATCCATTTAAATATTTTCTAGCCCATTTCTGAGATCCTTGTAGATTAAATTTTCTATTATCAATTGAAACATGACAACAATGAATCTGAATATCATCTTAATAGGATTAAACTAATCCTTCAGGTCAGGTGAGAAGTGGCATAAAGTGGTGATGGAACATAAGCCTATTGCCAGGCTACCCTAGTTAATATCCTGGCCCTGCCTGCCATTTAAGGTTTAAATTGCTTTCAATGCCTCAGTTTCCTTGCCTATTGAATGAGGAACACTCAAGTGTGCTGGAATTGTATCCGGCCCTTGATTTGTTGTTATGATTGATGCTATTAACACCTATGACTAGCTGTCATGCAATGACTTAGAGGTAATGTTTACCTGAGAAGACTGAAAACAAGGATTTGCACTCCTGGCATCTCCAGCCCCGTATGACTCCACAGGCCTCTTTCATCTTCTGCTTCTGCTTCCTTTGCAAAAATCCCCACTCTGCCAGAAGAGTCAGCAGTCTTTGCCTGAGGCTGTCCACACTACTCACTATCTATCAGCTCTTTCATGTCTGTCTGCTTTCTCAGAGTCCTAGTGAGGCTAGAGTCTACCTAAGCACTATCTGATGATGACTGAGACAGAAACAGTGTTATGTGGCTACAACCTCATGGGGGCATATGAGCACCTTTCCTCCACATAGTTGCCACCCTTTTCTTCTGATATTTGGACCTCCTCTGGATAGAGGGAAATATGAGTAAATGGGCCAGTTCAAGAGCTGCAGTCAATTCAGTGAGTCATCTGGAGGTCCAGCAGATTGGCTGGGGCCAGTATGGCCCTAGTATCTACTATGAGGTCCCTGTAACATGGGACATAGGATGGATTCAATAGATATTTACTAAAGAAGGGACTGGATGGGAAAAGGGAGATCCCTTGGGCAATATTAGGTAGGGAGCCCATTTTGTTGCGAAAAGGCTGATGTGATAGTGATGGCACTAACCAATCCTAACAGCTGCCCACCTTAGAGGAAAAGCAGAATCTTGAAGGCCCTCATTAGACACTGACCCTTTAGTTGCTGGGAAGGTCTGCAGTGGTCCCAGAAAAGGGCTGGGCATTTGAAAGGCCCTGGGTTGGGGAGGAGTTTGAAACAAAGGCTATTTGTCAACAGATACAAACGTATTTCGACAACAGTTAAAGCCATCCCAATGTGTGTTGGCTAAATATTACTTCTATCTAAACTAACAATGGGATTTCACTATTCTCCCATCCCTCAGGCATAGATAGGATGTGCAATATGGGAACCTCAAATAATCCTTATGCTTATATCTATCTGTCCTTAAGTATAGCTTGGCACATAGAACGTACTCGATAGATATTTACTGAATGAGTGACAGGATGAATGAATGTGCCTATAGAAAGACAATGGGCCTTATTTTACCTCCCTGAAAAGTTTGATCACAATACTTGAATAGATCTTATGCTTGAGGTGTGTTGAATACGCTCTTACCAGCAGTGAAATAGAGGACTCATGAAATGATCATAGGCTTTGAAGTTAGATACATTATAATTCAAATCCCAGTTTTGTCCCTACCATCTTTAGTGATCATAGACAAATCATTTCTGCTCTACAATACAATAATTTTAACACTACTAAAGATAATGTCTACTTTATAAGCTTGTTAGGACATTAAGGGAATGTATATAAAGTATATATATCTAGTACCTAGAAAAAATAAATAATACCCATTGTTATTGTTGTATATTGGTGTGGTTATGAACATACTGTATGCATTAGACCAGTGGTTCTCAACCTTCCTAATGCAGCGACCCTTTAATACAGTTCCTCATGTTGTGATGACCCCCAATTTCATTGTTACCAATTGAACATAATTAAAGCATAGTGATTAATCACAAAAACTATATGTAATTATATATGTGTTTTATGATGGTCTTAGGCGACTCCTGGGAAAGGGTCATTCAACCCCCAAAGGGGTCGCGACCCACAGGTTGAGAACCACTGCATTAGACTGTCAGCCTTCCCTAGTCTAGGAAAGGATTTCATATTATTCAGGTCAACCTCCCATGACTTCAGTTAGCTATATCATGGTTTCTTTTCCATCCTACACATGCAAGTATAGATTTGCTGCATACTTAGAAACCAAATCTGTTTATGTAATAATTCAGAACACATAACATGACTGATTTTTCATTAAAATCTAGATATAATAAAATAATTCTCCATTAATTGTCATAAAATGCTTTGAACCCAGTAAAAATATGTTTTCTGATGTATACCCTGCTTATCTGCCAAGCATCCATGACCATTCTTATCACTACAGAGTATTAACACTTATTATCTTAATTATGTATAGCACTTCTCTAGAAATGAAATAATAATTTCTGTGGACCTGTGAACCAAGAGTCAAGGTCAAAGCTCAGGTAAAGGTTATTTTGTTTCTATAATCATATAAATGCACTTATTTAAAAAAAACAGGTATTCTAACATTCTTCTTTATAAAGCATTTCTCTATTTCTAGATATTGGTTTGGCTTTCATTTCAAATAGTCCTATCATGCTATTTTCAGGAATAAATAATAGTTTAAAAGATTTTTGATTTTTTATTTGATTTAATTTGACTGAGGGCACTGGTGGTATGTATAAGAGACATATTATCAAAGTTGGAAGATTATTCCATAGCCAGTAGGAGCTGGAAGTAGCAAAAGTCATGGCACTTTATCTGCAGATGGATGGGCCACCAATGAGAGTGAAGAAGCTTAATGCAGATGTTTCAATACATAGTTTGGCGTGTTTTGAGATAGGAACTTAACCAAGATAACCATTTGAAATTAAAAATAGTTTGAACAGCCTAGTTCAGTTGTATCTCAGTGTCATTTGCTCCTTCTAGAGAACCAAGGGGAGAAAAACATGCATTGTATGTGTATGTAAAAGATTGTGAGAAAAGCACAAGATACTTCCATCATTTTGCCTTAAGAATGAAAGTAAAGTTACTGAGCCCTTAAAATGATTCAATTTTTTTTTCATTCAAATCAGAGAGGAAGGGAGATGGAGAGAGAGAGAGAGAGAGAGAGAAACATCAATTATGAGAATCATTGATCAGCTGTCTCCTGCACAGCCCCTACTAGTTAAGCCCATAACCTGGGCATGTGCCCTTGCTGGAATGGAACCCAGGACCCTTCAGTCCACAGGCCAACGCTCTATCCACTGAGCCAAATCAGCTAGGGCAAAACCATTCAATTTTTAAATCTTGCATATTTCAATAACTTTCTTATATAGTTATGATTCCTCCTAGACAACATAATTTCCCAATAAAAAGCAGAAATTATTGTTTATAACTCCCTATTTATAAAACAAACTATTTCTAAATCTAAAAATATGAAGAAAACTCATCAATGAAAGGGAAGGCATTAATATAAATGCTCAGCATTAGAGAACACTGTTATAAAGATCAATCTAGAGTATAAAATAGCTCCAAACTTAATATCATGAAGAACATTTTTATAAATTATGTTGCTATATCTTTATATATTTGTATTTGTCATTAGGCTACCTGGGACATTTTAAATTAAAATCAAGGTAGAAGTTGAATTAAATATAAAATCCTAAATGATGTAGACAAATACTTGAAAACAAAAAATTAAAATGATAATATACTTTGGTCAGATAAACTTATATTTTAGACTTTGTTGTAAGTTCTTCATTTTTTAACTAGCAAAAAATTAAGAAACCAAATCCTCTCTTTATTATTTTACAGGTAATGCTTGAAAGCAAAGAAGGTGGGTAATAGATGAGATATAATTAGAGGAAAATTGATGGTGGCTGCATGAACTAAGAAAGAGTAAGCTGAATTTGAAAAGTAAATAAAGAAGAAAAGAAAAACAGGTTCGCATTATTTAAAATAATTTTCACATTTTTAAAAAATATTGGCCATTTGTAATGTGAAATATATTTGAAGTTTCTTCACTGACGCTTAGTAAATTCTTGGGAAACTACTTTAGCCATATGAAAGGATTCATATTTTATGAATACAGTTATGCTAAAAATACCATGAGTGAAAAATTTGATGATTATTAATATGAAATATATTGCCTAACATAATAAAACACAAATAATCTTGAGTACATAAATGGATACTCTGGTAGTAATATTACTAGCACAGGTTTGCACAAACTCAAATGAGTACCTAAAGGCTTTGAGATGTTCTTTGTGATAAAAGTTTTATGGGATTTATGACAAATATTTTAATTTACATACAGTGATAAACAAACCCTACCCATGGCACTAACTGTTGGATCCAAGCCCCTCTCCAGGGACTGGACCTTCTTGGACATCAGGTCATAGAGAAGCCATGAGAAGTTGTAGGTGTATAAGAATGAGTCTTTATTGTGGAAGCCAGTGGCCATATAGCCATTAGACAAAACAGTCCTTCACAGCAAAGTCCTATACAGGTGGCTGCACACCAGCTGATAAACTAAATATCTTTCCCATCAAGGAGCATCAGTCTCTATACCCACAGTTATTATCTGAGCAGCTGCACGCTGCCCCGAGACTCACCGCCTTACATAATAGCAGCACCTGAGCGCTCGCCTCAGCAGCTTCTCCAACCTCTCCAGCCTTTCCTGCACACATAAGATCTACATCCTCTGAGCCTGCCTCAGCTTCTCCAGCATACTCTAGCTCAGCGGTTCTCAAACTGTGGGTCGTGACCCCTTTGGGGGTCGAACGACCCTTTCACAGGGGTCGCCTAAGACCATCGGAAAACACATATATAATTACATATTGTTTTTGTGATTAATCACTATGCTTTAATTATGTTCAATTTGTAACAATGAAATTGGGGGTCACTACAACATGAGGAACTGTTTTAAAGGGTCGCGGGATTAGGAAGGTTGAGAACCACTGCCTAGCTAGTCAGTACCATGTATTACACCACTTAGATATGGACACATAAGAGCTACATCCTCTGAGCCTGCCTCAGCTTCTCCAGTATATTCTAGCTAGTCAGTACCATGTATTATACCACTTAGACAAAATAGGCCTCTAGCCAACAATGACATCAATCATTTGGGTTACAGAAGGGCACCTGTGCGCAGAATACCGTGAGATTGCTGTGACCTTGCACCTGCTTATGGTTTCTTAGCTCTGTACATTCTGATTAGAATTTTCATGTTCATAGTAGCCTTGGCCATTCTGGCATACTGACAACAGGGCCTTGTCTATCCGAGCTCTCTGGCATGGTTCCACAAATATCCTCTACCATGTCCTACAAATGCATTGATTTAACAGTCTTTTTCTGATAGAATTATAATATTTTTTTAAAAAATAAAGAGTTTTCTTACCGTTCTATTTCATAACTATTCTTTAATTTGTGAGAAAAATTAAAACATGATGAAAATATAAACAAAAATCAAACATGTCTTTTTCTGTATAGAGTACATCTTTGGCATCAACCTTCTTTGTTTCTGATCACTGAATGCTCTACTCAAGATTTTAAGAGGATAAATACAGGAAGTTGATAGTATATATTCCTACATAAAAAGAGGCTAGTTTCACACTTATTCATAAGCTATTTATATTGGAATGTATGATATTTTATAAAATAAAACATATGCTTTTAAATCTTTTAAATTTACATTTTTTATCCAATAAGTATAGAATAATTTCCCTACCTCATTTGCAGCTCTGTACATTGGGGAGGTAATTATAAATAAAATTAAATCTATGCCTTAAAGAATAGTAGAAGACCTATGGATAGATAATGTATACACATGTAAAATAATAAAATATAACAGTAGAAATTATTATATCATTAAAACTAAATGAATGATATAGACAAGAAATGAAGTTTCATAAGAGCATGCGCACGTTAAAAGCCAATAAAATAATCAAGGATGAGGTCAGCCATACTAAGTAGATTATTCAATAACTCATCTTACTAATATTACTAAAGTTATCCTAAATCAAAACTCAAGATTTACTAAGTGATCAGCACTTTTTATGATTGGTGCTAAGAGAGGGCTTTTTGTCTAAATTTAATACAATACTTTATACACATTTAGTAGAAGACCAAATTTTTTCACACTAAGAGTTAAATTTAAATATGTAAACTGGTGGCCTTATTAATATGGTAACTTAAATTCACGATGTGATATCCTATATAATAAAAGGCTAATATGCAAATTGACCAAACAGCAGAACCACCCGTCGCTATGATGCACACTGACCACCACGGGGCAGGCGCTCAACACAGGAGCTGCCCCCTGGTGGTCAGTGTGCCAGAAACCGGGCTCACGGCTGGGGAGCACAGTGACGGTGGCAGGACCCTCTCCCGCCTTCCCGCCTCCACAGCAGCGCTAAGGATGTTGACTGCTGGCTTAGGCCCACGCCCTGTGGGGAGTGGGCCTATGCCATCAGTCAGACGTCCCCAAGGGCTCTCAGACTTCGAGAGAGCAGAGGCCAGGCTGAGGGACTTCCCCCACCCAGTGCACAAATTTCATGCACTGGGCTTCTAATAAATATATATATTACCAGATTCACTCCCAAATGCAGGTTTTAAGTCAGGGGACCACACAGAAGCACAGAATGGAAAAGAAAGAAAAGTTTGTTTGAAGAAAAAATGTTACTTAACATAGCCAAATGCAAGTTTTGATTTCAAGTAATATAATATCTGAATAGTATTGGGGAAAAGAGCTACAGAAATTAAAAAAAAACTTTTAATCTACACCTTTCTCATCTGCTATCAAAAGTGAAAAGAAAAAACAGTAAGAGGTTTTTTTGGTTTTTGTCTTGTATTTTGTGGGGTTTTTTACGTTTCAGAGTGAGGTTAGAAAAAAATAATGTGGCTCTAAAGCCAGAAATGATAAAGAAAACAATTGGATACATTTTATCTAATAAAAATGGAAATTTTTTCTCTGAGAAAACTATAAAAACACACAAACTAAAAAACTATCTCTAAGCTATGTAACTGATAAATGCTTATGTTATTGATCATTTAAATCTTGCGGCAATTAAGGAGTAGAACAAGTCTTTTCTGAGAATGGTGTTCACTGTCCCCACGCTGATCCTAAGAAAAGAATTCACATGTGAATAATTTATGTGGAAGGTGCTGGAAGCAATGGCAGGAGAGGGGATGAGACAAGGAAGTGAAGAGGGGCATTATCATACTACCACTGTGGGTGACAATAGTTAATCCTACAGGAAACCCAGGGAAATGGCATATAACAATTCTCCGAGTTATAAACTCAAGGGTGAGGCAGGTGGGTTATTTACCACCAATTCCTGCCAGTCACTGGTGCAAAGCTGTCCTGAGAGTGTTAACTCTAACACCTGCGGTCTGCTATGTTGAAGGTCAGCATGCCCTCTGTGGCTTTGGAGAACACTCTCAAAGAAACAGATACAGAAGCTGGAAGATGGCTGGCACTCATTGGAATAGTCTCCAGAGAAATGGCAGAGTTTCTATAGCCTCTGCTACAAGAAAAAAAATAATAGGAATTCTACTGGTAAAATGAACTGGTAATTTACATTAAAAATACACAAATGTGTGGTAGTTATATTTTGGAAGAAATGTAGTCAAATAGGCTTCTTCTCCAGAGATGTGCAAAATGATGAAATTCTACACAAAGGACATATCATACATGATTCTTTCCTTTCCAAGATAGATAATTCCATGAAGCTAGATTGTTCTAATGTTCAGATTTTATCACATTTCATAGACATCTTTTTCAACAATTAGAATGCTGATATTTTGCAATGATGACCAACAGAAGATATTTACTATAACATGCTTTGATTGTTGTGTCAATACTAAATATGAAATATGCCTGCCATATTTAAATTTGGTATTTTGTTTTCAAGGAAAAACGTATAATAAATTTTACCTATTGTCTTCAAATATATGAATAATTAATAACATTACAAAACTAGTGCCAGTAATTAGGTTGAACTCAAAACTACTGAGAAAAGCAATATCAGACAGAATCATCCATGCTTGTGCCAGTATGCAGGAAATACTGTGTTATATGTCTGTAAGAAACAGCATGGCCAGGTAAACTGCAGGGAAATAGAGCATAGGTGGAAAGGTAAGTCCCTGGAAATAGACCCTGAACCACCGCTCATGGTGGAGTGAGTTGTAGGGTAACTGTACCAGCTGTTATCATGAAAGGAAGGCTAACCTTTTATGGGCTATGAAATAGAAAAGGGTAACTCCGGAGGACCAGTTGTATTACCGGAAAAAAGAGATGTCAAAGAGGCTGGCTACCAAGTTTGACTAAGAATATGGGATATTTTGTATTGCAAGGAGCACTTGACCAGTAGACTGTGTAGAAAATTGCTTTTTCTAAGAAATTAAATTTTCTTTAAAAAAAATCACCAGATCAGATATTATTGAGTACACATACCTATGTATGAATATCTGTACTCGATTTAAACTCTAAAACAGCAGAGACTACTGTCGCCACTGGGAGTACTAAGGAAATACATATTGGGGCAAAAGTAGGTTTATACATGAGTACATGAAACATAGTTTATTCCTGTATTATTCATTAATTATTGTACTATTTTCCATATGAACAACTGTAAACCTACTTTTGCCCCGCCCTGTGTATACAAACATCTACAAATCCTATATAATAAAAGCCTAATATGCTAAGTGTCCGGTCAACCAATCGGCCGTTCAACCAATCAAAACGTAATAGGCTAATGATATGCTAAGGCTGCTCAACCGCTCGTTATGATGTGCACTGACCACCAGGGGGCAGACAGTCGACCAGATGACCAGTCGCTATGATGTGCACTGACCACCAGGGGTCAGACACTCCAACCGGTAGGTTAGCTTGCTGCTGGGGTCTAGCTGATCAGGACTGAGTGAGATGGGGCGAACACGCCCTGGAGCCCTCCTGTGGTACCTCCCCGGCTGGCCAACAACCTGCATCCCTCCCCGGCCCCGGGCCTGCACTGGTTGGGTCCCTCGGCCTGGCCTGGGCCCTCTCACAATCTGTGACCCCTCAGGGGATGTCAGAGAGCCGGTTTCGGCCTGAATTTGTGCACCGGGCCTCTAGTAAACATATAATACTGCAAGAATAACACTTTAAAAACATAAACCCTAGAGTTTCTGTCCTGATTATCATCCTTGACCCATGTGCTCCTCCCCAACTCATTTGATTTGACATTCTGTGTTCCTTAAGGAATGAACCAGCAGAAAACAATGAATTAATAAATACTGAAAGAAATTATCTGTTTTTATTTCTGCAGTAAATATTGGAAGGTATAATCCACATAAAGAAAAGCTCTTTGAAGTCCTCAATGGATTTTAAGAGTGTAAAGTGGTTCTGTGAGCAAAATATTTTAGACTCACAGCTAGGAGCCAGGTTGTTTCCATTCTCTACATAAGTGGAACTGAAGAAGGCCTGTTAGAGAACTCCCTTTAAAAACTATAAATTTATTTACTATTTATATGTGTATAACAAACAACAAAATTATTTCAGCACACATATGACATTTTAATTGATATTTGGATTGAACATATTCAGGCTCAGGACTAACTGCTGCAAATCATTTAAAGACAGGTTTACAGCTTAATTCTACGGTCTATTACTTCATTTACAAAAGTAGACTGTTCAGAAAGAAAAGATCTCTACAGGAAGGGAGAGGGACCGACCACATAAAAGAAGGAAAGCTGTCTTTTATAGGATGATTCTCCCATGGCAGCGATTCCTTACACCCTCTCAGGCTTCATGTCAGCTCATGAAACTTGCACGAAAGCATGGAGTGAATGACCTTTTTATTTTTGAAGCAGTTATTTCAGAGGAAGCTTTATCTGCACAATAAGGAGAGAAAAAAGTAAAGTGCTTGGCATTCTACAAATACCTTATGGGTTTTAATGCCAGTTTAGTGATATAATAATGACTATTTTTGGCTTCTGAACAGTATTTCTAGATTATTAGACAGGACTCCCTTTTGTTACATAATAAATAGTAAGTAGGGGAGAGGGGGAGAGTTGCAAAAGCTTAGCTGACCTAGGGGACACACATTTAAAAAACTTGGAAAAGTAAACTATTGCACATGAGGGCATGTTCTGTCAACTTGAGACAGAAACATCTATCATATCCCAACAATAATTCATCATAATTTGGTTCCTTTCAGCCTTTGACCAGTCATTTGGACACGATCCTCCGAAGGGAGCCAAACATTTGTAGATGAGGCTTCATATTGATGGATCTGTTAAATTAGGTTTTACCTTGTAGCTATTGAGCAATTGGGCTTCTGAGATTCCCCACCACATCCTAACAAGAGCTTTTGTGTGCTTCATCACATTACAACCGCCCGAATTAGAACACTCCAAAATCCTAACAGAATTAAAGAGGGGTGTGACACATGGGATTAGGGATCTTTTAAACACCTCCCAGCATGGATGAAAAACGGTGTCTTTTATTCATAATTCTTTTCTGAAATACACCTACTCTATAGTGGCAACATTCCAGGATCCTGGGATATTTCTCTAACTGTTCAATCCTCAGACGGGACAAGTAAGATCTGATGAAAATATGTATTGAGCACGTACTCTTTTAGGCAGGGTGCCAAGTGTTTGACATGCATTTTTTCTGGTGATCCCCAAAATGTCTTATAAGGGTTAACACCATCATCCCAGTATTATAGGTTAGAAAACTGAGGTTCAAAAAGGTTAAATAATATCCCTAAATCACAAAGTGAGTAAAGGATGAAGCTACGTTGTTAAGATTTTCAGTTACAATTGAAGATGCCATGGATTAGGCAATGTTTGTATTAATTCATTAACTGTATTTTGACTACTGAGATTTGTTTGGATTAGAGGTTCACATTCCTGGTAAGAACCATGAAGCAACTTAAAGCAAAACCATACACATTTGGATGGAAAGATTATTCTATGAAACTGATATTCACAAAATATTTCTATGAAGGTGAAAATGACTTAGATGACAAATTATTGTTAAAATGGTAAAAGAAGTCCTAGATAAAATCTTATAGCTAGCGCAAATATAGCAATAACCCCACGGTTAATACAGATTTATTCTTCATAGTTGAGGAAAACAATCTACACTAATAAAAGAGAAACATGGTAATTGGCGTACGACCGCTACCCTTCCCATTGGCTAATCAGCGTATCCTTATGCAAATTAACTGTCAGCCAAGATGGCGGCCGGCAGCCAGGCAGCTGGAAGCGAACAGGAGGTTTGCTTGCTGTGGACTCCAACTTTCCCGCTGGCCTCTGAGCTTCAGTTGGAAACATAGTAACATTTACAGAAGATAAACAAAACTCCAGAAACCTCCTGTCAGTCAGCCGGGATCTCAGAGCTGGAGTCGCAACATTGTTTCGAATACAGAAAACAAAGGCCAGAAACCTGCTTTCAGCCGAGCCTCAGAGAGAAAGCCGGCTCTCAGCTCCAGTGACAGCCATAGAAGGTAAATAAATGCCAGAATTAAAAAAAAAAGAAAAAAAGGAGAGGTTTGGAGCTTCAGTTGCACGCCAGCCTGAAAACAGCCCTCAGCCCCTCACCCAGACTGGCCAGGCACCCCAGTGGGGACCCCCACCCTGAAGCAACAAGATGGCGGCTAATTTGCATACTGAAGGCAGGCGGCAGCAGGCAAGGCTGTCTGCGGTCTGGGACCCGGATCTGTGACCCTGCCAGGCGGGATCAGTGGAGCCTCGAGGCTTCCCGGCACCGGGATCAGCGTGACAAGGGGCAACGCCCAAACGCCCTGATTGTCCTGCGGCTCTGTGTGTGACAGGGGGCAGCGCCCCAACCCCCTGATCAGCCCTGCGGCTCTGTGGGTGATAGAGGGCGGCGCCCCAACCCCGATTGCCCTGCGGCTCTGTGTGTGACAGTGGCGGTGCCCCAACCCCCCCACGGGCCCTGCTCTATGTGAGACGGGGTAGAGCCATACCTCCCCATCGGCCCTGCCCTGAGTGTGACAGGGTGTGGCGCCTCAACTACCCCCTCCCCCCCCACGGGCCCTGCTCTGTATGTGACAGGGGGCGGTGCCCCAGCTCCCCTATTGGCCCTACTCTGTGCGTGACAGGGAGGAGCTCCTCAACCCCCTGATTGGCCCTGCTCTGTGTGTGACAGGGGGCAGCTCCCCAACCCCCTGATCAGCCCTGCTCTGTGCGTGACAGGGGGGAGCTCCCAAAACCCCTGATTGACCCTGCTCTGTGCATGACAAGGGGGAGCTCCCCAAACCCCTGATGGGCCCTGCTCTGTGTGTGACAGGGTATGGAGCCCCAAGCCCCGATGGTCCCTGCTCTGTGTATGACAGGGGGCAGTGCCCCAACCCCCTGATCGGCCCTGCTCTGTGCATGGCAGGGGGCAGCGCCCCAACCCCCTGATCGGCCCTGCTCTGTGCGTGACATGGGGTGGCGCCGCAACTTCCCTATTGACCCTGCCTTGAGTGTGACAGAGGGCGGTGCCCCAACCCCCCAATCGGCCCTACCCTGAGTGTGACTAGGGGTGGCATCACAACCTCCCCATCCGCCCTGCTCTGTGCATGACAGGGGGCGGCGCCCCAACTCCCCAATCGGCCCTGCTCTGAGCCCGACCAGGGGCTGCACCTAGGGATTGGGCCTGCCCTCTGCCACCCAGGAGCAGGCCTAAGCCAGCAGGTCATTATCTCCTGAGGGGTCCCAGACTGCGAGAGGGCACAGGATGGGCTGAGGGACCCCCTCTCCCCTCCGAGTGCACAAATTTTTGTGCACCGGGCCTCTAGTCCTATATAATAAAAGCCTAATATGCAAATCGTCCCTTTAGGGGTCATTCAACTGGGAATTTTTTTTTATATTTATTGATTTTTTTACAGATAGGAAGGGAGAGGGATAGAGAGTTAGAAACATCGATGAGAGAGAAACATCGATCAGCTGCCTCCTGCACACTCCCTACTGGGGATGTTCCCGCAACCAAGGTACATGCCCTTGATTGGAATCGAACCTGGGACCCTTCAGTCTGAAGGCCGATGCTCTATCCACTGAACCAAACTGGTCAGGGCTCGACTGGGAATTTGACTGGGAGACTGAGTTTGACCACTCACTATGATGTGTGCTGACCACCAGGCGGCAGCGCAGAACATGGCAGGTGTTGGCGATGTGGCGCTGGCAGCAGGTGCTCAGGTGCTGAGCGCCCACAAGGAGCCTGCCCCACACCCACACGGCCTCTTCCGTGTGAGCTGGGCAGCAGCACCGGGACTGCAGGGGCCGGTCAGGGGCCCTGTAGGTTTGTGAAGGAGCTGGTCTGCAAGGCTGACTGGGAGAGAGCGTGCTGCCTGCCCTGCTTCTGTGTGGCACTGCTGGGCGACCCAGATGCCCACAGCATCCGGCCGCGCTCACCGCACTCTGCATGGGGACTCGGGTGCCTTGACTCAGGCGGAGGGCGGCGCACCGGGGCCTGGGGGCCTAAGTGGTGCCTAGGGCCCAGAGGTCAGCTGGGACCTGCCCTTCCATGCCAAACGCTCACACTTCAATCACTGGCCAGGCCTAGGGATCATACTCATGCATGAATTTCATGCACCGAGCCTCTAGTTTACAATAATAGAGGGAATTTAGTGTGGTGAATGCACAACAAAACAAGTACAAACATACACTTTAGACTAGACAGACCTGGCTTTACTGCTAATGAACTGTGTAAATCTGGGAAATTACTTAACCTCTCCTCTTTGAATCAATGTCCTCATCAATAAAATGAGAATCTCTGGAACTGCATGGCATGGCTAGTGTTAGAGTTAGTGGTTGTATACTAAGGCCATTGTGCCATAGTGGTTCTTCCACAATCCATATCCATCATATCATTCCCTAGAGTAAATTATATCAAAATAATGTGTTTACTGTCTGGTGCTGAGAATATGCATGTAAGAGGGGAAAAAGCCAGGATTTTAATAGATTTGGGAACACTGAATTAGAAGACAGTGGTATCTGCTATCAAATGTTCTTTAAAATGGAGATGAAAGGGCTGAAGTCCAAGTTTTTTTGTGCTTCTTAGAACACTGATAACTAAAAGTAAAATGCTATCCACACAATGCACTTTTCATGAAAAGTTTTATTACTGGGAGGGAAAGACCATATATAAGAAAGGAGAAAAAAGGAACTTTTCAATTCTAGGGTTACACTCTAGACTTTATTTTTTCCAACACTCTGATACTTTTTCTAGGCTTCATTGACCAAGAAGGACTTTTGGAAGCAGTGGGCCTGAGTAATGGACTAAGAAATCTTGAATTCAAGGTTAGATAATGAGGTTCCAACCCTGTGTAGCTCTGCAATCCTAGATAAATGAATGGATTCTAAGATAATTCTTCTGTAAAATGAGTGCTTAGAGTATTTGCACTAATTTTCCAGTTTCTTCCAGCTATGAAACCCATTAATTACATACTGCTAATTTTAGTAACTGTCACCAAATAGATTTCAGTAGGAGATAAGTGAAGGACGGCTACTAAAGCGTTTGAAGGCTATTCCAAAATATACTGCATAAACTAGAACATTATTTGGCATAAGAAATTACACCCAACTTTGTTCATAACAATTTTAGATATTTTTAAAATGAAATAAAAATAAAATAAACTATACCAGATTAAAAATAAAGCCCAGCCAGCTTGGCTCAGGGGTTGAGCTTCAACCTATGAACCAGGAGGTCAAGGTTCAATTCCTGATCAAGGTACATGCCCGGGTTGTAGCCTCAATCCCCAATGTGGGGTGTGCAGGAGGCAGCCTACCAATGATTCTCTCTCATCATTGATGTTTCTATCTCTCTTTCCCTTTCCCTTCTTCTCTGAAATCAATAAAAATACTTTAAAAATAAATTTAAAAAACTAAAATATAAGACAAAATTACATATTTTTAGACCACCTCTGCAAGTATAAAGTATGTTAAGCCATTGGAATTTGAACTTATATTATAGCTTATGTATGAGCTTTGTCAGTTTATTAATTACATAAACTATGATAAATACTGCAAAGAAAAAAATAAGACTGCAATGTGAAAAGTTAACAGATTGTGGATTTAAGAAGGCTTTTTGTTGAAAGGATTTTATATTTAGGTTGAGAACTGTGAATGAGACGTCACACAAAAAAAGTAGAGGGGATGTGAAAAGACTACATATACTGAATGATTCTAACTATTTGACATTCTGGAAAAATCAAAATTCTAGAGGCAGTAGAAAGATATGTTGTTGACAGGAGTTTGGAAGGAGGGTGAAATGGAGGGATAAACAATGAAAGCACAGAGGATTTTAGGCCAGTGAAAATACTCTATATGGTACTATAATGGTGGGTATATGCAATTATAAGTTTATCCAAACCCATAGAATGCACAACACTGAGAGTAAACCCTAATTTAAATTGTGACTCTGGATGATAACGATGTGTCAATGGAAGTTCATCAATTATAAAAATTTACCACTCTGGTGGGGATGCTGATAATAAGGAAGATTATGTATGCATTGAGGCAAAAGATCTACGTAAAATACCTGAACTGTCTGAGCAATTTTGCTCTGAAACTAAAACTGCTCCAAAAAATAGTCTATTAAAAAGTAGAGGAAAGAAGATTCAAGATGTGCAGGAATGGCCATAGTGTCACTTCTAACTCCCACTACACTCTCACCTAGGGAACTAAATTGATTACTTTGATCACTATCCCATCATCATAATAATTACTTCTCTCCTCAGCATTCCATTAATACACAGTAATATAAATTTAAGTAATATTTTAGTTATAATCATTAAATTGTATTTGACAAATACTATAATAATTTTATAAATTCCTAAATTTCCCAGGTGACCATAGTGCTTCTCCCCATCCTTATTCTAGTGGACTTGATGAGACTTGCATTCCAAGGCTGACCTTTCAGTTCTCTTTTTTTCCTTCCTTCCTGCCTTCCTTCCTTTCTTTCCTCCTTTCTTTCTTTGTTTTTGTTGTTAATCCAGGGCCAGGGATCATGCCTACAACTGAGGTACAGACCGTAGATCATAATCGAACCCGGGAACCTTCAGTCTGCAGGCTGAGGCTCTATCCATTGAACTAAACCCACCAGGGCTCAGCTCTTCTTTCTTTCTCTTATGTTTTCATTGATTCTCAGAGCACCAACTACCACCTCTGTCACACTTCTCTCTACCTCTCTACCTCTCTGTAAAATGTTTTATACAGTAATGCTCTTAAATATATATATATGCAAAAGGAGGTTTACAATTGTGGCTACATGAAACACAGAGTTTATTATTTATTATTATTTATTATTGTATTATTTTCCATACGAACAACTGTAAACCTATTTTTGCCCCACTCTCTACATATAAAGCATGTCCCAAAATTCACGCAAGAAGTAATTTTGCTAGAAAACACAGGTTTATAATTAAAAATTGTAAATTTTTTATTGATTCATAAAGTATACAGTATAGGGTTATGTACGGAATAGCATATGGGGTAAATGGCCTCCATGGCTTTGCTGGCACATACGCATTCTTTTGTTGAAATTTTCCATGACCACTTTGCATAAATGTGGCTAAATTTTGTTGATACAAAAATATATATATACTAGAGGCCTGGTGCACAAAAATTTGTGCACTCGGGGGGGGGGAGTCCCTCAGCCTGGCCTGTGCCCTCTTGCAGTCTGGGACCCCTCGGGGGGAATGTCCACCTGCTGGCTTAGGCCCGCTCCCCGGGGGATGGGGTCTAAGCTGGCAGTCAGACATCCCTCTGGCAGCCCGGGAGCCCTAGGGGGATGTCCACTTGCCAGCAGGGAGCAGGCCTAAGCTGCAGTCGGACATCCTTAGCGCTGCTGAGGAGGCAGGAGAGGCTCCCACCACCACCGCTGTACTGGCAGCCATCAGCCTTGCTTGTGGCTGAGCAGAGCTCCCCCATGTGGGAGCACACTGACTACCAGGGGGGAGCTCCTGCATTGAGCATCTGCCCCCTGGTGGTCAGTGTGTGTCATAGTGACCAGTCATTCCCAGTTGTTCTGCTGTTAGGGTCAATTTGCATATTACCCTTTTATTTCATAGGATAGAGGCCTGGTGCATGGGTGGAGGCCGGCTGGTTTGCCCTGAAGGGTGTCCTGGATCAGGGTGGGGGTCCTGATGGGGTGCCTGGCCAGCCTGGGTGAGGGGCTGAGGGCCGTTTTCAGGCGGGGTACACCCCCGTCAGGGAGGGGGGTCCCCGCTGGGGTGCCTGACCAGCCTGGGTGAGGGGCTTATGGCTGTTTGCAGGCTGGTCACCGCCCCCAGCCACCCAAGCTCCCAGTGGAGGCTGGCTGGAAGCAGGTATCTGGGATTTATTTATCTTCTATAATTGGAACTTTGTTGCCTTGAGTGGAGGCCACAGCCAGCCAGGGCAGGCAGAAAGCTTGGCTTCCTCCATTGCCGGGCAACCAAGCCACTTGCTTGCTCCAGCTCCATGGCTGCTGGCCTCCATCTTTGTTGGGTTAATTTGCATATATTCACTCTGATTGGCTGGTGGGCATGGCTTGGAGCATAGCGGAGGTGCAGTCAATTTGCATGTTTCTCTTTTATTAGATTAGATGTTTTATAAATGAGAAACCTCAGGGTCAGAAACGTTAACCAACCAGACCATGAAGATAAAGATAGTATCAGAGCTGGGATTCCAACCTGGATCATTATATTCCAAAGGCCTGAATTGTGCCAGCTCCATTCCTTCACCACCATCACCACTACCACCTCCAACATCACCACAGCCAGCACCACTCCCACCACCACTACCACCACTGCCGTTACTGCCACCATCACCACAACTATCACCAGGACCACCACCTCCCCATATTTTGCTTCACCCTGTGTTTCTGAAGAAGTGTGTCTCCAGAGTACAATTGGAGTAGTGGCAGTATGGTAAGGACAGGGAGTTAAAATTCAAAATACAGACCCTAAAATTATTTAATCCAAATATTCCATAGTGAAAACTAAAGATATATATCTCAGTACACTCTCAGGCAATTCTTACACAAAGCAAAATGAAAGGACCATTGAAACAATAATATGCAATAGTGATTCAATTTACATGGGAGTATTTCAATTATTAAAATACATTAACAAACATTTTTAAGGCTGCAAAATATTAATAGAAGTGTAAATGGAAAAATATTTTAAGTAAAAATGCAATCATTTATCTTTTTTTATTCTGTGGTATTTGGAACAGTATGACCTAGTGTAATTTTCAAGCAAGTATATAAGACTTCACTGTTAAATAAAGCAATTAGATTTATAAGGAATACATGATTTCCAAAGTATTGATATATTTGCATAATTTAGGTCAAAGAAAACAATGTAATAATAATTGACTTTCAACATTTTGCATTTGTTCCTGCAGTGAAGGTATATTAATGAGAGCCTTATTAGGCAAAATGGGATCACACCTTGACAGGGCACAGAAAAAACTTAGGTTAATAAGTATTTTCAAACCTTCCATTCTTTACATTTATTTGCATCATATAACTACATGCCAAACCAAGCATAACATGGGCATTCTGACACTCATACTTCATACAAGGACATTTCAAGTGAAGAAAATTTGGAAAATGATGGCAGGTGTCTACATTCCACCACCCTCTCATTACTCTCCACAGGTCCCCAGACTAGCCATTTTAAACTAATTCATTAATTACTTAATGAATTGTGCACATATGCTCAGAGATACAAAGGCAAGATTATTCTCTGTAGCATTTTTTTTGTGCAAAGGGGAAAAAGCAAAACAATTTGCCCCTCACTAAAAGAATGGAAAACAGTAGTGTATTCATACTACAGGATGTTATCAGCAGTTAAAAGTAATAAACAAAATCTATGTGTTTTAAGCTTGAAAAAAAAATCTCAAAAACAACTGAGTCAAAAGAACCAGCTACAGAAGTTAATATATAGTATGAATCAATCATGTAAAAAATTAAACATATAAAAGAGTAATATATAATGGATATTTGGTGACTGAATTTAAAAATAAGGAAGAGGGTATCAGGAGGGAAAACTTGGTAAGACATTCAAGGCAGGGGTCAAAACAAAGTAAAGGAAGAGTGACACAGAAATGGATGCCGTGTTCTGGGAATAAGCAGCAGTCCTCCATAAGAAATTATCAGGTAATGAGGCTGGAAAGATAGACAGTAGTCAGATTGTGAAACATTCTGATAGCTATGCTAAGGAATTTGGACTTCACTATGTTGGAAATGGAGAACCAGAAAAGTGATTTAATAGGAGGGTGAAGTGATCAGATCTATGCCTTAGGAAGATAACTGTAACTATCACATGGAAGAGCTGGTAACAGAGTTAGGTAACTATTGCAATAATTCAGGTAAAAGATAATAAGTGACTCTCTCGAGAATAGAAAGAATGGCATGAATTTAGGAACAGTTATGAAGAGCAAATTTACAAGCTTACAAATTCACAGAATTCAAGAATGAGGAAGGAAGAACGATGATTCAAGATGGCATCAAGATTTCTACTTTGAAATGACAGGTGGGACCTGATAGGAAAGCAGAGTTTGCCTTATCAGCAGGTCATAGAAGACTAGAAGCATGTACTCAATCCTCATAAGAAAAGGGAATTACAAAAATTTTGTTTTTAAGTGTTATAAATTGAGAATAAATTTATGGTGCCTGAGAAGGAAATAGGGCAGGACAGAACTCTGGCAAACATCTACAGACTGACATTTCAACAGCAGGCAAAAAAGGAAGAGACATCATGATCCAAAAGGTGAAAGAAAACCCGGAGGAAGTCTTATTTCAGAAACAAAGAAAATGAAAATGTTGTTTAGCAAATAAAGAAGAGACTAGCTAAATGTACTTTCAGGATCTTTCCAGACATTTTGAGGGCAGCTATCTAAGTAGATTATTAGTGAAGAATATACTTCAAATACTCTGACTTAGCTAGTCAATCAAAAAAGTGTACTCATATATTTTGGTTCATGGACTGTTCAACGTCACCAGAATGAAATAGGTTATGGTCTCATGTACAATGTATTAAATGTAAGGTATACGTCTGAAGGAGCTGACTAATAAAACTTTTGTTAAAGATATAATCTTATAGAATCAGACCAAGGAGTATAGTTCAGAGAATAATAAGGAAACCAGAAATATATTAATAAAATTTAGTTTTGACTTGTATCATCACTGATGCTCTTTCTAATTTTCATTATAATTTTCATTTGGAAGTTTAAGTCATAGCAATGCTAATGAGGTTACAAATATTAAGAGTTATAGTAAAGCAACTTCACATGTGCAATAACCAGTTAATACATAAAATGGATGTTTCCTCAACACTTGCAGGGCATCTCATAGATAATTTTTATAAAAAGTACATTTTTATTATTGCTATATTCTTTAAAAGTGAGAGGGAAAACCATACCTTTTATAACATTAAAAAATAAACCTTATCCAAGAGAAACAAATTTCATTAAATTGTTGGTAACATTTTTTGATGAGTAATGAAGTTCTAATCTTAAGGATTCATTTAAAAAATATTTAAACATGCATTTACCATAGCAGCACATATGTTTCAACTCTGTGCTTTCTCACACTTATTTTCTCAGTAATACCCCAGATGGGTAATATTGATTTAATTAATTAGTAATTATAAAATAAGCATAAATATATAATTAAATATATTTCCCCACAGTTGCTGAAAGATTCCATTATTTTCAAACATAAAAAAGGAATTAAAGTGGCTAGTCATGATTTGCACATTCAGTTATTTTGCTCAAGTATTTAAATAATTCACTCAAATGATCTATATTCAAGTTCCTTGAAGTAGAACTTTAAATCTCTTCATCTAAATAGTGCTAGCAAGAAGCATGTAAGTAAAACAGTGACTTGAGACTACTAAGCATTCTTCTGAAGCAGATGGAGAGCTCACATTATGCTATTCTCTCTTACTCTGATAAATTTATTCTTGACCTTGCCCATTATTACATAAGAAACCACTGCCGAGAATTGCAGTTAACACAGCTATGAAAATGTAACATCATCTTCCCTGGTTACAAGCGGTGTGATTTTCTGTCATTACCAAGGAAGCTGAGATGGAGATACAAAGGCAGATGCACTGACACCTTAGATAACCATATACTGCTGAAAGGACACAGGAGCGGTTTCAAAGGAGGGGAAAGGAGCTTCAGAACAGGTCCCATGTCATGTCATCAATTGCAGACCTGTCATACTAATGACTAAGGAAATGCGGGGAGCAGTGACAATGGGAACATTCATCTTGCTCTTCTCTGGAAACGGTGCACCTGTATCCCCCTGCACTCCGTCTTCTGCAACCTCCCGCCTTCCTGACTTTTGTTCCCCATGACAGCAAATGTGATCATGAGAATGCATCCTATCCATCATCCTTTCTTCCTGAAAGGCACCTTGACTGCAGTTAATGACTGTAATGAGACCAAACAATAGATACGATATCCAAAGCCCTTATATTCAGCTTCTGTGAAAATGGGCTCAATTGAGACCCCCAAAAAAGCTCAAAAGACAGCACTGGAAAGGCAAATAGTTTTGTTCCATCTCACTAAATTTGCTCCTGTAGTTCATGGCATATATATCTATCAATATTCAGATGGAAAATGTGACTAAAAAGTAATGGGACTGAATTTCTTGTGTAGATTATACAGCAACAGGATATAGTAACCTGACAAAAGTGGAGTCCTTTTGAAATAGAGCCAGAGAAGTCATTCCAGAGGAACTACCTGCATATCTTGTTCCTGAAAACTGGGAATTTTTTAAACTGAGCAAAATAACCTTTTGATTGAGCCAAACCAACATTGTCTTACAAACAATTGTCTTGCAAAGCCAACAAGCAAAGCAGACATCCACCACAAGGACTAATGATTATGGACTCTCTTTCTGAATACAGAATCATTAACCAGACTTGTATAGCTAAAGAATAACTCCATTTGTTAACACCAATAAAAAATCCTTTTTTTATTCATGTATTTCCTTTCTCTTTTCTCATAAAAAATAAAATAACCCTTACCTTTACCCTGTAATTGGGGCACTTTTGAGTTTCTGCCTGAATCTGTACTTTGATTGCAATTTTGTAATCTTAAATAAATGCTCTTTGCCTCTCGCATTGGCTTTTTATTTTAGGTTAACACTACATACATACAAATTTAGATATCTAGATATTCACAACACTTTTTGTCCTACTAATATTCAGTAACTCCTTCTATTGCTACTGCTGCTGCTGTAGCTACATGCCAGGCACTATTAGGCACTTACAGTTATTTTAATTGCCACAAAATATAGAGCAGTAGCTGGTTGTTATCTCAATTTTACAGAATAAGAAAATGAGTCTCAAAGAAGCTAAATTATTTACATGATTAGTAATTCCAAAGTCTTCTCTTTACATTAGTATTAGAAATGCTAGGGGATACCAAAATTGATACAGGCATACCTCCTTCTATTGCACTTCACTGTGTTGCACTTTGAAGATATGGCATTGATTATACTTAATCAGTAAATGTGTGTATTCTAACAACTCCACTGATCAGCTGTTTTCCCATATCTCTCTCTCTCTCCTTGAACCTCCCTATTCCTTGAGACACAACAATATTGGAATTAGGCAAGTTAATAACTCTGCAATGGCCTCTAAATATTCAAGTGAAGGAAAGAGTCACATGTCTCCACTTTCTTCAAAAGCTAGAAATGATTAAGTTTAGTGAAGGTATGTTGAAAGCCAAGAGGGGCCAAAAGCTAGGCCTTGAGCAGCTGTTATCCATGTTAAGACTACTAAAAAATCGTTTCTTCAATGAAACAAGATAATTAATGAAGATGGCTACACTACACAACAGATTTTTAATGTAGATGAAATAGCCTTATATTGGAAATATATGCCATCTAGGACTTTCATAGCTAGAAAGGAGAAATCAATGCCTGGCTTCAAAGCCTCAAAGAATAGGCAATCTCTCTTATTAGGGGCTAATGCAGTTGGTGACTTTAAGTTAACGCCAATGCTCATTTACCATTCCAAAAATTCTAGGACCCTTACGAGTTACGCTAAATCAATACTGCCTGTACTCTATAAATAGGGCAACAAATGGATGACAGCACATCTACTTATAATTGGTTTACTGAGTATTTTAAGCCCACTTTTGAGACTACTACTCAGAAAAAATGATTTATTTCAAAATATTTACTGCTCATTTGCAATGTACCTTTGTCAAACAAAAGCTCTAACAGAGAAGTACAACTAGATTAATGTAATGTTCATGCCTGCTAACACAACACCCATGCTGCAGCCCATGGATCGAGACTAATTTTGACTTTCAAGCCTTATTATTTAAGAAATGCACTGTGTAAGGCTATAACTGCCAGGGACAGTGATTCTGATGGATCTGGGCAAAGTAAGTTGAAAACCTTCTGAAAAGGGTTCACCATTCTAGATGCCATTAGGGACATTCGTTATTCATGGGAAAATGTCACAATATCAACAACAACAGGAGTTTGGAAGAAGTTGATTCTAAACCTCATGGATGACTTTAAGGAATTAAAGACTTCAGTGGAGGAAGTAACTGCAAATGTGATGGAAATAGCAAGAAAACTAGAATTACAAGTGGAGCCTAAATATGTGATTGAACTGCTACAATCTCTTGATAAAACTTTAACAAATGAAAAGTTACTTCTTATGGATGAGCAAAGAAAGTAATTTCTTGACATGAAGTTTATTTCTGGTGAAGATGCTGTGAAGATCGTTGAAATGACAACAAAGGCCTTAGAAAATTACAATTTAGTTGATAAAACAGCGGTATGGGTTTAGATTATTGACTCCAATTTTAAGAGAAGTTTTACTGTGGGTAAAATGCTATCAAACAGCATCACATTCCACAGAGGAATTGTTCATAAAAAGAAGAGTCAATCAATGTGACAAACTTCATTGTTGTCTTATTTTGAGAAATTGTCACAACCACCCCAACCTTCACCAAACACCACCCTTATCAATCAACAGCCATCAACACTGAGGCAAAACCCTCCACCAGTGAAAAGATTATGACTCTGAAGGCTCAGATAATGGTGAGAATTTTTAGTAATAAAGTATTTTTTTTACATTAAAGCATTTTATATGTAATGCTATTGCAAACTTAATATACTACAGCAGGGATTTGGAAGATGGTGGTGATATAGGCAGACGTGTCCCAGGTCATGTCCCGGAGCAAATGGAGTAAGCAGCTGAAACTAATAACACCCACCCCGAATTGGCGAAATTACTCAGCTGGTGAGACGGTTTGCAGCCGGGAAGGGCAGAACTGCCCTGGAAAGGTAAAAAAAACAGGGATCTGGGCAGGAAAGTTTGCCAGACCTCTGAGCCCAGAGGGTCAGAGGGAGACCGAGTGGCAGACAGCCGCATCCCCTGGGACAGGCACAGCCCCTGACTGGGGAAAGGAGATCCATGGGATTCCTGGCGCCGGGGGATTTGAGATCTGGGTTCTGTGATCACGGAGGACTGAGCCTAAAGGGGGCAGCCTGAAGAGCTGACCAGACCACGCAGTGCCGGTAAGAGAGGAGTTTACAGAATCTCAGCCTTCCCCGTTTCCTCGGCCAGCATTTGTTTGTTTGTTTTCACTGAACCCTGTTCATAGGACATTTTGGATACAGACACTCACCTGTGCTGAAGAGAGGGAGAAGGTTCGGACGAGTGGAATCTGGGGAGAGGCTGAGGAGAGAGGGGGGGCCAGGAGAGGTGGCAGCAAATTGAGTGCTGAGACACCCCTGGGCCCAGGACCAGGGCAGCCATTCTCTCCGGAGGGTGGGACTCCTCTACCTAGCCCTCAGGCAAGGAGCACAGCCACACCCAAATTCCACCCTGAACGAGATCAAGGATTAAAATAATCTGATCAGTCCCTGGGAGTTACCAGGGTCTGGCCTATAGAGGGACTTTCAGTCCCACCAACAACACAGAGCAGGGTAACGATTATTTAAGAACCAGCTCTGGGCAGTTGACCTCCCCAATCAGTTTCAAGTGCAATAGAAAAAACAAACCCTTGCTGCTGGGTAGAGAAGCCATATAGCCTCAGAGGCCAATCCCAAAACACTGCCACCTAGAGGTTGAGCCACAAACTGACTCTTAGGTGAACACAAATTAAGACAGTCTGGATCACAAATACGGCCTGCTTTAAAATCAGGACTGTGATTTACAACACGGAGGAACAGTGTATCGCAGGGAATTTCAACACTCCCCTGAATACCTGGCAGGACTAAGGCGAGCCAGGCTGAAGAGTAGAAGAACCGAAAGACCTTCACTACTGCAAATTTTCTTTTCTTTTTTCTCCTTTTTACTAAGAAACCAATTTTTTTTCTTTTTCTTCTTTTTCCATCACCTGATTTTACCCTTTTAATTACTACATTTTTATTTTTAACCAGTATTATTACTGCTACCATTTTACCATTTTTTAAAGCATCATTTTATTTTCTCTTTTTTTATTTTGGGATTAGTGTTCTCCATTCTATTTTCATCGTTCCTTTAGCATCAATTTTCCCTACCTTAATTCTACCTCTATGCTAAAACCCTCTTCCTCACTTTTCCCCATTTGGTGTCCTGTTTCTCTTACCCTATTACTGCTTTAGATTTTCCTTATTCCGTCTTTTTACCCCCTGTCTAATTTCACCCTACTTATATACCCTATTTCCAATCCACTTCTCTAAATCCTTATACACCTATGCCTTATCCTTCCTCACTATCCAAACATTTTTTTCTCTTATCTTTCTATTGTTTTCTTGCTGTTTGCTTGATTGTTGAGTATATTGTTTTTTTTGTTTGTTTGTTTGTCTGTTTTTGGGAGGGGTTTTTTGCTTGTTTTGTTTTTTGTTTTTTTTTTCTTTTTTAGGACTGGTTGTGAGGTTTTTTTGCTTTCTCTTTTTATTTGTTTCTGCTGGTTTTTCCCCTCCCTCCTCCCCCCACCCCCAGCTATTTTTGTGCTAGTGTTTTTCCCTTGCCTCTCTTGATATCATTGGTTGTTTGCAGTTTGCATTCATCTCCAGAGATCTATTGCTGGAATTTGTTGAGATTAGTGGCAGTTCTATCTGAGTTTTATCCTCATGCAAATAGTCTCTTCCCCTCTTCTACTTCATTCTCTCTTTTCGCTCTTTTTTTCCCCCTCTTTTTTTTCCCAATTTAATTTTTGCACTTCTTTTTTGTTTTTTTTTTCTTATTTTCCTTATCTTTTCCTTTTTCTCTTTTATCTTTTTCTCTTCTTTCCTCCTTATCCTCTAATTCTCTTAATTCGGGTGGTCACCTTTATTTGGGGTTATTAATATCGTGAATATATTTGTGTTCAGTGCCTGGTACGTTGTGCCTTGTTGTGTTGTATTTTGTGCCTTTAAATCAATGCAGCAGATCCAAGCAACAGCAGCCTCCTGATCACCACACCCTCTGTCTGAGGAACAGCAGCTGTACGTGAAGCCTCCCCCCACCAGCCAGAAGAGCCACCACAGCTGTGAACAGCACCCACCAGAGGAGCTGCTGCCAACTGAGGAGCAGCTGCTACCACAACAGCACAAGGAGCAACCACAGCCAAAGGAGTCACTGCCACCCAGGGAACAACCACTGAACAACTCAACATCTAGATATGTCAGTGAGATCAAACATGGGTAGGCAAAGAAATCCCCAAAGAAAAGAAAAGGAGGACTCACCAGAAAAGCAGCTAAGTAAGACAGAGGCAGCTAAGTAAGACAGAGTAAGACAGAAAAAGAATTCAGAATAAGGGTCCTAGTGTGCATAAACTGGATGAAGGAAAAAATCAACTACTTATGCAAGAAGCAAGAAGAAACAGATGAAAAAAATCAATAACTTATGCAAGACGCAAGAAGAAACGAAGAGCGATATAGCTGCAATAAAAACCACCATTGAAAGCATCAACAGTAGACTAGGAGAAGCAGAGGACCAAATTAGTGAATTAGAAGACAAAGAAGCAAAACACACCCAAACTGTACTGCAATTGGAGAAAAAAATTAAAAGACAGGAGGAGAGCCTAAGGGAGCTTTAGGACAACATGAAACGAAACAACATACGAATAATAGGGGTCCCAGAACAACAGAAAGATGAACAAGGATTAGAAAACCTACTTGAAGAAATAATATCAGAAAACTTCCCTGAGGTGGGGAAGAAAAAAGTCACACAAGCCCAGAGAGTCCCAAACAAGGTGAACCCGAAAAGACCCACACCAAGACACATCATAATTACCATGGCAAATGTTCAGGACAAAGAGAGAATCTTACAGGCTGCAAGAGAGAGACAGAAAGTTACATACAAGGGATCTCCCATTAGATTATCAAATGATTTCTCAACAGAAACACACCAG
The DNA here is from genome assembly GCF_028538775.1 of Myotis yumanensis. Lineage (NCBI taxonomy): Eukaryota > Metazoa > Chordata > Mammalia > Chiroptera > Vespertilionidae > Myotis > Myotis yumanensis. The sequence continues at coordinate 173,943,688 of NW_027223752.1, read as the reverse complement.
GCCAGAAAAGAATGGACAGAAATTTACAAAGTGATGCAAAGCAAAGGACTGAATCCAAGAATACTCTATCCAGCAAGGCTATCATTCAAAATTGAAGGGGAAATAAGAAGCTTCACAGACAAAAAAAGGCTAAGGGAGTTTATCACCACCAAGCCAGCAATGCAAGAAATGCTAAAGGGACTGGTGTAAAAAGAAATAAAAAGCACAGAAAGAAAACAGCCACACAGAAAAAGAAATGGCTACAAACAAGTACCTTTCAATAATAACTTTAAACGTAAACGGACTAAATGCTCCAACCAAAAGACATCGAGTGGCTGAATGGATAAATAAACATGACCCATACATCTGCTGTCTACAAGAGACCCACCTCATGAGAAGGGACTCACACAGACTGAAAGTGAAGGGATGGAAAAATATCTTCCAGGCCCACTCTCACCACTCCTGTTCAACATAGTACTGGAAATATTAGCCATTGCAATTAGGCAAGAAGAAGAAATAAAAGGCATCCAAATTGGAAAAGAGGAAGTAAAACTGTCTTTATTTGCAGACGACATGATATTATACATACAAAACCCTAGAAACTCCATTGAAAAGCTACTAGACTTAATACATGAATTTGGCAATGTAGCAGGATACAAAATTAATGCCAAGAAATCTGAGGCATTTCTATACACCAATAGTGAACTTTCAGAAAGAGAGATTATAAAAACAATCCCATTTACCATCGCACCAAAAAAATTAAGATACCTAGGAATAAGCTTAACTAAAGAGGTAAAAGACCTCTACTCAGAAAACTACAGGACATTGAAAAAAGAGATAGAGGAAGACATAAACAGATGGAAGAACATACCATGTTCTTGGATTGGTAGAATCAACATCATTAAAATGTCCATACTACCCAAAGCAATCTATAAATTCAACGCACTTCCCATTAAAATACCAACGGCATACTTCACAGATCTAGAACGAACTCTCCAAAAATTCATCTGGAATAAAAAAAGACCCCGAATAGCTGCAGCAATCCTGAGAAAGAAGAAAGTAGGTGGGATCTCAATACCAGATATCAAGATGTATTACAAAGCCACTGTTTTCAAAACTGCCTGGAACTGGCACAAGAACAGGCATATAGATCAATGGAATAGAATAGAGAACCCAGAAATTGGCCCGAACCAATATGCTCAATTAATATTTGAAAAAGGAGGAAAGAACATTCAATGGAGCCAAGATAGTCTCTTCAATAAGTGGTGTTGGGAAAATTGGACAGATATATGCAAGAAAATGAAACTAGACCACCAACTTACACCATACACAAAAATAGCTCAAAATGGATAAAGGACTTAAATGTACGACAGGAAACCATAAAAATTCTAGAAGAATACAAAGGCAACAAAATCTCAGACATATGCCGAAGCAATTTCTTCACTGATACAGCTCCTAGGGCACTTGAAACTAAAGATAAAATGAACAAATGGGACTACATCAAAATAAAAAGCTTCTGCACAGCAAAAGAAACCATCAACAAAACAATGAGAAAACCCACTGCGTGGGAAAACATATTTGCCAATGTCATATCTGATAAGGGCCTAATCTCCAAAATTTATAGGGAACTCATACAACTTAACAAAAGGAAGATAAACAATCAGATCAAAAAAATGGGCAAAGGACCTAAATAGACACCTTTCAAAAGAGGACATTCAGAAAGCCAAGAGACATATGAAAACATGCTCAAAGTCACTAATCATCCGAGAGATGCAAATCAAAACAACAATGAGGTACCATCTCACACCTGTCAGAATGGCTATCATCAAGAAATCAACAAACGACAAGTGCTGGAGAGGATGTGGAGAAAAAGGAACACTCGTGCACTGCTGGTGGGAATGCAGATTGGTGCAGCCACTATGGAAGACAGTATGGAGTTTCCTCAAAAAACTAAAAATGGAACTCCCATTTGACCCTGTGATCCCACTTCTAGGAATATATCCCAAGAAACCAGAAACACCAATCAGAAAGGATATATGCACCCGTATGTTCATAGCAGCACAATTCACCATAGCTAAGATCTGGAAACAGCCTAAGTGCCCATCAGTAGATGAATGGATTAGAAAACTGTGGTACATCTACACGATAGAATACTATGCTGCTGTAAAAAAGAAGGAACTCTTACAATTTGCAAAGGCATGGATGGAACTGGAGAGCATTATGCTAAGTGAAATAAGCCAGTCAATTAAGGAAAAATACCACATGATCTCACACATTCATGGATAATAGAGACCATTATAAACCTTTGAACAATAATAGATACAGAGGCAGAACTGACTCAAACAGATTGTCAAACTACAGCGGGAAGGCCGGGGAAGGTTGGGGGGCAGTAGGGAGGGGGTAAGAGATCAACTGAAGGACTTGTATGCATGCATATAAGGACAACCAATGGACATAAGACACTGGGGGGTAGGCTAGGCTAGGGGATTGTCAAGGGCGGGGGAAATAAAGGGACACGTATGTCATACCCTTTGTAATACTTTAAGCAATAAAAAATTTTTTAAAAAAAAAAGAAAAAATAAATAAATAAATAAAATCAGGACTGTGGTTTACAACACGGAGGAACAGTGTATCGCAGGGAAATTCAACACTCTCCTGAATACCTGGCAGGACTAAGGCGAGCCAGACTGATGGTAGAAGAACCAAAGGACCTTCACTACTGCAAATTTTTTTTTTCTTTTTTCACCTTTTTACTAAGAAACCAATTTTTTTTCTTCATTTTTCATTACCTGATTTTACCCTTTTTATTACTACATTTTTATTTTTAACCAGTATTATTACTGCTACCATTTTACCATTTTTCAAAGTGCCATTTTATTTTCTCTTTATTTTATTTTGGGATTAGTGTTCTCCATTCTATTTTCATCGTTCCTTTAGCATCAATTTTCCCTATCTCAATTTTACCTCTATGCCAGAACCCTCTCCCTCACTTTTCCCCTTTTGTTGTCCTGTTTCTCTTACCCTATTCCTGCTTTAGATTATCCCTATTCCTTCTGTTTACCTCCTGTCAAAATTTCACCCTACTTATATATCCTATTTCCAATCCACTGCTCTAAATCCTTATACACATGTCCTTCATCTTTCTTCACTATTCAAAAAAATATTATTTTTTCTTCTTTTATCTTTCTATTGTTTTGTTGCTGTTTGCTTGATTGTTGAGTATATTGTTTTTTTGTTGTTGTTTGTTTGTTTGTTTTGTGTCTGTGTGTGTGTGTGTGTGTGTGTGTGTGTGTGTGTGTGTTTTAGGACTGGTTTGTGAGGCTGTTTTGCTTTTTATTTTTATTTTTTTCTGCTGGTTTTTCCCCTCCCTCCACCCACCCCCCCACCCCCCCCCCCTGGTTATTTTTGTGCTTCTGTTTTCCTTTGCCTCTCTTGATAATATTGGTTGTTTCTAGTTTGTATTTATTTCCAGGGAGCTGTTGCTGGAATTTGTTGAAATTAGTGGCGGTTCTATAGGCGTTTTCTCCTCATATAAATAGTCTCTTCCCCTCTTCTGCTTCATTCCCTCTTTTCGCTCTTTTTTTTCCTTTTTTTTCTCCCCCTCCTTTTTCCCAATTTCATTTTTGCACTCCTTTTTTTCCCCTACTTTTCTTTTCTTTTCTTTTCTCTCTTTTCTCTTTTTCTCTTCTTTCTTCCTTACCCCCTAATTCTCTTAATTCGGGTGGTCACCTTTATTTGAGGTTATTAATATCGTGAATATATTTGTGTTTAGTGCCTGGTACGGGGTGCCTTGTTGTGTTGTATTTTGTGCCTTTAAATCAACGCAGCAGATCCAAGCAACAGCAGCCTCCTGAGCACCACACCCTCTGTCTGAGGAACAGCAGCTGTACGTGAAGCCTCCCCCCACCAGCCAGAAGAGCCACCACAGCTGTGAACAGCACCCACCAGAGGAGCTGCTGCCAACTGAGGAGCAGCTGCTACCGCAACTGCCCGAAGAGCAACCACAGCCCAAGGAGCCACTGCCACCCAGGGAGCAGCCACTGAAGGACTCAACGTCTAGATATGTCAGTGAGATCAAACATGAGTAGACAAAGAAACCCCCAAAGGAAAGAAAAGGAGGACTCGCCAGAAAAGGAGCTAAGTAATACAGAGGCATGCAACATGACAGAAAAAGAATTCAGAATAAGCGTCCTAGAGTGCATAAACCAGATGGAGGAAAAAATCAACATCTTATGCAAGAAGCAAGAAGAAGCAGATGAAAAAACCAACTACCTATGCAAGAAGCAAGAAGAAACAGATGTAAAAATCAATAACATATGCAAGAAGCTAGAAGAAACAGATAAAAAAAATCAATAAATTATGTAAGAACCAAGAAGAAATGAAGAGTGACATAGCTGCAATAAAAAAAAACATTGAGGAGGAGAACCAAGATGGCAGCGTAGGGAGTGGCCTGTGCGTGCTGCTCTCTCACAGCATCATTGAAACTATCAACTATGAGGTAAACAACCGCCACTCAGAACCATGGGGAAGTTGGCCCAGTGGGAGATCTACAACTGGAAGAAAAGAAAGAAGCGCAGTGAGACTGAGTGGGAGCTATGGAGGCGCCAAAACCAGAGGTACGCAGTCACACACCACGCGGGCTGCAAATGGATTCGCGGTTTTTTACGAACACTCGAATCTTCTGGGTTTGCTCAGGGCGGGTCTCTGAGGCTCCAGATCCCACAGGGAGAGGCGGCCACAGCCTTGCAGTGGTCGGAGAGCGAGGGAAGCTCTGATGCGCGGCTGCTCGCCTGCACTGAGGGACAAGAAGTCTTGGTGTCCCGGGGAGGCAAGGGGCGCGGAGACGCCGCCATCGCTATTTCCTCCATGCTGGCAACTCCCTGTGACCCCACCCTATCCTCCAGGCTGTGCCAGAGGCACAAGAGGGAATGACTGTGCTTTTACAAACTCTCAAATCCACTGAGCTAGTTCGGGCGGGTCTCTGAGGCCCCAGGCCCCAAGGCGAGAGACGGCACAGCCTTCCAGCAGTCAGAAAGCGAGGGAGGCTCTGGCGCTTGGCTGCTGGCCGGCACTGGGGGACGCAAAGTCCTGGTGTCCTGGATAGGCAAGGGGCCGCTGAGTCTCCGCCCCGCGACTCCCTGTGACCCCGCCCTACGCAATTTACATTCCCATCTGGGCTGTGCCAGACTCACAAGTAGAAACGCCTTTGCTTTTGCAAACTTTCAAATCCACTGAGCTGGTTCAGGCGGGATCATGAGGCACCAGACCCTACGGGGAGAGGCAGCACGGCCTTGCAGCCATCAGAAAGCGAGGGAGACTCTGTTGCACAGCCACTCGCCGGCACTGGGGGACACAAAGCCCTGGCAGAGATTCAAGGGGCCGCGGAGACTCAGCCAGTGCTATTTGCTCCGCCATGGCGACTCCCTGAGTCTCAGCCCTAATCAATTTACATCCCCATCCAAGCTGTGCCAGGTGCACAAAAAGACCCACCTGCGCTTTTGCAGCCTATCCTAACAAATTGCAGATTTCAACTGCTCGCAGCCATGGGAGACACACTCAAGAAGCAGACCCTGGAGAACCAGGAGGGCGGCATAAGGAAGAGACCTGTGCGTGCTACCTCACACAACAACATGGAAACTACCAAATATCAGACAAACACCTATCATACAGAACCATGGGAAAGTTGGCCCAGTGGAAGCTCTACAACTGGAAGGAGAGAAAGAACATTGAGACTGAGTAGGATGTGACACCAAGTACAGAGCCCAACCCAACAAACTGCAGATTTCAACTCCTCGCATAGAAAGAAGCGCATTGAGACTGAGTAGGATGTGCAGAGGCACCAAGTACAGAGCCCACCCCAGCAGGCTTCAGATTTCAGCTCCTTGCATCTGGGAGGGATGCAATCGGGGGGCGGAGTCAGGTCCGGGGCAGGCCGGGGCTGGGCCTGACTGGGCCGGCACTGTGGAACCGCTGTACCAGCAAGCGCACAAACAAGCCCAATGGTTCCAGTCTCTTGTGGGGCGCTGGGGGACAGCAGACAGGCAGTTAGTGCACTTGGTGGAGGGCAGGAGTGCTGGATGTTCAGCCACCAGGAACGCCTGGAGATTTTGTCTGGTGGGGAGCCGCCGGCAGGGGACAGAGGGCCAAACTTCCTGTTTCCCCGGTAAGGCTGGGATGGCCCCGGTGAGGTCGGGATGGCCCAGGTGAGGTTGAAACGGCCCCGGTGTGGTAGGGACGACCCCGGTGAGGTCGAAACGGCCCCCGTGAGGTAGGGACAGCCCCGGTGAGGTTGAAACGGCCCCCGTGAGGTAGGGACATCCCCAGTCAGGTCGAAATGGCCCCGGTGTGGTAGGGACAACCCCGGTGAGGTTGAAACAGCCCCGGTGAGGTCGGGACAGCCCCGGTGAGGTTGAAACGTCCCCCGTGAGGTAGGGACGACCCCGATCAGGTCGAAACGGCCCCGGTGTGGTAGGGACAACCCCGGTGAGGTGGAAATGGCCCCGGTGAGGTCGGGACGACCCCGGTGAGGTTGAAACGGCCCCCGTGAGGTAGGGACGGCCCCAGTCAGGTTGAAACGGCCCCGGTGTGGTAGGGACAACCCCGGTCAGGTTGAAACGGCCCCGGTGTGGTAGGGACAACCCCGGTCAGATTGAAACGGCCCTGGTGTGGTAGGGACAACCCCAGTGAGGTTGAAACGGCCCCAGTGAGGTCGGGACGGCCCCGGTGAGGTTGAAACGGCCCCCGTGAGGTAGAGACGACCCTGGTGAGGTTGAAACGGCCCCCGTGAGGTAGGGACGACCCCAGTCAGGTCGAAACAGCCTCGGTGTGGTAGGGACAACCCGGTCAGGTTGAAACGGCCCCGGTGTGGTAGGGACAACCCTGGTGAGGTTGAAACGGCCCCGGTGTGGTAGGGACAACCCTGGTCAGGTTGAAACGGCTCCCGTGAGGTAGGGACGACCCCGGTGAGGTTTAAACGGCCCCCGTGAGGTAGGGACGACCCCAGTCAGGTCAAAACGGCCCCGGTGTGGTCAGGACAACCCCGGTCAGGTTCAAACGGCCCCGGTGTGGTAGGGACAACCCCGGTGAGGTCAGGACGGCCCCGGTGAGGTTGAAACAGCCCCCGTGAGGTAGGGACGACCCCAGTGAGGTTGAAACAGCCCCCGTGAGGTAGGGACGACCCCGGTCAGGTCGAAACGGCCCAGGTGTGGTAGGGACAACCCCGGTCAGGTTGAAACGGCCCCAGTGAAGTCGGGATGGCCCCGGTGAGGTTGAAACGGCCCCCGCGAGGTAGGGACGACCCCGATCAGGTCGAAACGGCCCCGGTGTGGTAGGGACGGCCCCGGTCAGGTTGAAACGGCCCCCGTGAGGTAGGGACGACCCCGGTGAGGTTGAAACGGCCCCCGTGAGGTAGGGACGACCCCAGTCAGGTCGAAACGGCCCCGGTGTGGTAGGGACAACCCCGGTCAGGTTGAAACGGCCCCGGTGAGGTAGGGACGGCCCCGGTGAGGTTGAAACGGCCCTGGTGAGGCTCAGACGGCCCTGGTGAGGTTGAGACTACTCCAGTGAGGTTGGGACAAATAAAGGGGACCAGTATAGACTGATGAACAGGGGTAGATACAGAGGCAGAGCAACATTGAACAGAATGTTAAACTACAGTGGGAAGCCTGGGGAGGGTTTGGGGGGGGGGATTAAGAGACCAACTGAAGGACTTATATGCATGCATATAAGATTAACCAATGGACACAAGACACGGGGCGGGGGGGGGCGGGGGGTAGGGGCCGGGGGAATGTCAAGGGGGGGAAAAAAGGAGACATATGTAATACTCTTTGTAATACTTTAAGAAATAAAAATTAGTAAAATATTAAAAAAAAAAAAAACATTGAAAGTATCAACAGTAGACTAGGAGAAGCAGAGGACCAAATTAGTGAATTAGAAGACAAGGAAGCAAAACACACCCAAACTGTAGTGCAATTGGAGAAAAAAATTAAAAGACAGGGGGAGAGCCTAAGGGAGCTTTAGGACAACATGAAACGAAACAACATACAAATAATAGGGGTCCCAGAACAACAGAAAGATGAAAAAGGATTAGAAAACCTACTCGAAGAAATAATATCAGAAAACTTCCCTGAAGTGGGGAAGAAAAAAGTCACACAAGCCCAGAGAGTCCCAAACAAGGTGAACCCGAAAAGACCCACACCAAGACACATCATAATTACCATGGCAAATGTTCAGGACAAAGAGAGAATCTTACAGGCTGCAAGAGAGAGACAGAAAGTTACATACAAGGGATGTCCCATTAAGATTATCAAATGATTTCTCAACAGAAACACACAAGGCCAGAAAAGAATGGACAGAAATTTACAAAGTGATGCAAAGCAAAGGACTGAATCCAAGAATACTCTATCCAGCAAGGCTATCATTCAAAATTGAAGGGGAAATAAGAAGCTTCACAGACAAAAAAAAGTCTAAGGGAGTATATCACCACCAAGCCAGCAATGCAAGAAATGCTAAAGTGACTGGTGTAAAAAGAAGAAATAAAAAGCTCAGTAAGAAAACAACCACACAAAAGAAGAAATGGCTACAAACAAGTACCTTTCAATAATAACTTTAAACGTAAACGGACTAAATGCTCCAACCAAAAGACATCGAGTGGCTGAATGGATAAAAAAACACGACCCATACATCTGCTGTCTACAAGAGACCCACCTCATTAGAAGGGACTCACACAGACTGAAAGTGAAGGGATGGAAAAATATCTTTCAGGCAAATGGAAAGGAAAAGAAAGCTGGGGTAGCAATACTTATATCGGACAAAATAGACCTCAAAGTGAAGGCCATAACAAGAGATAAGGAAGGCCACTTCATAATACTAAAGGGATCAATACAACAAGAAGATATAACCCTGGTAAACATATATGCACCCAATGCAGTAGCACCCAAATACATAAAAAAACTCCTGGAAGATATCAAAGGAGAGATCTACAACAATACAATCATAGTAGGGGACTTTAATACACCACTGACATCACTGGATAAGTCCGCTAGACAAACAATCAGCAAAGAAACAGCAATCCTAAAAGACTCACTAGATCAGATGGACTTAATAGACATCTTCAGAACACTTCACCCCAAAGCCGCGGAATATACATTCTACTCAAGTGCTCATGGGACATATTCAAAAATAGACCACATATTGGGTCACAAGCAAAGTCTCCCCAAATTCAAGAGGCTTGAAATCATAAAAAGCATCTTCTCAGATCACGATGGCATAATATTAGAAATAAACTACAATAAAAACAACCCAAAATACTCAAACACTTGGAAGCTGAATAGCATGTTATTAAATATTGATTGGGTTACCAATGACATCAAAGAAGAAATTAAAAACATCCTGGAAACTAATGACAATGAAAACACAACAATCCAAAACCTATGGGACACAATGAAAGCAGTCCTGAGAGGGAAGATTATAGCTCTACAGGCCTATCTCAAAAAACAAGAAAAAATGGTAGTAAATCATCTAACTCTACAACTCAAAGAATTAGAAAGAGAGCAACAATAAAACCCCAGAGTGAGCAGAAGGAAGGAGATAATAAAGACTAGAGCAGAAATAAATGACATAGAGACCAAAAAAACAATACAGAAAATCAATGAAACCAAGAGCTGGTCCTTTGAAAGGATAAACAAGATTGACAAACCTCTAGCCAGGCTCACCAAGAAGCAAAGAGAGAGGACCCAAATAAACCAAATCAGAAACAATAGAGGTGAAATAACAACAGACCCTACAGAAATACAAATGATTGTTAAAAAATACTATAGACAGCTCTACTCCAACAAACTAGATAACCTGGAGGAAATGGACAAATTCCTTGAAAAATACAACATTCCAGCACTCAATCAGGAAGAATCTAAAAATCTCAATAGGCCAATAACTATGGAAGAAATTGAAGCAGTCATCAAGAAGCTTCCAGCAAACAAAAGCCCAGGACCAGATGGCTTCACAGGAGAGTTTTACAAAACATTCAAGGAAGAACTAAAACCTATCCTCCTCAGACTACTACAACAAATTCAAGAGGGAGGAACACTTCCAAGCTCATTCTATGAAGCCAGCATCACCCTAATACCAAAACCAGGTAAAGACAACACAATGAAAGAGAATTACAGGCCAATATCCCTCATGAACATAGATGCCAAAATCCTCAACAAAATCTTAGCAAATCGGATCCAGCAGTACATCAGAAAGATCATACACCATGACCAAGTAGGATTTATTCCAGGGATGCAAGGATGGTACAATATCCGCAAATCAATAAACGTGATACATCACATAAACAAATTGAAAGAAAAAAACCACATGGTCATATCAATTGATGCAGAAAAAGCATTTGACAAAATCCAATACCCATTTTTGATAAAAACTCTCAGCAAGGTGGGAGTAGAAGGATCATACCTCAACATAATAAAAGCCATATATGACAGGCCCACAGCCAACATCATACTCAATGGACAAAAACTAACACCATTTCCCCTAAGAACAGGAACAAGACAGGGATGCCCACTCTCACCACTACTGTTTAACATAGTACTGGAAGTATTAGCCATTGCAATTAGGCAAGAAGAAGAAATAAAAGGCATCCAAATTGGAAAAGAGGAAGTAAAACTGTCCTTATTTGCAGACGACGTGATATTATACATACAAAACCCTAGAGACTCCGTCAAAAAGCTACTAGACTTAATACATGAATTTGGCAAAGTAGCATGATACAAAATTAATGCCAAGAAATCTGAGGCATTTCTATACACCAATAGTGAACTTTCAGAAAGAGAGATTATAAAAACAATCCCATTTACCATCGCACCAAAAAAATTAAGATACCTAGGAATAAGCTTAATTAAAGAGGTAAAAGACCTCTACTCAGAAAACTACAGGACATTGAAAAAAGAGATAGAGGAAGACATAAACAGATGGAAGAACATACCATGTTCATGGATTGGTAGAATCAACATCATTAAAATGTCCATACTACCCAAAGCAATCTATAAATTCAACGCACTTCCCATCAAAATACCAACGGCATACTTCACAGATCTAGAACGAACTCTCCAAAAATTCATCTGGAATAAAAAAAGACCCCGAATAGCTGCAGCAATCCTGAGAAAGAAGAAAGTAGGTGGGATCTCAATACCAGATATCAAGATGTATTACAAAGCAACTGTTCTCAAAACTGTCTGGTACTGGCACAAGAACAGGCATATAGATCAATGGAATAGAATAGAGAGCCCAGAAATCATCCCGAACCAATATGCTCAATTAATATTTGACAGTGGAGGAAAGAACATTCAATGGAGCCAAGATAGTCTCTTCAATAAATGGTGTTGGGAAAATTGGACAGATATATGCAAGAAAATGAAACTAGACCACCAACTTACACCATACACAAAAATAAACTCAAAATGGATAAAGGACTTAAATGTACGACAGGAAACCATAAAAATTCTAGAAGAATACAAAGGCAACAAAATCTCAGACATATGCCGAAGCAATTTCTTCACTGATACAGCTCCTAGGGCACTTGAAACTAAAGATAAAATGAACAAATGGGACTACTTCAAAATAAAAAGCTTCTGCACAGCAAAAGAAACCATCAACAAAACAATGAGAAAACCCACTGCGTGGGAAAACATATTTGCCAATGTCATATCTGATAAGGGCCTAATCTCCAAAATTTATAGGGAACTCATACAACTTAACACAAGGAAGATAACAATCAGATCAAAAAATGGGCAAAGGACCTAAATAGACACCTTTCAAAAGAGGACATTCAGAAAGCCAAGAGACATATGAAAACATGCTCAAAGTCACTAATCATCCGAGAGATGCAAATCAAAACAACAATGAGGTACCATCTCACACCTGTCAGAATGGCTATCATCAAGAAATCAACAAACGACAAGTGCTGGAGAGGATGTGGAGAAAAAGGAACACTCGTGCACTGCTGGTGGGAATGCAGATTGGTGCAGCCACTATGGAAGACAGTATGGAGTTTCCTCAAAAAACTAAAAATGGAACTCCCATTTGACCCTGTGATCCCACTTCTAGGAATATATCCCAAGAAACCAGAAACACCAATCAGAAAGGATATATGCACCCGTATGTTCATAGCAGCACAATTCACCATAGCTAAGATCTGGAAACAGCCTAAGTGCCCATCAGTAGATGAATGGATTAGAAAACTGTGGTACATCTACACGATGGAATACTATGCTGCTGTAAAAAAGAAGGAACTCTTACCATTTGCAACAGCAACATGGAACTGGAGAGCATTATGCTAAGTGAAATAAGCCAGTCAATTAAGGAAAAATACCACATGATCTCACACATTCATGGATAATGGAGACCATTATAAACTTTTGAACAATAATAGATACAGAGGCAGAGCTGCCTCAAACAGATTGTCAAACTGCAGCGGGAAGGCTGGGGAGGGTTGGGGGACAGGAAGGAGGGGTGTAAGAGTTCAACCGAAGAACTTGTATGCATGCATGTAGGCATAACCAATGGACATAAGACACTGGCAGGGAGGGGAGGCCAGGGGATTGTCAAGGGCGGGGGGAAAAAAGGGACACATATGTAATACCCTTTTTAATACTTTAATAAAAAAATAAAAATAAACCAGTGTGCAAGGCTCTAAAAATATATATATATATACTACAGCAGTGATGGCGAACCTATGACACGCGTGTCAGAGGTGACACGCAAATTCATTTTTTTGGTTGATTTTTCTTTGTTAAATGGCATTTAAATATATAAAATAAATATCAAAAATATAAGTCTTTGTTTTACTATGGTTGCAAAGATCAAAAAATTTCTATATGTGACATGGCATCAGAGTTAATTTAGGGTTTTTCAAAATGCTGACACGCCGAGCTCAAAAGTTTCGCCATCACTGACCTACAGTGTAGTGTAAACATAACTTTTATATACACTGAGAAAACAAAAATTTGTGTGACACACTTTACCGATATTCATTGTTTTGTGGTGGTCTGGAACGAAACCCACAGGATCTCTGAGGTATGCTTGTACACCTGTTTCTTGCAAGTTACAACAGAGTAAGGGGAATAAGCAATACAAAATATGTCTACAATTAGCTATAAGATAATAATGTAATAAACATTTGAAGAGGGGTATAAATGTAATAGTCAAAGGAAAGCAATTTTAGAGGTAGATCTAGAACTAACTGATTTTATCTGAAGGAGGTCAGTATGCATTTGAACTGCCTGGAGCAAGAAGAGAGTTATCTTCTCTTGTCCTAGGAAGGCATGTGAGAATTACATGTGTAAGACACCAAACAACTGTAAAATTCATGTTCAAATCCACTGGTGGGGATGGGGAAGACAAATTGTTACTGGGTTCTACTGTGCTGGTGGTGTTTAGATGCAGGCAACCACTGCTTTTTTAACTTCCCCAGTTACCTCGGTATTTGCATTGGTTTCAGAACCTGAGCCTGATAAAAAAAAATTTACACTGTATTCAATACATCTTTTTTTGGTAAGGTTTCAAGTCTTTTTTAAAATATATTTTTATTGATTTCAGAGAAGAGAGGGAGGGAGAGGTGGAAATATCAATGCTGAGAGAGAATTATTGATTGGCTCGCCTTCTGCATGCCCCACACTGGGGATCGAGCCTGCAACGTGGGCTCGACCTATGAACCGGGGTCCCCTGGTTTATAGGTTGACACTCAACCACTGAGCAATCCTGGCCAGGCTGTGTACAATACATCTTAATATCTTATAAAAATTCACACGTGTGATGCTTTCCAGAAATAAGTGGACTATAGTGCAAAGGTTTATTGTAAGTAAGCCTGCAGGGAAAAAGGACCCTGGTGCATTCTATCTAAACAAGCAAGCTCAAGCCACTTATATAGGAAAGGTGCAGGGGAAAATGTGAGCAACTGCATAGTTGATATTACAGTAAAGTAGGTAAAATCAACTTTAAATGAATATTAGAATTTACAACTTTAAATGAAAGGGCAGGTATTTCGCAACAAACATTTTAATGTGTGGTCTTCTATAATGAATATTTATAGTTTCACAGTCACAAGTCAATAGCCCTTGGGACTTTATAAACAAATGATTCAATATTACTGGAAAGATCTTTGGCCTTGATAGCCAATAGATTTAAAGAAAAATGCAAATGTATGATAAGTAGATAAAAAATAAACATGTATTTAACTAAAATATTTTTGTAATGATGTGTAAATATTCACTAATCTTTTTTGGTTTTTTGTTTATACATATGTAGTGACTTGCTCAGGGCTTGTCTTAAAACACACAGAACCTCCCCTTCTTTCTAGAGCCTTCATTAAACTGTCAACTGAGGCTTTTAGCCTCTGGCTTCGGTAATGTTTTTTACTAGGATTAAATTAAAGAATATGAGGATTTATATTGTTTTTCTTTCCACATTGATAGGGTCCCATAAGTAGTGCAAAAAGTTACAATGTAGAAATACATGTGATGTTTCTATCACATCCTATCTCTTTATCTGCAGTCTATAAAATATTTCTGGCATTTTGTAATATACACACGCATATTTTAAAGTGTAAATTTTTGTAATTGGTTTATGTCATCTAAATTAAATTTCTCATTCTGTGTTTTTAAATTTAAATTTACTTGAGAAGATGATTTAGTTCATCATAAATTTAAAACATAAAGTAAGTTTATCACAAATTTATTCAAAATGTCCATAATGTCCTAACACTGGCCCAATTTATGCATATTTTAATGCATCCTGATTAAATCCTTCAAGTCTAAAACAGATATTTTCCTCTGAAGTTTCTGTTCATTGGCTTGGCCACTCACTGGTGACCTCTTCCTTCTCTGCTCTTCTCTGATGCCTATCATTCATGCCATTTTTTTAAAGGTTAACCCATAAATTTCTAAGATAGGTACTGTCCCTCTAACCCAGCAGTTCTCAACCTGTGGGTCGTGACCCCTTTGGGGGCCAAATGACCTTTTCACAGGGGACACCTAAGACCATCGGAAAACACATATATAATTACATATTGTTTTTGTGATTAGTCACTATGCTTTAATTATGTTCAATTTGTAACAATGAAAATACAACCCGCATATCAGATATTTACATTACGATTTATAACAGTAGCAAAATTACAGTTATGAGGTAGCAACAAAAATAATTTTATGGTTGGGGGTCACCACAACATGAGGAACTGTATTAAAGGGTCGCAGCATTAGGAAGGTTGAGAACCACTGCTCTAACCAGACCAGAAGTGCTTTGAGGGCAAGAGTGTCTTAACTTTTCAAATTCCCAGCTATCGGTAGAACAGGTCATTTATATAACAGGGGTTCATTGAGTGGTTAGGGTGTTATTTTGTAAGATTCAATGATAATGAAAAAAGAAAAGAAATAGAAGAAAGAGAAGGAAAGGGGTAGATGCAGAAATCTAGAAAATGTTTTATTCTAGGATACTGAAAATTCAAAATGTGGATCATAATACTCAGAGTGTGGGAAAGTGGGGCTGTGCTTGGTTACTTTGGAAAGGTGATATAATACAGCAGTAAATTGGTCAAAATAGCCCAAACTGCTAAAGCAATAATCATATTTACGTGGGTATGTCTGTTCTACATACACTTTTCTGGAGTCCAAACTGAGAGTAGTGTAATGGAAAGGATGGTGCTGAATGCTCTGCAATCAATCCCTACACGTGTCCTGAGCTCTAGAATGAGTTTTCCCCAACTTCACGTGATCAATTCTGTCCTTTTAACACAGACTGCCTTATTCTGCAAAATCTTGCATTGCTATTGATTGACATTATTGCCAGTTTTAAAGAAATTAACCCAAGTAGGTTTTCATTCATTCTCATATTAAAAATATTTATTTTTCCAATGATTGTGATCTAAATCTTAACATTAGGATGTTACAACAATTCTCGATATATTAATGTTGATAATATAGTTAGGGGAAACAGAGCACAGTAGAAAGCATTAGATTAGAGTAAGAGATCTGTAGTTTTGCCCTCAGTATTGCCCCTAACTAACCGTCATGACCTAAGGTAAAGTCACTCAACCTCTTTTGACATCAGCTGTCACAACTACATATTGATAGCATTGAAGTGTACATTCCCCAAGGTTTCTAAGAAGTCTAAGTTTCCATGATTTCATGAATTAACTATATTTACAAGCCTGGGAAAATTCAAAGTCCTGCCATCTTTATGAAAGCTCTGGGTGCTACTAAACAGATGCAGTCAAAGGAAAGTAAAAAACAAACAAAACACTCTGTACCCCCTGCCATTAAGAGATTCATACCTTGTCATACCTCCATGGGCTTTGGAGCAGCATATCCCACACTGGGACGTGCTGCCCTACGCTGCTGTGGTGAGTACACCCGGAATGAGAGAAGGTACTGAAGCCACAGCAGTACCTTCTCCTTTGTTCTGTCTCATCTCTGTGTATAGATGTGTTTGTTTATGTCTAGTACGTAAAGCCAGTCTCCCTCTAAGTACCCCTGCGGGCTGGCTTCTTCACACTAGAGAGGCTGCAAACTAAAGACAACATCTATCAGACAGTTGGGGTTCTGATGTAAATTGGGTCCCAGCAATGAAATGCACACATATGGGATGGTAGAAACACTGAAGTGAAGGCTATTATTTTGTGCTTAGCTCTGTGACAGACATAGCTAATATATGGGGTCTTCTGCTGCAATATTCCAGGGACCATTCCATAGCTGTATGCCTGTCGAGTGGCAGTTATGGAGTTAGTACAGCTTCCTTATCAGTGTTCCAGATGCCAGTCTCTAGTTTTATGGATATGGAGAGAAATGTGTGGCAGGAGCCCCTTCTCCCCCAAGGAAATGCAAGTCATTTCCAGAAGCCCAGCTTAGAGTTCCCCCCACCAATTTTTCCAACAATGTTATAAACACCTTAGTCCCTGTGTTAAACTAGTTTTTGCCAAACCAAATTGATTCCCTTTTTTTACATCTGAACCTGTTATGTAAATACTAGAGGCCCGGTGCACGAAATTCCTGCACTCATGAGGGTCCCTCAGCCGGGCCTGTGCGCTCTCACAGTCCAGGAGCCCTCAGGGGGATGTCCAACTGCCAGCTTAGGCCTGGGGGAGTGAGCCTAAGCCAGCAGTCAGACATCCTTAGTGCTGCTGCAGAGGCAGGAGAGGCTCCTGCCACCGCTGCTGCACTCACCAGCTGTGAGTCCAGCTCAGGGCTTCTGGCTGAGCAGCACTCCCCCTGTGGGAGCGCAATGACCAGCAGGGAGCAGCTCCAGCATTGAGTATCTGCCCCCTGGTGGTCAGTGTGCATCATAGCAATTGGTTGTTCCACCATTTGGTCGATTTGCATATTAGCCTTTTATTATATAGGAATGTAATGCTAATCCTAGTAAAATATAGAAAGCAAAAAAAGGAAGGGAGGGAGAAGAAAGAGAGGGGAGATAGAATGCAATAGATTAAAAGGCAATAAAACTGCAGACCTGGTTTTAGCACTGTAAGATATTAATGTTTTTTAGCCAAGTCACTTAGACTTTCCAGAACTTAGTGTTTAAATATAAAACGATAGCATTAAAGGATATATCCTCAGTTTTCCACAAGTTCTAAAATTCTATGCCATGAGAAATTAATTAAAGTTAAATCACACGGTTTTTTAATCTAAGGCAAATGACTTGTTTTCCTTATAACAGAAAAGACAAAAATCTGCATCTTTAAATTTTCTTTTTTCCCTCATATCTTAGAAGGTTCACTAGAAAGCAAGAACAGACAGTGCTACTTTGAATAAGGATAGCTATTTCTGTTTAAATGCTTAACATTTAAGTGAGATTAGTAGTTTTCTAGGTTTTTTCAAAATTAGAAGTATAAGGTAAAAAAAAATTCTTGAAAGTCAATTACTGAAGCATTTTAATAAATATGAATATTATCCTATCTCAGTCCTCCTAACAGACAGGTACTATCTGCTCAAAAACCATAAAATGATCTTTGCAACTAAAGATTGTTACCTACTTAGTAAAGTAATTCTGAAATGGTTTGATGTACTGAACAGTTGAGTAATATGACATGGCCTTTACTGTGTTTTAATAACACTACCATTTTCTTAGCAAATGATGCAGAGCCAATTATAGTCATTATAACAATATACTCATGAAAAATAAATGACTAAGTGGTAGTGGCCTGGCCAATTTTCTATGGTTTTACAAAACCAGACTTAATAGTGTCTCTAACACTTTGAGTACACCCCTGTATTCTACAAAAGATGGTGTTGCAGAGACTGCTAATTGGTTTTAATAGCTCCATTTTCAGCTGGGCCTCTGATATACAGATGTGGCCATGTATCTGTAGGTACTGGCTATTAACATAAAGAGAATTGTTATCCAATTACAAAAGTAAACTTGGGTGGCAAATTCAGGGGTATTTACTTGAAAAGGAGAGGTGAGACCCTTTCTTTTCCCTCCCTCTGGTACCTGGAACTTGGATGTGAACAGCACTCTTAAACCAGGAGGGTGCAGACCATGGCCAGGACTGCTCAGTGGTAAGCTGGTTGGAGCCCAGGTTCCTGATGACTACACAGAGCCTCTGTATGAGCCTTAAGCTGCCTACTGCTTTAAGGAGGATATTTCTAGAGTTACTTTTTAAGTTTTCTGGTATATGCAACTGAGCCTAGTCTTAACATAAGCACTTTTTTAAGATTAGGAAGTTGCTTTAGTTCTCATTAAATTTATGTATAAAATTTCTTAAAGAATCATAAAAATTCAATATATTTATACCATTATAAATTATCCTTTTGGAAAAACTATGTAACTGTTTCTTTAAATTTTGTGTGGATGTCATGATTTATGTGGGAATATACTGGCAGCAAAAACTAATAAATGGAAACGCTAGGTATTGCAGGAAGCATGTACTTCAACAAAAAAACATCCAGTTCATTTTAATGCTATATATTTAACACATAATTTAGAACTCATACTTAGAGTGAATAACTCTTTTTTTTCGTTTTCTAATTTAAACCACTATAAAATTATGCCATTGACGAACATATAGAGCTAAGTAATAACTGTAACCTTAACTAAAGATTTATCTGCTAACATAGAAGAGAAATTTAAGAAAGATCCACTTAAAAGAAAGTCAACACACAAACATTTTTAAATGATTTATATTTAAGTATAACAGAATTCAAATTAAATATTTACTAATAGATTAAATTATACATATAAAATATCTTTTTTAAAAATAGTACCTACTAATGCTTTTTTTAAGTATAAATAATATAATTAGCAGTTACTCTGTGCCAGGCAGCATACATACTCTTTTTATCACCCTTAAAATATCCTATCAAGTAAATCCTATTATAATCCCATTTTAGAGATGAAGAATCTGGGCTCGTTCTCAAATTCTCTAAGTGAAGTGGGGGGGAGCAGAACAGCCAGTGGAGCGCCTAAGTCCCTTATCAGAAAAGGTGAACTCCTAATCATTAGGCTATGCTACCGACAAAGATGTTAATAAGAAGATATAATATATATCATTTTCCTCTTAGTCCTTCCCCACCTCTAAGATCATCTTGCACTTAACTAATACATAAATAGAAACTGTAATCACAACTACAATAGGAATTTGGCTTTAATGAATTTACCATATAAAGTTTCAATTAATGTAAAAATTCTTAAAAATCTATGATTTGTGAGTTTGCTTAAGGATATATTTGCATTACCCATTGTGAGGATGTTGGCATCTGCATTTCAATTCAAACTACTTATTTTCTTCTTGTCTCTGCATTTGCAGTAACACAGTAACTATTACACCTGTATTTCCTGGAGAAATATGGGCCCACAGAGAAACCCATTAGTGCTGATGGAAGTAAAAAGGAAGTGAAAGGTCTAAGAAAATTGTCATTCTTAAGTAGAAAATATAAGTTAGATAATGTGTAGAATGTTGAATTGAGCAGGGCCTCTCAGACCTCTGATGGAATGGGTTCATTTTATGCTCTATATAGAAACAAGAAAAGGAAATTTATTAAAATGTTTCAGGAAGTGTTCTAGCCAGTGCAAAAAAAATAACTTTTATGGGAGAAATTATATGCTATGATGGGGATCAGTGAAACTTGATTTTATAACCATTTTAGCTGCCCAGAATACAGTAAATTTTGTTTTCTTAAATTAAGTGTGGCTGATGTCACTAGGTTCCCTGGTTATTCCATAAATTGGGATTCTAAGTTTAGGATTTAATTTGTAAAGTCTCTATTTTTATGGAAATGGTAACATACATCCTTTCTGCATGTTTCTAGTGAATTGAAACTTACTGTCTATGAATTCAGTACTTTACAAAGAACGTGACTATTTTTTAAATTAAATCAGAAGCCAGACCTTTACTAGGTATCATATTCATTTTAGAAAACCTACCTCTGTGTTGAACCAGCCTTATATGAGAATTATTTAGAGATTTCTAGGTGTGACAGAGTTGTTCTAATGTTATTTAATGTATTTTTTCTGTTTACATACCTGTTTAATTTCTTTTGTGATATAACAATACAATCAAATAGCAATCTGTAGCGTCATTGCCAATTTCACATTTGCAGACAATATTGGTTGTACTGATATTATCAACTTGCTAACGTGAATCAAGCAACCAACTGAACCATTTAAATCAAATGCTATTGTTCTAAATAATAACAAAACACTTGTTCATACAATGCTATAGAAAATGTTCGGGATCAAATCCCCAGTGTCTTTATAATGAAGATATGTGTCTACTCTGTGGATTTTTCTTTTAGGTTACTATTAAACGCAGAGAGTTTATTTTACCACATTTCGCAAATTATTTAGGCCATAGTAAGCTTTCTACCAAGTAGGCAAAAAAGCTGTAATTTCAAAATATATGCCATTTACAAAAGAATGTGGCCAAGAGAGTTGAAATTACAGCCTCAAAAAAGTGAATGGTTAATCCACCTCTATCACAACCACGAATGGACAGATGGAAAATATCTTGAGCATCCTTTATTTATGAGGAACTATCAAACCATATTTAGCTTTTTTGTTTTTAACATCTGAATTGAATATACTGAGCATTAGTACTATTCTTATATCATTTAATGATCAATAGATGTTCTGATAATCTTTGGAGGTTCTCTTTATACTCTGAAAGCTTAGCATGTTCTATGAGATGCTCCTTTCTCCTTGTTGAGATTATATCTAAGTTTCTGTTACTTTCTACTTTTTTCCAAATTTTAGATTTCTAATATAAACTTCCATAAAACCAAAAAGTGGATCACAAAGACAACCATGTAATATTTCCAGCTTCCTATAACCACAAGTACTATTATTAAACTAATTATCTGATACTGATACAATAACCTATTCAATAGAATAATAATCTAGTCTCATTTTTTGACATAAATATCACTCTTTAACTTTTTCATTTTTAATAGAGACATGGCTTTTAATAGTAACAACTAATACTTACTATACAGTCAGTACAATTCTAAGTACTTTAAGCATATTAACTCAGTGAACTAAATTTGCAGAATTTAGTAACTAAGTCACTGGATCTTCACAACCAACATACAGTGGGGCCTTGACTTACGAGTGTCCCGACTAACGAGTTTTTCGAGATATGAGCCGCCTCTAGGCCAATTTTTTTAAAAATATATTTTATTGATTTTTTACAGAGAGGAAGGGAGAGAGATAGAGAATCAGAAACATCGATGAGAGAGAAACATCAATCAGCTGCCTCCTGCACATCTCCTACTGGGGATGTGCCCGCAACCAAGGTACATGCCCTTGACCGGAATCGAACCTGGGACCTTTCAGTCCACAGACCGACACTCTATCCACTGAGCCAAACCAGTTTCGGCTAGGCCGATTTTTTGCTTTGAGTTGCGAGCTAAAATTTGGGTTACGAGCCAGCTTCAGATACCCCATCGCTAGTTGGCGCAGCGAACGTCACAGTGAACGCCACAACATCAGCCCAGAATCATGTGTCTCACTCGTTCACTTTTTGATTTGACATACGAGTAATTTGAGTTACAAGCTCCGTCACGGAACGAATTAAACTCGTAAGTCAAGGCCCCACTGTATAAGCATTAGCATTGTCTTCACCATCATTATCAGATGGGTAAACTTGACTCAAGCCATACAGGTTTATGTAGTGAAACTCATATTTGAATACAGGAACCATAGTTTGGATCCTTGTGCTAACTGCTACTCTTAATTTTGCAACAAGAAAATAAAAACTCAATTATAAAATGAGGCAACTGCCAGTGAACCACAGTAGTGAGGACCACAGCTAACTGGAGAAAATATAATTTACTGAAAGGGGCAGCAGCTAAGCAGCTCCAGCTAACTGTAAGATAGAAATGTTGTCATTTTACCCTATTTACAAGCTAATAAACTAGCCAGTTAGTATTTCATGATTCTGCAAATACAGCGAGATTTCTGGGTCAGAGACAAAGAATTGTATTACTCAAGGCACAGCAAGCAGCATAATTATTAGCATATTTTTGTCAGTTCCCCTTCCTGTTTCATTAGGTTGTGTCCTGGCCCAGATTTAACATATGTGGTTTCTAAATGGTGCATGCGTAACTACTTATACAAAAGGAAACTATTCAGTCATTAAAGATCTCCACTTTGTACTCCTAAAATTGCATAAATGAAGTGACATTTTCCAGAAAGTCATGCCTTATAGATCCATAAATTTCAGACTTATTTACGATCAGCAACCCTGACGGACCAGGTAGGTTCTGCTGTGGCAGCTCTCCACAGCTGAGAACTCTGTCACTGGAAAATGCTGCTAGGTGATGCAAGGATGTTTGCTGTTAGCATGTTTACATGTTAATTGGAAGGAAATCACATATTCACGTTAATAGATGCAGAAAAAGCATGTGTCAAAACCCAATATCCATGCATGGCAAAAACTCTCAGCATACTAGAAATAAACAGGAGGTTCTTCAACTTGACAAAGAACATCTACAAAGATACCTACAGTTAACTTCATACATAATGGTGAAAAACTAAAAGCTTTTTCCCTAACATCAGGAACAAGAGATAAATGTTTCTACTCCCCACTCATTCATACTGTTTTCCACAGTGGGTGCACCAATCGGCATCCCCACCAATAGTGCACACCAACAGGCATAGCTAAGGAAATTAAAAAATAAAAGTAAGTAAAGGAATACTGATTGGGATGAAGGAAATAAAATTATCTTTGTTGGAACATACTTACCTATGTAAAATATCCCAGAGAATCAACAATAAAAATCTTCTGAAACTAACAAGTTATAATATAGCAAGGTTGCAAGATACAGAATTTAAATTTTAAAAAAATCTATTGCTTTCTCATAGATAAGGAGTGAACAACTGAATTAAAAATTAAAAACACAATGCTACTTACAATTACTTGCCAAAATGAACTACTTAGATACAACTATGTACAAGATCTCTACAAAGAAAAGTACGAAATTATAATGAAAGAAATCAAAGTTATTTATAGTAATAAAAATGTAATATGCAAAATAGACCCAATGGTCAAACAGCAGAACGACCTTCTGGACATCCTCCCGGATGACCTTCTGGATGAAGCCAGGGCAGGGCTGCAAGGAGCCGAGGCAGCTGGGGCTGCAAAGGCCTACTCTTGCATGAATTTCGTGCATAGTGCCTCTAGTAATAAATAAATAAAGAAGTATCCCAAATGAATGGATAAAAGGTTGTTAAGATTTTAATTTAATATTGTTAAGATTTTAATTTTTCCAAAATGATCTATAGATTGAATGCACTTCCAATCACAATCTCAGAACGGTATTTTATGGATATTGAAAAACTAATGCTAAAGTTTATATGGAAAAACAAAAGACCCAGAATAGCCCAGACAATACGGAAGAAGAACAAAGTCAGAGGAACAATGCTACCAGACCTTAATTATAATTGTCAGAGAAATGCAAATTAAAATCACAATGAGGTATCACTTCACACCTCACAGAATGGCGAGCATCAATAAATTCACAAATAACAAGTGTTGGTGGGGATTTGGAGAAAAGAGAACACTCGTGCACTGTTGGTGGGGATGAAGACTGATGCACCCACTATGGAAAACAATATGGAGGGGTTTTTTGTGTGTGTTTTTTTAATTAAAAAAGGAACTGCCTTATGGCCCAGTGACTCCACTACTGGGAACTTACTCAAAGAAACACAAAATGCTAATTCAAAAGAATATATGCACCCCTATCTGCATTGTAGCATTATTCACAATAACCAAGATATGAAAGCAACCCAAGTATCCATCAATAGATGAGTGGATAAAAATGCATGTATAGAGTAAAATATTACTTGGCCATTCAAAAATTATGAAATCTTATTATTTGTAACAGAATGGATAGACCTAGAGGGCATTATGCTCATTGAAATAAGTCAGTCAGAGAAAGACAAATACCATATGATTTCACTTCTATGTGGAATCTAAACAACAAAATAAAAGTACAAACAAAATTGAAACAGACTTATAGATACAAAGAGCAAACTAGTGGTTCCCAGAGGGGAGGGGGTTGGGTGACTGGATGAAAGAGGTGAAGGGATTAAGAAGATATGTTAAGTGTAGCATGGAAAATATAGTCAATAATAATATTGTGATAACTATGTATAATGCCGGGGGGATGCTGAAAATATCTATGGAAACAGTATGTAAAGAATATGATTGTTTAACCACTAAACTGTATACCTGAAAACAATAAAAAAATAAAATTGAAGGAAAAAAAAGAATGAGTTGAGGAACCACTATATGTTGAATTTAAATGTTTTTTTTCTGACTAGTTGTATGTTTTAATCTCTTAAATTTTAAAAAATTATTTTTATTGTTGAAAGTATTACAGATGCCCCCCCCCTTTTTTCCCATTTACACCTTCCACCCCACACCACTCTCCCAGGCTTTTACCACACTATTGTCTGTATCCATAGGTTATGCAAATACACTTAAAAATTCTTTGGTCAATCTCTTCATCAGTCTGTTCCATACTATGATGTCTCTGATCTATTTTGTCCATCAGTTTATTTTGTTCATTAGATTCCACATATGAGTGAGATCATGTGATACTTGTCTGTCTCTGACTGGCTTATTTCGCTTAGCATAATACTCTCCAGGTCTGTTCATGCTGTTTCAAAGGGTAAGAGATCCTTTTTACAGCTACATAATATTCCATTGTATAAATGTACCACAGCCTTTTTATCCACTCATCTACTGATAGGCACTTGGGTTGTTTCTATATCTTAGCTATTGTAAATGGCACTGCTATGAACATAGGGGTGCATATATTCTTTCTGATTGGTGTTTCGGGATTCTTAGGATATATTCCTAGAAATGGGATCAAATGGCAGTCCCATTTTTAATTTTTGAGGAAACTCGATACTGTCTTCCACAGTGGCTGCAGCAGTCTACATTCCCACCAGCAGTGCAGGAGGGTTCCCTTTTCTCCATATCCTCGCCAGCACTTGTCATTTATTGATTTGTTGATGATAGCCATTCTGACAGGTGTGAGGTGATACCTCATTGTCATTTTAATTTGCAATTCTCTGATGACCAGTGACTTTGAGCATTTTTTTCATATGTCTCTTGGCCATCTGTATGTCCACTTTGGAGAAGTGTCTGTTTAGGTATTACGCCCATTTTAAAAAATGGATTTTTTGTCTTCCTTTTGTTTAGTTGTATGAGTTCTTTATGTATTTTGGAAATTAACCCCTTGTCAGATATAGCATGGGCAATATGTTCTCCCATATAGAAGGTCACCTTTTTGTTTTGTTGATGGTTTCTTTTGCTGTGCAGAGGCTTTTTATTGATGTAGTCCCATTTGTTTATTTTCTCCTTTGTTTCCCTTGGCCTAGGGCAGTGGTCGGCAAACTGCAGCTCGCAAGCCACATGCGGCTCTTTGGCCCCTTGAATGTGGCTCTTCCACAAAATACCGACTTCTGCATATAGGCCACAAAGTTTCAATCGCACTGTACATGTGCGCCTGCACATGGTATTTTGTGGAAGAGCCACATTCAAGGGGCCAAAGAGCCGCATGTGGCTCGCAAGCCGCAGTTTGCCGACCACTGGCCTAGGGGATATGTCAGCAAACATATTGATATGAGATATGTCTGAGACTTTGTAGCCTATGGTTTCTTCTAGGATTGTTATGGTTTCATGACTTACATTTAAGTCTTTTATCCATTTTGAGTTTATTATTATGTATGGTGTAAGTTGTATCCTATATAATAAAAGCCTAATATGCTAAGTGTCCAGTCATCCAGTTGGCCGTTCAACCAATCAAAGTGTAATATGCTAATGATATGCTAAGGTAGCTCAACCGCTCATTATGACATGCACTGACCACCAGGGGGCTGTTGACCAGTTGGCCAGTCACTATGATGTGTACTGACCACCGGGGCCAGATGCTCCAAACAGTAGGTTTGCTTGCTGCTGGGGTCCGGTCAATCAGAACTGAGCGCAACAGGCAGGACAGGCCCTGAAGTCCTCCCATGGTCCCTTCCCATCTGGCCAACCTTCCATGTCCCACCCCAGTCTCAGTCATGCACTGGTGCGGTCCCTCAGCCTGGCCTGTGCCCTCTTGCAATCAGGACCCCATGGGGGATGTCAGACAGCTGGTTTCAGCCAGACGGTGGAACGATCAGTCGCTATGATGCGCACTGACCACCAGAGGGCAGACACTCAATGCAGGAGCTTCCCCTTGGTGGTCAGTACACTCCCACAGGGGTAGCACCACTCAGCCAGAAGCCAGGCTCACGGGCTCTCCCACCTCCATGGCAGCAGTAAGGATGTCTGACTGACGGTCAGTCAAACATCCCCCAAGGGCTCCCAGACTGCAAGAGGACATATGCCTGGCTGAGTGACCCTTCCCCTCTGAGTGCATGAATTTCATGCACTGAGCCTCTAGTTTTTAAATAAACATAAACACTTGATTCCTTTATAAAAATAAAAAATAAGTTAATATTGTCAATGCATCAAAAAAAGACTAACTATAATGCTAGTGATAAAGACAATGTGAAATTGGCAAATTACAGATCAACGGAACAGAACAGAGCCTCAAAATTGACCCACACAAATAGAAACTACTGATCTTTGCGAAAGGAATGAAGACAATTCAAGGAAAAAGGATAATCTTTTCAACAAATGATGTTGGAACAAGTAAACATCCACATGCAAAAAACAAAAGCAATCTAGACAGAGACCATACATCTTTTACAAAAACTAACTTGAAATGGATCATAGACCTTAATGTGAAAAAAAAAAACACTATACAACTTCTAGAAAATAATATAGGAAGAAAATTGAGGTGATCATGCATTTGGCAATAATTTTAGACAACACCTACAGCACAATCTATGAGAAAAAAATGATAAATACTCTCTGTACTTACAGCACAATTTTCCTGTAAACATCTAAAGCTGCTCTAAAAATATAAAATCCTTATTTTAAAAAAAGGCAAGGAGAATAGTCTGGCTGATAGTGTATGGCATACACAACAAAGAATAGTATTAGGTCAAACCATATGAAATTGCCAATATTCAACCACTGTTGACCTACAGGATTTGTAATCCAATATGGTTCAACCTGAATTGTTTATGAGGTCAGAGACCAGATTGTTTGGGGGAAAGAATGGAAGAAAAAGCATGTTATTTATTTCAGATAACAGTCCTCACAGGCACTCCTGACAAAATAAAAGTCCACTGAGTGCTGTCATGGCATGGATATAGTGTCTTGTATGAAAATCATTAATGTCAGATTGTTTAAGGTTTTCTTCTCCTTGCAAGATATGGGTTTCTTCAAAGATGTTCTTTTCCTCTTTTTCTGTTCTTTTTTTCCCCTTTCTCTCTTTTTCTATCTCTTTTTCCCTCCTTCCCTCCCTCTCTCCATCCCTCCCTCACTTCCTTCCTTCCTTTCTTTCTTTCCTTTATTACATCAAAGGCATTGGACTCAAATGTTGTTTCCCATTCATATTTTGACCCATACTTAGGACACTAAAAGTTGATTAGAAGTTCTCTGGGGGTAGCTGGGGCTTGTCAACCTAATTTGTGAACTTGTGTCCATGGTGATATAGCTCAGACATTTCCTTAGCAAAACCTTGATGTTAGTACCTTTAAGTTGCTTTTGTTTTTGCTGTTTCTTTAATATTAATCTGTAATGCAGAAAAGAACCTTCTAATTGCCTGCCTAAAAGTTCAAATCTTAGATGCCGACCTTGTAGAAGTAAGCTGAGAGAAGAAGGCAGTTAGTCTTAAGATGCAGTAAATATTTATTCACTTACTCCCTCTCCCCTCTATTGTATGACTCCACCCCTTTTAACACATTCAGTGGTTGGCAAATATTTTTATTTCTTAACAATTTTTAAATCATGACAGTAAATCATTTATTAGTTAGCTAAGGTTGGTTTTTCCCTACTAGATGAAATATATCAGAATGGTAATATATTGCACTTAGATTTATAAATTGATATTTACTTTTTCTCTAAAATTATTTAATACTAGAGGCCTGGTGTACAAAATTTGTGCATGGGGGGGGGGGGGGAGTCCCCTCAACCCAGCCTGCCCCTTCTCCAATCCAGAACCCCTTGAGGGATGTCCGACTGCCGGTTTAGGCCCGATCCCAGGACCACTGGCTCCTAATTGCTCACCTGCCTGCCTGTCTGGTTGCCCCTAACTGTCCCCCTCTGCCAGCCTGATCAACCCCAACTGCCCCCCTCACTGGCCTAGTCACCCCTCACTGCCCCTCCTGCCAGCCTAATTGCCCCCAATTGCCCCCCCCCCCCGCCGGCCTGGTCACGTCTTACTGCCCCCCCTGCTGGCCTGGTCACCCCCAACTGCCCCCTCTAACGGCCTGGTCACCCCCAATGCCCCCCCTGCTGGCCTGGTCACCCCTCACAGCCTCCCCCCCACTGGCCTGGTTACCCCACGCAGCCTACTATTCAGTTGTTTGGTCATCCCTCACTAACCTCCCTGCCGGTCTGGTCACCCCACACAGCCTGCTTGTTCAGTCATTTGGTCGTCCCTCACTAACCCCTCTGCCGGCCTGGTTGTAGGCAGCCATCTTTTGATGGCATGAGGGTTAATTTGCATATTACCTCTTTATTATATAGGACTAGTGGCCTGGTGCACAAAAATTTGTGCACTTGGGGGGCATCCCTCAGCCCAGCCTGCCCCCTCTAACAGTCTGGGAGCCCTCACAGGATGTCCTACTGATGTCCCTGTGGGGAGTGGGCCTAAGCCACAGTGTGGCCTCCCTCTGTGGAAGGAAACTGGCCAATCAGGTATATAGATACTTTCGGAAGGCAGCACAGACTCCTTCCTTATTTCTTTCCTCTGTGGTTGGAGAATAGGGTACTAAAAGGTGGAGACAGAACTGTGGCCGGGCCTGGGGCTCTTGTAGGCAGCAGAAAGAAGGAGAGGGCTGGGGAAAGTCTAGACATGGTTTTCTTCAATTGTCCTCCCTTCCTCCAGGCCCCTCACTCTGTTCTTTCCTTGTCATGGTGGATGCTTGGGCCCCGGACTGACAGGAGCCCAGCGATGGTGGAGTTCAGCCCTCTCACTTCTCAGCTGAACATATAACTGCCTCACATTCCAAGTGGAGCTGTTTTCAAGTGGCTAAAGTGCTGGCAATTCATGCTTCCTGGCCTTTCCTCTCTGGGGCTTCCACCATGTGTCAGTTGCAAACTTCACTGAAACACCGAAGCAACTCTGCCCTGGTACTTCTGCACCAGCCCCTGCACTCTTCCTTGAGGTCTCTGGGTCTACAGTCTGAGCTCAGGGAGGTCACCCAGAGCCCGTTGCCCTGGACAGGTGGGGCAGGGGGGCTAGCTTGAAGAGCTGGAGGAAGATGGCAGAGTAAGAGTTGGTATGAACCAGCGCCTGCTTAGCCAGACTTCCTAAGCTCCCCACTGGGCCCAGGCAGGCCCCTTCCCCACACCAGGAGGATCCCAGTTGAGGTCCCCTCCCTGCACCCAGCGCTCTCCTCCCTGTTCTACCACTGGGGGAAGGGAGCAGCTCACCTGCTCTGGACCCTGCCAACCTGGCAGGCTGAGGCACAGGAGGTGCAGCCTAGGGTGCTGGTGGCTGCAAGCCTTCTCCCCCACCCTGAAGCGTGGGGCGGGGTTGCAGCAGCTCACAGCCATCCCTTGGCACCATGCACGGAGAAACCGCTCTCCACTGGGCCACCATCCACCTGAGACCTGTGGGGGTTGGGGTGGCCTCAATGGGCTCCCACTGGCCCCACTAAAGCCAGTCTCAGCTTAGCCGGCCACCCCCTGTACATGCCCCACGGGCCTCATCACCCTCATGAGTCGCCATGGTCCGGTCGTCCCATCCCAGGAAGTGGCCATCCTGATCACCATGGCTCACTCCCCGGTGCAGTTGGGCCTGCCCAGCAAGCATGTAGGCAGGAGCTGGGCCTCTGAGGGGAAGGAGGATGGATGCCCCGGCCAGGGTAGAAGTGGGGAACTTGGCGGTGTAAACACAGCTCACCCCCACGTTGTGCCAGCCCCTCGTGCTGCATTCCCAAACCCCTGGGTGCCCCTGCCCAGCACTGCTCTCGGGCCTGGGGTGGGGGTGAGGGATGTGGAGCACCATCCTGAAGGCAGCCCTTACTGGCTTGGAATCACAGTGGTCAATCAGGGAGGGATGCGGGATGCAAAATTCCACCTCTCTCTCTCTTTCTCTCTCTCTCTCTCTCTCTCTCTCTCTCTCTCTCTCAGTGGGCCCCATGTCTCCGGTGGGTGGGTGAGGGCTCTGGCGAGGCAATGGGCACCGTTTGCATTTGCCCCCGCCTGCCCCCAGATCGCATTGGGACATGTCTCCAGTGGGCAGGTGAGGGCTCCGGCAAGGCGATCTGCACTGCTTGCCTTCGCCCCAGCCCCGGCTCATTGGGACGTGTCTCTGGTGGGCGGGCAAGGGCTCTGGCAAGGCAATGGGCACTGCTTGCCTTGCCCCAGCCCCCACCCGCCCCCAGATCACATTGGGATGTGTCTGCAGTGGGCAGGCAGGGCTCCAGCGAGGCGATCAGCACCACTTGCCTTCGCCCCAGCCCCCGCCAGCTCCGTGTTGTGTCTTGTCTCTGGTAGGCGGGCTAAGCGATCGGCAAACGCTTGCCTTGGCCCCAGCCCCCACCGAACCCAGATCGCACACGGGGGTGGGCCCTGTGTCTCCGGTGGGCAGGGGAGGGCTCCAGTGCAGTGATCAGCACCGCTTGCCTTGGCCCCAGCCCCCGGCAGCCCCCATGACAAACGGGGGGCCTGGATGGTGGCTTACACTGTCCTACCCTGCCTTCAATATGCAAATTAGCCACCATCTTTGTTGGCGGTTAACCGCCATCTTGGCTGGCAGTTAATTTGCATATCGCCCTGATTAGCCAATGGGAAGGGTAGCAGTCATACGCTAATTACCATGTTTCTCTTTTATTAGATAGGACTAGAGGCCTGGTGCATGGATTCATGCACTGGTGTGGTCCCTCAGCCCAGCCTGCTCCCTCTCACAATCCGGGACCCCTCAAGGGATGTAGTAGTGAGTGAAGCGGCAGGTGGCCAGGGCACCACTCTCACTCATCCAGCCCCGCTGTGCCTGCTGCTGCTCAGTAGCGCTACCACAGAGGTGGGAAAGGCTCGCACTGCCACTGCTGCATTCACCAGCCGTGAGCCCAGGGTCTGGTGCCCTGTCAGCTGAGCGGCGCTCCCACTATGGAAGCGCAGCGACATCCAGGGGGCAGCTGCTGCACTGAGCGTCTGCACCCTAGTGGTCAGTGCACATCATAGCTACCGGCCAGTTGGGCAGTTGGCTGGTATATACTAGAGGCCCGGTGCACAAAAATGTGTGCACTCGGGGGGGAGGGGGGCCCCTCAGCCCGTCCTATGCCCTCTCGCAGTCTGGGACCCCTCAGGAGATAATGACCTGCTGGCTTAGGCCTGCTCCTGGGTGGCAGAAGGCAGGCCCAATCCCTAGGTGCAGCCCCTGGTCGGGCTCAGAACAGGGCCGATTGGGGAGCTGGGGAGCAGCCCCCTGTCATGCACAGAGCAGGGCGGATCAGGAGGTTGCGATGCCACCCCTAGTCACGCTCAGGGTAGGGCCGATTGGGGGGTTGGGGCACCACCCCCTGTCACACTCAAGGCAGGGTCGATAGGGAAGTTGCGGCATCACCCCCTGTCACGCACAGAGCAGGGCTGATCAGGGGGTTGGGGCGCTGCACCCTATCACACACAGAGCCACAGGGCGATCAGGGGGTTGGGGCGCCTTACCCTGTCATGAACAGAGCAGGGCAGATAGGGAGGTTGTGGCCCCACCCCCTGTCACACACAGAGTTGCAGGGCAATCAGGGGGTTTGGGTGCTGCCCCCTGTCATGCTGATCCCGGTGCCAGGAGGCATATTACCCTTTTACTATATAGAATAGAGGCCTGGTGCACAGGTGGGGGCTGGCTGGTTTACCCTGAAGGGTGTCCTGGATCAGGGTGGGGGTTCCCACTGGGGTGCCTGGCCAGTCTGGCTGAGGGGCTGAGGGCTGTTTTCAGGCTGGCGGGTGACTGAAGCTCCCAACCGCTCGTTTTTTTCTTTTTCTTTTTTATTCTGGGCTAGCTTTAGCTCTGAGGCCTCGCTGCTGAAAGCAGGTTTCTAGCCTTTACCTTCTGTATTTGATACAATGTTGTGGTCCGGCTGGCTGAAGCCTGGCTGACTAACACAGGTTTCTGGGGTTTTGTTTAGCTTCTATATTTGCAACATAGTTGCTTAGAGTTGCAGCTGAGAGGCCGGCAAGTCAGGCGGGGAATGTTGGAGTCCACCATCAGTGGAGCAAGCAAGCCTCCCTGTTCGCTTCAGTGCATGGCTGCCGGCCGCCATCTTGGCTGGCAGTTAATTTGCATATTGCCCTGAGTAACCAATGGGAAGGGTAGCGGCTGTACGGCTAATTACCATGTTTCTCTTTTATTAGATTAGATAGACTAGAGGTCTGATGCATGAAATTCATGCAAGAGTAGGCTTTCCTTCCCCCAGCTGCCGGCACTGGCTTCCCTCTGGCACCTGGGACCCAGGCTTCCCTCACAGCCCCGGCTTCATCCAGAAGGTTGTGTGGAAGGATGTCCGGTCTAATTAGTATATTATGCTTTTATTATTATAGATGACTAATTTTCTAAATGAAAATTTTCTTTTCTCTCTAATTACATACTTAACATTGTAATATGATTTTTAATTTAAGTCCAGAAAAAAGAGTAAAAATGAAAGTATGTGCCCAGAATCTTGAGATTCTCAGACTTTTTCTTCCAATTGTGTATGAGGAGTGGAAAAGAAATTTGGAGGTGAGTCTGCCTCTTAAAAAATTTGTAGTAACAAAGCCAGGATTCATAAGGGATCATTTGAATATATTATAACATGTATATCACAGGTAAAGAAAAAATTGGTATATGTTCTGAAATTAATTTTTAATTATGTGCTGTATTTTTATCCCCCAATTCTGTTGTGAATACCTAGAGATTAATCTTCTCATGAATGCTACAGTGTACCAAGCTTAACTCTTTGTGTGCTATATTCGTTTAACAAAAGAATAAAATTAGAGAGCATATTAAAGAATTAAATTAGTCCCAAATTTTATGATCCAAAAGCAATCTTCTTATGATATATACATAATCATTAACCTGTTCAAGTTAGAAATCTATAACTTCTAGATTTAACTTGTAACCTTTATTGAAGTATTAGGATATAATTTGAATAAATATTCACTTAACACCCAAATGAGGAAAATCTTTAATAAATTTCTAAAAGTTAGGTTAGCCAAAATATTGAAATTAAGCATTTTGAAAATTTGCTTGTTTATTTGCTATTTGTACCAAGGTATTAAGTAGATTATATAAAATATAATTGGAATTATAAATATTCATAAAGATATTAAAATAATTAAGTTCAATTAGGGCAAGGGCACATT
Source organism: Myotis yumanensis (assembly GCF_028538775.1). Classification (NCBI taxonomy): domain Eukaryota; kingdom Metazoa; phylum Chordata; class Mammalia; order Chiroptera; family Vespertilionidae; genus Myotis; species Myotis yumanensis. The sequence goes on along the minus strand of NW_027223752.1, from coordinate 173,909,769 downwards.
AAGAAAATAAATGTAGAACCATGTCTGTTGCTTGGTGTAAAAGAAAGACAAAAATTCTTTTTAGTTGAAATTCTTTAAGTGTGGCCTGGAAATTACTCTAAAAGTAGATAAAGGTTTCTTTCAAACATCTGAAGGACTGTAATAAATAAATAATAAATAATAGAAAAATGCTAGATTTCCAATAAAATAAAACAATTCAGATTTTCTTGAAAATTACAATGATGCCAATGTTTTTCATAAGACAATGTAAAGTCTGATTTATAACTAAGAGATATTCTATTATTTAAGAATGAAAGCCATATATGTCTCTGATCTTTCAGTGGTCAACTAAAATGACTGAATATACATAAATGAAGAGAGTAATAATCTTATGAATAGTGAAGAAAATAAGGATTTAATATTACAGAATAAACTGTCATTATATTTCCTAATTCAACAAATAATCATTAGCTATTATACCACAGAAAATATATCTTAAGATCTTTCACTCTGGACAGAGATCAGATGTGTGTGTGTGTGTGTGTGTGTGTGTGTATGATATTTAGAGATTGATAAAAAATAAATCATCAACCTTATCAATTCATCTATTTCTACTACAGAACTCCTATATAATAAAAGCCTAATCTGCTATGTGTCCGACTGTTCATTCGACTATTCGACCAGTCGCTATGACGCACACTGACCCTCAGGGGACAGACGCTCTGACCAGTAGGTTAGCTTGCTGCTGGGGTCCAGGCAATCGGGACTAGGCAAGACGGGCCAGACATGCCCTGGAGCCCTCCCGTGGTCCCCCTCCATACCCGATTGTGCACCAGTGGGGTCCCTCGGCCTGGCCTGCACTCTTTCACAATCTGGGACCCCTCGGGAGATGTCCACAGGCCAGGCTGAGAGGCTTCTAGTAAAACATTATTTTAAGGCTCGGCTGCTAATTTGTGCAGCACTGAGCTCTATACTTTCCTTTCAAAACAAGCTAAATAAACAGCTTTTACACACAATGGAATATGTTGGATATTGATTTTACTTTTCTAGTCCACTTTTTGGCCACCACAAAGGAAGTAATACAAGATTGAGAGCAAAGCATCTGAGAATTTAAAATAAATGACATGGTGTTTTTTGTTTGTTTGTTTTGTTTTGTTGTTGTTGTTTTTTAAATATATTTTTATTGATTTCAAAGAAGAAGGGAGAGGGGGAGTCAGAAACATCAATGATGAGAGAGAATCGTTGATCAGCTGCCTTTTGCACACCTCCCACTGGGGATAAAGCCAGCAACCCAGGCATGTGCCCTTGACCGGAATCAAACCTGGGACCCTTCAGTCCGTAGGCCGACACTCTATCCACTAAGCCAAACCAGCTAGGGCTTTCTTTTATTAAAAAAAAAAATGAAATTCTTTGTATTCATAGAAAACTATATTCCTGTTTTTCTTTTTATCACATTAAGAAACTGATAAATATTTTGATAAAATATAAAGCAGTATGTGTCACACATAAAAAAAACACATCCTATTTAACACTGTTGTTTATATAGGAAAAGTACATTTAGGAGACTTACTTCTCTCTCTTCTTCTCTCTCAAGTGTAATGTTTATTATTGCAAAGGGGAAATGTTGCAATAATTGATGGTGGTTGTGATACTTACTATTTTATATAGAAAAACAATTAGTAACTTTCAAATAGAAAAGTAGATAGACAGTAATTAGGAATACAAAAGTAACACCACTTTTACAAGGTGAATAAGATCATCGCCTTTATCTAACTAAATTAGAATAATTGATTTTTTTACTTTTTACTGACAACAGCTATTCAAAATATATTTCAAATTCATGATAATTAGGCTTGACCTACCATATCAGAGTCAATTATGAAGAAAATATTTTTCAGGCCATAAATTGACTACATTACAAAATTTTAACACCACCAATACAGAAAAAAGATAGAAGATGGCCTATTCTAATTCTCAGGGCAAAATTATGAATCCATTTGGGCACATCAGGACTAACCACCAAGAGTAGTCAATAGGTAGTCCCATTTCCATTTTTAAAAGGACCAACTTTGATGTGTAATGATTATACAAACTGATATAGATTATCTTCCCCAGGGTCTACTATTTGTAACCTATGTTGAAGAAACCAACCATTTAATATCTCTCTCCATAAAATACCTGGTGAGCAGAGAGCTCACTTGAAGGAAGAAAGAGTTTAAGGTACCCTAGCTTATTAAAACAACCCTCATGGCATTTGTTCATACATGTGGCTATTCATTTATATGATCTCAATATTTCATTCTTCCAACTTCTAGAGCTAAACAAAGATGCTAAGGGGAAAAACAATGATCAAGGAAAATAGCATAACTGGGACTCTAAAAACTGTGAATGAAAAGATATATTCTTTTGTAGCCATACCCTCTCTTCTTCTAGAGTAGAACTACTTACTGATCAGGAACATAAGTAGGTCAATATCAATTGCCTCAGGAATGACTAGGTCAACATCAATGACAGAATCAGTGAAGAGGAAACATTACTGCACTAAGGTGCCCATCTCTAGTCAGAATGTGTTAGCACAGGAAAGGCTAAGGGAAGGAACACACTGAACATTCAAAAGCATCATCCTTGGAACCAGGAGGATCAGGAGAAAGAGAGGGCCAGAGGGAGTACATTTTGGCATTTATCATGAAATAAATTTTTTATTGTCAAAAAGAACAATCTCTGACTTTCTTGGAGAAGAAAATACATAGTTGATATTTCTAATAAGCTTACTGCTGGAAATTCAAATTTTCCTTATTACCTTTATTATTACTGACTCTCCTCTAACAATTCTAATCAACAAACCTCAACTTATAAACCAATGTTTATTTATTTATATAAAAATGTAAACGTGAGTTATAATAACCAGAGATAAGAATTTGGTAATTGTTTATAAAAAATATTTTCTTTGGTTGCAAGCATAGTTCTTTATCAAAATGTTAAAATACCAATTTTAACAAATAATAAAATTTCTAAATTGTAATCAGAACAGAGTAGAAAAACACAATTTTCATGTGGGTAAGATTTTCCATGCCTTTATAGCTCAAACTAAAATTATGTTTTATGTAAAAGCTTTTTTTCGTAATAAAAATAGTGATGTCATAGATAAGTTTTTACAAAAACTGAATGTATTTCAATGTAACCCATTGAAATAATACTGTTTTAAATTAAAAATAGGTTAAATGGATATGAGCCTGATTCCTTTCCACTCTCCCAATTTTTGATATTGTTACATTCAAGTTATCAACCAATGCCACTGCAAAAATCATAGTACTCTATTGTCTATGTAAAATATCATGTGTTTAAATAATATTTAATACAGGTAATTCCATAAATAAGTTCTGTATTAAATTGAGTATACATATATAGGAAAGCAATGAAAATGTTTGCAGTTATAACAACTAGCATGGGCAGAACTTAGTTTTTTCCTTGACAGTACTACCTCATGTAAGATATAAGTTTTAATTATCCTCTCTTTCTGTAAATTATCAATAGCTAAAGTTATTCTTTTGGTAAAAAACAGTGATTCTTACAGTTCCCTTTGAGTATATTATGAAAACTACTGACAGGAAAATGCACAAATGTATGAGCAAACAATATTTTTCTTTTCTCTTAAAGGGTTTATGGATACCATGAAAATAATTCATAATATATCTTTCTAGGTTGAAACTAGTCCTTAAGGTGCAAAGATTCATCTCTATTCCAATGTAATAACTAGTAACACAATTAACCTTAATCCTCTCAGCACATCATAGAGCTGAGCATACCTTTGATAGGCATCTCAAGAACTAATACAATAGGCTGAAAACAGATTTTCCAGGACAGACCTTCACAGTCTTCCAAAACTTAGTGATTGAGGAAGTTCATAGGAATATCAAGAGCTCTATAAGCAGAAAGGAAGGGGGGAAATTAAACTAAGGTTGTAGTCCAGGGAGACTCAAAGACCTTTTTATGCAATGGCAAATGACAAGTAGCTTTTAAGCATTCACTTTGGGGTTTTAAAGTAATGTGCCATGACCTTTACAATTGAAGTGCAAAACTGATTTCTGCAAGAAAAGTTTAAGTCACATTTCCAAAGGATATGAATTACTATCCCACAAACTTTAAAACTAAGGCATAAAATTGAGTTTTTAAAAGCAGAATTTTAAGGCACACTTAAAAATAAATATATTTTATAGGTACAACCATATATTTTCTACAAAGATAATGTGAGCATTTGAAAGTGAAAATAGAAACTAACCATCAATAAAACCTATATACTTTAAATCAACCTTGTAATTCTCTATTAGCAATTTATCAAAAAAGAAAATAATATTTTTAAATATTAAAATTTAGAACTGTGGGGGGAGAGAAGAGCTAAACCAAAGAACTTATATACTGATATGCATAGCCCATGGACATGGGCAGTAGGATAGTGAAGACCTGGGGAGTGGGTAGGGGCTGGGAGGTGGGGGATAAACGGGGGACTATAGGAGATATCTGTAATACTATCAACAGTAAAAAAAATACATTTAAAAAGAAAAGAACTGAAGTTTGCTTAATTTCTATTAATATGTAACAGTACACTTCTCAGAAATCTTGAGTGTCTATCTACAGTGAAGAAAACAAAAACTCTGCATATTGTTTAACATAGTCACCAAGATACATTGTAATCAAATTATCTAAAGTCAGACACAAAGAGAGAATTTTGAACAAAGCAAGAGAAAAGTGACTTGTCATGTACAAGAAAACATTACAAAAGTACCAGTGGATTTTTCATCAGAAACCTTGCAGGCCCGAAGGGAGTGGGATAATATATTTGAAGTGCTGAAAGAAAAACCTGATGATATTTTGGAGAGAAAAAAAAAACTGGTAAAGTGGGAAAAACCAGTTTCCCTATCCCCCCGTACAAAAAACAATGATATGACAGTAATCCACAAGAAAAAAAACCCACAACAACATAGCTCTGGGGGACCTCTATCGTCTACTTAGGAAGCTTTAGTAGCACAGTGGAACAAAGAGCTGAGAATAATTGCACAAGAAGAGACAAAAGACAACAATGGTGCCTGCATCATCCTATCACCCAGATGGCATTGTTCAGCACCAAGAAGGAATTTCAAGCTAGAGAGAGTAGAACAGGAAAGGAAGAGTGGATGCGTGACCAGCTTCTCCAGCGTCTCCCAGCTTGGCAGAAAGTTTGGTTTCATCCCACCCAGTCTGACAAATTGGAGATGTATAAAGCTGTCTAAAATCAAGGAAGAAAATCAGAAGCTATTATTAGAAAACTAAAGGCCCAATGCACTAAATTCATGCAAGAGTAGGCCCTCCTTCCTCCAGCTGTTGGCAAAGGCTTCCTGCTCGCAGCCCTGGCTTCATCCAGAAAGTCATCTGGAAGGATGTCCAGTCTAATTAGCATATTACACTTTTATTATTATAGACTAGAGGCCCGGTGCACGAAATTCATGCACTGGGGAGGGGTGTCCTTCAACCTAGTCTGCACCCTCTCCAAACTGGGACCCCTCAGGGTAATGTCCAACTGCTGGTTTAGGTCCCATCCCACAAAACAGCAGTCGGACATCCCTCTCACAATCTGGGACTACTGGCTCCCAACTGCTCGCCTGCCTGCCTACCTTATTGCCCCTAACTGTGTCTGCATGCCAGCCTGATCACCCCCTAACCACTCCCCTGCAGGCCTGTTCGCCCCCAACTGCCCTCCCCTGCCAGCCATCTTGTGGCGCCATCTTGTGACAACATGGGGGTGGCCATCTTATGCAAGGGTGTGATGGTCAATTTGCATATTACCTCTTCATTATATAGGATATGCAGTAGGAGCAACTGTAGTTCACAAAGGCTGATCTGCAGCCAGCCTCACCATTTCACCACTGATGAAGCCAATGTCCAGCACAGCCACACAACCTTTCCTTGCAGAGCTCACCAGCTTTCACCCCACAGGTAAGCATTTCACAATCTATATGACCACAAAATCATCATGTTATACACCTTAAACTTATATAATGTTATATATCAATCACTTCTCAATAAAATATAAAAATATATTAAAAATAAATAGTATTATAGAACTTCAATCAACTTCAGTAGAATTTGCTTTATTAAAGGGAGTGCATTTAAATTTTTCTGTAATATTTAAATAAAGGATTTTTAAAGTTAAATTTATTAAAGTTGTATTTAACTATTTTAAAAAACTATTCTCATATAATCAACAATTTTAAATTCTAGGAAAAACTGCAGTCTTATATAATACTGAAAAATGCACGATTTTGGTCAGAGACTTACTCAACAAGAGAATTTGAATCAATCAATAAAACCCACTGTTGACCCAGTGATCCCACTTCTAGGAATATATCCCAAGAAACTAGAAACACCAATCAGAAAGGATATATGCACCCCTATGTTCATAGCAGCACAATTCACCATAGCTAAGATTTGGAAACAGCCTAAGTGCCCATCAGCAGATGAGTGGATTAAAAAGCTATGGTGCATCTACACAATTGAATACTATGCTGCTGTAAAAAAAAAAAAAAAAGAATTCTTATCATTTGCAACAACATGAATGGACCTGGAGAGCATTATGCTAAGCAAAATAAGCCAGTCAGAGAAGGATAAGTATAACATGATCTCACTCATCTACACTAATAAAAGACAAACATGCAAATTGACTGTACCTTCACTATGCCTTAAGCCACACCCACCAGCCAATCAGAGCGACTATATGCAAATTAACCCAACCAAGATGGCGGCCGGCAGCCATGGAGCTGAAGCAAGCAGGAGGCTTGGTTGCCCCAGTGATGGAGGAAACCAAGCTTCCCGCCTGCCACGGCCGGCTCTGAGCTCCACTCAAGGCAACAAAGTTTCAATTATAGAAGATAAATAAACCCCAGATACCTGCTTTCAGCCGACCATGGCCACGGAGCTGGAGCAAGCAGGAGGCTTGGGTTGCCCCTGGCAATGGAGGAAGTCAAGCTTCCGGCCCGTCCTGGCCGGCTCTAAGCTCCACTCAAGGCTACAAAGTTTCAATTATAGAAGGTAAATAAATCCCAGAATAAAAAAAAATTAAAAAAGGAGAGGCTGGGAGCTTCCATCACCAGGGGGCTTGGCCAGCCTGAAAATGGCCCTCAGCCCCTCACCCAGACTGGCCAGGCACCCCAGTGGGGACCCCTACCCTAAAGAGGGTGTGGCCAGCCTGAAAACCTCCATCAGCCCCTCACCCAGGCTGGCCAGGCACCCCAGTGGGGACCCCAACCCTGAAGGGGGTGTGACCAGCTGCACGCAGCCATCAGCCCCTCACCCAGGCTGGCCAGGCACCCCAGCGGGACCCCCACCCTGATCTAGGACACCCTTTAGGGCAAACCAGCCGGCTCCACCCATGCACCAGGCCTCTATCCTATAAAATAAAAGGGTAATATGCAAATTGACTCTAACAGCAGAACGACTGGGAATGACTGGTCACTTTGACACACACTGACCACCAGGGGGCAGATGCTCAATGCAGGAGCTGTCCCCTGGTGGTCAGTGTGCTCCCATAGGGGGAGCTCTGCTCAGCTACAAGCCAGGCTGATGGCTGCTAGTACAGTGGTGGTGGCGGGAGCCTCTCCCACCTCCTCAGCAGCACTAAGGATGTCCGACTGTAGCTTAGGCCTGCTCCTCGCTGGCAAGTGGGCATCCCCCAAGGGCTTTCGGGCTGCCAGAGGGATGTCTGACTGCAAGCTTTGGCCCGATTCCCCAGGGAGCAGGCCTAAGCCAGCAGGTGGACATTCTTTGAGGGGTCCCAGACTGAGAGAGGGCAGAGGCCAGGCTGAGGGACCCCCCCGAGTGCACAAATTTTTGTGCACCGGGCCTCTAGTTGTAGAATATAATGAACAAAATAAACTGATGAACAAAAATAGATCCAGAGACATAGATACATAAACAGACCATCAAACCTCAGAGGGAAGGTGGGGTGGGGGGCGGGGGTGGGCGACGAAGGGGAGGAAGAGATCCACCAAAGAACTTGTATGGATATATAGAAGCATAACCAATGGACACAGACAGTATGGGGGTGAGGGCATGTGCTGGGAGTGGGAGTGGCTGTGGAGAGGTTAAAAAGGAGACGTATGTAATACTTTCAACAATAAATAATTTAAACTAAAAAATATATCCACTGCTATTTTTTTGTTGTTGTTGTTAATCCTCACCCAAGGATATTTTTCCATTGATTCCTAGAGATAGTGGAAGGGAGGGAGGGAGACAGAGAAAAAGAAACATCGAACCAGGGTCAGGAATGAGCCTGCAACCAAGGTATGTGTCCTTAACCAGAATCAAATCCGGAACCCTTTAGTACACAGGCCAATGATCTATCCACTAAGCGAAACCAGTCAGGGCCCACTGCTATTTTAAAAGAACATATATATTCTTCCCACTGAGAACTAAATCAATGAGTAAATCTTTATTTCTAGGTAAAGATTAGTGATTTAGTCATACAATAAAAATCCTAGAAATATTCATTTTGTTAATTTCTACAATAACATTTATTGGTATACTGCTATGTGTTAGGTTCTGTGATTGAAACCCTAATCATATAAAGCTAAATGAGTCCTTGCCCTCATGGAGCTCAGAATTCACTATTGGGAGTTCTTGATGAGAACCATAAGTGAGCTTTTGTGGATTGATAATCCATCTAAAATTGTATGCACAGTTTTTATTATAAGCATACATGCATTTTCCCACAAATTAAATTTCCCTAGCTTTCAATAGACATTTTAAAGGGTTCATGATAGTCACCCAATAAATATCTACAACTAGAAGAAACAAAAAAGAAACAGATTAGCTTGTAATCCTATATAATAAAAGGGTAATATGAAAATCAACTGAACAGCAGAACAACCGGATTGTCTGTGGCCCCTCACCCCAGCCCGCCCCACCCCAGAGCAGGCACCCCCACCCCACTTGGGGGTGGGACTAGCTGGAAAACCACCCATGGCCCCTCACCCTAGCTGGCCCGCCCCCGATGGCTGCCATTGGGGCAGGCCAGCTGGACCCCACCAGTGCATGAATTCATGCACTGGGCCTCTAGTTGAAATATAACAGGCAAAGTAAAATTATGGTCTAATGACAGCACTGACCAAAAAAAAGGGAAAACTAATTCTATCTATGAAACTCAAGAGTTCATAAAAGAATGAAAATGTCAAGGAGACTTCACAAATGCGGATGTGAAAATTAAAAGAACTATAGTCTTTATAAATATTAGTGTTGAGACCACCAGCATTGGACAATTTGGAATCTGGTGTAAACATGAAACACTAAAGAGCCAATAACCATCTGGATGGCAGAGGTCATAACTAAGTACTTTTTTAAAGAGAAAACAATATTTCACTCTTAAAACAATGTTACAAATTTCTTTTTTTCTGTAAAAAAAAAAAGTAAAATGTTTAAGGCAAACATTTTCTTAAGATTGACCAACTTAATCTTATTAAACATGATAAAGAAAGAAAGAAGCATTAAATTTAAAAATAAGAGCAAGTTATAATACAGAACCTAGTAATTTATAAGTCTATCAGCTTAAAAGTAAATTTTGCTTTAAAGAAGAAAAATTATTTTAAAAAATTATTTATTCAAAAAAGTTTTCAATTATTAAAGGAAACAAATGGTATTGGGAGACCAAAAAAGTTGCACTCAGTTCTCAACAGAAAACTTACCTTGCATCATATTATACAGAAGATACATTAGTTTGAAATTTCAGGCAATACCTTAAAAATATCATTATTTAATTCATAAATGTTTTCTCCTGACATGGAAAATAATATTCCACAATAAATGACTATGATAAAATCTATATAAATAAAAGCCTAAGCGACTATCGCAACCGAAACAACCGAACAGATGACCAAACAAGCTGCATGGGGTGACCAGGCCGGCAGGAGGGTTAGTGAGGGCCAACCAAACGACCTAGCAGCAGGCTGCGTGGGGCAACCAGGCTGGCAGGAGGGCCAGTTAGGGGTGACCAGGCCGGTGGGGGGGTGGGCAGTGGGAGGTGACCAGGCTGGCGGGGGGGGTCAGTATGGGGCGAGCAGGCTGGATGGGGGGGAGTTAGGAGCGGCCAGGCCAGTGGGTGGGCAACCAGGCCAGCAGGAGGGACATTTGGGGGTGACCAGGCCATCAGGGGGGGCAGTTAGGGGTGATCAGGCAGGCAGGCAGGTGAGCAGTTAGGAGCCTGTGGTCCCAGATTGTGAGAGGGATGTCCAACCAGCAGTCAGACATCCCCCAAGGGGTCCCGGATTGTAGAGGGTGCAGTTGGGCTGAGGGGACCCCCCGACCCATGCACAAATTTCATGCACCGGGCCTCTAGTATAAATATAATTTTTAAATCTTAAGGAAAGAAAAAAAAGAACATCTTTAAATACTAGGAAGACTAGTTTGTACATGTCCTATGACAAGTGTATCACAATGAAGAGGGATAACCATTAGGTTTACTGGTATTTATTTTTTGTGGACAACACTAAATTTAGTTTTTAAAAGGAGGAGGGAAATCATTCAGCTAAAGATTTAATATGATCAGACTATAAACAGCTATAATACCTAATTTATGAAGACTAATAGCTTACTGTTCGATAATTGCTTCAAGACCCTTCCTCATTATAACCAAAAATCCAACATAGATATGTTCTAAACTTTGCCAAATCCCAACCAGTTCCCCATTTTCAAGACTTACCTTACATTACACGGCCCAAGTCCTAAAACATTGTAAATATCCTCTCTTGCCTCTATCTTCTGAAACACTACCAAGACTGCCTAGTAGATTCTTTCTTTCTGAAGTAAGTCTAGTAAAAGTACCTTTGCTTTTTCAGTAGGCATCAGCAGTGGTCTTTTGGGGGGAATCAACAGCCAACAAATAAAGTCAGCAACTATTTCATTATTCATTTTCTTTTCTTTTTTTCTGATATTATGATAGTGACCTGCTTTTTACAGTGCTAAAATATCATTTAGATTTTAACATTTTAAGTAAGTAGAAAAGCATACATTCAATAAAATAAACTTGTCATTAACTACTGAGAAAAGGAACATTCACTGTCATTTGCACTGAGGATTAATTAAATTAATTGCTATCAGCCACCATAAAATATTTGACTCTCAGTAGTTAGCAGGGTGGGAATGGGGAGTTTCAGTATTTCGTTCCAAATGGGGAATTAAGGCCTATAGTGAACACCATTTCTAAAACATCTCCTTACAATAAGGAGGCCTATAGCTTAAAAGAACCTTTTATTTATTATAAATACAGTGTCTACATTTATTCAAAGAAAATAAAAGATCAAACCTTGATTTTACTAAACACACAGGGCTTTTTCTGAGCCTTCTAATAAATTCATAATTTCAATAAACACGTGGGAATTTCAGTTTGTGTATATAAACAAATAAATACTTAAAGTTGCAGGGATGCTTATAGACAAATAAATTATTAAATAATTCTTAAATAGTTCTTTAAAGATATCATAATATGTCTTTTAAAAATCCTCCCTTAGTGAAAATATTTTGATTAGTGACTAATATGAATAAAATATATGAAAAGGAATTTAATGTAGACATTTTCAGTACTTTCTGGAAACTATTCTATTCTTATGTTATTCATAAAAATAAATATCATTGACAAACCTCTTATGTCACTGGACCAGGAGTAATTTCTTTGGAAACCTTAAAACACTTTGATGCTTCAACAAATAAGGTTATGGAGCAAGATTTCTATAAAGCAGACTGGCCATTGCAGATCCTAAGAGAAAACAAATGTAAAAATTTTGGTCACGTGGATATTATTCTTAGATTTGTTCTCCTAGTATATAAATTTAGCATCAAACAATTTTGGACACAATCTTTTTAAGTGCTTAAAATCATTCAGTTCAGGGCTTTGAAATATAATAAGCATAAAATAGTGACATTTGTTTATCCAATAATTAAATGTAATGTAGAAGTAATTTCAAAGAAAAGAAAACAGTACCCTTCAAGCTACATATACATCAGGAAAAAGATATTCAACTCTTTTAAATTTCTAATATTCATTCAGATGTCCAGTGACCAGGGAGTGACTGAGCTGCATTTAGAGATATGAATAAGACTTAAAGAAGCAGGAAGTTGGTTTAATAGTATTCTGGGCACTAAACATGATAGAAACCAAGACACAAAGATGGAATTTACATGGATCAATTGAGGTAGTAAAGAGATTGGTTGAATGTAACAAGGCCTAGCCTATCTAATAATAGACAAACATGGTAATTGACCATATCTTCGCTACGCCTCCCATTGGCTAATCAGCATGATATGCAAATTAACCGCCAACAAAGATGGCAGCTAATTTGCATACTGCAGGCAGGGCGGGACAGCACCATCCCGCCTGCCCTGCCGCCATCCGGACCTGCTATGTGCAACCCGGGGCAGTGGGCATCCCGTGTACGACCTGACCCGGGCGGCCAGGCGGGGCAGCAGCAATTGGCCAGCCCATCTGGGCGTCCTGTGTGCGACCCGAACTGGGGCGGCCGGGTAGGGCAGCGAAGGCTTGAAGGCGGCTCCTGCCGGAGCAAAGGCCTGGGTCCCGGGTGCCGGAGGAAAACCGGTGCCAGCAGCCAGGGGAAGGGAAGGCCTATTGCACGAATCTCTTCGTGCAACAGGCCTCTAGTTCCTAAATAAAGATTTTGTACTAGTGTCAAAGCGTTTCCAATTGTATTCTAAATTGTCCCAAAATTCCACAGGAGTGCCTAGAGGACAATATGTAGGCAACGCCTAAGTAGAGGCATGACTTATCAGTCAAAACAACTCTAGATTTAGTTTTATTTATTTGGGTCTCATGTAAAATTTTATTTGAACAACACTGCCTAGTAATTTAAAAAATAATCTTTTGTAAACCAGTTCCATAGTCAGTGGACAACTCTTGAAGGTTTTAGGCGAAAGGAGACTCATGAAAACAGAGATAGCTTAAAAAAGAAACTCCAGCAGTAATTTATAGGATGTAATGCCTTGAAGATGGTGTGTTTCCAGGAAACAAACAAGTTATTTACTAACAGTGAAGAACGATTCAGAATATTTTCTAAGATATGCAACAAACATTGACTGGAAAAAGATAAAAATGAAGAGCGGCTATGAGAAAGGTAATACTGTGACAGGAATTGGAAACACAGGAAGATGGTATCATTAAAGAAAAACATCATGTGTTTCAGCCAGTGTTTTAAAAGGTGGCAAGATATCCAAACGGAAATGTCCAGAGGACAACTGTGGACATGTAACTGAAGCTCACGAGAAAGCTGGTCTCGAGAAAAAGTATGGAGTTAGACATGCAGAGGCAATAGCTGAGGTTTCTCGAAGCAAAAGTGTCTGAAGAGAAAAGATGGAATACCTGAGAACTGAAACTTGGGGGGCTGCATATAGACAGGGAAGAGAAGAGTAAAAGAAGAAGATAGTCTCGTGAATAAAAGTACTCAAGAAATAAAGTTTATTCTCGAGAAATAAAGCTAGTACTTTATTTCTCATCACTTTAGAGAGAAAATGAGTTACTTTTTTTCTCTATTTACGTATTTACCAATACTTATTGAGTGTCTATCAAATGCTAAGCCTTGTACTAGTATTTTAAGAGTGTTAGAGGTATGTTTACTATATCAACCATTTCAAGAGGAGACTTATAGTGAGGTTACTGTTGAGCATGTAGAATAGAACTTTAGTAGAGTGGTGATGAATAAAACTAAATTAGAGGGCACTGAAGAGACACTATGTGGAGGGAAGAAAATAAAAACTTTGAGCATAGAATATTGAATAGTGAAATAGTAGACTAAATGTAAAGGTATTAAAAGAACACAAAATCAATGCCTCTATCTCCCTAGTAAACACCCAATTTGAAACCATCTACTTTGAAGAATTTTGATGTTTTAATATCTAAGCTATTATAGAATTGATATGTTCATCTAACATAATTTAATACTTTCATTTTATTCACATAGGACATTTCAAAATTAAAATAGAAGGTGATATTTGGCTCTAGTTTAATCATTCTAATACCAATTCAATTAATATGATAGATATCCAAAGCTATAAAGCCCTTGTAGGAAGTCGCTATGGGCTGAATGCTTGTGTTCCCCCAAAATTCGTATGCTCAAACCCTAATCCCCAAAGGGATAGTAACTGGAGATGGTGCCTGTGATTAGGTCTCAAGAGTGGAGTCTTCACGATGAGATTAGTGTCCATATAAGAAGAGACATTAGAACTTATTATCTCTCTCTCTCTCTCTATCTCTCTCTCTCTCTCTCCCCCCCCCCCCCCCACACACACACACACTCCCTCCCTCCTCTATGTGAGGATAACAAGATGTTTATCTGGAAACCAGGAGGAGGTCTCTCATTAGGAATCAAATTGGTCAGCACATTGGGCACCTTGATCTGGAACTTCCCAGATTCCAGAACTGTGAAAATGCATTTCTATTGTTTCATCCTCCCAGTCTGTGGTGTTTTTGTTATAGCAGCCCAATTTGAATAAGACAGGAGCTAGTGTGTTTTGACCTACTAAGTGACATGTAAAACAAGAGCATGTATGACTTTGGATAATATAATTTATAGTAGAGAGAGATATTGTGGCTATGCACTCATAATATATTTACAGACAGAATTAAATATACAAACTAAAACATGTATGGGGGATTATACCAGCTACTTCAGTATCCAAAAAAAGAATACAAATCATAATCAGGAACAGGGTGCATAATTCCACAATTTATTGAAAATTGCAACTTTAACCAAAAAGATTTATAAAGCTTAATATAACAGGTAAGGCTAGTATCCAGATACTATTGTAACGGTAAGTTTCATTTTCAATTATGAAGAAATATAGTCTATACCCTGCCTTTACCACCATGCTACAGTAACTGATAAATATTTATACTCATGGTTATAACTCATTAAAAAAAAGAAAATATTCACATGTAGTTGTAGTGGATTCCCTTTATTAGAATTCCTTTGAGAAGCATTAAGTGAAGCAAAATATGCATCATCTGTATTTTAGCACTTAGCTTGCTTTAAGCTACAGAGCATTCAAAAAAAAATTAATGGTCTTATTCTTAAAATATATCTCCAATTACATATGCTACTGCTTATATGATAAAGATTTACATTGTTTCACCAGCTCTGATTCACAGCTGTTATTATGCAGAAGCTATCTTTTATTTATTTACCAAAATGCCACATTTTAATCACTGGTCATGAAAGAAGAAAACTTCTCATTCCAAGTCAAACACCTATGAAAAGTCTGCTTGAATCAGGGCTACTACATAATGGGAAATTCAAAAGCAGGTGATTCTTATAATTACATATTTCCTAGCCCTATGCCAACTCTATGAAATGTCAACCAATACTACAGGGAAAAAAAAATGGGATAGAACAGGAGCAATGCGTAAAATAAAATTCATTTTGATACATTAGAATGAACTCAGAAATAGCTACTTCTATAAATAAAGCTGTAAAACCTCAGATTAAAGTATGGCTGTTTTCATAATGTGCTAAAATTTATAAATCATGTAGCCAATTGTGCTTATAAATACTCAGATAACTACTGAAAAGAAAATATCCTATATGTGAGCACACCTTTAAAAATTAAAAAGGATCTATGAAATTCTTCATTAAAATGGACTACATGGCTTTAAAATGTCATTTAGAGAATTCAAATTTTTATGGAACACATTTCCTCACACTTATTTTATCCTTCAGCTCTACCAATAAAATAATAGCAAAAACAAAAGATTAGTACACAAGGAAGTATTATAATCAATGTCAAGGCTATATTTAGGTTTAACATTTTTCTCCTGCTTCTAAGACTTGATTTGATTAAGTGGCATTTCAGATTATGACCACAGAATCACACAGACTATTAAATGTAGTGTATATGTGATGAGAAAAAATAGAGCCCACCTAATGCATAAACTTCTAACCAAAAGTTCCATGTACTTTTTACCATCCTGTTCACTTCTCTGTCCAAAAACAAAATGGATATTATATATTTTAAGAAATCCTATCTAATAAAAGAGAAACATAGTAATTAGCTGTACAGCCGCTACCCTTCCCATTGGCTAATCAGGGCGATATGCAAATTAACTGCCAGCCAAGATGGCGGCCGGCATCCAGGCAGCTTGAAGCGAACAGGAGGCTTGCTTGCTTCAGTGATGGAGGAAGCCAATGTTCCCCGCCTGCCGCTGCTGGCCTCTGAGCTTGCAGTTTGAAACATTGTTACAACTATAGAAGCTAAACAAAACCCCAGAAACCTGCTTTCAGCCAGCCGGGATCTCAGAGCTGGAGTTGAAACAGTGTTTCGATTATAGAACCAAAACAAACCAGATACCTGCTTTCAGCAGCCGAGGCCTCAGAGCTGGAGCCAAGCCTCAGAGCTAAAGCTGGCCCAGAATAAAAAAAAAAAGAAAAAAAGGAGCGGTTGGGAGCTTCAGTCACCCGCCAGCCTGAAAACAGCCCTCAGCCCCACAGCCAGACTGGCCAGGCACCCCAGTGGGGACCCCTACCCTGAAGGGGGTGTGACCAGCTGCAAACAGCCATCAGCCCCTCACCCAGGCTGGCCAGGCACCCAAGCAGGACCCCCACCCTGATCCAGGACACCCTTCAGGGCAAACCAGCTGGCCCCCACCCATGCACCAGGCCTCTATCCTATATAGTAAAAGGGTAATATGCCTCCCAGCACCGGGATCAGCGGAGCCACGAGGCCTCCCAGCACCGGGATCAGCGTGACAGGGGGCAGCGACCAAGCCCCCTGATCGCCCTGTGGCTCTGTGTGTGACAGGGGGCGGGGCCACAACCTCCCTATCCGCCCTGCTCTGTTCGTGACAGGGGAAGGTGCCCCAACCCCTTGATCAGCCCTGCTCTGTGCCTGATAGGAGGGAGCTCCCCAACCCCCTGATCGCCCTGCAGCTCTGTGTGTGACAGGGTGCGGCGCCCTGACCCGCCTCCCCCATGGGACCTGCTCTGTGTGTGACGGGTTAGAGCCATAACCTCCCCATCGGCCCTGCCCTGAGTGTGACAGTGGTGGCACCCCAACCCCCTGATCGGCCCTGCTCTGTGGGTGATAGAGGGTGGTGCCCCACCCCCCACCCCCCACTGGTCCTGCTCTGTGTGTGATGGGGTAGAGCCCTAACCTTCCCATCGGCCCTACCCTGAGTGTGACAGGGTGTGGCACCCCAACCCCCTGATCTGCCCTGCTCTGTGTGTGACAGGGGGTGGTGCCCCAACTCCCCTATCAGCCCTACTCTGTGAGTGACAGGGGGGAGCTCCTCAACCCCCTGATGGGCCCTGCTCTGTGCGTGACAGGGGGGAGCTCCCCAATCCCCTGGTTGACCCTGCTCTGTGCGTGACAGGGGGCAGCGCCCCCACCCCCCTGATTGGCCCTGCTCTGTGTGTGACAGGGGGTGGCGCCGCAACCTCCCCATCGACCCTGCCTTGAGTGTGACAGGGGGTGGTGCCCCAACCCCCCAATCAGCCCTACCTTGAGCGTGACTGAGGGTGGCATCGCAACCTCCCGATCCACCCTGCTCTGTGCATGAGAGGGGGCGGCGCCCCAACTCCCCAATCGGCCCTGCTCTGAGCCCGACCAGGGGCTGCACCTAGGGATTGGGCCTGCCCTCTGCCACCCGGGAGCAGGCCTAAGCCAGGAAGGCCCCAGCCAGCAGCTGGTAGCTGAGGAAGGGAGGCCCTGGCCGGCCCTGATCGCCAGCCAGGCCTAGGGACCCTACCATGCATGAATTTTGTGCACCAGGCCTCTAGTGTCTTAAATACTTAAGGATGATATCTTAAAGTTACTATGGAATATCTAGGAATTATTACCAACACAGTCTCTAAGCAATGGACTATTATAATGCACTCCAATCTCAGTAGATTAAGAAATTCACCTATTGGAGTCTACCTAAATCATCCATCTGTTGAAACGTGTGTTCTCAGCATTGACAAAGCAACAGGGTTGTCACTCTTATGACACACAAATACACAATCACATGGACTTGGCTTGACTGATATATATCTTTAGACAGCAATGTCTGTTCATCTGTGTATCTCTAAGTATAAACTTAGCAAGATGTGCATCCATAAGCCCTATCAAATAAAGTCTTTAAACTGCTCCTATAAAAATACTTTCACTCTCTGATTTAAAAAGTACATTGTACAAATTTGAATGACTTTCATCAGACTTGTAAGTGTAGGTATAACATATTTTCTGTATAAAATATAAGAACCAACTGGAAGGAAGGATGATCGCCTTCCCTCTAATACCACTTTTAGTAGGTAGTATATAAAAATGTAACACACGAGTGATTTTTATTGATGAACGAACAAAATTATCAAAACATCAATAAAGTATGAAATTGTCATCAGGGTAAATAAAATACCTTACAATTGGCTTTACATATTAGCAATAAATTTTTCTTTTATAATTTAATTTTAGCTTTTATATTCCACTGTCCATATTTAAAGATTTGGAGTCAGAATGCCAAGAAATTTATCCAAGCAAAAAAGCAGAATTTTCAACATATATTCCAAGTGCTCTTAAATCACCATCATTATATTAATACTCAATTAGGGCTGAATTAGTAAGATATTCCCTCTTAAGACCATCATTATATTAATACTCATTTCAGGCTAAACTAGTAAGATATTCCCTCTTAAGACTGGCACTTATTTCTGTTAACTATTATATATGTAAAAATTAGGATTATGCCTTTAATAAAACATATGTAATAGATCAAGTTATGTACAGTTATTTAAATATATATCAACTGTATTTTTATATCAACTGTATTTCTAAAATAACTAAAACATTCTATTAATATTAATCAAACTAAGTTCTTTAAGAAAGCTATATAGCAAATGATATGTGATTTAAAGAAAACTTTTAAAATAACTATTTGCCATTTTCATAGCTTGCTGAAAATGGTTAGGCTCCTAGAAGAGTTTCTATTTGAATCTTTCTTTGACTAGGATTACTACAATAAAGCTAAACTCAGAGTTTAGCATTTTTTGAAAAAAGAGTCTGCGTAATTTATATAGTGACAAGCCAATTAAACAAAGGTTAATGCTTTCATTTGTGACTTAAATAAATAAGTTCTGCATCTTAAAACAAACATTTTATAGAGTAAATGAATGACAGAATGGAATTTCTTGCTTTGTTGCACAAATGTTTTGTTTACATTCATCAGAGATTAAACAAAAATTATTAAACACTGAATATCTCAGAAAACTTCTTGTTCATTTTCAGTAACTTAAATATACAAAAATTTAAGCCAAAATAAGAATATTTTCTTTACTTTAACAGTGTTCCCTTCCTGTGGTCATATAACATAAAATATTCTCTAACTCTGTTCCCACACCTTCACATGAGAATAATAGTTTACTATGATAATTCATCAGGATCTTCCCTTGCAAGCCTTCTCATCTACCACTAATTAATTTTAACCAAGACGAATCACAGTGGGATTTGTTTATATTAATAATGTGGGGTTTTTTTCCCAAATAGTTAAGAGTTTTTTCATCTGGCTTCATACCCATGACCCACTAGGCCTATTCACAGACATTTTGTGGCTTTGGACATGTTTCTCCACTGGCCTCTGACTGAACTTGTTCTATGGCTTGAAATAGCAACACTAAAAAAGCAAAAAAACTCCTATTTAGCATTATATATTTTAAACTAGTCTTTCTCCAAGTGTGATTCATGAATCACAGGCATCAGAATAACCCAGATTAATGTTAGAATGCAGATTCCTTGGATTCATACCAAAAAATATAAATCGCATTCTCTGAAAGTGGAATCAAGAGAACATAATTTTAACTAAACCCACTGCTTTAGACCTCTTAACTACAACAATTTAGTATGTAGCTATTCTCAAATGCTATAGTTTAACATTAAATCATTTCTTGCTCAAATAATCTCAATAACTAGTAATCTAGAGAATAAACCTTAAAAGATGGATGAGACTACCATTTCCTCCAGAATATATCTGAAACACTGTGCCTCTGTCTGTGCCTGCCTGTGGTACAACTTCAATCAATCCTGTTGAGCTAAACTGAACCAAACCAGGAAGGAACAATCAATTTAAGAGTCCAATAGAATCTACACTTGCACCTTTAAGCTTTTTTAATCATTCTCTTCTCATTATACTTTCTTTTTCAGTAATTGTCTATGGAAAAATGGACACCTTAAATTCATATTCCTATTTACAATGTGAAAATGATGTTTAGATGATATATCACAGAAATGTTTGTGAACAAGGTTAGGACAATTATTCCCTGAGAAAAGAGATTAGCAGGAGACTGGCATTATTAAGATAGAAAACAGACTTACTTCTGCGTGCATATCCTTTAACCATTATGAATTCTGTCACAGACATGTCATGCTATTTCAATTTTGAACCAAAACTTACTTTATGGTCATGGTAGCTGCAATTCTTTGAAGTATAAGTATATTACCACCTCTATTTCACTGTAGTCTATTATTTTCCAAAATAAACCTTAAACCTAAGTTCAAGTCCAAATTTTCTAGCCATGTAACCTTCATAAATTCTCTAAACCTTGTTAAGTTTTAGTTCCTTTTATAAAGGAGATAAAATTGCCCAGAAAAGTTAAGCAACCTCCACAAAGTCATACAAGGAGTAAGGACCAAATTATTTAACCACTTTTAATACGTGTCTCATCCCTGAGAAGAAAGAAGAAAAAATAAAACTATTTAAATTTTATAGGCAAATGAGTTAATAGTTGAGCTGTGACTGGCTCGGTGGTTTTAACAACTCTTTTTACTATTTCACACAGCCTTCTTAATCTTCTTTAGCTATCTCTAGCAGCTTCCAAAAGCATCAAATTTGCCAAACAAGTATCATGTTAATTAAATGAGAATGTTATGCTTTTACCTGAACATGACATTTCCCTACCAGGTAAATTAGGTCTAAGACATGGAATAAACTGAGATCTATGTAATAAGTTTAGAAGAGTTTATTCCTGGATTATTAATTCATTAGCATACCAAACATGAATGTAATTTTGGTTTTACACCTATGCTTTTAAATTTATAACCACATGCACATTTAAGAAAAACATAATGTCACAAACTCAAAAATCAAGTAGTTTTCAAATCTCCGTGTTTTCACACTGCTAGTTGTCAAAACTGCCATATATTACTGTTTTCTAAACCTGTTACAGACAATGTTGTTTTAAAAATATAGGGTGAAATGGTATTTTCCTGGAAATCGAATAGCTCTAACTCCCATCCTTTGGTGTAGGCTGCCTCTCTGTGGCAGAATGCAATGTGCCATGTTCTATTTGGGACAATTTTCTCTCACTTTTTTTTTTAACTGGTAGAAAAGATCTGTGTAATACCCAAAAATACATAGATTTAAATACAGTGTTTTTACCTCTTCTTTCAGGGTATTTTTGGCTCCATGTTTGGGAAGGTCTTTGGGCCCCAAGGAACTGTCTCCCTCACCAGGCAAGCATGTGTCACAACAGATGAAAGTAGTGTTTATGCAAGTAACAAATCAAGTGAAAGAGAAGTGCTGAAATAGAGTCATCCGTTGGCTGTCCTTTTTGGAAGCTGAAGTCATTATTCACTTTATATTGAGTGACCTCTGCTGGTCAGAAAGACACACTTATCAACAGAC
This sequence comes from Myotis yumanensis, assembly GCF_028538775.1. Taxonomy (NCBI): domain Eukaryota; kingdom Metazoa; phylum Chordata; class Mammalia; order Chiroptera; family Vespertilionidae; genus Myotis; species Myotis yumanensis. The sequence goes on along the minus strand of NW_027223752.1, from coordinate 173,888,117 downwards.
ATTGTACCTACCAGAAAGCAGCTGGTTTTTTGTTGCTGTTTTTTTAATTTCCTGAAGGAATTACTGATCAACAATTGTTCTAACCTTATTTTTTATTTTTTCTTCTTTCTTCTTAGGCCATAAGATGATGCCCCCTGTTCCTTAAAGAACAATGATACAGCTACATATCCTATTTGAAACACTGAAAGTCAAAAGGCAAATATCAAATGGGTATCTTTAAAAAACATTGAGTTAATTGTTCTTCTCTATTAATTACCATTGTCAGTGGAAATGAAAGTAGCCTCACAAGGCCTTCTTAATAAAAGACATATTTGGGAAAGACATATATTCTATCATAAATTTTTTCAGATTTGGTGCTTTGAAATATTTGATAACTGAAATACTAGCATTTGTATATTTTTAACTGAAAAGAACAAAATCTCCCTCTAAGAGCACGGCGTGTTGTATTCCCCCCAAAATAAAGGGTTTATTTAATTAAGCAATATAGTCACAGAAATGACATTTACCTTCTCTAAAACAGAACTTGCTACCTTATCAGAAGCAGGAAAACTAATTAAGAGAAGATACCCAGAGGGTGATAGTACATAAACATTTCAATAACCAATTGAAGCTGCTTTGCTGTTTTCCTTCGTTTGAACCCTAGGTATACCCAAAAGCATCACTGAGCAAACTGTGCATCTCATAATGACTTTAATAGAGCTCAAAAACTTAACATAAAGTATACCAACAAAACACCAAAGAAAATTATTACAAATCCTGATTTCGAATTATTGCAATATCCCCTCCCCTCTATTTTTTTTTTCCTATTTAACAATATCCAGGAGGGAGGGGAAAAAAAACATATTTAGTCTCTGCTTCAGCAATGACTGAAATCTATTTATATGCAAATAAGCTATCCATTATTAGTATGAGAAGAGACTTGTGCATAAAGGGAAAAATAAATTATCACGAGAAGCCATTAATGAAATCTATTCCAAAACATAATATTTTACAAGAGCCCTCACTCATGTAATATGTGTCTAAGCCTCAAGGGGAAATGGTGAGTTCTACATGGAGATGAAACGGATACCGCATTACTTCCCATACCAATTTGTTTTATAAAATGCATTTTATCCTTTCCTCTGAAATGACTTGATAATTGTAACTCCAATGAGTCTTTTTAGAGAACTTTATTATTGAAGTCAGAATCCTATGTGTTTGTTGTATAATTGCCAGACTTTTTAAGGGAGTTACAATAATTGTTATTCCCTGAGGTTCTAAAATACTAATATGTATTTTATACTATAACCGCATTAACATAAAAATAAATGAGTTTTAAGAAGAAGGAACAGGAGTCTTTCTGAAATAAGTTAAATTTCTATGGAAAGGAATACAGTAAGCAGTAATCAATAGAGACTATAAAATAATTTCATATGCTTTACCTATTTTTCTCTTTGGGTTTCTTGTTTTGTTCTTCTCACGTTTATAAATTCCCTGTTCAGATGAGATTTGAATCTCTGATAGTTTTTAATATTGTAGATATCTTTTTCCTTCTGTCATCTACTTAACTTTGCCTAGGGTGCCCAATGTTGAACTGAAATCCTTAGTTTTGATATAATCAAGTTCATACAATTTTTTGCCTTGTGGCTTTTACTTTTGAAGTTTTATTAAGAAGTCTTTCTCTGTATTTTTTTCTATTAACTTTGTAGTTTTACCTTTTTATTCAGGTCTTTAATCCATCTGGAGTCCATCATTGAATGTGGTATTTTGTAAGGATCCAACCTTATTTTTCTTTAGTTCATGTATTTGTTTTCCTAGTATGTGCTACTAAATTTTTTCTTATTTGTAGTGACATCTTTATGATAAATTGTCTGTATATATGCATGGATCTGAGCTGTTCGTTTCATTATTCATTTATCTTATTTTTGTGCCAAAACCCATGATGTTTTTAATATAGCCCTGCAATATGTCTTGGTAAATGGTATGGGAGTTTTTATTCAGTTATTCGTGTACCTTTATTTTGCATAAATTTTAGTGGGTCTTTCAATTTCTTCAAAAAGTCTAACTAGAATTCTAAGTAGAATTACATTTATAGATTAAAATAAGCAAAGTTGATGTATTTATTATATGAAGTAATCCCATTCAAGAGCCTTGAATTAACTTTTATTCAGACGATTGTTAGAATTTACAAATTCTAATAAATTACAAATTCTAGCAAGGTTGCTGAATATTTTTATTAGTTTTAGTAATTTCTGCATTTAAAAATTTGTTTTGCTATATGATGCTTTAATCAGAAATTAGAGGAAGTTTTATCTCTTTCAATCCTTCCACTACTCTATTCTTAGGTATCGATGTGAACCATCTACTCTGTTCTTCTAGCCTTCAGACTGTGTGAAATAAATTTCTGTTGCTTATAAGCCAAGAAAAAAGCATATACTCATTCCTCTACTCATTTCTTTTGCTATTGAGTTATATAAGTTCTTTATATAGATTGAAGATTAGCTCCTTATTGGAAATATAATTTGCAAATATATGGTAACAGTGAATATCCTTGTCTTCCTTCCTTTAGGCACAATGTTTGGTGCATAATTTATAATCTTTATCAAGTTATAGTTCTCTGAGTTTTTATTTTTTATTTTTAAGCACAAATATGTGAATTTAAAAGATATTATTTCTGCAGCTCTTTATTAAAGTACTTTTTATTTTCTTTCTTTCTTTTTTTTTTTTTTTAATCCTTCTCCCTGAGATACCATTTTAGCTCAAGTATCACTGGGGGAATTGGTTATGCAATAACTGCAGACTGTGTTCCTAATGCACAAGATAACACTTATGCCAAAGTCACTCCCTTCACGGGGAGTGGTCAGCCTAGAATAAATGCATTCTGTAAACTATCCCAAATGAAACTGCTGAACTTCCCATTTCAAAGTTGCTTAAATTCTTGGGAATTTGCGTTTTCCTTTTCTTGTTTTAATTAATTATTAATCATTTTTTTGTTTTTCAATTATACTTGAATACATACAACACTAAATTAGTTTCAGGTTTACACTCCCATGACTAGACATTGTAAAATTTACTAAAGCACTTTTTAAAATAATACAATTCAAAAAAAGTGAAAACACCTTAAAATACACTGCTTCCAAACTCTTCTTGTCTCTATTGTGTTGACTGATCTTTGCTCCTTGATGACTAAGCAATTTAAGATGCAATGTAATGCCCCTAACCGGTTTGGCTCAATGGATAGAGGGTCGTCCTGCGGACTCAAGGGTCCCGGATTCGATTCCGGTCAAGGGCATGTACCTTGGTTGCGGGCACATCCCCAGTAGTGGGTGTGCAGGAGGCAGCTGATGGATGTTTCTCTCTCATTGATGTTTCTAACTCTCTATCCTCTCCCTTCCTCTCTGTAAAAAATCAATAAAATATATTTTTTTAAAAAAAGATGCAATGTAATGTCCTTCTGTCCATCACTCCCTTTTATCCTTCATGCCTTCATTTAAGAGAAAAAAAGCACCTGGAAGTGAGTAAAGAGTATTATAGTGGGAAGGAAGTCAGCTGCTCTACTTACTCATCCTAAAGCAAAGCCCACTCTTCAACAAATCCCTGCCTTTGCCAAATAAGACAGAGTTGCAAATCAGAACTGATGCTAAGAGAAGGAGAGAATAGTACCACTTATGTCAATGCACCCAAAGAGCACCCAAATAGATAGTCTTTTTTAATATGTGAACAAACACCAAAGATCACCTGGCATATGAGAAGAGCTAGCAACATGAAAGACCAGGACCAAAATAAATTTTAAAAACTGACCCTATAGGAAAAAGATAGATTAGAAAAAATAGACTTTAAAAAAAATCAAATAACATGCTAAATTTTATAATTTTGAAAATAATAACATTTATAATAATATTGTCTATAAAAGAAAGAGCAGAGACAAGAATTATTCTAAGAGCACATAACTGTGGGTATAGCAAGCTCAATGAGACAAGAAAAACAGCCACAGGAAAAAGAATTTCTCAAATGTAAAAGGACTCTAAAAATGTAAAGGTCCCGACTACAGCAATTTAGAAAAAATACTCAGCCATAAAAAAAAAAAAAAATACTCAGCCATAGATATGTCATTGTAAAGTGGTAGAATATTGAGCATAAAAAGAAAATCTTGAGTGTTTCCACAGAAAGGAAGACAAGCCACCTACAAAGGAAAAAAAAATGTACACAATGCCATCTGATTATATTTGCATCAACAAAACTGGACATTAGAAGCCAATGAAGCCAGATAGGAAAATGCAGGAGAAAAATGAAGACACTTTGGAACATAAAGTGCTAGCAGCACTTTAGTAAAATGAAAGCCCAGGACTAACATGCATCGGTCCTCAAGAAAAACTAATGCAAACAAAAAGTGATCAAGGAAGCTCCCACTGTGGATAAAAAGATAACCAACTCAAAAGAAAAGAAAGAAAATGTGTATGATTCCACCTACATTAGATACCTATAGTTGTCAAAATCATGGAGAAAGTAAAATAGTGGTTGCCAGGGGCAGCGAGGATTATTGTTTAATAGGTAGTTTCAAGCTTTGCAAGTTGAAAAGAGTTCTGTGGATGGTGGTGGTGATGGTAGTACAACAATGTAAATGTACTTAATACCACTGAACTGTACACTTAAAAATGATAAGCCAATCAGAGAAAGACAAGTATCACATGATCTCACTCATATGTGGAATCCAATGAACAAAATAAATTGATGAGCAAAATAGATTCAGAAACACAGAAGCATGGAACAGAGTGTTGAACCTCAGAGGGAAGGCAGGGGATTGGTGGGTGGGTGGGAAGAGATCAACCAAAGAACTTGTATGCATGTATGCAAAACCCATGGACACAGACAATAGGGTGGTGAAGGTGGGAGGTGGGGGGGAAAGGGGACATAATGTAAAACTTTCAACAATAAAAGCTTTAAAAAATTATTAAGATGGTAAATTTTGTTATGTATGTTTTTTAAAAGATAATTTAAAGTCCCAGATAACTGTATAAAAAAGTTATGATCTAATATGCACCTAATTCATATATATTTCTATGTTAATAATGTGTCTATCTTATGGTTCCATATTAGCTTTACATTTACCCTTTTAAATATTTATATTCCTTAACAAATTAGTGAGAAATTTAAATAAAATGTCTTTTATGAGTGTGATCACCTATAACTAATTTTCCAGCATAGATTTTGTTGTGTTTCAGTGAAAAAGTGATATGTTTGCCAAATGAATAGGCTAAACTCAAGCAGAGTTGACAATTCATGTTTTATCTTTTATTAAATTTGCAAAATAACTGAAACCTTTGCTTTTCTAAGTATTAAAGCAATATTTTCCCAGGTTTTTTCTGCAGAATTAAAGTTTTGCATATGTTAATTGATGTCATACATATAAAATGCTCTCCAGACAAATGATTTTAGGGAAAGTTGGATTAAACAAGGTTAAAACAGGTTTCTCTAATGTGGGTCATGGCAGCGACTGTGATATTCTAATTCTCACATAACAAAGGAGTAATACAATGTGTGCATGTCCCACCACACGCTCATCATGAACTCCCCTTCCCCCTCAGTTTTCTCATAGAGGTAATGTTGTGGAAGATACTCTGGCAAATTTCTAGGATAGCCACCTTAGTTCTCCAACTTCTAGAGTAATTTTCAATATTTTAATTTTGCAATTATAATTTAAATTATAATAAATTTTTTCTATTGTTATTCAAACATTCAAAGAAAATTAAATAGTTCTCATTAAAAACCCACATATCATCTTTGATTTTGGATGTTATAAAACTGTGTTCCTCAGTTTGCATAATCAGTCATCGTTAGCAATGCATATTATTATCTACTCAGACCATAGCTTTGTCAGTTTCAGCACGTAGTATCTTCTGGTAACTATAAAGTATGAACCAAAGAATTACATCAATGGTGAAGACATTTTCTAAAATTGATCACAGCTGCAAGAAACTTATTAATTTATATTCTCTCCAACCTCTCTATCCTGTAATCAAAAAACAACAACAAACTAAGAAGCATAGTGGCTAGAGTCTGTCTTTCCAGCCTGAGGTGGACTAGAACTAATCTGCAGATGGAAGATTCAAAAACCAGGCTGCCTGCAACATCATAAGCCCTCCTAAGGAGCATGGCTAGAAGAATTCAGGTAAAAGGCCACAGGAAAATTACTAGAGAAAACAGACAAGACCAATAAAATGTATCCCAAGCATCTGGAAACACAGCCTTCATAAAACCAATTCATGTTAAAGTTGCTTTTGTTTCAGGCATGGATGGAAAGAGAGATAATAAAGAAAGCTATCCAATTTATTTTTAAGTCTTATATTGTTTTGTTTCTTTTTAAGGTATGGACGCAAGTACCAAAAGCTAATAGCTACAATTTGGTGGTATTCTGAACAATAGTCATTTTTTAGATTGATGTTGCCCAAAAGGTTAGTTTATTATCCCCCACATCTAGTGTTGTGCATTTAAACAGAGTGGTTGCAAACAAAGGGATGAAATCAGATTAAATACACTCAGTCCCAAGCTTTGGAGAAATGTTTACATCTTGACCATAGTCTCATTTACATAGACTTCCTCTTAGTTACACAACCAAGCAAATAAATCTAACTTTCAATTCATTATTCTGGAAGACTATGATAAACCAAAGGTATGATCATTTATTCCCAGATTACAGCTTGAATCACTCATTAATAGTCGATTTTTCATTTTATATTCTGGAGGGCTCATCTGTACACGCAGACCTTAAAGAAGATTCTCTGTCTTATATCTTCTATTTTAAAGGTGCTAATTCATTTGACATTTTGGTGTTACAGAAGATCCAAAGAAGGAAAATAATCTAATTCTACCTCAAGAAAATTCCAGTACAGTGGAAAGGGAAATAAGATAAATACATGCATGCCTATATTGTAAGATAGAAAAAGATTGGTACTATGGAGCTCTAAAAGAGGGAAAGATTTCATTTGGCTGGCAGGATCAGAAAAGAAGACATTTGTCTAGGAAAAGAGTAGAATTATGTTAAACTAGTGACCCGGCATGGGAATCACATGGCTCCGCCGACCCGCCCACCGCCCCGCCTTGACACCCTAACCTCTCCACCCAGAGCTCTAGTGCACCTGGTCCTGCCCCCACCCTAGGTCCTGCGAGTCGCCTCGGGCTGGTCCCACCTCCTTCGGGGGCACCTCCCCGCTTCCACCCATCTCCAGAGCAATGCAGCGGCTTCTCCCCATCATGGCACTGGAGGAGAGCGTGGAAGCCTCCTGCTGCAGAGTTTCGAGTGCTGCTTCCTGGAGGCACGCGTGCTGCGCTCCTTCCCCTGGCAGGTGGGCAGTGGGCACACTGAGTGCGAGCGGTGGGTGGCAAAGGACTGGTGAGGTGGACGCTATATGGGCTCTCACCCCCGTCCTCCCTGCCACAGGATGGTCCTGCCTCCTCCGGGCACCTCCCTGCTTCCGCCCCATCTCTGGAACAATGCGGTGGCTCTGCCCCACTGTGCACGCAGCCTCCTGCTGAACAGTCATTATGGCGTGAGAGCATCATGACCATTAGCATATTAGCTCTTTATTATATAGGATAGGTATGAGCTATTCCTAGATGAAGGAAACAACACAAACAAAATCTTTACAAAGCAAAACAAGGCATGGCTTGGGAATTGACAAGTGTAATTTCATTAGATGATATAGTAGACAAACAGAATAATGGGAGGGATAAAGAATAGAGAAGATAAGGCTAGAATGGAAAGTCTGGGACCACAATATTTAAGTTGAAGTCTTTGCGTTTACATAATAGTCAATGGTAAGCTATGAAATGTTGGTGATCTTGGGAATAATATGAGCGGAGCTGTGCTCTAGGAGATTCTTAAACCACTCTTAAATTCTTACATATATACTAGAGATGGGGTGCATAAAATTCATGCACAGGTAGGGTTCCTGGGCCTACCTAGCCGGCAATCAGGGCTGATCTGCAGGGCAATTGGGGCCCCCGCTGGCACCTGACTTGGCTGGCCTGGGGCCTGCAGACTTGGGGCAGCTCCTGCATTGAGCATGTGCCTCGTGGTGGTCAGTGTGCATCATAGTGACAGTCATTCCACCAGTTGTTCTGTTGTTTGGTCGATTTGCAAATTAGGTTTTTATTATATAGGATGAAAAATAAAAATGGCTTCTGACATCATCCTGATCTCTGCCTTGTCTTCCCATTGCACTCTCACTGTGTACATGGCTATGTCCAAGTTTCCTCTTTTTATAAGGACACCGGTTGTACTAGATTGGGGCCCTCCATATTTTAATGCACCTTCATATTAACTAAAATCTAAAATGGCCCTATTTCCAAATAATGTCACATTTTGTGGAATGATAGGATAGGGCTTCAACATATGAATTTTTGAGATAAATAACAATGTATAACAGGAATTAAGATCATTTGTTCAAATGATATGCACACTCAATCATCCAAGACAAACACAGGCAGGAAAGAAAACCAATCAAATTAGAGAGAGGAACTCTACATATTAAAGTTCTATAGATCCATTTCATTTCAATAATTCACTTATTCATGCACTTAAGAAAACTTATTGACTAATACCAATGATGTATAGATACAATCGGGGATAAAGGAGCTCACATGCCATTAGGGACAACCTGACACACGTTTTATAATCTGCACAGACTAACGATTTTTAAAATGCTTGTTCAACATTTATTTAGTGGCAGGGAAAACAAACTGATATCCTATAAATAAAATTACATACTTTTTTCAAAATTATGTATTAAACCTGAATTAATGTTTACTTCTTTCCCCATTTTAAAACAAAATCTATTTAAATGTACATTGGTTTCTGAACATTTGAATCATGTTTATTTTGATAGCTGGTTTCTTTAAAGTTATATCATAATTGACAAATTTCAAGGTGCTCAAAAGTATATTGTGCTTCCTTGGAGCAGCTACATTTCAGAGACAGGGAAGATTTGTGTGAACCAATGCATTCCATCTTTTTTATTGAATGTACTGGGGTGACATTGGTTAATACAATTATGTAGGTTTCAAGTATAACCTATAGTACATCATCTGTATATTGTATTGTGTGTTCACCACACCGAGTCAAGTCTGGTTCCATCACTATTTATTCCCCTTTACTCTCTTCTAAATCCCCTATGCCCCTTTCTCTTTAGTAATCACCATGCTGTTTTATATCTGTGAGGGTTTTTTTCTTAATCCCTTCATCTTTTTCACCCATTTTCCTCCAACACCCTCCTCTGATATTTCAGTCTGTTCCATGTACCCATCCTTGCCTCTGATTTTATTTCTTTCATCAGTTTATTCTGTTCACTAGAGTCCACATATAAGTAAAATCATGTGGTATTTGTCTTTTTCTAACTGACTTATTTCACTTAGCATAATGTACTACAGGTCAATCTATACTGTCACAAAAGGTAGGAGGACTACATTAAACTAAAAAATTTCTGCACAGGAAGGAAACCATCAACAAAATGAAAAAAACCCCACTGAACAGGAAAACATGTATACCAGTACATCTGATAAGGACTTAATTTCCAAAATTTATAAAGGGTCCTGGATTGCGAGAGGGGGAAAGCCAGGCTGAGGGACCCCCCTCCCTCCTGTGCATGAATTTCATGCACCAGGCCACTAGACTATATATATAAAAGCCAAGCAACGAGAACGACCAGAATGACTGAAACAAGTGGTTGCTATGACACACACTGTGGACAGCCAATAGGCCTGATGGGGGCGGGGCAGCCGGCCAACATCCCGCAGCCCCTCCCCCTGACAACACAGCCCCAGATCGGCTCCCCTACTCCAATCTGGGCCAGGGCCGGCAGCCAACCTCCCTCGTTCCCTGCCCCCAGCTGGCTGGCCCCGATCAGCCCCAATCAGGATGGGCCAGCCAGACCCCACCCGTGCACAAATTCATGCACCGGGCCTCTAGTTCCCTAATAAGGGACAAGTTAGACAAATTGATAGACTCAAACAATTTACTACTGTGAGGCAACTAATATACACATATAAATATACACATTTACATGTATATATTTCCCAGAGGGTAGGCTTCCTGCTACAAGACATGTGGCCATTTTCCCAGGTCACTTAACTTGTAAAGGTGAGGCCAGAGCTCAATCTGGAGCATAGGACCTGAGACAAAGAGGGAACATGCCTAATGCTGTGGAAAGGTTATTGTGTCATAATGAAGGGGAAAGGTCAGTACTGAGTTTTGGCTTTCTACTGTGGAGGAAAGATGGAGAGACAGGGAGTTGGGGACCTGAAGACGAGGATGCCCGAGAGAGGATGCACAGAAGTTGTGATAGCCAGCGAGAAGCAGGGTTGTTAGTAGCAGAGTGAAGATGTGAACCAGCCAGAGACACCCTGTGGTGGGGGTGGCTGGTGGTGGGGCAGGGGGTGGGGGGTTGTTAGAATACTATAGCCTGTAGGCCAAATTCAGCCCACCACCAGGTTTTGTATAGCCTAGGAGCTAAGAATGATTTTTACATTAAAATAATTGAGAAATAAGTAAAAAAGAATGTCATGTTATGACACATGAAAATTTTATGAAATTTAAGAGTCAGTGTCCACAAATACAGGTTTATTGAATCATGCCATGCCGGTTTCTATGCATATTGTCTGTGGCTGCTTCTCCCAGGGTGGAGTTGAGTAGTTGACAGAAACCACGTGACTCTCAAAGCCAAAAATATTCTCTATGTGGCCTTTACTGAAAAGTTTACTGACTCCTGCCTCGTGAATTTTCAGAAAGGTAACACTGAAACTATACATGCTGAACACTCACTTTTTCCCAGCATGATGCTGAGCTCTTTCCATGTATTTAATATAAACCTGTGAACAACTTTATGAGGTAGGTACTACTATTATCCCCTTTTCACAGATGAGATTTTGAGAGGCCTAGGTACTTGCAAGGTCAAATCATTAATGAGTGGAAGAGCTAAGATATGAACCTGGGCTGTCTAAGTCTGGGAGATCATGTACAATATCCTATTTTAGTGCCATTTCTTGTCTGTTTTATGATGTAATCCCTACCACTTATGCCTCAGAATGCCAGTATTGCTCAGAAAACCATTGCCTCCTGGTCTCAGTCTTGCTGAGCAGAATTAAGACATTATCTGTATTTATACTTGGGGCAAAGGGTCAATGGAAGAGGACTGTATCCTGGAGGAATTGTAGCAATTTAATTACACTTGGTTTTAAAAAAGGGAGTGCATGCATGTATATGCGTGCTCTTAATGTGAGAAAACAAGACAGCCCCCCCCACCCCACCCCACCCCCCACCCCCCCGGGTTGAACTCTCCCTCCTCCCCTAACCAAGCTCCTTATCAAGTAGCCTTCCCCGCCTCCAGGAGCTCGCGAAAGGCGCCGGCCAGGGAGCGCAACGCGTGCCCGCGTCCACAGGCCAACGCCCCGGAACGAGAGCGCTGAGTGTGGGACAGGGCAAGGCGCGCACAGCCGGCTCACGCTCATCCCCTCCCCGTCCTCCCCGACGCACCCGGCGCCTCAGCCCCCACCCGTGACCCTCACCCGGCAGCGGCAACTTTCCAGGTGCGAACCTCTTCCTACGCGCGGCCGCCCCGGCGTCTCCCACGTCGCCCTCCCAGCAGCCCCCAGGGCCTCCGAGCGCAGGTGGGCTCACCCGGTCCCTGAGGTGCGCGGGGGGCCCCAAAGCCAGTCCCCCGGTACCAAGAGCTGCGGACAGGAGTTTAGGCGGGCGCTCCTGCCGCCAGCTCCTCCCGGGGAAGGGGGGGGGGGGGCGGCCGGTGCGCAGGGGACCTGCCAAGGGGAGGGCAGGGAAAGAGGGAGGAGAAGAGGCGAAGGCGGGGTGGGGTCAGCCCGGGCTTTGGGGTGAGAGGGCAGGAAGCCGGCCTCCCTAAAAGTGGGTACCCGCGCGCGCACCCACTCCAGCCCGAACCTTTGCTTCCGAGGCTAGCCCGCTGTGATAGCCGCCATCTGCACCTTATACCCTATATGCTTTGCAGAGGGAGGCAAGGTAAGTGCAGAGATAACGTGGTTGTAAGCATTTTGTCCCATGTTGCTATTTCTATTTCAGGTGTGCGGGGTGGGGGAAGAAGAAAATGCAGAGAGGTGTTCTTTTCCTTCACCACTCCAGCCTTGTTTTCACTGCAGGCTCTCGCCCAGGGCGCAAACAGGCGAACCTACCCTGGTTGTGCCCTCTGTCACAGCTGTGCCCTTCTGAAAGGTAATGTGACCCGCAGGCAGCTTGGCGACCCCTCTTCCCTGACTCTGAAGCCATCACTTGCATCCAGTTCTCCAGTTCACGTGATGCTGAGCCAAGTTTCAAGGGACAGAAGATACCTTCCTTCAACATCTAAAGGTTTTCTTAAAATTTTTATTTAATTGTTGACACTATTATAGATGTCCCCAATCCCTCCGCTTTACCCACCTCTACCCAGCCCCCGCCCCCCTCCCTCTGCCCATCACCACACTGTTGTCTGTGTCCATGGGCTATGCAGATATGTTCTTTGGCTAATCTCTTCACCTTCTTCCATCCAGTCCTCCTGTCTCCTTCTCCCCCCGCAGCTGTTCCATACTTCCATGCCTCTGGTTCTGTTTTGTTCCTCAGTTTCTCCAGAGCTGTGAGATTTTATATCTTTCTCCCATTCTCGTACCCCTCCACCCCGAGGAATCTCACTGGCACATTGAGGAGGAAAAGGGCAGTTTGGTGTTGAGGAACGGGAGCACAGTGGGGGTCTATTCTTCACTGTAATGGAGAAAGTTAGAACCCAACTCTCTTGAGTTTTAAGCCGCGTGGTGGCAGTGGGGCTCGTGTAACACCGGTCTGCACCAATAAACACATAAAATGAGGCCCACATAAATATATCGAATAGGGCCCTTAAATTTCAGAGGAGGAAGAAGGCAGTCCTGTTTGTTTGCATGCTAACTGGGAAAGAAAAAATAGAGAGCTCTTCGTGAACGTGTGCCATTTTCTACAGGCCTTCAACTGGAAGAGATGGAGATGAAGGAGAATTCCCCAGGGAAAGGGAAAATAATTGTCATTGTTAAGTCACTGGGGCAATGAACTAGATATTTATATGCAGTTGAAGAGCACAGAGATAAAACCAGAGATTGCAAAGTCCATGCATTTTATTTGGTCCCGTTTCTTTGGGAAGGGGGCTTTAGGAGGAACTGCAGGTTGGTTGCTAATTAATGGGTCCAAGAATTGGTGTATTGGGTCAAAGCTTGCATTTTTTAAATGAAATAAAATAAAAAATACCATTATACATAATAAGAGTATGTTCTATCTTTCATAAATAGGTATGTACTGGGACAGCCATGTAATATGTATTTTCTTACTGTTCCTTACGGTAAAAACTTGAAAGCCATGGATGTAGTACAGGCTGCTGCCCAGGGCCACCCAACTAGTTAGCGTTTGAGAGGGAACACAGGTTCCTTCCCAGCGATCCTGTGCTCTGTCAGCAATTCCATGCTGAATTGTAGAGAACAAAGAGGAGGTGGAGGAGGAGAAGGAGGAGGAAGAGAAAAGTGACCACTTTTGAGCCCTTTGTTCATTCTTTCAACAAATGTGCTTGCCCAGCTCCTAGGCCTCAGGTCTGATGCTGAGATCTGGGAATTCAGGCTTATTAGGCCTCTCACAGTCATGGTCACTAAGCCCCTTAGCTTTGGGCCTCCAGATATTCCTGCTTCCCCCAGGGTAAATGAGACCCGTTATTTCTTTCTCAACTCCAGCTAAGGCTGAAGTGTTCTCTCCTGATCAGTGACTGCTATTTTTCTCCACCATTTCACACATTGAGTTCAACTTTTAATTGCACTGGAAATGCTGCTGAGACAATATTGTCGAAATGATGCTTTTGGCCCAAGCAAACACAGTGTGTTTTATGTGCTACCTGGTAGCATCATCAAGAGCAAGAAGGGCCCGGCAGGCATGGCTTCGTGGTTGAGCATTGACCTATGAACCAGGAGGTTACTGTTCAATTCCTGGTGAGGGCACATGCGTGCAGGCTCAATCCCCAGTGTGGGGGGTTGCAGGAGGCAGCCGATTGGTGATTCTCTCTCATCATTGATGTTCCTATCTCTCTCTCCCTCTCCCTTCCTCTCTAAAATCAATTTTATATATATATATATATATATATATATATATATAATTTTTTTTTTTTTTAAGAGCAGGAAGGGGATGAAAAATACTAATTGAATTTTCATTATGTGTCAGGGATGGGTCTGAGACCTTTCCCATGTGTTACTCATTTAGTATAATTTATGCAGCAGTTTGTATCCCCGAGCCAGTCCTGCTTTGGTCTGTGTCAGCACTGCCCAGGGGCTGGCTGCAGTAGAATTCAGTTTAATTAAATACCTTCCTCCCAGCAGTGCCCTCTCTCCCACTCATCCCGCCTTTTAATTCAGGAGACCCTCGAGTCCACCTTGCCTGCCTTTGCCTTCACCACTGCCATCCTCAGAATCCGCTCCAGGCCCAACTCTCTGCTTTCCTCTCCTGTTGCTGACCCTGATCTTTCAACCCCTGTTCCCAACTCCAAATTCAAGCCAGTTCCTAGGGAAATGCATCTGTGCCCTCAGATGTCGACACTGACTTCACAGAGAGGGCCAACTCGTGATCAGAATCAAATGTCTAACATTCCTACCATTTTCTAACACGGTGTCCACCCGTTTTGAATCACTGGCGTATATTAAGTGAATGTCATTCTCCCAACAGAATAAAAATGAGTAGATGTTACTTACCACACAAATTCTCAAACCTTTTCTTCTTTTCTTGACCTTCTACATTTTCCTTACCAAGTGGCAAGAGAACTACTAAAAGCTAAGGGTCTAAAATATGGTAGGGTTTTCCTCAATAGATTAGGGAGTAAAGATAAATTCATAGATCAAAACATGCATGAAAAGTAATATAAACAGCCCTAAGAAGACTTCTGTGAGCTGCTAAAAAAGAAGTCCTGATTCCTTAGCTTGCACACACACATACATACATACCACCACTAACCAGTTTACTCTTCTGTCATAGCATTTAAGAGATTAAGAAAAAAACCTCATAAACACAGACAGTAGTATGGTGATTACTAGAGGGAAAAAAGGTGGGATGAGGTAGAAGAAGGTAAAGGGGGGATAAAAGGTGATGGAAGGAGACTTGACTTGGGGTGGTGAACACACAATATAATATACAGACAATGTATTATAGATCTGTACACCTGAAACCTATATAATTTTATTAACCAATGTCACCCAATAAATTCAATTTTAAAAAATCAGCCCTCTCTCTCTGAGGAGCCAAAACTTGAGGCCCCTGGGAGCAGCGCTAAAATACTGAAGTATTTTTTTCTATTAACGAAATCCTGAGAGGACACATTTGGGGCTAGTCGGGCTACAAGTCACGTGGTCCCCAGTGGAAGCTCCAGCATCCAGGCAGGAGCAGCCATGTTCAGACTTCTTAGAATTTCCAGGAAACCGTTGGGAATCCGTTGGGAAACCGTTGGCTACGGTAGAGATAGGTGCTCACCCAGTAGCTACTAGCCTTTCCTTCATGGAAATGAGTCTAAACACATCTGAGCTTGGCCCAGGTATGGAGCCCGAGCCCACAGAGAAGCAACAACCAGAGTCCCTGCCGAAGCCATCGGGGCCTGGACCAGACTTGGATGAAGGGGCAGATCTGCAGGCAGTACCACTCCCGGCTGAGAAGGCAGAGCTGCTCTTGGAACAGAAACCTGAGCTGGACTGGGCTTCGGGGCAGCATGCAGAGCCAACAGGAGCTATGGAGTTGCAGGAGTCAAGTTCGGTGGGGTGGGATTCACCTCTACGACGGTCCTCAACCGAAGTGTCTCAGAAGCACCGCTGCCACACCAACTGCCTGGAGGCTCCGCTCTCCCGGGCCTTCCGATGGTTGGGGTGGGAGGTGGGCTCACACCCCTGGGTCTTCCTGCTGGTGCCCATTCTGCTGACAACTACTCTGACCACTGGCTTCATTTACCTGCCCAAGGATGAAGAAGAGGACCTCGAGGAGCAGTACACCCCCGTCAGGAGCCCGGCCAAGGGAGAACGGCGCTTTGTGCAGGGACATTTCACCACTAATGACTCTTTTCACTTCTCCATCTTCAGGATGAGCTCTGAGGTCCAATTCGCTTCCATTCTAGTGGTGTCAAACTCTGACACCGTGCTGAAACAAGAAATCTTGTCAGAAGTTAGCAGATTAGACAGTGCGGTGCAGGCTCTGAATGCGACTCAGGAAGATGGAACCCCGATCCTCTTCAGTCAGGTGTGTGCCAAGAACCAGGGCATCTGTGTGCCCTCCAACCCCCTCCTATTCGCCTGGCAGGTGAATAAGAAGCTTGACCTGAAAAGCATCACCTTCCCCATCTACATCCAAAACAGCCAGCCTGTCTCCCTGGCGGGCACCCTTGGTGGAACCATCTTAGGCAAGCAGATGGGAACAAACTATTTACTCCTGCAGGCCAAAGCCATGCGGCTGCAATATTACCTAAGAACCCAAGAAAAAGAGAATAATGAGCATAGCAAGAGGTGGCTCATACATTTCCTGGACGAATTTAGCAATATTGAAGAGAGTTTGGCCTTGAAGATGATCCAGGTACGTGGCAGCTGGGGTTGATAGGGAGGCCAGGAGAAAGTGGGAGGGATAAGACGACTTGTTCCAAGGACCATAGATCCATAGATAGCAATAGCACTCCCTGAGTGATGGAGTCCTTGATTTGAAGCTGAGCGTGTGCTACTGTATTTGGCACTTAATCCAACTTTCTTTAACACCCAGAAGGATGCCACAAATCTTAGATCCTTGTTAACATTTGGGTGGAAAACACAAATCCTACATCCTCAAGGTAGGTCTGTTCAGTACAGACACTGATCTTCAGGCTTAGTTTTGGGGATTGGTTTTCCAGCCAAATTACGTGGGAATTCTTACCTTTAGTTAGTCTTTGCTGTTTCCAGGAGCACCCTAAAATTTGTTTGAAGTTCACTGGAATAAAAAGCAACAAACAAAAAAAACTTCAAGCAAATGTTCCATAGTGTTACTGAAAAAGGTAACTAGCTCAGCATTTTTTTTTTCAAGTAAATTATATCATAGTGCCAGAAACATGGTAACTGTTCAATAATTCTTGTGCCAGCAAACCTACTAATACTTCTGAATAGCCGGGTGAAAGTGAGACACCCACTGGAAAAAGCCTTTGAATACCAGGCCTTTCTGAAATGATATTTATGCAATTAAAATAGTGAAATATAACAACCTAATAAAAATTTAGAAAAAGCCACAATTTCTTTAGTTATTAATAATGTCACAGTTTTATGTAAAATTTAGATTTTGTATTTTTTGGAAATTGTAAACTTTAGATTTTTGTAAGAAAATTTGGAGAACATGCTGGAGATTTAGGGAAAGAAGCAAGCTATATTCTTTATTCCAAAATGATAATTCATGTATTTTGATCTTTTAAAGAATTTAAACATTTTATTTACCAATAAGCTAGAGTGCTTCAATAGTGTTTGTATCTCATTTGCAAATATTGTAATTAAGAGTTATTCATCCGAGTACATTTTTGTGGCAGGTGGTCACTTGCTAGACAACTGGAATTTGACGCAGTTGCTAAGCTGGTGCCCTCTTTGTTTTATGTGGCATACCTTCTAATCACATTATTTTCAATCGCATCATGCCCAGGTAAAATATTTTTATTTGTTGTCTTGTTTTTTATGCATGCTATGAAGTTGGCTGACTCTATCATTTAAAGAAAAAATACAAAGCAAACAACGATATTTACGAACTTCTTCCTCTCCACTGGCTCAGATGAACTAATTATTTTTATCTTTATTGTTGAGAGTATTACAGATACACCCCTCTTTTCTTTTCCCCTTACTCCCCTCCATCCAGTTCCCACCCTGCACCTGCACCAGACCTTCACCACCCTATTGTCTGTATTCGTGGGCAATGAAAACATTCATGTAAGTTCTTTGGTTAATCTCTTCCCGCCACCAATCTCCTACCCCATTCCCTCTGAGATTCATCAGTCTGTTCCATGTTTCCAAGCCTGTGGTTCTATTTTATTCATCAGTTTATTGTGATCATTATATTCCACATATAAGCGAGATCATGTGATATTTGTCTTTCTCTGACTGGCTTATTTTGCTTCAGCCAACCTCATAGCATGCTATAAAAAAAATGAAATGAAAGTATTTTACCTGTAGCATGATGCAATTGAAAATAATATGATTAGAAAATATGCCAAATAAAACAAAGGGATCACTGTTGTAGAAGTTGTCTCAAATTCCAGTTGTCTAAAACGTGATGTAAAGTAGACCACCTGCCACAAAAATGTGCTCAAATAACTTTTAATTCTTACTTTAAGCTAATCTTTGCTGTTTCCAGGAGCCCCCTAAAATTTGTTTGAAGTTCACTGGAATAAAAAGCAACAAACAAAAAAACTTCAAACAAATGTTCCATAGTGTTACTGAAAAAAGATAACTAGCTCAGCATTTTTTTTTCAAGTAAATTATATTATAGTGCCAGAAACATGGTAACTGTTCAGTAATTCTTGGGCTAGGAAACCAACTAATATTTCTGAATAGCCTGGTGAAAGTGAGTCACCCACTGGAAAAAGCCTTTGAATACCAGGCCTTTCTGAAAGGATATTTATGCAATTAAAATAGTAAAATATAACAACCTACTAAAATTTTAGAAAAAGCCACATGTCCTTTAATTATTAATAACTAGAGGCCCGATGCACGAAATTTGTGCACCAGGAGAGGGAGGTCCCTCAGCCCAGCCTGCACCCTCTCACAGTCCGGGACCCCTTGCTTCTTACTGCCCACCTGCAGCGGAGGTGGAAGAGGCTCCCGCCACTGCCCCTGTGCTCACCAGCCGTGAGCCCAGCTTCTGGCTGAGCGGCACCCCTGTGGGAGCGCACTGACCACTAGGGGGCAGCTCCTCCTTTGAGTGTCTGCCTCCTGGTGGTCAGTGCACATCATAGCGACCTGTTGTTCCTCTGTTTGGTCGATTTGCATATTAGGGTTTTATGTAGGATTTCACAGTTTTATGTAAAATTTAGATTTTGTATTTTCAGACATTTTAAACTTTGGATTTTTGTAAGAAACTTCAGAGAGCATGTCAGAGATTTGGGGGGGAAAGCAAATCCATATTCTTTATTCTAAAATGATAATTCATGTATTTTGATCTTTTAATGAATTTGAACATTTTTTTCACCAATAGGCTAGAGTGTTTTTTTAAATATATTTTATTGATTTTTTACAGAGAGGAAGGGAGAGGGATAGAGAGTTAAAAACATCAATGAGAGAGAAGCATCGATCAGCTGCCTCCTGCACACTCCCCACTGGGGATGTGCCCGCAACCAAGGTACATGCCCTTGACCAGAATCGAACCTGGGACCCTTGAGTCCACAGGCCAATGCTCTATCCACTGAGCCAAACTGGTTAAGGCATAGAGTGTTTTAATAGTGTTTGTAACTCATTCACAAATATTATAACTAAGAGTTATTCATCTGAGTACATTTTTGTGGCAGGTGGTCTACTTTACATCACTTTCTAGACAACTGGAATTTGAGGCAACTTCTAAGACGGTGATCCCTTTGTTTTATGTGGCATACTTTCTAATCATATTATTTTCAATCGCATCATGCTACAGGTAAAATATTTTATTTGTTTTTGTAAGCTATTTTTTTAAATTTATTGAGGTAAAACATATATATAGATAATATAAAATGTCATTTTAACCATTTTGAGTTTAAAATTCAGTTGTATTAATGACATTCACACTGCTGTGCAATCGGTACAACTCTCTGTTCCCAAATATTTTCCATCACTCCAAACAGAAGTGCTGTAATATTAAGCAATAACACCCCAGTGCCTCCTCCCAGCCCTGGTAAACCTTCAATCTACTTTGTCTCTGTGAATTTGCCTATTCTACAGATTTCATATAAGTGAGATCATATAAAAGTTGTCCTTTTGTGACTGGTTTACCTCACTTAGCATAATGTTTTCAGTGTTCATCCATAGTGTAGCATGTATCAGAACTCATTTATTTTTGTTGCTTAATAATATTCCATTATATGTATACACCACATTTTATTTAGCCACTTGTCTTTTGATGGGCACTTGGGAATATTTCTCCCTTTTGGCTATTATGAATAATGCTGCAATGAACATTAGTATACAAATATCCATTTGAACCCCAGTTTTCAATTCTTTTTCATTATATACCTAGAAGTAGCATTGGTGGTGTGTGATAATTCCAGGTTAAGTTCTTGAGAACTGCTAAAGTGTTTTCCACAGAAAACACCTTTTTATATCCCACCAGCAACATCTCTACTTCCTCACCAACCTTGTCATTTTCTGTTTTATGGATTATAGCCATTCAAGTAGATACAAAATATCATCTTATTGTGGTTTTGAGTCACAATTCCCTAATTACTAATGATAAGTATCTTTTGATGTGTTTATTGGCCATTTGTATATCTTCCTTGGAGAAATGTCAATTCAAAGCCTATACTCATTTTTTAATGGGGTCATTTGTCCTTCTGTTGTTGAGTCCTGTTATTGATGAATACTTTATATATTTTAGATATTAAACCCTTAACAGAAAGATATATGATTCTGCCACTCTGTGAATTATCTCTTCACTTTCTTGATACTGTCCTCTAATGCCCAAAAGTTTTTAATTTTTATGAAGTTCAATTTATCTATTTTTTCTTTTGCTACTGTGCTTTTGGTGCTATATCTAAGAATCCATTAGCAAGTCCAAGGTAATGCACATTTATCCTATGTTTTCTTCTAAGAGTTTATGGTTTTAGCTCTTATATTTAAGTTGTTGATCAATTTTAAATTATTTTTGCATATGGTGTGAAGTAAGGGTTCAACTCCTTTCTTGTATTTGTAGAAGAGCCATTTGATGAAGAAAAAATCAATTAGCTATATATACATGGGTTTATTTGTGCACTCTAAATTTTATTGCATTGGTCTATATGTCTTTCCATATGCCAATACCACACAATTTTGATTTTTTGTGAGCTTTGTTAAAAGTTTTTAAATCTGGAAATTTCAGTCCTCCAACCTTCTTCTTTTTCAAGATTATTTTGGATATCCAAGGCCCATTAAAATTTCATATAAAATTTGAGGGCTGACTTTTCCATTTATGAATAGAAAAAAAGGCCATTGGAATTTTAATAGAGATTATGTTGTATCTGTAATTGCTTTAGATGAGATTGACATTTTAACAATATTAAATCTACCTCCCCATGAACTAAGGAAATATTTTCATTGATTTGGGTCTTCTTTAGTTTCTTTCACCAATGTTTTATAGTTTTCAGTGTGCAAGCCTTTTACCTCCTGGGTCAAATTTATTCCTAAGTATTATTCTATTTTTAAAAAATATATTTTTATTGATTTAAGAGAGGAAGGGAGAAGGAGAGAGAAATGGAAACATTAATGATGAGAGCGAATCATTGATTGGCTGCCTCCTGCACACCCACCACTGGGGATCAAGACCTTAACCAGGCATGTGCCCTTAATCAGAATCAAACCTGGGACTCTTCAGTCCTCAGGTCAACACTCTATCCACTGAGCCAAACCAGCTAGACCCTAAGTATTATTTTAGGCACTACTTAGATGGAACTGCTTTTGTAATTGGCTTTTGGGATTGTTTATTGCACATGGATAACAACAGAATTGATTTTTGTGTGTTGATTTTGTATCCTGTAGCTTTGCTGAATTTGTTTACTCTAGCATTTTTTTATGGATTCTTTGGAATTTTCACATATAGAATTGTGTAATCTGGGGGAAAAGTTAGTTACTCTTTTTCGTTTTCAATTTGGATTCCTTTTATTTCTATTTTTTGTCTAATTGCTGGCTAACACCACAATGTTGAATATCATTGGTGACAATGGGTATCCTTGTTTCTGGTCTTAGAGGGAAAGCATTCAGTTTTTCACAATTTAGTATGATGTTAGTTATACAAGAAGTCCTCTCTATTCCTTGGTTTTGGGTGTTGGATTTTGTCAAATGCCTTTTCTACATCTATTGAGATGATCATATGGTTTTTATTTTTTGTTGTATTAGTGTGGTGTATTACATTGATTTTCTTATGTTGACTACTCTTGCATTCCTGGGATAAATCCCACTTGGTCTATAAGGTGTATAACCCTTTTAATATGCTATTGAATTGGCCTTGCTAGAATTGTGTTGAGGTCTTTTTTGTCTATATTCATAAAGATATTGCAATGTAGTTTTCTTGTGATATCTTTGGATTAAACGTTCCAATCAAAATACATATGGTAGCTAAATGTATAAGAAAACATATGCTGTGTATCAGAGACTCACTTCAAATTGAAAGACATACACAGATTGAAAGTAAAAGAGTGGGAAAAGATATTTCAAGAAAATAGAAACAAAATAAAAAAAGCTTAGGTAGCAATACTTATATCAGACAAAATAGACTTTAAAACAAAGACTATAAAAAGAAACAAAGAACCCAGCAATTCCATTTCTGGGTCCTCAAAACACTAAATCAAAAAGCACATGCATCCATATGTTCATTGAAGCATTATTTACAATAGCCAAAATATGGAAGCAACCTAAGGGCCTATCAATAGATGAATGTATAAAGAACAAGTGGTGCATCTAAACAATGGAATATGACCCAACCATCTATATATATATATATATATATATATATATATATATATATATATATATATAAAAGCCTAATATGCTAAGTGTCCAACCATTCAACCGTTCGACCAGTTGCTGTAACACGCACTGACCACCAAGAGGAAGACACTCTGACTGGTAGGTTAGCTTGCTGCTGGGGTCTGGCCGATCGGGACTGGGCAAGACAGGCTGGACACACCCTGGAGTTCACCCACAGTCCCTCCCCAGCCCTAATCGTGCACTGGTGGAGTCCCTCGGCCTGGCCTGCATCCTCTCACAATCCAGGACCCCTGGGGGATGTCAGAGAACTGGTTTTGGCCTGATCCCCACAGGCCAGGCTGAGGGACCCCACTGGTGCATGAATTCGTGCCCTCTAGTAAAAAATAATGAAATCTTGACATCTGTAACAACGCGTATGAACATAGAAGATATTGCGCTGAGTGAAATAAGTCATACAGAGAAAGAAAAGACAAATGCCATATGATTTCACTTACATGTAGAATCTAAAAAACAAAATAAACGAACAAGCAGAGCAGAATCAGACTCATAGATACAGAACATTTTGATGATTGACAGATGGGTGGGAGGTGAAGGGGGTGGGTGAAATAGGTGAATGAATTAAGAAGTATAAATTTATAGTTACAGTCTAGTCATGGGGATGTTAAATACAGTATAGGGAATATAGTCAATAACATTGTAATAAGTATGTATGGTGTGAGATGAGTTCTAGATTTAATGGGTGATCACTTTGTAAGTTATATAAATGTCTAATCATTTGGGTTCTACACCTAAAATGAATATATTGTATGTCAAATATATTTTAAAATTTTTTTAAATATAATGAAAAATAAAATACAGCCATGTTGTAGAATGTTTTTTAATATAAGAAATTTCAGCTATTTTAATGTGGTATTGCCAGAAGAAGGTCTTTAATCATGTTCTTGCTGTTTTGGAATCAGTGGCTCTATTTCTATAGATCAGTGGTTCTCAACCTTCCTAATGCCGCGACCCTTTAATACAGTTCCTCATGTTGTGGTGACCCCCAATTTCATTGTTACAAATTGACCATAATTAAAGCATAGTGATTAATCGCAAAAACAACATGTAATTATATATGTGTTTTCCGATGGTCTTAGGCGACCCCTGTGAAAGGGTCGTTTGATCCCCAAAGGGGTCGTGACACACAGGTTGAGAACCACTGCTATAGATGACATTTCTAGTTTTCAAACGTAAGTTCTCTCTTCTACTAAAGATATCTAGAGGCAGGTATCAGTCATTTGTTTTGAAGCAGTTAACAACCAAGTAAAATATAAAACCAGAGATTGTTGTCAATATATTAAAATATGCTGTTGTGGTGGTTGGAGAGGTAAAGTATTGAATCCATACTTTAAAATGCTGTGTACATCTCCCCATTTATGTTTGTCCAACAACAAAAAAAACAGACATTGGTTGTGTGATTCAAAAAAAATTTTTTTTGCATTTACTAGCAACTTTTCTACAGCCCACTTCACCAATAGATGACAATCATGAAAATGTTTTAGAAGGAGGCTTTGCATAATCTTTGTTAACCACAATATATATTGACCTAGCTTTGAAATGCAGGAGCTATTTAAGACCTGATACAGGTGAGGCTTGCCCTCCACTTCTATTGTATTCCATCCACATCCCTTGAAAAACAGAGTGAAATGAACCACCTGCAGTGTTTTGGTGTAACTTTAAGGTTCTAAGATGCCAGCCAGTAGATGAGTGCTTATCTAACTATATAAGAATCACGCAGGGACCCTGGTCAGGTAGCTCAGTTGGTTAAGCATTGTCCCAGTACGCCAAAGTCGCAGGTTCCATCCCTAGTCTGGGCACATACAAAATCTACCAATGACTGCATAATAAGTAGGTAGAATAACAAATCCATCTCTCTCTCTCTCTCTCTCTCTCTCTCTCTCTCTCTCTCTCTCTTTTTCTCTTGCCCTCCCTCCCTCCTTCCCTCTCTCCTGCTACAATCAATAAATAAAAATCACCCAGGGAAGTTTGATAAAAGTAAAGATTTCCAACTTTTCTGCTTCCTCTTTTTTCCCCTTGCATAGTGCCAGGAACTTAAATGTCTCCAGCAGACAGGTTTAGGAATTATTGCCCAAGAGGTTTCTAAATTCATGTCTAAGTCAAGACTGTTATGAATTGATGTCATTTTAGTACCATCACAAATTCCATGATTTTTTCCCTCCAAATTTACAGGTGTGACTGTGTACGAAACAAAATTTTTGTTGCAGTTTTTGGAGTGATTTCTACTGCCTTCGCAGTGTTGAGCGGCTTTGGCCTGATGTTGTTCATTGGGGTGCCATTTGTGACCATAATTAAAAATGCACCATTTCTTGTTCTAGGTGAGTAAAACAAAATGTGAGACTACACACTGAGTATTTGGGGCTATAGGATGCCTAAGAAAGGAGCTTATTTTATATTAAGCAAAATAATTATGTTTAAATTGCTCTACAGATCCAAAATAAGGTAACAGAAACAAGAAAATAACATTGAATTATGTATTTTTAGAGTTGAAAAAAGCAAGCACCCCAAATGGAAGTACAAGGAACATGAACAGGCTGTACACACACATACACACCAAAAATTGAAAATATAAGAAAAAAATATTTGATTTCTCCATTAATCAAGGGATTCAAATTGAACCAAGAGTGAGATACCTCGTTTTCTTATTAGATTAATAAAAATTACTAAGATTGACGTTTTGGGTAAAATTGTGTACAAATGAGCACGCATATTTTGCTGGGGGAAATTTTAAATTGGGACACACTTTCTTTTAGTGCAACTTTGCAACAAATAAAAAATACTTAAAAATTTAAAGGGGGCCCTGCCAGTGTGGCTCAGTTGAGCATCAACCTGTGAACCAGGAGGTCATGGTTCAATTCCCAGTCAGGGCACATGCCTGGGTTGCAGGCTCCATCCCCAGTAGGGGGCATGTAGGAGGCAGCTGATCAATGATTCTCTCTCATCATTGATATTTCTATGTCTTTCTCCTTCTCTCTTGCTCTCTGAAATCAATAAAAATATATTTTAATAAATATTTTAGAAGAAATACCTTTGATCTATCAATTACACTGCTAGTAATTTGTCCTATTAATTGAACAATTGCTCGAAAAGTAGAACATGTTCATTTTGGTGTGATTTAGAATAGGAAAATATTGAAAACAACCTAATCCCATCTTGATATGGGTTAGGGTTAGGGTTAGGGTTAGGGTTAGGGTTAGGGCTAGGGTTAGGGCTAGGGCTAGATGGGATTGGTCAATTCAAATATAGCATATTAAAATTTTGAAATTATTTTCAGTCTTTAAAAAGAAGTAGACACATTAAATGAAAAATGAAATATTTCATTTAATGAAATATTAAATGAAAAAATACTGGTTATGAAATGAAATTTTGAAATAGAGTGGTACATTTGTATAGAGCAAATTCTGAATGGATAAACATCAAAATGTTAGCAGGAATTATCACAAGGATGGAATTACAGTCGCTTAAATTTTTTGGTTGTATTTCTCTGTAATTTCAGAATTTATTTTAGAGTAAGCATGAGAAAACAAAGGTATTTATATTTTGGAAAACAAGCAACTTGAAAGAAATGATATTTGATTTCCTGGGGGAGATAGTGGATTTGCTATACACAGGAATTCAGCTTATTTATTCTAGCTCTTCAGTGCATACCTTCTTCCTATAGACGCACATTTAATCTCTCAATCTTCCCCACAGCCATAAATAAGTAAAGTGTGTATAACTGACTTAATATAAACCATTTTTTTGTATAGTCTGTGTGTACATAGGAGTGTTTGTATGTGAGTGTGTTTGTGATTGCAGCAACTCAAAAACTGTATATGGACAATTTCTTAACAGTGTCCTATAAATAATAAAATTAGTTTGTTGGTTTTTGTCTTTTATTTTTTTTTATTGATTTCAGAGAGGAAGGGAGAATGAGATAGAAACATCAATAATGAGAGAAAATCATTGATTGGCTGCCTCCTGCACACTCCCCATGGGGGATCAGGCCTGCAACCCAGGCAAGTGCCCTGACCGGGAATCAAACTGTGACCTCCTGTTTCAGAGGTCGACGCTCAACCACTGAGCCATGGTGGCTGGGCAAAAACCAGATTTTAGATACCTAATAAATATCAATGAGTTCATTCTTGGTTATTTTAATGTAGGTACTTCTACCTCGATTATACCCATAGAACATCTGAATTAGAGGCAGACTTGCAATCTCCATTGCAATCCATGCAATCCATAGAGATGATCCCCCAAAATTTAAATTAAGATCAGCATTTTACTTCCAAGAACTGACTGTATGATTGCTCTAGTAAAAAGCGTGAGGAAGTAAAATGTATCTGCAGCATGCTCATGCTTTCTTTCTAATCCCCTTTCTTCTTTATAGTCCTCCTTTCCCAGTCTTTAATGACAATTTCAAAGTCTCCTTTATTTCAAACCAATCATGAAATGTCAGTGTAGAAAAGAACTAACCACCTAGTAGGCGTTAATATGTAAAGGATCCTTGATATTTATTTTGGGACATAATTCTGATATCAAGAGTACTTTCATTTTAATGAGAGAAGACCTTAAACTGGGCAAGTGAAGTTTGAATGATAGCATTCTGTCTTATCAAAAACAGACCAGCAGGAAAACTGTGTGTGTGTGTGTGTGTGTGTGTGTGTGTGTGTGTGTGTCTCTATAAACTATGTGGTGCCTCTCAAATGATACCACATTGATAGCTAGATGCTTACTGTAGAATAAGTAAATCCAACTTATATTTTAAGCAACAGAATGATTGCTCATTGTGTTTGTGCATTAGTTTGAAACGACTTATGAGAGAAAATGGTTTCTCAAGTAATCTATCAAAATCAAAGATTCATTGCTAACCCTGCTTCCACTAACAAACAGTCAACCAGGTTTCCTGACTCATCATTGAAACTCCTTAAATGAAGATTAGGAGTAGAATATATTGTGCTATGTCCAAAGAATAGGAGTATGTACAAAGCACAGAGTTATTACAGAAGAAGGAGTGATGAATTCTGTTGTGGATTCAGAGGCAATGAGAGAAAGTAGCATCAAAGCACAGATTGGGCAAAGTAAATAAGACCTGAAAGAAATGGAAAAATAAGATGGTTTGAATTGATCTATTTGAATTTTTAAAATAAGTTTTCATTGACTTCAGAGAGAGAGGAAAGGAGAAGGCGGGGCGGGGGGGGGAGAGAGAGAGAGAGAGAGAGAGAGAGAGAGAGAGAGAGAGATGTGAGAGCACAACATTGATCCATCACCTCCTGCACACCTCCTACTGGGGATCAGCCTGTAATCTAGGCATGTGCCCTGACAGGGAATCGAACCAGTGACCTGTAGGTGCACGGGATTACACTCAACCAACTAAGCCACATGGGCCAGGGTGATCTGTTTAATTTTTTAATAGAAATTAATATTTATGACGATTGTTTCTTTTATTAACAGGTGTTGGGGTCGATGACATGTTTATTATGATTTCCGGCTGGCAGAAGACCAAACTCGTGAATAGCATAAGACATCGTTTGTCCAGGACCTATTCAAAAGTGGCAGTGTCCATTACAATCACCACTGTCACTAACATCCTGGCCTTCTATACGGGAATTATGACCTCCTTCAGATCTATACAGTACTTTTGCATCTATACAGGAACAACCCTGTTCTTTTGTTATTTGTATACCATCACCTGTTTTGGAGCAGTTTTGGCCCTGGATGGTAAAAGAGAAGTAGCCTGTCTACGTTGGTTAAAAAAGCCAGATATGGCTGACAAGAAATGTTCCTCATTAAAAAGATGCTGCTGTCTCCCATTTGATTCTCTCCCAGATGAACTGGAAACTGATATCCATCCAATGAATTTGTTCTTTAGAGACTATTTTGGTCCTTTTCTCACAAGCAATAAGACCAAGTTTTTTGTAGTGCTTCTGTACATATCGTACCTCATAAGTAGTATATATGGATGTTTCCAAGTGCAGGAAGGTTTAGACCTTCGAAATTTGGCAAGTGACGATTCCTACATTACACCATATTTTGATGTAGAGGAAGGTCATTTTCCACGTTACGGTCCCAAGGTTATGGTTATTGTTACTGAAACTCTTGACTACTGGGATAAAGATGCTAGGCAAAAATTGGAAAAATGTCTGGCAGATTTTGAAAACAATGGCTATGTAGATAAAGCTCTTACAGAGTTTTGGTTACGAGAATATGTGCAATATATGAAAGATAAAAAGCAAGATATAAATGATAAGAATACTTTTATGAAGAGTATTTCCAGTTTTTTTGTGGATTTTCCACATTTTAAGTATGATGTTAATATTTCATCATCACATGAAATCATTTCTTCCCGTGCCTTCATTCAGTCCATCGATATTTCTACTTCAACCAAGAAGAAGAAGATGTTAATCCAGTTCCGAGACTTGGCCAAAAATTGTGAAATTCCCCTAATGGTATATAACCCAGCATTCATATATTTTGATCAGTATACTGCAATAATAGAAAACACTATTCGAAATGTCATTGTGGCATCAGCAGCTATGTTTGTTGTTTCCTTATTGTTAATTCCTCACCCACTGTGCTCCTTGTGGGTAACTTTTGCTATTGGTTCTGTTATTGTAGGAGTAACGGGTTTCATGGCATTCTGGAAGGTCAATCTTGATTCCATATCCATGATTAATCTTGTCATTTGTATAGGCTTTTCTTTTGATTTCTCTGCACACATTTCCTATGCATTTGTTTCCAGTTCTCAGCCCTCAGTAAATCTAAGAACAATTGAGGCATTGTATATGCTAGGCTACCCTGTGTTACAAAGTGCAATTTCAACAATAATAGGGGTGTCTGTCTTATCTGCAGCCAAAGCATACATCTTCAGGACATTTTTTAAGATTATGTTTCTTGTTATGGTATTTGGGGCTGCTCATGGTCTAATTTTCATTCCAGTATTCTTAACCTTTATTTGAAGGTTTGTTTGAATATCCACTAGCAAATTAAAGACCAATTATAGAATTCCTGATTGCCCCAACTCAATCTGATAAAAATGCACTAGTAACAAAAGTCAACAAACTAAAAACAAAGACACATTTCCTTGAATTGAAAATCCCATTTAAAAATGTTATTTAAAATATCCTGAGAAAAATTCATTAGTCTTTCATTAAAATATCTTTACTAAATTAGAAATTGTTGTCATCTTTATTATAATCTATGCACAATGAAGTATAAAGTATAAATTTCCAGGGTTTTTTTTTTCCCATTTATTCATCATTACAAGTTCATGCTTGGAATTCAAGTGTTTTATATATTGTATCATAAGTGGAATTTTTTTTTAATCCTCACCCGAGGATATTTTTTCCATTGACTTTTAGAGAGAGTGAAAGGGGGGAGGGGGAGAGACAGAGAGAGAGAAATACTGATGTGAAAGAGACATATGGATTGGTTGCCTCCCACATGTGCCCTGACTAGGACCAGGGATTGAGCCTGCAACCTAGGTATGTGCCCTTGACTGGAATGGAACCCGGGACCCCTCAGTCCACAGGCTGACATTCTATCCACTGAGCCAAACCGGCTGGGGCAATACTATTTTTATTGTACTTCCTATATGTATCATTATGTAAAAGTTTAATTTACTTATTCTCCAAGTCTGGGGCTATTCTATGTGTTTTCTTAATGGTATTATAATGAACTGAAGTTTTTAAAGTTTTGAAATCCAATTTATCTTATTTTATGTTTTTGATTAGTGTTTTCAGTGTCCTCTCTAAGAAATGTTTGTTTATTCCAAGATTAGAAAATATTCATCTGTCTGGCGTAGGTAAAGGTGGTGCTCCACCTCCTCCCACAACCACATCAAAATTACAACTACACTATACAACAACCATCATTCAGAATCTCCTGAAATCAAGCTGAATGGAAGTCCTACAACTATGCAATTAAAGAAGAAGCCACATCAAAACTGGTAGGTGGGGCGGAGACGCGGACGGGCTGGTCCCACTCCCACACATGGTAGGTAATAACCTTGAGGGATATCTTGGCTGTGAAGGTCCCCGCTGAGGGTAAAGACACCCCCCCCCCCCCCCCCAGCTCAGGGTTTCAGTACAGGGTTTCAGTGCCAAGAACAGAAGTCCCATAACTTGTGGCTGTAAAAACCAGCATGGATTGAAGCTGAGGGAAGCTGAGACTGCTGGGATCCCAGGCAGTTCCTCTTAAAGGGTCCACATATGGACTTGTTTGGACTCACTCCCTCTGAGCTCCAGCTCAAAGGCAGCAGCTTAAAAGGCATGAGAGACATATGGGAAGGAAGTGAATTGTTTGGCATCAGGGTGAAAGCTAGAGGGGCAGCCTTCTCCCAGACAGGAGTGCTTATAGAGGCTATTTTTTCTGAGCCCTTTACCCTCAGAGCCAGCAGATGGGTGCCATGTCTGAGACTATTAATATGGCTCATACTGTTTGCAACCCGTCCGCCCCCCCCCCCCCCCACCCCAGGAATTTTGAGACCCTGCCCCACCCAATTTTCAGGCCCACCCAAGCTATTTACAGTGGCTTTATCATAGGAATACCCTGGCTCAGGCTTCAGATTTTTCTAAAATCTCTCAGACAAGCAGCATCTGGCCTCAGCAAACCCCATACCTCTCATTAAGTGGTCCCAGGCCTGGCACTAGCAGCAGCCAGCCTTGGTTCACAGCTTGGCCTTGCCTGGGTACCTCTAAGCCCAGCACAAGAAGTAGCCATCCACAGACCACTTTGTAACTTAGGCCTGGTGGCCCCAGGCATAACACAGGCAGTGACTGATGTTGGCCTGCACCTTCTGGGAAGCCCCAGAACCAGTACAACCAGTGGAAAACTTCAGACCATGTTGAAGCACCATCATTCAACCACCTCTGACACATTCAAGGGGTGGACTCAGTGGTTACCAGAGCCCTACTGCAGTAAGTCTTGCTTTGTGTGGTGGGCCCCTGCACAGCTGATCCTCCAAGGTGGTCACAGGTAGGTGGTCAGTGATCAAAGCCAGTCCTTGATGAGCCAAGAGCAATCAAGACTCAATTACAACAGAAGGGTATACAGCCCACATGAGGGGCACACCTCATATTCCCAGCTGGGGTGATCAGGGAGGCTATTCCACTGGACCCTACAGGACATCTACTACATTAGGCCATGCTGCTAAGCCTTGGAGATGTAGCAGCTCTACCTCATACATAGAAACAAAAAAAAGCAGATAGGCGGCCAAAATGAGCAATAAATATTTTCTTAAAATTAAAACCAGCAAAAGACATCAAGAAAAATGTAAAAGAAATTTGAACCAATAATGCCAAACTCATACCAGCAATATAAATACCAAGAGCATCTGATTTAAGAGCTGCAATAGATACTTCCAATCCAACCAAACCAAAAAGAAGGGGTTGAAAAATATTGCTGGGTACTAATTTTTGAGGAAACTCCATACTGTTTTCCATAGTGACTATAACACTTTACATTCCCAGGAGCAGCAAATGAAGGTTCCTTCTTCTCCACACCCTCTCCAGCATTTGTTATTATTTGTCTTGTTGATAATAGACATTCTAACAGGTGTGAAGTGGCATCTCATTGTAGTTTTGATTTGTATTTCTGTAATAGCTAGTAAAGTTTAGCATCTTTTCATACATCTTTTGGCCATTTGTATGTGTCTGTTCATGTCCTCTGCCCATTTTTTAATGGGATGTTTGTTTATGTTGTTGTTGAGTTGTATGAGTTCTTTATATATTTTGGATATTAACCCTTGTCAAAACTATTATTTGCAAATATATTTTCCCATTCCATTTGCTGCATTTTTGTTTTGCTGCCAGTTTCATTTGTTGTGCAGAAGCCTTTTAGCTTGAGATAGTCCTATTCATTAATTTAGCCTTTATTTCCCCTGCCTTTGAAGTTAAATTTATAAAATCCTCTCTAAGACCAAAGTCCATAAGTTTAGTACCTATGTTTTCTTCTATGTAATTTATTGTTTCAGGTCTTATAGTTACATCCATTTTTACTTAGTTTTTGTTACAAATGGCAGTCTAGTTTCATATTTTTGCTATGGCTTTCCAATTTCCCCTCTTTATTTAAGAAGCTTTCTTTTTTTCCATTGTATGTACTTGGTTTCTTTGTTGAAAATCATTTTCTCACATACTTGTGGGTTCATTTCTCTTCCATTAGTCTGAGTCTGATTTTCTGCCAATGCCATGCTGTTTTGATGATTGTTGCATTGTAGTATAATTTGAAGTTAAGGAGTGTGATACTTTCAGCTTTGTTCTTTTTTATCAGAATTCCTTTGGCTATTCAGAGTCTTTTGTATTTCCATACAAATATAATCTTCTTTGTTCTATTTCTTCTTTAAAATGCCACTGGGATTTTAATTGCATTAAATCTGTATGTTGCTTTCAATAATATGTCCATTTTAACTATGTTGATTTTTCCAATCCATGAACATAGAGTATCTTTCCATATTTTTGTGTCTTCTTCACTTTCTTTTAATAATTTCTTGAAGTTCTCAGTATAGGTCCTTCACATTTTTTGTTGCTTTTATTCCCAAGTATTTTATTCTTTTTGTTGCAATTTCAAAAGGAATTGTTTTGTTTTTCATTTCCTTCCCTGAAATTTCATTGTTAGTATATAGGAACACCATAGATTTTTGTACATTGATTTTATATATTACAACTTTGCTGTATTTATTATTTCTAATTATTTTTTTTGGTGGAGTCTTTAGGGTTTTTTATATAAAGAATCATGTCAACTGAAAAAAACTGACAGTTTTATTTCTTCATTCCCAATTTGGATGCTTTTTTTTTTTTTTATCTTGCCTGGTTTCTCTGGCTGGGACTTTTAGTACTATGTTGAATATCAGTGATGAGAATGAATATTCTTTTTTTTATAATCTTTATTGTTCAGATTATTACAGATGTTCTTCTTTTTTCCCCCCATAGCTCCCTGCCACCCGGTTCGCACTCCACCCAGGCCTTCGCCATCCCACTGTCCACGTCCATAGGTACAGCATACATCCATATAAGATCTTTGTTCCATCTCTTCCCACACTCCCCTCTTCCCTTTCCCCCCAAGAATTGTGAGTCCACTCCATTTCCATGCCCCTGATTCTATTACATTCACCAGTTTATTATGTTCATCATATTTTTTATTCATTTGATTTTCAGATTCACTTGTTGATATGTATATGTTGTCACTTTGTTGTTCATAATTGTTATCTTTATCTTTTTCTTCTTCCTCTTCTTAAAGAATACCTTTCAGCATTTCATATAATACTGGTTTGGTGGTGATGAACTCCTTTAGTTCTCTCTTGTCTGTGAAGCTCTCTATCTGACCTTCAATTCTAAGTGATATCTTTGCTGGGTAGAGTAATCTTGGTTGTAGGTTCTTGCTATTCATCACTTTGAATATTTCTTGCCACTCCCTTCTGGCCTGCATAGTTTCTGTTGAGAAATCAGCTGACAGTCGTATGGGTACTCCCTTGTAGGTAACTGACTGTTTTTCTCTTGCTGCTTTTAAGATTCTCTCTTTGTCTTTTGCCCTTGGCATTTTAATTATGATGTGTCTTGGTGTGGTCCTCTTTGGGTTCTTGTTTGGGACTCTTTCTGCTTCCTGGACTTATAAGTCTATTTCTTTCTCCAGGTAAGGGAAATTTTCAGTCATTATTTCTTCAAATAGGGTTTCAATATCTTGTTCTCTCCTCTTCTGGCACCCATAATTTGAATGTTGGTACACTTGAAGTTGTCCCAAAGGCTCCTTACACTATCTTCATATTTTTGGATTCTTTTTTCTTTTTGCTCTTCTGGTTAGTGTTTTCTGCTTCCTTATATTTCAAATCTTTGACTTGATTCTTGGGATCCTCTACTCTACTGTTGAATCTCTGTGTATTATTCTTTATTTCAGTCAGTGTATGCTTAATTTCTGACTGACCCTTTTCCATTTTTTTGGCATTCTCACTAAGATCCTTGAAGGTCTCACTAAGTTCCCCAAAGGTCTCACTAAGTTTCTCAGGGGTTTCTAGAAGATTCTTAAGTGACCTTAACTCTATATCCAGTAGTTTGCTTTCTTCCATTTCTTTCATTTGTGACACATTTCTTTGTCTCTGCATTTTGGCTGCTTCCCTGTTTGTTTACCTCCATGGCAATTAGCTGTGAGGACCAGCTATGTCTATAATGGAAGAGCTGCTGTGCAGGAGAAACCCATATGGGACAGGACTTGCTTCAGTGGGGCTTTGGTGCTCACTGACTCTGCCCCTCTAGTGTGTTGCTTATGGATGTGATGAGTTGTAATCTGGTATGGTCTCACACTGACCACTGGTACACTGGCTCTTGGGTCTCCAGGGAAGTGCAAAGTTGTTTTTATGTATTGGGTAGCTACTAAGTCTCCTTGAGTTGATATAGTAACCTTCTTTAGTAGGTGTCTTATAGGTCCCAGTGGCTTAGGCTCCCCAATCACCTGAGGTGGACAACCTTGGTGCATTCTTTTGTGGGCTGTGTGCACAGTTTTGTTGTAATTGAGCCTTGATTGCTGTTGGTGTCACTGGGAGGAATTGACCGCCAGGGCCAATTGACTGTGGGGACCAGCTACAATTATAGTAGGAGACACCCTTATGGGGCAGGACTTGCTTCAGTGGGGCTTTGGTGCTCACTGAGTCTGCCCCTTGAGTGTGTTGCTTATGGATCTGAAGAGTTGTAATCTGGATGGTCTCACACTGACCACTGGTACACTGGCTCGAGTCTCCAGGGAAGTGCAAAGTCAGCCACTGCCTGGGGCCACCCAGCAGGAGCTACAGAGAGATCTGCAGATTCCTCCTCTTTGTATGGAGTTTGGAAGTGCCCAGAGGAGGCCCAACTGTGAGGCAAGGCAGGCTGCTGCTGTGCTGGCCTTGAGCCTTCTTTAGATAGCTTTGGGGCTCCCTGAGGCAGCTGCAATTTGACAGGTTTTAGGCTGTGAAAGGACAGGCCATTCATATGCAAAAGCTGCTGCTCATAGCTTGGGTAGGGTTGTAAATTGGGTGGGGTGGAGTCTCAGGGAGTCTCCAGGATGGAGCAAACAGCAATGGCTGCCAGTCATTCCTGCACTGGAGAGGTCTGACTGCTGCTGCGTGCACCTCTGTCTGGAAGAAAGCTGCCCCCACATTCCTGCCCTGATGCCAGACAGTCCAGTTTCTCCCTGTATGTATCTGGGTCCCCCAAAGTCTTGCCCAACACTGGAGCTCAGAGCACGTGGGAGCTTGTATCTCCCTCTGGATTTAAAAGCAGCACACCCAGGTGCCAGCCCCTTACACACATCCGCACCTCCATGCCTCCGCACCTCCTACCAGTCTCAATGCTCTTTCTTCTTCACTTTTCTAGTTGTAGTTCTTCCACTCAGGTTTCCGTGGTTCTAATCTAGATGATAGTTGTTATGTATTTTATTTGTAATTTTGATCTGGTTGTGGGAGGCAGCAAGTACAGGTGTTTACCTATGGCACAATCTTGGTTCTTGAGAGTGGGTATTCTTGTCTTCTTTCTTACAGGGAAAGTTTTTAGTTTTTCACCATTGAGTATATTAGCCAAGGGTTTCTCATGTATGGCCTTTATGTTGATGTACCATCCTTCTATACATATTTAATTGAGTGTTTTTGTCATAAGTGGATGTTGTATCTTTTCAAATGCTTTTTCTGCATCTATTTATATGATCATATGATTTTTATACTTTATTTTGTTAATGTGGTATACCACATTGATTGACTGATTTGTGTATGTTGAACACATCCTTGTTCCCCTAGAATGAACCCACTTCTTTGTAATGTGTTATCTTCAATTGATTGTTGTATTTGATTTACTCTAGTATTTTGTCTAGGAGTTATGTATTTGTGTGCATTAGAGATATTGGACTGCAGTTTCCTTTTTTATGTGTTACCCTTTCCAGATTTTGGTATCAGGGTAATGTTGGCCTCATAAAATATGTTAGGAAAATGTTGCCTCTTCTTTGAGTTTTTAGAACAGTTGTGAAGGGGTAGGTATTAAATCTTGTTGAATGTATGATAGAATTCACTAATGAAGCCATCTGGTCCTGGACTTTTACTTTTAGGGAGGTTTTGATGATTATTTCAAGTTCTCACTGTTGATCAGTTTGTTTAGATTTTCCATTTCTAAGTGATTCTGTCTAGGAAGCTGATATATATTTTAAGAACATGACCATTTCTTCAGGGTTATTGAATTTGGTGGCATATAATCTTTCACAGTATTCTTGTTTGATCGTTTGTATATATGTGGTATGTGTTGTAACATCTCTTTCATTTCTGGTTTTTTTTATTTGAGTCTTTTCCCTATTTTCTCTATTGAGTCTAGACAGAGTTTTATCAACTTTATTAATCTTTTCAAAGAACCAACTCTTTGCTGCATAATTTTTGCATTGTATTTTTGTTCTCTATTTCATTTAATTCTGCTCTAATTTTTTATTATTTTCTTCTTTTTACGTACTTAAGACTGCATTTGTTCTTGTTTTTCTAGTTCTTTAAAATGTAATGTTAGATTGTTTATTTGGTATTTTTCTTGTTTCTTGATATAGGCCTGTAATGATATAAACTTCCCTCTTATTACTGCTTTTGCTGTATCCCAAAAGGTTTGATATGTTGTATTGCCATTCTCTTTAGTCTTTATGTATCTTTTGATCTCTCCTTTTATTTCTTCTTTGAGCCAGTTGTTCTTTAGAAGCACATTATTTAACCTCCACATATTTTTGGTTTTCCCTATTTTCTTTTTGCAGTTGATTTCCAATTTCGAAGCATTATCCTTGGTATAATTTCAATCTTCTTAAATTTGTTGAAGCTAATTTTGTGTCCCAACATATGGTCTATCCTTTAAAATGCTCCATGTGCATTAGAGAAGAATGTATAATCTGATGTTCTGGGATGAAAGACTCCGTAAATGTCAATTATGTCCATTTAGTCTAATGTGCCATTAAAGGTCAATATTTTCTAATTGATTTTTTGTTAG
The DNA here is from genome assembly GCF_028538775.1 of Myotis yumanensis. NCBI lineage: Eukaryota > Metazoa > Chordata > Mammalia > Chiroptera > Vespertilionidae > Myotis > Myotis yumanensis. Next base: position 173,850,456 of record NW_027223752.1, on the reverse strand, counting down.
GAAGATCTGTCCATAGTTGTCAATAGGGTATTTAGGTATCCTACTATAATTGTGTTTTTGTCAGTTTCTCCTTTTTATTCTGTTACGAGTTTTTTTATATATTTGGGTCCTCCCTGATTGGGTGCATGTACATTGATAAGTGTTATGTTGTTTTGATATATTGTGTTCTTTGTCATTATAAAATGTCCATCTGTACCTGTTGTTACCTTTTTTATTTTGAAATCTATTTTGTGAGATAAAATTATAGTTACACTGCTCTTCTATGGGTACCATTTATTTGGAGAATCATTTTCCATTCCTTAATTTTGAGTCTGTATTGGTCCTTGCAGCTGTGTTTTCTGAATGCAGCATGTGGTTGGGTAATTGTTTGTTTTGTTTTATCCAATGTTACACCATGCCTTTTTATTGGTGAGTTCAGTCCATTTACATTTAGGGTTATTATTGATGTCTGAGGATTTGCTTTAGCCATTTACCTTTTGGGGGTTTTTTTGGTAGCTGTGTATCTCCATTGTTTCTTTACCCTTGAGTTTGTGTCTGTTGTTTTAGTTTGGTGGTCTTTTATAATTTTTTCCTCTATTTCCTTTTTTTTACATTATGTGTCTCAGTTCTGGACTTCATGTATGTGGTTACCATTAGATTTATACAAAAGAAAGTTTCATGTACACACAAGTCCTTTTTCTTCTGAATACATCTTTTCTCCATTCCTTTTTGCATTTTCAGAACTTTACTTTTCCCCTTTTGTGTTTTTTTTAAAGAGTTACAGTTTCCTGCCTCTCTCTGTTAGTCACCTTACTCACAGTTTTGTATCCTTTTATTTTCTTGTTTCATGTAGATTAAGCCCCTTCAGTATTTGTATTTCTTGTAATGGAGTCCTTGAGGTGGTATATTCCCTCAGCTTCTGTATGTCTGAAAAGGTCTTTATTTCTCCTTCATATCTAAAGAATAATGTCGCTGTACATGTTATTCTAGGCTGGTTATATTTCTCTTTCAGTAGTTGGTATATTTGATTTCAGTTTCTCATAACTTGCAGGGTTTCTACTGACAAATCCGCTGATAATCTAATGGGGATTTTTTTATGTTATCTTTTTTTTTTTTTCCTGGCTGCCTTGAGATTTCTTTCATTGTCATTAATTGTTTACAGTTTCAATATAATGTGCTTTGGAGAAGGCCTTTTTTGGATTGATATAACTGAAGCAGGAATTTTGGGGTGACATAGGCAGGCTTAGAATTGGGGTCCATGGAAAAGCACAGGGCTGCAGACTGGGAGAAGGTACATCTCCATAACACAAGGAATCCAGGTGCACTTACATCTCCATAAGACAAGGGAGCAGCAACAGTTGCATTTACATAAGACAAGGGAACTGGAAGTAGCTAGGAAAGGTCTATATTTACAAGCTACAGAGAAAGAAGCCCTTCATTCAGATGGAAAAGAAGAAAGCCCAGAGAAATGGAAGGACTATGAGGGAGGGGGCCTCAGGAATCACTATAGTAACCAATTCGAAGGGGAATATTGACCAATCAGAGGGGATATCAGGACATAGGAACTGCAGCCTTTATAAGCCATGGGGAAAAAAGAACTCAGTGGGGGGCCCTTTTCCCCTCCTTACTTGGGAGTCAGTTCTGTGGGACCCTTTCCCCCTCCCTACATGGGAATCTGTACTGTTCTTCAATAAATCTCCATCTTTGCTATACCACTTTCTGTCCGTGGACTCATTCTTCGATTCCGGTGGACAAAGAATCCGGGTTCCAGTCCAAAAATTCGGTATCATAATTAGGTGGGGCTTTTTTGCTTCTTAGATTCAGGGATCCAGCTCTTTCCATAGGTCTGGGAAGTTTTCATGAACTATTTGTTTGAATAGCCTCTTTGCTTCCTCTCTCTCTTTTCTCTTCCTGGTATACTCATTATTCTTATATTGCTCTTTTTGATGGAGACAGATTGTTCTCATAGTTTTTTTTTTATGTTTTGCTCTCAAGTTTCTCTCTTCTTCCATCTGCATCATTTCTAGATTTCTATCTTCAATATCACTTATTCTTCTTTCCATCTGCTTAGCTCTATTTCCTAAGCTTGCTAGTCCATTCTTCATCTCTTTTATTGAGTTCTTCAGTTCCAGAATTTCTACTCATTTCTTTTTAAGATTTTTTAGTTATTTGGTAAAGTATTCCATTTGTTCATTGATTTTATTTTGGAGTTCATTAAACTGCTTATCTGTGTCTTCTCATATCTCATTGAGTTTTATTCAGAATTGAAATCTTGATTTCTAGGGTAAGGCAAGAGCTGGTGGAAGGGAGCTATAAGGGGACATCTGTAATACTCTCAACAATAAAAATAAATGTAAATAAATTAATTAATAAATCACATATGTACATGTCTTGACATTTATTTTCTGGAGTTTTTTTTTATTTTCTTTCTAAGCTGCCTTGCTACATTGGTCATTCATGGTATTTGATGGATTCTTTCTCTGCCTATGCATGTATGGGAATGAAATCTGCTTTTTTTTTCTTTTTAAGAATGGCACTTCTCTATTTAGTACAATTGATAGGAAGTCTTTCTTTGTTTTTCAGTAGGTGGCACTCAAGCGTCAGTTTTTTAGTTTCTCTTGCACTGCTATGGTTTCCCTGATCTCTGCGCGGCACTTGATAATGCCCGGTATTCCCTGAGAAGGTGGGTGTCCCATCTGTGACCAAGTCACCTTAGTCTCAGGGCACGACCTCTGTAGTAGGCCATGGGGTTCCAAGCCCGTGGAATCCCAGCACTGTCCCCTAAAACCAGACACTGCTGGCAGTACCCACAATGAGTGGGGTAGGGTGAGCTGGGAGAGGCCAGCTGGTATGTTTGTGGCTTTGTGCTTCTCCTATAATGGGCCTTGGAGAAGACCTTTTTGGATTGATATAGTGTGATGGCAACTGCCAGACCTCAGCTGCCTCACCTCTTGGTCTCCACCTTGGTCATTTGGGATTACCTACATTTACTTTTATTTGGAAAATTCTTCCTGTTCACAGTGTTTGTTGTCATTCATAACTAATGTTAATAATTCATATTCACTAAGGATCAAGGTGAGTTACTAGACTATAATTAAAGCTAATTGTTCACAAAAAAATGACTTCTGTGATGATGGTATTCTTTTTATTTTTATGTAACATCATTTCCTGTTTACTTGACAATTTATCTATACTACTCAGACTATGTAATATGTACTAACTCTAAAGTGTGTAGGATAAGCTGTAACAAAGATAAGCCCATAGGTAATTTATTTTGTGGCTTTATCTTGAAAGCAAATGGTTCTTTAATTGGTGGGGGGTAGATAAAAGTAGAGAAATGATAGTATCCCTTTATTAATCAATGTCCACAAATATTGTTTTTGTTTTATTAAACATAAAATAGTCCATTTTTTGTTTCAATAATTTAATAGTTTTAGTTGTTTGAGCTGATTATTAGTGCATTCAGAAGATTAAAACTAATTATAGGTTCAAATGGAAGACTAGAGTAAATTCTTTCTTTTTTGCCATCTGTTCCTCACATAAAGAAGAAATTCAGTGCTTTTAAATGTGGCAATGAGATTTTTTGTCTTAGTTATGCTGAGCTGATATTTCCAGAAATAGTGCTTTATAAAATTGCGTATTCATTTCATCTAAAAACAAGCTACCAATGGTTTAAGAAGAAATTTAAGAAAATGCTCATGATATAATTTATGAACTTGCATTGACTCTTCAAAACTAGGGCCTACACCAGAACTGCTTTCAGTCCAATTTAAGTCACCCTTACCTTCTCATTCAGAGCTGATTGCACAAAATTAAAATACAATTGTACAGAAAAAAATGTCCTTAATTACTCCAATAAATCAAATACATATCCATGAAAAAGATTTATAGCATATTTATTTATTCCATTTTAAATCAATCTATGAAATTATATGTTAATGTCTATACAAAAGATATTTGATAAAACTAAAGGTTTTTTCTCTCATTTTTTCCTCTTTATTGATTTCATGAACTTATCTCATATTTTCAAAAGTCTGTTCAACTAAGCTATAATTATAAAATATCATAGCTTGATACATCTTATTAAACATTTTTTATGAAAGATCTTTAGTAAAATTTGTGCTGTCATAAGAAATGTCAGAAAAGCTGTTATCTTAATATCTAGAGGAAAACACAATGTGTTCTACTAGAATTTACAAAATCTTGGACAAATAAAAGACCCTTAAACTCATTTACATGAGATTATATTGTTCAATTAACCTAGGTTAAAATCAGTTAAGATAATTTGAGAAAGGTTATATCATATGTGCAGATTTTACCTTTACAAAATGTTTCTCTGAGTCAAACAGCTGTTAAGAGTAACAAAATGAACATCTAATCTAATAATAGACAAAGATTGAAATTGACCGTACCTTCGCTATGCCTCCCATTGGCTAATCAGTGAGATATGCAAATTAACCACCGACAAAGATGGCGGCTAATTTGCATACTGCAGGCAGAACCTGCTGCGCAGCCCAAGGCGAGATCCTGGCCTGCCCTGTCTTGGGGTGGGAGGATGGGCGGGGCGGGTGGCAGCGTGATCAGAGCTGCTGTCTGCCCCAGCCCGGGATCCTGCCTGCTGTGTCTTGGGCCGGGTGGGCGGGGCGGGCAGGGCGAGCGGCAGCGTGATCCATGAGAGGGCACAGGTTGGGCTGAGGGACCCCCCTTCCCTGCCAGTGCACAAATTTTTATGCACGGGCCTTCTAGTTCTCTAAATAACATTAAATTCAATTCTTGTTTGAAAATATAAAGAGTTAATCTTAACATCTAGATTTCTAACCTTCTAAATAAGATGTAGTATGAGACTGTGAGAGTCATTTGACCCAATTTATCTTTTGGGCTTAAGAACCTCATCTGTTTCTCTAAAAGTTCTTGAATGTTCCAATTGCCCATTTCTATGTACCATTATAATCTTTACAAACAGATTTAGTTTTCTTTATACAGATGGTCATTTGATAATGACAAAGTGTGGCTGAATAAAATGTTATGAAATGAACATAGTCATGAGAATTATACATACCATTTCTTTACCATTAAGCCTTCAATATATTTTTTTACATTGTCACACATAAAATAGTATCAACTTGTATCTTTTTTTAAAATATATTTTATTGATTTTTTACAGAGAGGAAGGGGAAGGGATAGAGAGTTAGAAACATAGATGAGAGAGAAACATCGATGAGCTGCCTCCTGCACACCCCCCACTGGAGATGTGCCCACAACCAAGGCACACGCCTCTGACCAGAATCGAACCTGGGACCCTTCAGTCTGCAGGCCAACGCTCTATCCACTGAGCCAAACTGGTCAGGGCTCAACTTGTATATTTATCAAATTAAATTAAAGGACACCATAAAAATGTTTTAAAACAAAGCTATATATAACAACTTGGCAGAAATTGAAAGGATTATTTAGGGGTGAAATAGGCAGGTTTAGAAAAGTTTAGGAATTAAGGGGTCCATGGAAAAAGCACAGAGCTAAAGAGTTGTAGAAGGTCCATTTCCATAGAGTAAGGGAGCTGGGAATAGCAGAAGGTACATTTCCATAGAATAAGGGAGATGGGAGCTGCAGAAGGTATACATTTACAGAATAAAGGGAAGGAATCCCCTCATTCAGAGAGGGAAGAGGAAAGCCTAAAGGAAATAGGAAAACAATAAGGGAGAAGAAGAGGAGAACCTCACTTACCGCACCTGAGGTTTGAGCTCTGAAGTTGCTATAGTGACCAAATCAGGAGGGATAGTGACCAATCAGAGGGGATGTCAAGACACAAAGAACTGCAGCCTTTATAAACCATGGAAAAAAGAGACTTACTAGTAGTGGGATTCCTTCCCCCTCCCCACGTAGAAGTCTGTGCTTGTTTCTCAATGAATTTCCACCTTTTATTTTACCATCTTTTGTCCGTGGTTTCATTCTTCAACTCCACCAGATAAGAACACAGAAACCATCCTGCCCAGAGGAACACCATGAGTTCCAGTTCAATTTTCCCATTTCAAAATGATATTCATACAGATGTCCATAGATTTTTAAAAATATTTTTATTGATTTTTTAGAGAGAGAGGAATGGAGAGGGATAGAGAGATAGAAACATCGATGAGAGAGAAACATCATGATTGGCTGCCTCCTCCAAACCCCCTACTGCGGATTGAGCCTAAAACCCCAGCATATGCCCTGACCAGGAATCAAACTGGTGGTCTCCTGGGTCAGTGCTCAACCACTAAGCCACACCGGCCAGGCTATCCATATATTTTTATAGCTAAAAGTACTATGAAATTATGTACTATGAAAGTTCTAGGCTTTACCCAATTAGATCCCCTCTATAATATATTTGCAATGTGATTATCTAACTTAGTTGAACTTCTCTAGTAAGTTCTCTTATTGGCAGAAACGGAAGTTGTAAAACCTTATCCACAAAGACAAATATTGAGAACTAGATTTATTTCAGCCATATAGCACATATAAAAGAGCAAAGTCCTAGGTTACGGTTATGTCCAGATTTAATAGATGTGAGACAAGTTCATATTCAAAATCTAGTCATCTAAATCATAAAGCTATCCATGATAATTAGCGGGATAAAAACAAAGGCTCTAAAGGACTTAAACAAATTATACTAATGGGATTGCTGCAATCTTTCTAAACTTTTATTTACCTTGTATGGTAAAGGGCACAGCAGCCTCAATTCTGTGCATTCCCAAGATATTTCACAAATTTTCACAGTAATGGTGAACTAACCCATAAGTTCCTAAAATATCCCATTTCATTTTCTCATTACTATGTCCATTGGAACTTTTACTCTTGTTATTTTCAAATTCTGCTATCCTCTATCTAAAAGGGATTGCTTAGTCTTGAGACCCACACATAACCATATTTGTCCATGTGCTTTGAGCACTTGCCTGTGATAGCCATTAAACTAAACACTGTTGTCAGGAATGATTTTGTCACCTAGTGGCTTAAACAAATGGGTAATTATTTCTCTCACAATAACAAGAAATCCTGAGTTAGATGGCTTCTAGTGATGGTTCAACTGCCTGACAATGTAGGCGTGTATGTGATTCTATCATCTGTTCTCGCACATGCACAAGATAACTCACAGGCTAGTTCTCACATATTGTCTCTAATTTCGCCTCTCACTTCTCTTCTCCTCACTTATTTCAGTCAGACTGACTTCTTTATTTGACATGCTTCCATATCAGGGTATTTTTCTTCAATTAATATTTTACTAAAGGTACCAGCAGATCCAAACTGTGCTTTAGAACTAAGTACTCTAAATGGCTTTATTATTCCATCGTAACAAAACAGTCAATCTCTTTGTTTTACACATGATAAGTCTGAAGCTTAAAGAGGTTAAGTGACTTCCCCACAGTCACAGAGATAGTCACATAAGATTTAGAATGAGAAAAATAATTTCTTCAAAATTCTTGCTTAATATTTTCTGACTTTACTTTAATCAACCCAACGTAGTGCTGCTCATTTGCCTTCCTAAAATAGTGATTATATCATATCACCTCTCTGTTTTATAGCACTGGCTCCCAACTTGGAGTCAAATACTCAAACTCTTCACCCTAGTATTCAAGACCATTTAAAATCTAGCTTTACACCACTTTGCATGTCCTAATCCCATACCACTTCATATTTTCTTAAATTTAGCCTGCATTATTACCCTGGACTATAGGGTAATGGAATATGCTAATTACAAAATCCAAGACTTATGTCACATTTTTGCTTAAGATTTGATTTTCTCTTCTTTCATATATCCAACTAGTAAATTCTTTTGAAAGGTATCTTTCAAAAAGGTTTTTCTAAAAACTGTAACTCACTCTAATTTCTTTGTTTTCTAAATTCCTAAAGCTTGTTTTCATATGAATAGTAGAGTGTATTCCTATTACAAATTATTCTTCCTATGGAAATTATCTCAATTATCCATTGGCATGTCAATCATCTCCTGCAATGCTGAAGAAAAATATTTAACCGTACTTACTGGGGTCACTCTAAAATCACAAATGCTAACTTCAGATGGGTTCCTTTAAAAAAATCACTGCAGTAAAATACATATATATCATAATGTTAATTTTTACTATTTTAAATAACATAATTTGGTATCTATGTATATAAAAGCCTAAGCAGCCATTACGACTGGAACAACCGGCTGACCACGCAGTAGCTATGATGTGCACTGACCCAGAACTTGCTGCTGGGGCCCTGACAGACCTGAATCCAGTTCACCTGCACCCCGGACCCAGACAGGAGGGACCCCACTCATGCACAAATTTGTGCACCAGGCCTCCAGTTATTAAATAAATTCACAATGTTGTGTAACCATCACCATTACCTATGGCCAAAACTTTTTCTACATCCCCAACAAAACTCTGTATCCATTAAATAATAATTCCCCCTTGGACCATTTCCCCAAACCCTGATATTATTCTCTATTCTAATTTTTGACTATGAATTTACCCATTCTAGGTACCTTCCATAAGTGGAATTATACAATATTTGTCCTCTGTTTCTGGCTTTTTTCACACATACACAAAAATATGATATTTTGAAGGTCCATTCATATTGTAGCAGAAATAAAAATTGCATTCCCTTTTATGGCTGAATAATAACCCATTCAGTATATATAACACATTTTGTTTATATATTCATCTGTTGGTAGACAACTTGGGTTGTCTCCACCTTTTTGGCCATGAACATTGGTGTGCAAATATCTGTTTGAGTCTCTGCATTCAATTCCATGAACATTGGTGTGCAAATATCTGTTTGAGTCCTCTGCATTCAATTTCCTTAAAAGGGAAATTGCAGAGTCATGTTAGTCCTATGTTTAACTATCTGAGAAACCACCAAACTGTTTTCCACAGCAGCTGTACCATTTTATATTCCCACCACCAAAACACAAGGATCCAGTTTCTCCCAAACTTACCAACACTTTTTTTTAAATGGTAGCTATTTTAGTAGGTATTTCATTATGTTTTTTATTTTCATTTCCCTAATGACTGATGAGTTTGAGCATCTTTTCATGTGTTTATTGACCGCCTATAATTCTACCCATAAGAAATTTCTATGTAAGAACTTTGCCCATTTTTTAAAAATTGGCTTGTTTGGGGTTTTTTTTGTTTGTTTGTTTTTAAATTTAAAGAGATAATATAGGTAAATGGAATTCATTAAAATCAAAATGTTTTCATCAAAGAATACTATCATGAAAAAAATGCTCTGAGTCACTAATCATCAGAGAAATTCAAATTAAAACCACAATGAGATATCACCTCACATCTGTCAGAATGGCTATCAAAAAATCAACAAACAACAAGTACTGGTGAGGATGTGGAGAAAAGGGAACAGTAGTTCACTGCTGGTGGGAATGCAGATTGGTGCAGCCACTATGGAAAACAGTACAGAGTTTCCTCAAAAAATCAAAAATGGAACTTCTATTTAACCCAGTGATCCCTCTTCTGGGAATATATCCTAAAAACCCCAAAACACCAACCAGAAAGAATATATGCACCCCTATGTTCATAGCAGCATTGTTCATAATAGCTAAGATTTGGAAACAGCCCATTAGTAGATGAATGGATAAAAAAGCTGTGGGACATTTACACTATAGAATACTATGCAGCTGTAAAAAAAGAGGGATCTCTTACCCTTTGGGACAGCTTGGATGGACCTGGAAAATATTATGCTAAGTGAAATAAGCCAATCTGAGAAAAACAAATACCACATGATCTCACTTATTTGTAGAATTTAATGAACAAAATGAATTGAACAACAAAATAAGACCCAAAACAGGGAGGCATGGAACAGACTAATATACCTCGATGTGGGGTTAGGACAGCCGTGGGCAAACTACGGCCCCGCGGGCCGGATCTGGCACTTTTAAAATGAATAAAACTAAAAAAAAAAAAGACCATACCCTTTTATGTAATGATGTTTACTTTGAATTTATATTAGTTCACACAAACACTCCATCCATGCTTTTGTTCCGGCCCTCCGGTCCAGTTTAAGAACCCATTGTGGCCCTCGAGTCAAAAAGTTTGCCCACCCCTGGGTTAGGGGAACAAGAAGAGGTAAACCAAAAAACTTATATACTGCTGGAGGCTAAAACCAACAGTAGTTAGCATTAATGCAAAAGAACCATTGAAAGGCCAATATACTTTGATATTCAGCAGGGCTGAAAATCAGCATAATATTGCCCTGCTGTGGGCTCAATGGCTGAAGGCAATTCCCTAACCTGATAATCCTTTTACTATTTACCAAACTTTACCTTTGTTATGCTTGTATGGTAGGAGGATAGGGCAAAAGGGGGAGGAATGGCAGATACCTGTAATACTATCAACAATAAAAAAATATTTTTTTAAAAAGTAATAACAACAACAAAAAAAGAAAGCATAAAAAACACAAATTAAAAAATATTTACAATATACTATCTCATAAGAGATTTACAAATTTAGCTTTTTTTAAAGTCATTTTCATATATATATATATATATATATTTATTGATTTCAGAGGGAAGGGAGAGGGAAAGAGAGATAGAAACATCAATGATGAGAATCACTGATTGGCTGCCTTCTGCATGTCCCCTACTAGGGATTAAGCCCATAACACGGGCATGTGCCCTTGGTCGGAATTGAACCTGGGACCCTTCAGTCCACAAGCTGACACACTATCCACTGAGCCAAACCAGCTAGGGCTAGATTTAATCTACTATGAATGAATTTAATCTTCTTTAATCTACTGTGAATGAATTTTTGCCTACACTGCAAGGTAAAGGTCTAACTTCAATATTTTTCATGTGGATATCCAGTTTTCTCAGCACTATTTATTGGAAAAGACTATCTTTTATCTATTGAATGGTCTTGACACTCTGGTGATCATTTATGTGAGGGTTTCATTCTGAAATCCCTATTTCACTGGCCTAAATGTCTGTCTATAGCCAGTAACATACTATTTTAATTACTGTAGCTTTGTTATAAGTTTGAAAGTCAAAAAATGTGAGTCCTCGAACTTTATTCTTCATCAGGTTATTTTGGCTAGTCTGGACTTCTTGCAATTCCTTATGAATTTGAGTATTGACTTTTGCAATTCTGTGATAAAGGTGGTTAGAATTTTGATATAGATTACGTTGAGTCTGTAGATCACTTTGAGAAATATTGTTAAGCCTTTTTGTTACTGAACACAGGAGAAAGCTTAAGGCCTCCTCTGGTCATTTCTGAGCCTGAATCTTTCCCTGGACAAGCCTAGTGGCCTTCTATATGCCCTCTACGTGTGGCTGTTTTTGAATGTCAATCAATCAATCAATCAATCAATAAATACATGACCAGGTGTATTTATTTACGAATTTCCTAGAAGCTGCTTTAGTCAGTGGGGATCAAAACAATGTTGACTTGCCTTTCTTTGTGAACCAAATGATCAGAAACAACAACGTGCAATCACATCACACGGTCCTGTTGCCCTCCCCAGTTCCAGCGACCCAAGAAAGAAACATGGGTTGTCATTTCCACAGCTGCCTGCCATGGATGGGGAGGGTGGGGGTTAGTCGCTACTGCACTGAAGGATGAAATGGACGATATTAACATCAATTCACCAGCCACGCTTTCCCCTGGTGCTGGAGTCAAACAGACTCCAGAGTTCCAAAACAGGAGTTTTCCTTTCTACCCGTAAAACTGTTTTCTAGGCGGAGAGACAGATTCCTGGCACTCACTTCATTATCTTCCCTGATTTCACTCCTCATCAGATGGGTTCTTAATTCCTAAATTTATATATACAGCTCAGACTTCTCTTCCAATTCCCAGACTCAGATATCTAATTCGCACATCTATGGACTCTCAATGCTTCCATTCAATCATACTATTTCTGTCTGGTCTATGTAGTCTAACTACATAATTGACCATTTCACACCTTCTTTCTTTTCAATCATCCAATATATCTTCACTCTCAGCCAATTGCATTACTTTCTACCTTACTATGAACATTAAAGCCATCAAAGGAGATTCCTACACCCCCATCCCCTCTGCCCAACTACCATCATCTGCATATTCATCCTATTCTCCCTGTCTGTTCACATAGATCCATACTAAAGGCCATGAATGCCAGCAGGTCAGAATCAGTAGAGCCATTTTAGAAATCTACTTACCACATTCATGACACAGGAATATCCTGTGGCTAGTTTTGATGACCATAATTTTGGAAACCACTCTAAAATGAATGGGTGACTGAAGTTAGTAAGGGCAAATTAAGCAAAAATAATAAAAAAATTTATACAGCCCTAACCAGTTTGGCTCAGTGAATAGAGCATCGGCCTGCGGACTGAAAGGTCTCAGGTTCGATTCTGGTCAAGAGCATGTACCTTGGTTGCAGGCACATCCCCAGTAGGGGGTGTGCAGGAGGCAGCTGATGGATGTTTCTCTCTCATCGATGTTTCTAACTCTTTATCCTTCTCCCTTCCTTCTCTGTAAAAAATCAATAAAAAATATTTTTAAAAAATTGTTTTAAAATCTAGGAGAGAATGGTACACCATGTCTATTAGTGATCCAAGCATGTCCTCTAACAAAATACTATAACTGTAATCAAAGTGTAATATATAAAATGCTGAATAACATTCTACCTGAATTACTGGTACCTGGAGGGTGACATAAACAGTTCAGAGAGGGAAAACTGTGCTCATACTACATGCTCTAGTATTCTTTTCTATCGTAAGAATTTATCAATATCTTCTCTACAACTGAGTTATCTTTATTTACTCTGACATCAGCCTATTTTCTCCAAACACACTGCATTGTCTTTTCTCTAGTAGTATAAATTGTCCATTTCCTTAAGAAAAAATAAATAAAAATATGCTCTACATTGCCTTCATTTCTCTTCATTTTTATTTGATTCGTTTTAAAAAGATTTGGACCTCAAGAATAGAGTGGCACTGTATGTGTATTTAAATTTGACCAATATTTTTTAAACAAAAAGATCAGCTAGACATTTATATTAATTTATATTTTCTGGGCTCCCTGCTTATGCTGCAGAGCAGTTCAAAGCTCTCTCTAAGTTTATATTCTTAGAAAATGATCCTCTATGAAAGATGTGTGAAAGCCATCCTATCTATTTCAAACCATGTTTCTAGTTTTAAATTTATAAAGTCCTAGGATAAAAGTCTTAGGAAACAGAGCCAGGGAGATATGCTCTAAAGATGTAAAATAAACATGCATGACTCTTGCAACAGGATTCACAAGAATAATGAAATCCTGACCATGACAAGGGCTCGCCCTTCACATGTGTGGCTCCAGCTGAACCGACGAACATTGTCTGAGTATATTTCTGATTGTTTCTAATAAGATGTTTCTCCGCTCTCTCCCCTACATTCACTTTTCTCTTTCCCTCCGGCTATTTTTTTTATTTTCTTTTTCCCTTTCTCTCCTTCCTCTCTTCCCATAAGAGTTACTTCAGATCTTCCCACCCCTTGAAGGACATGAATGAATCTCACTCAATGACATGTTGTGCCCTGGCATATTGTGATGTTTTATTATTGAAAAACTAGAGGTCTGGTGCATAAAAATTTGTGCATTTGTGGCGGGGGGGGGGGGGGGGTCCCTAGGCCCGGCCTGTGCCCTGTTGCAGTCTGGGACCCCTCAGGGGATGACCACCTGCTGGCTTAGGCCCGCTCCCTAGGGGATTGGGCCTAAGCTGGCAGTCAGACATCCCTCTGGCAGGCCAGGAGCCCTCGGGGGATGTCCACTTGCCAGCAGGGAGCAGGCCTAAGCTGCAGTCGGACATCCTTAGCACTGCTGAGGAGGCGGGAGAGGCTCCCACCACCACCGCTGTACTGGCAGCCATCAGCCTGGCTTGTGGCTGAGCAGAGCTCCCCCTGTAGGAGTGCACTGACCACCAGGGGGCAGCTCCTGCATTGAGCATCTGCCCCCTGGTGGTCAGTGTGTGTCATAGTGACCAGTCATTCCCAGTAGTTCTGCTGTTAGGGGCAATTTGCATATTACCCTTTTATTATATAGCAGAGCCTGGCTAGCCTGGGTGAGGGGCTGATGGCTGTTTGCAGACTTGCCATAGCTCCTTCAGTTTGGGGGTCCCCACTGGGGTGCCTGGCCAGCCTGAGTGAGGGGCTGAGGGCTGTTTTCAGGCTGGCCACAGCCCCTTCAGGGTGGTGGGGGTCCTGCTGGGGTGCCTGGCAAGTCTGGGTGAGTGGCTGATGGCTGTTTTCAGGCTGGCCAAGCCCCTTCAGGGTGGGGGTCCCTGCTGGGGTGCCTGGCCAGCCTAGGTGAGGGGCTGATGGCTGTTTGCAGGCTGGCCACAGCCCCTTAAGGGTGGGGGTCCCCGCTGGGGTGCCTAGCCAGCATGGGTGAGGGGCTGATGGCTGTTTGAAGGTTGGCCACAACAACCTCCAGCCACCCAAGCTCCTAGTGGAGGCTGGCTGGAAGCAGGTATCTAGGATTTATTTGTCTTCTATAATTGAAACTTTTTTGCCATGAACGGAGGCCACAGCCAGCTCAGAGCTGGCGGGAAGCTTGGCTTCCTCCATCGCTGTGGCAACTAAGCGCCTCTGCTTACTCCAGCTCCGTGGATGCTGGCCGCCATCTTGGTTGGGTTGATTTTCATATAGTCTCTCTGATTGGCTGGTGGGGGTGGCTTAGGCATGGCGAAGGTATGATCAATTAGCATCTTTGTCTTTTATTAGTGTAGATAATTAGACAAAGTTATTAAAAGTACAAACAAAATATTCCCCTCTTACATTCTTTATAGATTATCCCCACTCACTTTACCTTTGAGAAAATGACTTTTTTGCCTCTTATTTCGAGAAGAAATAAGTGTTTCTTAGGAGGAATTTCCTCAATTCCTTGTTTCCTCCTATCATTGCAAGAAGCATAGGAACATTTTCACTGTTTCTATTTCATTTTTTTCTTCAGTAGAAGAAAAATGATTGCAGAACATTAAAAAATGTTAAAAATATTTTTAAAAATCTAGATGTTATCTTGTTAAATTTCTATGTCCTCATCACATTGCGTCTTTGGGTAGAAGCACTCCTCTTTGCTACAGGAGGGAGCTAGAAAATAATCAAGGCAGCGAGGAATTGTTGATTGTAAGCCAAAGCAATCATCTGTAAGAGCCACTATAGGAATGCACCTTACCATCTTGAGGCTCCTGAACTTTTCTCTAAACCATGAAAACACCAGGTGAAAGATGTGAGAAAATACGAATTCACAGACATTCTCATTATTTACAGTGTCTACAGCCACATTGCGTGTAGTATCCATGACATTGAAAACTTGGTACTGGTCCTTTACTTATAACTCAAGCACATCTCTTCATCATCTCATCATTTCATCTTTTTATAACAACAAAAGTCCTTTCAAAACTCTACTCTGACCTTCTCCCAAAATGAAGTTAATTATGAGCAGTTCCTCTCCTAGTTAAGCTTACTTCAACTCCAAAGTGCAGTGTACTTTTCTCATTTTATTATCTCTAACACTAGGATAAGGTGCTCTAGTTGACAATTAGGTTACTCCTCTGCTCCACAGCAATATAACTCGGGTTTGTGGTTACAAGAAGAGTAAACACTTTGCAAAGTAAGTCTCTCTTGAAATATTCTTTATGGCACTCAACACTTCCCAGAATTCAGTTAACACTTTCTATATTTACTCCTGAACTTAACATGTACAATACATATATATATATCCCTAAAACTAAACAATAGATATTCGAATTAATATTAACAACTTGGTATACAATGAGACTAAAATCTCCACTAGCTCAAAATAGTAATTTCTGGAAAAATGTATCCATGCATTATCAGTGGTTAGTTAGTTCATCCTGTTTCTATGCAGTGTGTGTTTTCCTTATTTTTTTTTAGTATTAATTTAACAAGATTGTAGATATAAGTCAATAGGTTGAATAAGTTGTGAGATTAATATCTGTGACTATATCATTGGTATTATCCTAGCTCCAATTTACATATAAAATTAAGAGTAAGACACTTAATTTCCCTGACAATTACTTTCAATGAAGAACAATCCTATATAACAAAGTTGTTGATAAATGTTGATAATGAAATAAAATGTAAAACTAAATAATTTTAATCAAAATTACTTTAATTTTTAATTTCATACATCATTTGAAGGAGAAAGTCCAGGCTGTAAGGGCTCTGAATTCAGTCTTTTTAATGAGAATTAAAATGTTATACTGAATGGTAGTTACAGATTCTTCAGAAATCACCTCACACCAGTCAGAATGGTTGTGGAAATCAATAAACAACAAATGTTGGTGAGGATGTGAAGTAAAGGGAATCCTTATGTACTGTTGGTAGAAATGCAGATTCATTACTCATGCAGCCACTATGGAAAACAGTATGGAGGATTTTCAAAAAGTTAAAAATAGAACAGGATTATGGCCCAGTGATTCCACTTCTGGGTATATATCTGAAGAAATCCCAAACACTAATTCAAAATAATATGTGTTCATTGCAGTGTTATTTATAATAGCCAAGATATGGAAGCAATCCACATGCTATCAATAGATGAGTGGATAAAAAAGTGCAATTGAATATTACTCAGCCATAAAAGAAATGAAATCTTACCATTTGCAACAGCATGGAGGGTCTTAAAGGGTATTATGCTAAGTGAAATAAGGCACTCAGAAAAAGACAAATGCCATATGGTTTCACTAATATGTGGAATCTAAGGAACAATATAAAACAAACAAAACAGATACAGACTCATAGATACAGAGAACAGACTGATGGTTGGCAGGGGGGATAGGGTTTGGGGGCTGAGTGAAAAAGGTAAAGGGATAAAGACACATAAACTGGTACTTACAAAATAGTCATGGGGATGTAAAGTACAGCATAGGAAATATAGTCAATAATATTGTGATAAGTAAGCCTGGTGTCAGGTGGGTACTTGAAATATCAGGGGATCACTTTGTAAAGAATCTGTTTGTCTAACCAAAATGCTGTACACCTGAAACTAATACAAAATAGTATTGAATGTAAACTATAATTGAAAAATAAAATTTAAAAAAGAAGAATGACTAGTTCATCAAAGCATTTTAGGGTCATTTGTGTGAGAATAGAGATGCACTAAACCAGGAGTGGGGAACATCTGTATAAGGCCCATGAAATCATTTGGTCTGGCCCTGCCAAGGCATTAGGGGTGAGTTAATTAAATGTTTAACCAAATATAGCAGGCTAATTTTTAAGTTGATAATTTTGTATGGCCCTGAAATGATATTATAAAATATCCAAATGGCCCTTGGCAGAAAAATGGTCCCCCATGCCTGCCCTAG
The DNA here is from genome assembly GCF_028538775.1 of Myotis yumanensis. Classification (NCBI taxonomy): domain Eukaryota; kingdom Metazoa; phylum Chordata; class Mammalia; order Chiroptera; family Vespertilionidae; genus Myotis; species Myotis yumanensis. The sequence continues at coordinate 173,833,173 of NW_027223752.1, read as the reverse complement.
ACAGTGATATGCAAGGAAAGTGTAAAGAAATAAGAGAGATAAAGGAATCTATTAAAAGATATTTGGTTCTGGCATTCTAGATAGTAAAGGGATGAAGAGCCCAATAAATTAAAGAAACAAGGACATTTTAGGTGCAAAAACAGAAAAAGGATTTAGTAAGAAAGCTGAAGATAATATACTTGCTAGCAAATAATATTGCAAACGATTTAGGAAAAATTCTATTTACATTTAATAATTTGCCAATGAGAAAGACAAAATACATCGGACAATTAAGGAGATATTTCATTCAGGGTATGGCATAAATTCATGAGAAACATCTAAAAGGAAGGGGGACTAAAGTTTTATAGAGGCAGGAAAATAAGAGTCATCCACAAGTCTTAGGACAAAGATTGGTCTTATATCAGAGGATGTGAGGACAAGGTGGTCCTTGTCACTAGTCTTTACCTGGAATACAAAAGGGTGGGGGATTTCTTTATTTTCACTGCAATGTATCCACAAGCCAAGGAATGCCAGCAAACACCAGATGCTAGAAGAGACAATGAAGAATTCTCCTACAGGTTGGAAAGGGATCTTGGCCCCCTGCCAACACCTTTATGAGGACTTCTTGCTTCCAGAGCTGTGAGACAGCAAATTTCTGTTGCTTTAAGTATCCAGTTTGTGGTATTTTGTGTAAGAAACATAATCACAGATTCTGAGGATTAGGACATAGACATATTTGGGGGATGGGGGCATTATTCTGTCCATTGCAGTCAGTGGGGAAACAATAAAAATAGACCACATTTGCCCTCTAATTGAGAAAGAAAAAGATAAATCTCTTTGAAGAACTGGAAATGTTGGTCTTTTTTTCCTCCTAACTTACATAGTACCCTGAGGCTTTTACCTTCCTGAAACTTGTATTAAAAATTCTGGATCACCTAGAAGTTATTTCAAACCACTGTTTGTTGTTGATTTTACTATTAGTTGAATTAAGTGGCTAATATACATGGCTACTTCAAGTTCAATTTAGGTAAACACACAATTTAAATTAAAAATGCCTAGGTATAGGCCAGGCCCTATGACAGAACCTGAGTAGACTGGAAGGGAAAACCTGTGCCAATTCAGTGTCCTTGAGATTTTAAAGTTTCTACTTTCAATTTTTGGAGGTTATTTTTTAAATTTTATTTTATTGTGGTAAGAACACTTAACATGAGGCCCACTCTCTTTAGAAAATTTTAAATGTACGATACATTATAGTTGATGATAAAAATACAGTGTTGTAAAGCAAATCTCTAGGGCATATTCATCTTGCTTAACTGAAACTTTATGGCATGAATTACTAACTCCCTACTTCTGTCCCCAGTCCCTGGAAACCACCATTCCACTCTGATTCCATGAATCTGACTATTTTACTAGTAGGTATCTCATATAAGTTAAAACATACAGTATTTGTCTTTCTGTACCTGGTTTATTTCACTTAGCTTAATGCTCTCAAGGTTCTGTGTTGTCTTATATTACAGAATTTCTTTCTTCTTTAAAGCTGAATGGTATCGCATTGTATGTATTCACAACATTTTCTTTATCCATTTCTTGACAACCATTTAGGTTGTTTTTACATCTTGCTATTGTGAAAGATATGTAATGACCATGGAAGCACTAAAATCTCTTTGAGCTTCTGATTTCAACTCTTTTGGATAAATAGCTAAAAAGCAGGGTTGCTGGATTATATGGTAGTTCTATTTTTAATTTTATAAAGAACTTCCATATTATTTTCCACAGCAGTTGTACCATTTTGCTTTCAGACCAACAGTATGCAAGGGTGCCAATTTTTGCACATCCTTGCCAACACTGGTTGTCTTTTGGTTTTTTGATAATGGCCATGCTGACAGGTGTGACGTGATATCTTACTGTGGTTTTGATTTTCATTTCCCGATGACTGGGGACACAGAATTTTTTCATATACCTCTTAGCCATGTGTATGTCTTTTTTGGAGTACTGGCTCTTCAGGTCCCTATCCCATATTTAATCAAGTTATTAGTTCTTTTGCTATTGAGTTGTTGGAGTTCTTATATATTTTGGAGATTAATCTTTTAGCAGATATATGGTTTATAAATATTTTCTCTCATTTCATAGGTTGCCTTTCACTCTGTTTTGTTGCTGTGCAGAAGCTTCGGATGTTTTAAAGACAATTTATATCTGCATTCAGTGTAGCTAGTGTCTAACAACACTTTTTAGTGGGAGCAGGATTTCTTTCTTTTTTCTTATCGGGAAAGAAATGCCTATTTCCAAAGATCTTTTAACCCTACAGAAACAAAATGACTCTTCTCATTTTTTTCATTGTCGGATTTATCTTTCTCCTTCTTAATAGAGTAGGATTAACACATTTGTCTTTTGAGATAAGCACATTCTATGCTGTACCCTAGTGACCAATCTTTATAGGAACATTAGTTTCAGTCCTGTTCTGCCCATATAACTAGAAGCTGATAACAGAAAGGACAGGAGAATATGAATGGGGACAGCTAAAAAAATTATAATTTTGGCCTAATAGGAAGCTTTTTCCCTATGAAAATGATCTTATTTGCCTTGTAGATGTGCACACCATTAACAAATATACACACTTACTTCAATTATGAGAAGCATGTAGTTAAAATGCTTCAGGGGAAAATAAGTATGAAGAGAAAATCTTATTTTACAACAGCAATGAAAAAGAAAATCAAAGCTATTGCCTTGCTCCTATTTACAAAATATTTTACATTAAATCCATGATTAAATATGTTCTTCAAGTATTCCAAATTGAAAACAAACAAAAAAATGCCTCCAGCAAAAAATATGTAAAAAATAGAATGTGCCATTCTTCAATTTCTTGTGAAATATTTTTATTTCCTTAGCTATCATTATCAGATTATGAAAAGATATTATTACTAAAATCATGTGGCTAAAAAAGAATGCATTCTAGTTTTTGCATAAATGTTAATATATCTGTTTTCTCACATATTCAAAGCTTCATAATTAGATCTTGCTAATGTTCTCTCAATTTTTACGTTCCGAAGACCTAACTGTAGATATAATAATTGGTTATATTTTCAAAAAGAAAAACTGGACACAAATCTTAATACTAAAATATAATAAGAGCCTTTTACCCCAATAATGAAATATAGGTTAGCATATAATTATCTATATAGGGTTAGTTACTTATCTAGCATATAGGTGATAAGAGGTAAATTTAAACATGCTGCCCTAACTCCTAAACCTTGGATTTTACAAAACAGTAAACTAACCATTTACATACAAAGGTAGGCTAAAATTCTATAAAACAAGAAATAATTATAATCCAATGGCAAAGATTTTTAAATAAAAATTTCAGGTATATTTAAATTCCAGTTAATGCGCACCTTTCTACTATATAGTTTACTAGAATTCATGCCAAGCTTTATGAGATGACCTGTAACTGAAGACAAATATAGGACCTATAAGTAGGGTGACCAAATGTCCCAGTTTCACCAGGACAATCTTACTTTATAAAGCCTTTTATCTGAACATTATATATGGAGACCCTTTCACTCTCAAAGGCACTTAGAGTAGTAGTATTATACAGTCATCCTATCCAAAATAATAAATCAGTGAAGCTAATCCCAAAAGAGTTGTACCTTCTAAAAATGTTTTAAGTTATGCTTATAATTTTCAAAATAAAATATACGTAGATAAGGGAGAAACATTATTTACACCTGGTGACTTATTTGCAGTACACCACCACTACTAGAAGCAGAGCCCTCCAACTTTAACCTGGTTTTATCTCAGCGTGGCATAGATTGGGTAATTGAAAGGGAGGAAATGGGTTGATAATAAGGGGAATAGAAATCCAAATGGGAATGCACCTAAATGGGTTGATAATAAGGGGAATAGAAATCCAAATGGGAATGCACCTATCTGCTCAGAAATCCAAATTTAAGAAAGTCAAGTCTACTGTTTAGGATGTATTATACAGCAGGAATGTGAGATCACTTTAAAGTTAGATTATGGGAGCATTACAGTGATCTAGGAGGAAGTGTAAAGAATGTGAGAGGTGTCGCACTAACCGGTTTGGCTCAGTGGATAGAGCGTCGGCCTGCCGACTGAAGGGTCCCAGGTTCGATTCCGGTCAAGGACATGTACCTTGGTTGCGTGCACATCCCCAGTGGGGGGTGTGCAGGAGGCAGCTGGTTGATGTTTCTAACTCTCTATTCTTCTCCCTTCCTCTCTGTAAAAAATCAATAAAATATATTTAAAAAAAAAAAAAAAAAAAGAATGTGAGAGGTGTGAGGAGGTGGAAATGGTTTAAAGTAATTTCAATTGTTTTTTCTAAGTGGAACAGGGTAGACCCTATAAACCATAGATCAGTACCCCTTGGTTTGCCATTCTGTGGAATAGTGAGCCATAAATATAGTGTAACCAGACTATACCAAGTCATTTAACAGAGTCTTTCATTATAGCAATGCACAAAATGTGGATAAATTTTTATGTGGGTATATCACTTCACATTTAACTAGATATATCACCTTGTATCTCTCACAAGAATCAATCCAGGCAAAAATACACCTATTCCAGAAAATCACTTAGACAAAGCCAGATTCTGCTCAACCTTTAACCCTCATTCTTTGACTTCAGTTACTGTTGTTGTTTAATACTTATAAGAATTAATATTTCTTTGGATTCACTTGATCTTTACTTTAATGGCTTATTGAACTCAGCTTCAAAATTCAACTCAGGTGCTTGTTTCCCTTATACAGTCATCTCTGGTGTTCTAGAGACAGGCACTCCATTTTCCACATCCAGCCCCATGGAATGAACCCATGACCAGCCCTACCAGAAAAGGGAAGTCACTCCATATGATAATCCTATCTAATAATAGACAAACATGGTAATTAACCATACCTCCGATACACTTCCCATTGGCTAATCAGGGCGATATGCAAATTAACTGCTAACCAAGATGGCGGCGGGCAGCCAGGCAGCTGAAGCAAACATGAGGCTTGGTTGCCCCGGCGATGGAGGAAGCCAAGGTTCCCCGCCTGCTGCTGCCGGGCTCTGAGCTACACTCTAAGCAACAATGTTGCAATTATAGAAGCTAAACAAACCCAGAAACTTGCTTTCAGCCAGCCGGGCTAGGAGCTGGAGCCGCAACAAAGTTTCAATTACAGAAGGTAAATAAATCCCAGAATAAAAAAAAAAAAAAAAAAAAAAGGATAGACTGGGAACTTCAGTTGCAGGCTTGGCCTGCCTGAAAACTGCCCTCAGCCCCTTATGCAGACTGGCCAGGCACTCCAGTGGGGACCCCCACCCTAAAGGGGGTGTGGGCAGCCTGAAAACAGCCATAAGCCCCTTATCCAGGCTGGCCAGGCATCCCAGTGGGGCCCCCCACCCTAAAGGGGGTGCAGGCAGCCTGAAAACAGCCATAAGCCCCTCATCCAGGCTGGCCAGGCACCCCAGTGGGGACCCCCACCCTGAAGGGGGTGCAGGCAGCCTGAAAACAGCCATCAGCCCCTCATCCAGGCTGGCCAGGCACCCCAGTGGGGACCCCAACCCTAACGGGGGTGCGGGCAGCCTGAAAACAGCCATCAGCCCCTCACCCAGGCTGGCCAGGCACCCAAGTGGGACCCCCACCCTGATCCGGGACACCCTTCAGGGCAAACCAGCCAGCCCCCACCCATGCACCAGGCCTCTATCCTATATAGTAAAAGGGTAATATGCAAACTGACCCTAACAGCAGAAAGACTGGGAATGACTGTCACTATGACACACACTGACCACCAGAGGGAAGACACTCAATGCAGGAGCTTCCCCCTGGTGGTCAGTGCGCTCTCACAGGGGGAGCTTTGCTCAGCCACAAGCCAGGCTGACGGCTGCCAGTATAGCGGTGGTGGTGGGAGCCTCTACTGCCTCCTCAGCAGCACTAAGGATGTTTGACTGCAGCTTAGGTCTGCTCCCCGCTGGCAAGTGGACATCCCCCGAGGGCTGCCGGGCTGCCAGAGGAATGTCTGATTGCCGGCTTAGGCCCAATCCACTGGGGAGCAGGTCTCAGCCAGCTGGTGGTCATCCCCCGAGGGGTCCCAGACTGTGAGAGGGTACAGGCCGGGCTGAGGCCCCCCCCCCCCCCCCCCCCCGTGCACAAATTTTTGTGCACCGGGCCTCTAGTATATAAATATTGCTGATTACTTATCAGCATTAATCAGTGCAGATATTTATGATTTTATTAACATCAGTGTGCTCAACATTTTTTTATCTGAATCTTAGATGGTACTTTAGTGACATTTTCACTGCATAATAATTGAGCTTTAAATTTTTTTCTTTTTTAAAAAAATTTTGTTTTATTGCTTAAAGTATTAAAAAGAGTATTACATATGTCTCCCTTTTTTTTAACTTTTTAAATATGGTCTGAAGGCCTACTTGATTTGACCCAAGTCCACTTTTCCACCCTTATTCTGTAGCATCCTCCCCTATTCTCCATTTTAGCCACACTTCCTTTTTGCAGTACTTCAAATGTTCCATGCTCAGAATCATAGAACATAGTGGTGCATCTGCCTAGATCACTCTTCAACTCCAACATCCACAAGAAACTGCAGATACACACAGAGTGAACTCTATTGGCACTTACCTGGGCCTGGCTGTCCCTAACCTGAAGACTAGAACAGACACCCTTTTTATATAATATCCAAACATGTGGAGAAAGTGTCATTTAATACACTAGAGGCCCAATGCACAAAATTCGTGCAAGAGTAGGCCTTCCTTCCCCCTGCTGCCGGCACCAGCTTCCTTCTGGCACCAGGGACCCAGGCTTCCCTCTGGTCGCCGGCAGGCACCCAGGACTGGGGCTTCCCTCACAGCCCTGGCTTTGTCCAGAAGTTCATCCAAAGGACATTTGGAAGGACATCCAGTCTAATTAGCATATTATGCTTTTATTATTATAGATGACTGGAATGATGGCTGGAATTTCAATAGAAAATGTGGACTGAAGGACATTCTACATAGGGAAGTTGAGCTCTGTTAAAAGTATGAAAGCCATTAGTATCTACCAGTCTAATACATTAACTAGATCAAACAAACAGATTATCACTGAAATATCTCCAAAAGATAATGTGTTCTTCATTAGTTTTTTTTATTATTTTCTTTATTGATTAAGGTATTACCTATGTGTCCTTATTCCTCCATTGTCCCCCCACTCCTTCTCCCCCCCCATGTCCTCACCCACCTAGTGTCTGTGTCCATTGGTTAGGCTTATATGCATGCATATAAGTCCTTTGGTTGATCTCTCCCCCTTACCCCAACCTCCCCTTCCTTCCCTCTGAGGTTTGACAGTCTGATTGATGCTTCTCTGTCTCTGGGTCTGTTTTTGTTCATCAATTTATGTTGTTCGTTATATTCCATAAATGAGTGACATCATGTGGTATTTATCTTTCTCTGATTGGCTTATTTCGCTTAGCATAATGCTCTCCAGGTCCATCCATGATGTTGCAAAAGAATTCCCATTTTTTTTTTTTTTTTAACCACAGACTAGTATTCCATTGTGTAAATGTACCACAGCTTTTTAATCCACTCATCTGCTGATGGGTACTTAGGCTGTTTCCAGATCTTAGCTATATTAAATTGTGCTGCTATGAACATAGGGGTGCATATATCCTTTCTGATTGGTGTTTCTCCTTTCTTGGGATATATTCCTAGAAGTGGGATCACAGGGTCAAATGGGAGTTCCATTTCCAGTTTTTTGAGGAAACTCCGTACTGTTCTTCACAGTGGCTGCACCAGTTTGCATTCCCACCAGCAGTGCACGAGGGTTCCTTTTTCTCCACATCCTTGCCAGCACTTGTCATTTATTGATTTGTTGATGATGGCCATTCTGACAGGTGTGAGATGGTACCTCATTGTTGTTTTGATTTGCATCTCTCAAATGATTAGTGACTTTGAGCATGTTTTCATATGTCTCTTGGCCTTCCTTATGTCTTCTTTCAAAAAGTATCTATTTAAGTTCTTTGCCCAATTTTTGATTGGATTGTTTATCTTCTTTTTGTTAAATTGTATGAGTTCCCTGTAAATGTTGGAGATTAAACCCTTATCGGAGATAACATTGGCAAATATGTTCTCCCATGCAGTGGGCTTTCTTGTTGTTTTGTTGATGCTTTCTTTTGCTGTGCAGAAGCTTTTTATTTTGATGTAGTCCCATTTGTTTATTTTCTCTTTAGTTTACATTGCCCTAGGAGCTGTATTGGTGAAGAAATTGCTTCAGAATATGTCTGAGATTTTGCTGCCTGTGGATTCCTCTAGTATTATTATGGTTTCCCATCTTATGTTTAAGTCCTTTATCCATTTTGAGTTTATTTTTATGTATGGTGTAAGTTGGTGGTCTAGTTTCATTTTTTTGCATGTATCTGTCCAATTTTCCCAACCCCATTTATTAGACTGTCTTGACTCCATTGTATGTTCTTGCCTCCTTTGTCAAATATTAAGTGAGCATAGTGGTTTGGGTTGATTTCAGGGTTCTATATTCTATTCCATTGGTCTATATGTCTGTTCTTGTGCCAGTACCAGGCAGTTTTGAGAACAGTGGCTTTGTACTAGTAATACAGCTTGATATCTGGTATTGAGATCCCACCTACTTTGTTCTTCTTTCTCAGGATTGCTGCAGCTATTCGGGGTCTTTTTTTTTTATTCCAAAGGAATTTTTGGAGAGTTCATTCTAGGTCTGTGAAATATGCTGTTGGTATTTTAATGGGTAGTGCATTGAATCTATAGATTGTTTTGGGTAGTATGGAAATTTTAATGATGTTGATTCTACCAATCCATGAACACGGTATGTTCTTCCATCTGTTTATATCTTCCTCTATCTCTTTTTTCAGTGTTCTATAATTTTCCAAGTACAGGTCTTTTACCTCCATAGTTATGTTTATTCCAAGGTATCTTCATTTTTTTTGGTGCGATGGTAAATGGAATTTTTTTTAAATCTCACTTTCTGTAAGTTCACTATTGGTGTATAGAAATGCCATAGATTTCTTGGTGTTAATTTGTATCCTGCTACATTGCCGAATTCATCAAGTCTAATAATTTTTTGATGGAGTCTTTAGGATTTTCTATGTACAGTATCTTCATTGTTGTTTTTAAAATATATTTTTTTATTGTTTTCAGAGAGGAAGGGAGAGGGAGAGATAGATAGAAACATCAGTGATGAGAGAGAATCATCAATTGGCTGCCTCTAAATCAAGCCAGCAATCTGAACATGTGCCCCACAGGGAATGGAACCATCGTTCATAGTGAAGCAGGAATTTGGGGGGAACTTAGGCAGGCTTAGGGATTTTTTAGAGTTGGGGTCCATGGAAAAGCAAGGGGCTGCAGACTGGGAGAAGGTAGATTTCCATAACACAAGGAAGCCAGGTGCAGTGACATCTCCATAAGACAAGGGAGCAGCAACAGGTATATTTCCATAAGACAAGGGAGCAGCAACAGTTGCATTTCCATAAGACAAGGGAACTGGAGGTAGCCAAGAAAGTTCTATATTTACAATATAAAGAGAAGGAAGCCCTTCATTCAGATGGAAAAGAAGAAAGCCCAGAGGAATGGAAGGATTATGAGGAAGGAGGGCATTAGAAATCACTATAGTAACTAATTCCAAGGGGAATGTTGACCAATCAGAGGGGATATCAGGACACAGGATCGGCAGCCTTTATAAACCATAGGGAAAAGGAACTCAGTGGGACCCTTTCCCCCTCCCTACATGGGAGTCCATTCTGTGGGACTCTTCCCTCTCCCCACCCCACCACCCCGTGGGAGTCTGTACTTGTTCTTCAATAAATCGCCACCTTTGCTATACCACTTTCTGTCTGTGGATTCATTCTTCGATTCTGGCAATCAAAGGATCCGGGTTCCAGTCCAAAAATTCGGTATCAATAGGTCGATGCTCAACCACTGAGCCACGCTGGCCAGGCTTTATTATTGTTGTTATTTTTCATTGTAGTGAGATTCAGAGAGGCAACACTGTGACACTATAAAAAGCAGTGGAGCGCATGCCAACAATCCTAGAATTTTGTCCTGGTTCTTCTTTTTGTTAATTTTAGGAATAACAGGAGAATAATAATATCAAACTATACTGCCTATGTCACAAGTTTATTTTAAGAATTAAAAAAGGGGTTTTTTTTCAGTATTTTGAAAACTATTAAGTGCTATACAAATATAAGGTTAGGTCATTACGCTTAATTACCGTCACTATACATGAGCTCAATAAATAAAGTTTAGAGGATGATTACAACGCACTTCACACTGAAAACTAATGCAGGAATAACTCCACAAAAATGCAGAAATAGATGTTCCCATTTAGTCAAAGGGAAAGCACTGTTGACCCTTCAGTTTATAGTTTATAGTTAAGTAGCAATAACTATCTAAATAGGTTTTTCTCCCTGAAAATTTTTAGCCAAAATTATATCACAAAATAGTTTCCTCTTTTTAAATCAAATAGAAAGGTCCTATTCACATCCTACTTAAAAAAACTAAGCCAGGCCCTACCTAGTTTGGATCAGTGGATAGAGCATCGACCTGCAGAATGTAGGGTCCTGGGTTTGATTCCGGTCAAGGGCACATGCCTGGGTTGTGGGCTTGATCCCAGTAGGAGGAGTACAGGACTCAGCCAATCAATGATTCTCTCTCATCATTAATGTTTCTCTCTCTCTCCCTCTCCTTCCCCTCTGAAATCAATAAGATATATATACAGTGGGGCCTTGACTTACGAGTGTCCCAACTAACGAGTTTTTTGAGATACCAGCTGTCTCTAGGCCGATTTTTTTGCATTGAATTGATAGAGTAATTTGAGTTAACGAGCTCCTTAATGAGCTCCTTAACGAGATAGGTCTTGGAATGAATTAAACTCGAGCTCGGTCTCGGAATGAATTAAACTCGTAAGTCAAGGCCCCACTGTATAAAAACTAAGCCAGAGAGCAATTTAATCATGTCTCCCTAGGCAGCAAAACATTGTGGCAAAAAAATTCCAATTCCTATCAGGGATCCACTGTGTGCACTCTGTGTTATGAGTAAAGCAATGCATTTCCCTGGTCCCACACACGACTTTCCTAGCCACATTACTAGACCAGGTGTGTGAGCCCTAGGAAACCAGAGAAAGGATTGCAAAATCAATACGCTTTCAGTTTCTTACTTCTTCCTGCATATAAAAGCTACTCCTTGATTGGTTTCACAGTGATACATAAAATGTATTGTTAACTCTTTTCTTTTTGTTGACTAAAAATATATCATTGATTAACTTCTCTATTATAACTTAGATTAAATACTATTGGCCCTAACACTTGCTTTAACTAGGATACAAATTATCTCTTTTAAATTGTTATTTATTCTCCTTTATTTCTCATATTCTGCTTCTGATGGAGTATCAACCTAAGTCATCAAGTTACTATATGTCTATTTTCTGCTTTTAGAAGCTATCAGCCAAAGATGAAGATTGTATGAGCTATCTTTGGCATATTCCTTATTTGCAAAATTAAAATTTAATAGCATAAAATTAGGTCAAACATGGTAGTATAGCTCCATAATTTGGGTAATTTTCTATGTGTCAGAAATTCCATTTTTACTAAGAGACTGTCTGCTACTTTTTCTGAAACAGGTTTTCTTGATTCACTTTTAAATTGCGTAGGCCAATTATGTCTGATAATAACATTTTACTATTAAAGATTTTAAGTAACAATGTTTACTTTACTATAGCAATGTTGTGATATTCTATATAGGGAAAAAATTACTGGAGAAATTAAGACACCAAAATACATTGCCAATAAAGTGTGTGTGTGTGTGTGTGTGTCTAGTTTTTCCCCAAAAGTCTATAGTGAGGGAGAAAGGCCATTAGACTAAATATGGGGAAACTTTGACTTTAATTTTGGCTCTTTCTCTCAAAAACTATGTAATGGTTTGAATATCCCTTAACCCTTGGGCTCTCACATTTATAATTGTAAGCAGATGATATATATAGTCCTGTATACCTTAAGGATTTTACAATTCCATGAAATATAATTTAAAGATGTGTCCAAAGCCTTTATCTTGCATAGATAAAATTTACAAGAGTCATCTCTCTTTTTCTTTCACTTTGATCAAAGATGACTAAAACTGGTAAAATCAATTTGTTCAATTCTTCATCATGACAAGGCATTCCATCAACTGTGACCAAGGTCCCTATCAAATACATCTGATTTAACAGCTCACAAGTTACACACTTACTTACCATAAAGTATTCATGAATATTTTATTAGTTCAGGTCACACATCCCTATTTACAACTTTATCCTAATATGTAGCAAGATTGTCCAGTAACATGTGAACTAATTTTATAAATATTTCTAATAAAACATTTGAAGAAATGCATACAGACTAGTTCATTAACCTATTTTGCAAATATGATTAACTTTCTCCCTCCAAATGCTTTTATTTGAACTTTACTCTGTACCACAAAAAGTAATTGAGATAGCTCAATAATGGTATTTACAATATTAACCTTAATAAATAGAAAAGAGAGCTATACAAGAAAGAAAAATTGGGCTTTATTATGTCATTTTATTCAATCAATTATAAGAACTACTAAAGCATAAGATAACATTATGAGAGAGAATATGTTCTTTTTCAAAACAAAAAATAGCAAAGCTAAACAACAAAGGGGAAATAATGAGAAGTCTTATGTGAATTACATCTATAAATTCTAATAAAATTTTTCTAACTCAATTTTTTTGTATTGCTTCAAAAGGACAATCTATACTAATAAAAGCATAATATGCTAATTAGACCAGATGTCCTTCTGGACAACTGACCTTCCAGACGAAGCTAAGGCTATGAGGGCCTAGCCCCTTGCACGAATTTCGTGCATCGGGCCTCTAGTCATTTATAAAAATGTTTCTTAATGAACTCTGCCTGAGATGCTTTTGAACTTTATGATCAAAGTTAAAAAAAAATACTTTGCATTTGAAAAAAGAGGTTCTACATACTTGTTTGCTATTACCTGTCTAGATAACAAAAATATATCTTTTAAAATACAAGTAGCATAATTATATTGGTATTGTTTGTCTGCTTGCTTGTTTGCTTACTTTAAAATTAAGTTTGTCTCAAATATTACTTTTTTCTTGTCAATATGTAGGACTCCTAAAGTCTTTGAGATGGATCCATGGCAACTGCATTATCCTCAGTGACCCTACTTGTTTCATATCCATCAAAAGCCTATTGAGAATGGAAGCCTATTTTTTTTTATTCTACTTTTATCACAGATGCCCCATTTTCCCCGCTTTGCCCAACTCCACCCAGTCCCCTCCACCCCTTCCCTCTGGCCATCATCACACTGTTGTCTGTGTCTAGGAATTATGCATGTATATATGTTCTTTGGCTAATCCTATCACCTTCTTTCATCCAGTCCCCCTCTCTCATCTCCCCTCTGACAGCTGTCAGTCTGTTCCTTGTATCCATGCTATTTTGTTTGCCAGTTTATTTTGTTTATTAGATTCTACATATAAGTGAGTTATATGGTATTTTTCTTTCTTTGACTGGCTTACTTCACTTAACATAACAATTTCCAGATCCATCCATACTTTGCAAAAGTTAAGAGTTACTTCTTTTCATGGCCACATAGTATTCCATTGTGTAAATGTACCACTGCTTTCTTATCCACTCATTTACTGATGGGCACTTGGGCTGCTTCCAGATCTTGGCTATTGTAAATAATGCTGCAGTGAACATAGTGGTGCACGTATTCTTTCAAAACAGTGTTTTGAGGATTCTTAGGAGATAATCCCAGAAGTAGGATAGCTGGTTCAAAAGGCAGTTCCATTTTTATTTTTTGAGGAAACTCCATGCTGTTTTCCAGAGTGGCTGTACCATTCTGCATTCCCACCAAGGGTTCCCTTTTCTCCACATCCTCACCAGCATGTGTTTATTGATGGTAGCCATTCTGACAAGTGTGAGGTGATATCTCACTGTGGCTTTAATTTGCATGTCCTCTTTGGAGAATGTCTATTCAGGTCCTTTGCCCATTTTTTTAAATCTTCACCCAAGGGTATGTTTATTGATGAGAGAGAGAGAGAGAGAGGAAGAGAGAGAGAGAGAGAGAGAGAGAGGTGAGAGAGAAACATCTACTGGTATGGAAACAAAACCGCTACCTTTCAGTGTATAGGGCTATGCTCCAATCGAGTCACACAGGCCAGGGCTTTGCCCATTTTTTAACTGGATTGTCTTCCTTTTGTTGAGTTCTATAAGTTCTTCATATATTTTTGAAATTAAGCCCTTATCAGATGTATCATTGGCAAATATGTTCTCCCACACAATGGGTTTCCTTTTCATTTTGTTGATGGTTCCTTTGTTGTGCAGAAAGCTTTTTAGTTTGATGTAGTCCCATGTATTTATTTTTTCCTTTGTTTCCCTTGTCCTAGGAGATATAACAGCAAAAATATTGCTACAAGAGATGTCTGAGATTTTAGTAGAATATAATTGTTGTGCTACCAGTAAGAGTTTTCTTTTTAGTTAATAGAAATTAGATGGAAAAAAAAAACTTGGCATATATTTAAAATCATTTATTTGAAGTTACATTGTACCTTAGACAGATGGTATTGTGAAAGGTAGTCCCAGGCCACTTGGAATACATCAGAGCATCCTGACCTGTCTATTCATCAGTATATTTTATGAGAGGGCTTCTCATAATGTGTACTACCACAAATTACTCTTACCAACATAAAGAGAATGATTTAAGTATTTTATACATTTTTAAGCACTTTATATTTCAAGTTATACTGTAATTTTCAATAAATATAATTTTATATGTTTGTGTTAATAAAAATAGAGAAATTAATGACTGGAATAAGAATGGGTCTCTTTTATAAAAGTTTGTGTTCCTGTGTTATGGTTGTTATAACAGGAAGGTAAATAGGGAAAGAGAAAATGGGAGAAGGGTAAAAGAAAAATATGTGTATTAGGGTTAAAAATATAAAACACAAGAACAAAACAAAATAACAGGAAACTCTTTTTCTCCAAATGACACCAGACTTCTCTGAGGAAGAGAACTACTTTAGATTAGAAAAATACCATGATTAGCTGCTTGGAGTTGGGAAGCAAAATTTCAATGGGCACAATCTTTATGAAGTAAAACAAACATCTAGCAAAATTTAATTTGATAATATTTTATTAAAGATGTTTGTTTCTATATCCATGAGGAATACTGATTTGTATTTTTCTTATATTAGAATCTATCTGTATGCCTTTGTTTTCCAGGATACACTGGCCTCATAAAAATAATAAATAATATTCCCATCCTTTCCATTTTCTAGAAAAGTGTCTGTAGAATCACTAATTTTTGTTCCTTAAATGTCTGTGTCTGATTTTTTTTGTCAGAAAGGTTTTAATTAAGAATTCAATTTCTTTAGTAAATATAGAACTGAACTATTTGGAGTTTCTATTTCTTCTTCAAAACTTTAGGGAATTTATGTCCTTCAAGAAATTTGTCCATTTCATGTAAGCTTACAAATTCTTTGGCATGAAGTTTTTCATAATATTTTGAAATATATTGTACATTTAATGGGTAGAAAATATGTAAGTTGTCCACTCTATAATTTCTGATGTTACATAGTATGTTAATTCATTTTTTAAAATTTTATTGCTGGTATATAGAAATATAGTTAGATTGTGTATATCCTTTGTATTTTCTTAATGTGTTTTCTCTTTTTTTTTTTTAAATATATTTTATTGATTTTTTACAGAGAAGAAGGGAGAGGGATAGAGAGCTAGAAACATCGATGAGAGAGAAACAACAGCCAGCTGCCTTCTGCACGCCCCCTAGTGGGGATGCACCCGCAACCAAGGTACATGCCCTTGATCGGAATCGAACCCAGGACCTTTGAGTCCGCAGGCCGATGCTCTATCCACTGAGCCAAACCGGTTCGGCAATGTGTTTTCTCTTTATCTTGATGTCTACATAAAAGATTATCAAGCATATTAACATTTTAAAATAACTGATTCTTTGTTTCATTATTTGTCTATTTTTTGTTCCATGGAGTTTCAAACCTTCTTTCTTTTCTAATACAAAGATTAAAAACAGCAGATTGTAGTATCATCCTATATAAAAAAAAGCCCAGCGACCATAACTGCATAATGACCAGTACAACCGCTAGACCAGTTTCTATGAGGTTCATTGACCACCTCTCAGTACCTCCCCTTGCCCCTGGCCAGCAGGATCTGATCGCTGGATGGTGGACGGGGAACCAGGGTTGGTGGCAGCGGGGCGGGATTAGGAACTGGTGAGCAGGCAGAACGGCTGACCTTTTGGGTCTGTCCCGCCCCCCGCCTGCAGGCTCTGATCGCCAGATGGCGAATGGGGAACCACGGGGAACAGGGGTGGGTGGTGGCAGGTCGGGATTGGGGACTTGTGAGCAGGCAGAACAGCCGACCTTTTGGTCCCTCCCTTGGCCCGCAGGCTCCGATCACTGGATGGCGAACAGGGAACCGGCGTGTGTGGTGGCAGAGGGGCGGGACTGGAGACTGGCGAGTGGGCAGAAGATGGCCTTGATTGCAAGCTAGGCCTAGGGACCCTACCCCTGCATGATTTCATGTGCTGGGCCTTTAGTATATAAGAAAACCACTGATTATGGAATCAATACACCTGTACTCTAATCTTTACCCTACTAATTATAACTATGTTATTATTTTCTTGTTATATCATTAATAAAATGTAGGAAATGATACCTATCTCATAGGGTAACAGAAATAAAGTTGGTTAAAGGCCCACCTACCTAGCTTCTTAGTTATTTTGATTATGGGCTTCAAAGAAAATGTGTCATATCTAAAAATAAAATATTCAATTTCATTCTTTTGCTAATTAAGATGTAGTGGAAAAGATAGCATAACTCATATAGCATTCATGATATACAGGTGTATCATTGACTAAAGTACAAATATTTCTAAAACCAAACACTAAAAGAACTAAGATTAATTTCAATCTTCTATTTCAAGACCACTTTGCTTTCATTAAGTCAGGAAAATCATTTTATAATTGTCATACACTTTTATTTAATCCATATTCCACACCATCACTACATTTGTCAGTAATCAAATGTTAGCAACATATACTTAATCACTACATTAAAATGTTATTACTTTTCAAATTCTCAAAATATGTATGATTACATAAGAACTATTATATAAAATTAAAATTAAGTCTCACAATTTTCTGGTAAATAAATAAAAGCTTTTGTAAAATCTTTTACAAAATTTTTAAAGGATTGTTACCTGTCACAGTTCCCTAATGTGTTTATCTTTTAAATACCTACTAATAAAGATTAGTGTGTAAACTGTTAGCCAATCTATGACTACCTAGATAAAACAGGCTAGGCCTGATGCCTATTACACTAAGATACTGACCTTTGCAAGGACAACATATTATTTCTTTTTAAACTTCTTCATTTCAAATTGTCTTTCTTATTAGTCTCTCTTTTCTCTATATTTGTAAAAACTAGAGGCTCAGTACACAAATTCAGGAACAGGTGAGGTCTCTTGGCCTGGCTGGTGATCAGGGCTAATTGGAGCCAGTCGGCCTGGGGGAGGGACTACAGGAGGTTGGCCGAATGGCCTCATCGAGGCCATCGGGGCAGGCCAGACAGGGGAGGAACTGCGGGAGGTTGGCTGGCCACAGGAGGTTGGCTGTGGGAGTGCACTGACCACAACGGGGTAGCTCCTGCATTTAGCATCTGCCCCCTGGTGGTCAGTGCATGTCATAGCAACTGGTCATACGGTCAACCAATCATAAGGGTCTCTTAGGCTTTTATATATATATAGATAGATTTCAGTTCATTAGAGAAAGGATAGATTGGCCGCTTAAGTGACAGAAACCTAGCCAGGCAAGTCAGCTACATGAGCTTTAAAAGGAAAGTTTGAATAAAATAGTTGACAGTCTTTACAGTAACTAAGGGCTCTATGTTTGCTTCTCTGACTGTTTGTAGCTTTTGTCACATTCACCAGAATGTGCATCTCAGGTAGGCAGGGATCTTGTCTGCTTTTGCTCATCATTATATTCTAGCACCTCACAGAGCACACCAGGAACAAAATGTTCAATGCATACATAGGATATATAAATTAATTAATTAATTAACTAAAATTAATGATTATCTCTCTCCCTCTCTCCTAAATATAAGCAGTTATGGGAGGAGGTAAAAATTTCCTGAACTTTATGTTTCTCTAAGGAAATTGAAAATTCTCTGCAAAATATCAAACAAAAAGTTTAAAACAAAAATAAGAACCTATCATCCAGATATTGAGTTAACTAAGCTATTCTGCAGACCCTGACAAAAAACATATAATTTATAAGAGACTAGAGGTCCGGTGCACAAAATTCATGCATGGGGGGGGGGGGGGTTCTACAGCCTGGCCTGCACCCTCTTGCAATCCGGGACCCCTTGGGGGATGTCCATCTACTGGTTTAGAGGTTAGAAAGAAACCTTGTTAGAGAAAAAAAAAAAAACACAAAAGAAAACAGCACTCCAGAGAGAGTGGATTCTGAGGATCTAGGGTTAACTTTGTGTGTGAAAATTCACCAGGCTAGGGAAGAGGGGAGGAAGGAGTGTGTGTGTGTGTGTGTGTGTGTGTGTGTGTGAGAGAGAGAGAGAGAGAGAGAGAGAGAGAGACCCCAAACACTCCAGAGTCTTTTGTTCTAAAGCACAAAACTTTGCTTTCCCCATGTTTATCACATGTCTAAACACAAACAATCCTGTACTTCAAGCAACATGTATTAGGGAAGGAGAATGCAGCCTTAAAGCAAAGGGTGGGAGTGTCAGAAGTGAGTAACTCCTCGGGGGCCTGCCTCTTTGTGAATCCACATTTATCTCTTGGCACGTGGGAGGTTAGGGAATGCAGCATTATCCTGGGAGGGGAAGGTCAGGGGATTGCACCCATGGTACTCACCCAAAGTTTCATTCCCTAACCCTCCCGGTCGCTTACCACCCAACCACTGACCCAGTTAATGGGGTCAGAGGTCTGCAGCTGGATACATCTAGGTGGAGAGCGTGTTAGGGTCGGGTGGTCCAGCTCCGAGGCCCCTGTATCCATAGCCCACCCCCACCAGCTTCCCACCTTCGGGCAACGGCTCAAGGTGTTCTGCCCTACCATGCACCAGACTCAATCCGTCTGGGTATGGGAAGAGATTGGGCAACTCTGTGGTGGGTGGTTCCGCAGCTAGCGCCTTTGAATTGTGGACCGCTGGGGGGGAAAGAAAAGCCTCTCCAGAAAGAGGTTTTTCAAAAGCCTTCAGGAGGTTGGCTGGCCAAAGCCTTCCTTCCACTAGCTATTGGCAGCCGGTCCCACCCCCAGCCCGTATCCACCTTGGCCTGGCGCCACCTGCATCCGCTGCCACCCACCCCCGGTTCCGCGTTCCCCACCAGGCAATCAGCGGCTGCCGGCTGGGGAGAAAAACCAGAAGGTTGGCCAGCAGGCCTTGATCAGGCGATTGGGGTGGTCAATGCACATCATAGTGACCAGTCATTTTGGTCATTCGGTCAATCCACCATAACAGTTGCTTAGGCTTTTATATATATACTAGAGGCCCGGTGCACAAAAATTTGTGAACTCGAAAGGGTCTCTCAGCCCGGCCTGTGCCCTCTTGCAGTCTGGGACCCCTCGGGGAATGACCACCTGCTGGCTTGGGCCTGCTCCCTGGGGGATTGGGCCTAAGCTGGCAGTCAGACATCCCTCTGGCAGCCCAGGAGCCCTCGGGGGATGTCCACTTGCCAGTGGGGAGCAAGCCTAGCTGCAGTCGGACATCCTTAGCACTACTGAGGAGGCGGGGGAGGCTCCCACCACCACTGCTGTGCTGGCAGCCATCAGCCTGGCTTGTGGCTGAGCAGAGCTCTCCCTGTGGGAGCA
This sequence comes from Myotis yumanensis, assembly GCF_028538775.1. Lineage (NCBI taxonomy): Eukaryota > Metazoa > Chordata > Mammalia > Chiroptera > Vespertilionidae > Myotis > Myotis yumanensis. The sequence continues at coordinate 173,813,305 of NW_027223752.1, read as the reverse complement.
CACTAACCACCAGGGGGCAGCTCCTGCATTGAGCATCTGCCTCCTGGTGGTCAGTGTGTGTCATAGTGACCAGTCATTCCCAGTCCCTCTGCTGTTAGGGTCAATATGCATATTACCCTTTTATTATACAGGACAAAGGCCTGGTACATGGGTGGGGGCTGGCTGGTTTGCCCTGAAGGGTGTCCCGGATCAGGGTGGGGGTCCTGCTAGGGTGCTTGGCCAGCCTGGGTGAGGGGCTGAGGGCCGTTTTCAGACTGGCCACACCCCCTTCAGGGAGCGGGGAGTCCTGCTGGGGTGCCTGGCCAGCCTGAGTGAGGGGCTGATGGTTGTTTACAGTCTGGCCAAGCACCCCAGCAGGGACCCTCACCCCATGATGGTATGGCTATCCAGGGTGAGGGGCTGACGGCTGTTTTCAGGCTGGCCACAGCCCCTCAGGGTGGAGGTCCCCACTGGGGCGACTGTCCAGCCTGGGTGAGGGGCTGATGGCTGTTTTCAGGCTGGCCACAGCCCCTTCAGGATAGGGTTCCCCGCTGGGGTGCCTTGCCAGCCTGGGTGAGGGGCTAATGGCTGTTTTAAGGCTGACCAACCCCCCAGCAGGGACCCTCACCCCATAAGGATGTGGCCATCCTGGGTGAGGGGCTGGTGGCTGTTTGCAGGCTGGCCACAGCCCCCCAGCAGGGACTCTTACCCCATGAGGGTGTGGCCATCCTGGGTGAGTGGCTGATGGCTGTTGGCAGGCTGGTCACAGCCGCCCGCCATCCAAGCTCCCAGTGGAGGCTAGCTGGAATCAGGTATCTGGGATTTATTTAGCTTCTATAATTGAAACTTTGTTGCCTTTTGCGGAGGCCACAGCCGGCCAGAGCAGGCGGGAAGCTTGGCTTCCTCCATCGCTGGGGCAGCCAAGCCTCCTGCTTACTCCAGCTCTGTGGCTGTGGGCCGCCATCTTGGTCACTATGATTGGCTGGTGGGCATGGCTTGGGTATGGCGAAGGTACGGTCAATTAGCATCTTTGCCTTTTATTCGTGTAGATAGATTCTTATGACCCAAGATGAGGAATGAGGAGATGCCTTTTTGTTGTCTTATCTCTAGCTCCTACAATTTTCTGACTAAGGGTATAAATGTCCCATAGAAAAGGGTCTGGGATAGATAATTACAGAAATACAGAAAGTGGACTGATTATTAGAGATTCTCAGATACAAGACCCACTTAAAATGCGAGGCGAAGTTTATTTCTAAGAATCTAATTTTTTGTTGCAATGGTAAATGGGACTGTTTTTTTTTTTTTAGTTTCTCTTTTTTGAGAATTCATTATTAGTGTATAAAAATGCCATTGATTTCTGGGTATTAACTTTGTATCCTGCTACATATATATGCACCCCTGTCTTCACAACAGCACAATTTTCAATAGCTAAGATCTGGAAACAGTCCAAGTGCTCATCAGTAGATGAGTGGATAAAAAAGATGTGGTAAATTTACACCGTGGAATGCTATGCAACAGAAAAAAAGAACTATCTTCTACCTTTTGAGCTAGCATGGAGGGACCTGGAAAGTATCATGCTAAGTGAAACAAGTCAGTCAGAGAAAGACAAGTATCATATGATCTCACTCATATGTGGCATCTAAAGAACAAAATAAACTGATGAACAAAATGGATCCAGAAGCACAGTAACCTGGAACAGACTGTCAAATCTCAGAGGGAAGATGCAAGTGGGTGGGTGCATGGGAAGAGATTAACCAAAGAACTTAAATGCATATATACATAACCCATGGATACAGACAATAGTGTGGTGAAAGCCCAGGGTCGGGGGAGGGTATGGGCTATAAGAGGTTAATGGAGAAAAAAAAGAGAACAGCTATAATCTCTCTATATAAAAGCCTAATATGCAAAGTGTCCCCTCGGGAGTTCGACTGACCAGGAGTTCGATCACTCGCTTTGATGTGCACTGACCACCGGGGGTGGTGTGGAATGAAGGCAGGCCCCGGCCGGCACCTGGCAGCTGCTAGGGACCCTACCTGTGCATGAATTTCGTGCACTGGGCCTCTAGTACTTTCAATAATAAAGATAATGTTTTTTTAAATGCTGGGTGATATGGAAATAGAAATATTTCAGAGCAAGTATACTTCTCTAACACTTCTTCTGACAGATAGTATAAAATACCGTAACTGGTGTAAAAGATATTTTCAACCTAAAGGTAGAAAAATATGGCTGCAATTTTTATCTGTGAAGCATAAATAATTAAAATGACAAAGTGAGCCAATACATTAGAGAATTAAGGGTTTTTTTTAATAAATAAAAGCTCCCAAGTTTGCTTTTGTGGTAACATATATTTCTAAGTGCATTCTATGCTGCTGTCTGACACTCCATACTGCCTATGCCCCATTATATTTCACTTAGATAAGAGTATCACAGTACGGTATACTTTTGCTGAATTTGGAAAAGTGATGATTTATATTGCATTCCCCAGACTCTAGCCCCCACCTCCTTTGTGACACAATTGCTTTTACCTGGAGAAAGTTTAGTGGAGGAAGAGGATGGATCTATTTTGTTCAAGGAACTGAATTTCCATCCGTGTAAAAGGAACTAAACTTCAAAGGAATTTAGATAGTGATATGGGGCTCATTAACACCAGACTTCAATCAACTGTGCTAGATTTCCCAAGCAGTTAAATTTCCCAGGCCCATTGCTGCAGAAACTTTACTATCTAACAATATTGATTTAATGAAGTATAATTAATAAATAAAAAATATATACTTAAAGTGTACAACATTATGGTTTGGTATATGTGTACATTGTAAAATGATTACCACAATCAAGGTAATTAGCACATACATTACCTCAAATAGTTACCTTTTTTTCCAGGTGTGGTGAAAACATTTAAGATTTACTCTCTTAGCAAATTACTAGTATACAATAGAGTATTATTAAATATTAGAGGCCCGGTGCATAAAATTCATGCACAAGAGGGAGTGTTCCTTAGCCCAGCCTGCACCCTCTCACAATCTGGGACCTAACCATTCGCCTGCCTGCCTTCCTGATTGCCCCTAACTGCTTCTGCCTGCCAGCCTGATTGTCCCCTAACCGCTCCCCTGCTGGCCTGATTAACGCCTAACTGCTCTCCTGTCGGCCTGATCACTCCCAACTGCCCTCCCCTGCTGGCCTGATTGCCCACAACTGCCCTCCCTGCCATGACCCACCTCCTCCGTCAGGACCCACCTCCTTCATGCATGGCAGCAGAGACACCAGGACTGGCCTCTTCTGTGCCATGCAGAGCCAGGGGACCCCCAGGCCTCACCATGCAGAGCATCTGCCAGGTCTTGCCTCCACTGTGCACACAGCCATCTTGTGATGGCCATCTTGTGATGCCATCTTGTAATGGCCATCTTGTGATGATGTGAAGGCACGATGCCACCTAGGCTATTATTAGTATAGATTATCACCACACTGTGCATCAGATCCCTAGAACTTATTTCATCTTATAACTGAAGGTTTGCACTCTTTGACGAGCCTCTACCCTCCCTCCTCTCCCTGAAAATCACCATTCTACAATTTGTTTCAATGAGTTTGACTTATTTTTAAATTCCACATGTAGGTGACATCATATGGTATTTGTCTTTCACTTTCTGGCTTTTTTCACTTAGTATAATGTCCTCAATGTCGATTCATCATTATATTGATGCATATGTCATGATTTCTTTCTTTTTATGGCTGGATAATATTATAGATATATATATATACTACAGGCCTGTCATGCATGGGTAGGGTCCCTAGGCCTGGCCAGCAATCAGGGCCAATCGAGGCCTTCCTTTTCCTGGCTGCTGGCCGGGGCCTTCCTTCGTTCCATGCTTCTCCCTAGTGGTCAGTGCACATTATAGCAAGCGGTCAAACTCCCAAGGGGACAATTTGCATATTAGCCTTTTATTATATAGGATAATATTTTTCTTTATCCATTCATCTCTCAAAAAATACTTAGGTTGTTTCTACATATTGTCTATATCTTGGGTATTGTGAATAACACTATTATACTCCCAATGAACATCAGAATATAGATATCTCTTTAGACACTGATTTAATTTCCTTTGGATATATACCCAAAAGTGGGATTGCTGGATTGTATTGTAGTTCCATTTTTAATTTTTTTAGGAGCCTCCACACTGTGTTTCCATAATCACTATATCAATTTATATTATGACCAATAGTGTACAAGATTCCCTTTACTCCACATCCTTGCCAGCACTTGCTATCTCCTGTCTTTTTGATAAACAAATCCTAACTGGTGTGTGGTGATATCTCATTGTCGTTTTGATTTGCATTTTCCTAATGATTAGTGATGTTAAACATCTTTTCATGTACCTGTTGGCCATTAGTATATCTTCTTCGGAAAAATATCTATTCAAATCTTTTGCCCATTTTTAAATTGGGTTATTTTTAGCTTTTTGCTCTTGAGTTGTAGGAGTTCCTTCTATATTTTAGATATTAACCCCTTATCAGATATATTTGAAAATATTTTCTTCCATTCCATAGGTTGTCTTTTCACTTTGTTGATTGTTTCTTTTGCTGTGCATATGAATTTCAGATTGATATGATCCCATTTCTTTTTTTTTTTTTGGCTTTTGTTGCTCGTACTTTTGGTGTCAGATCAAAATAATCATTGCCAAGACATGAGCTTTTCCCCCATGTTTTCTTCCAGGATTTACAGTTTCAGGTTTTATGTTCAAGTCTTTAATGCAATTTGAGTTAATTTTTGAGTCAGTATAACATAGTGGTCCAGTTTCATTTTCTTGCATGTGGATATCCAGTTTTTCCAGCACCACTTATTTAAGAGACAATTTTTCTCCATTGTATAGTCTTGGTACTCTTGTCAAAGATGACCTAACTGTATACTGTGTGTCTATTTCTAGGCTTTCTACTCTGTTCCATTGATCTATGTGTCTGTCTTTATTCAGTATACTATTTTGATCACTATAGTTCTGTAATATGGCTTTTTTAAAAAATATATATATTTTATTGATTTTTTACAGAGAGGAAGGGAGAGAGATAGAGAGTTAGAAACATCGATGAGAGAGAAACATCGACCAGCTGCCTCCTGCACATCTCCCACTGGAGATGTGCCCGCAACCCAGGTACATGCCCTTGACCGGAATCGAACCTGGGACCTTTCAGTCTGCAGGCCGACGCTCTATCCACTCAGCCAAACCGGTTTCGGCTGTAATATGGCTTTAAATCAGAAAGTGTGATGCTTCCAGTTTTGTTCTTTCTCAAGATTGTTTTGGCTATTCAGAGTCTTTTGGGGTTCTATACAAATGTTAGAATTGTTTTCTCTATTTCTGTGAACATGCCATTGAAATTTTGATAGGGACTGCACTGAATTATAAATCATTTTGAGTAATATAGACATTCCCCTAATATGAATTCTTCAATCTAAGAACTTATGATATCTTTCCACTTATTTGTGTCTTCCTTAATTTCTTCTATCAGTGTCTTTTAGTTTTTGATATATAGATTATTTACCTCCTTGCTTAAATTAACTCCTATGGTTTTTAAATGATATTATAAGTGGAATTATTTTCTTAATTTATATTTTTGGATAGTTCTTTGTTCCATTTTTTTAGAATTTTATTTTATTTAAATTCCTGGTTACATTGGTTAATAAGATCATATAGGCTTCAAGTATACATTTCTATGACACATGTTCTGTATAATGCACTGTGAACCCCCTACCTCCCTTACCTCTGGTAACCACCATATTGTTCTCTGTTTATAGTTTCAGTTTTGTTTCCCACATATGATTGAAATCATATTGTTCTTAGCTTTTTCTGACTGACTTATTTCACTTAATGTAATATTTTCAAGGTCCATCCATGTTGTCACAAATCTTAGTATTTCATCTTTTCTTATGGCTGAGTAGTATTCCATTGTATGTATGTACCATATCTTCTTTATCCAATCATCTATCAAATGACACTTTAGTTGTTTCCATGTTTTGGCTACCATGAATAATGCTGCAATGAACACAGGGGTGCATATATCTTAGTGAATCAATGTTTTAAAATTTTTCAGGTGAATACCCAGAAGAGGGATTGCTGGGTCATATGGTAACTCTTCTGAATTATTTTTTAGGAACCTCAATACTGGTTTTCATAGTGGCTGTACCAGTTTACATTCCCACCAACAGTGAATGAGGGCTCCTTTTTCTCTCCAACCTCTCCAGCATTTATTACTTTTCTTATTGATAATAGCTATTCTAACAGGTGTGAGATGGTATCTAATTGTAGTTTTGTGTTTTTTAAAATATATTTCTTTATTGATTTCAGAGAGGAAGGGAGAGGGAGAGAGAGAGAGAAACATCAATGATGAGAGAGAATCATTGATCGGCTGCCTCCTGCACGCCCCCTACTGAGGATTGAGCCCACAACCCAGGCATGTGCCCTTGGCCAGAATCGAACCTGGGACCGTTCACTCCGCAGCCAACGCTCTATCCACTGAGCAAAACTGGCTAGGGCTCTAATTGTAGTTTTGATTTAAATTTTCCTAATAGCTAATGAAGTTGAGCATCTTTTCATATATCTATTGCCTATTTCTATGCCTTCTTGGGAGAAATGTCTGTTCAGGTCGTCTGCCCATTTTTTAATTGAATTGTTTGTTTGTTTGGTGTTGAATTGTATGAGTTCTTTTTTTAAAATATAATTTTATTGATTTCAGAGAGGAAGGGAGAGGAGAGATAGAAACTTCAATGATGAGAATCATTGATCGGCTACCTCCTGCATGCCCCCTACTGGGGTTGAGTCCCCGACCTAGGCAGGTGCCCTTGACCGGAATCGAACTGGGTCCCTTAGGTCCACAGGCCGATACTCTATCCACTAAGCCAAACCAGCCAGGGCTATATGAGTTCTTTATACATTTTGGATATTAACCCCTTGGGGTTAATATCCAAAATATATCTTCTCCCATTTGGTTGGTTGCCTTTTAGTTTTGTTGGCAGTTTCTTCTGCTATGCAGAAGCTGTTAAGTTTGATATAGTCCATTTCATTTATTTCTGCCTTTACTTTGCTTGTCTTTGGGATTAAATTAATAAAATCTTCTGTAAGACTAAGGCCCATAAGTTTACTACCTATGTTTTCGTCTATGTAATTTATTGTTTCAGATCTTATATTTAGGTCTTTGATCCATTTTGAGTTAATTTTCGTACATGTGGGATAAACTGTAGCTGACTTTGAATTATACTACCGAGCAATGATAATCAAAACAGTATGAAATTGGCAGAAAAACAAACCAATGGAAGAGAATTGAGAGCCCAAAAATAAACGTACATGTATATGGGCAAATTAATTTTTTTACAAAGGAGCCAAAACCATACAATGCAGGAAAGCAAGCCTCTTTGATAAATGGTGCTGGGAAAATTGGAAAGCCACATGCAAAACAATGAAACTGGACTACTCTAATTTTTTCAATAGAGTTTTTCAGTGCTTATAAGTTCACCATACCTTCTAGACTGTGCACCTTTTTCCAGCATAGTTATTGTTTTAAGAAAGAAAGAAAAAAGTTACAAATATAATGAGTGTAAAAAGATAGAAAGGAACATCGGGATAACATTCAGAATGAAAAAATAAGATATTTTCCCCTATCATTTTAATTTATTTTATGTAAGATTTCTGCCCTTCGCAGAAATTTCTTTGCTGCTATAAGATATTATCACAAATTTGGTTAAAATAACAAATTTATTGTATCACAGTTCTGTAGGTCAGAAGTCTGGTGGGCCTGGCTTGCTTCTTTGCCTCTTTCACAAGACCAAAATCTAAGTGCCTGCAGAGCTACTCTCCTTTCTGGAGTCTAGAAGAGAATCCATTTCAAAAACATTCAGACTTTTTCCAGGATTCAGTTCCATACAGATGGAGGATCCCCCCTCTCCTTGCTGGTTGGTGGCTAGGGGTCATTCTCAGCTTCATGAGGCTGAATGCATTGTTTTACTCAAGCATTCACTCCATCTTCAATGTCAACAAGGGGAAGTAAAATCCTTCCCACATTTTAACTTCCTCTTTTTTCCTGCTGCATCTATCACTGACTTTTCTGCCATCTTCTTCCAATTTTAAAGGCCCTTGTGATTAAATTGGCTCCAAGTGAATAATCTAAGATAGTCTCCCTAATTTAACGTTACCTGATTCGCAACCTTTTTTTTCATGTGTAAAAGCCCTTTGCCATTAATAGATATTCATTCACAGACCCTGATATTAAAGAGTAGTCACTTTGGAGGGGTAGGATGCAGGTGGGAAGGCATTATTCTGTCTACAAAATCTGTGATTTATGATGCTTAGTTATTCAGTATTCTTAATATTCTGAATATAGTAGTTACTCAAATTCAACAAAACTTTTGCATACTCTCTCAGTAATCTTGAAGTACAGTTTAAATTGCTACTCTGAAGAAGCAAAATTGACATTTGAAGACGTATTTTCATTATTTCTTACTGACATAAGTTCACTTCAATTTGTACTTCATAAAACCTTGTGGTTGAGGTATGAAAACTATTCTGAAAAGGTGCAGTGATATAGAAAACTGTCTTTATGAACTTCTCCCTACAGTCTCTAAAAGCATGAACTCTGCAATAAATTTAATTTAATCTTTAAAAAATAACTTGACTGGAAAACATAGTTCAGGAGGCTATGCTGAACAATGAATTCCATTTATAGTGAAATAAAATGGTGAAAAGTACAAATATTAGCTCTACTTCATACACTACACTGATGCTATGATTTTATGTAACACCATTTTTTTCTGCTTAGTACTAAATGCAATTTTAAAGTTGTCAAAGTCAAAAATACTTTAGAATACAAATAATCTCTACAAAATATAGTTTATATCATATTGAAGTCTCAAGCTGGTAGTTTCTCTTCCAAATCATTTACAAAAATAGCAATCATATATTTATTTGTTATATTCAATTAAGATAGATTAGGCAACTTCAATACTTATATTATTAACAGGATTATAAGTTACATAAATAGAAGTGTTATCAAATTATCAAGGTAATAATATAAAGACTATTTACAATGTGACATCAATTTACAGCAGCCTTTTTTTGCAAATATGTATTTAATAATGCACCTTATGTGTGAATTTCATTTCCTAAATAAAAAGCCATGTATACCAAATCTACAGCTTTGTTTATCAATACTAACCTTTAAAAATTAAATTCTTATCACTCATAAAGTTTCTAGAAAGAGGACTTCTTTGTTAATTGTGTAAAATGTATAACAAAATTTAACTACTCCAGAGACATTATAGCAGTAATTAATAAATAGCTTGCAATACTGTCATAGTGAGTAGAGATATAGTATGAACTCTAAAATTGCTAGAGTCACTAAGCAGTTGGAAATATCTCCTGAGCAATAGTAACAATAAATTTAGTGACTGTCAGGCTTAGCATATAAAGAGTTAGAAGATACTGGAAAAAAAAGTGATCTAGAGGCTAGAATTTCCAACATTAGCCAGAAATTGGAATGGAATGGAATAGAAATAGAAATAGAAATATAGAAATATAAAAATAGAATAGGAGAAGGCTATGGAGGCAGTATGAGAAGAAATAATTGCTGGGAATATTTGAGAATGAGAGAAAGACATATGAACTCAGATTGAGAGGACACAGCTAGATCCAAGCAGAATAAAGCAAACAAACAAGTAAGCAAATAAAACCCTTATACCTATTCAAATTAATGTAAATTAGCAGCAAAGAATAATTCCTTAATGATTACAATAAAAGAAAAAAAACCCACATTGACAGGAGAATACCAGTATGAGATACAAGATCACTAAGTAATATGAAATGCAGAGATCTCAAAAACAGGTAGAAAGGACAGATTACATATTAAAGAGATAATAATTTGAGGACTGAATTGTCAGCAGTGACAATAAAAATCTGAAGTCAATGGAATGACTCTTTAAAGAACTAAGATAAATTAAATAACAAAATGATACTGGAAGCAAAACTACCATATATGGCAAGAATAGGATGAAATTAAGACATTTCAATATTTTTAAAAATATATTTTATTGAATTTTTACAGAGAGGAAGGGAAAGGGATAGAGAGTTAGAAACATAGATGAGAGAGAAACATCGATGAGCTGCCTCCTGCACACTCCCCATTGGGTATGTTCCCGCAACCAAGGTACATGCCCTTGACCAGAATCGAACCTGGGACCCTTGAGTCCACAGGCCGATGCTCTATCCACTGAGCCAAACCGGCCAGGGCCATTTCAATATTTTTAAGTCACTTTGTTCAAATTATGCCTTTGATCATTTCTCCAGAATCATCCTGTCTTACATTTGTCTCCATCTTAGTTACTGGCAAATCTCCCCTGATAGTTATCTTTGGCTTCTCCTTTGTCTCACAGTCTTCATTGGAACTACTAACGTATCTTATTAGCTTTACCTTCAAAATATACATGGACTGTGACACATCTCATCACCCACACTGCCAACTCTGCTATGAAGACACCATCATCTCGCACAGATATGGCGATAGTCTATTAATTATTTCTACTCCTGTGCACAGTAGCCTGACTGGAATGGCTCAGTGGTTGAGCACTGACCTATGCACCAGCAGGTCAACCTTTGATACCCCATCAGGGCACATGCCCAGGCTGCAGGCTCAATCCCCAGTGTGCAGCTAATCAATGATTTTCTCTCATCATCGATGTCTCTCTCTCTCCCTCTCCTTTCCTCTCTGAAATCTATAATGTGCACAGTAAACCTGCTAAAACAGATCAAATCAATTGTTGTTTCAAAACCTCTAATACCTTCCATCTCACTGAAAGCATGGCCTACTAAGCCCTGTGTCATCTGGATGTACACTATATCTCTGGGCAGGCACATCTACTAATCTCCAAATAATTATTTCTGCTGTAGCCTCCCTGGATTTCTTGCTCTATCTTGAACTTCTCATGTCCTCTTATAGAATCTGTTACCTTTATCTGTAATGCTTTTTCTTTAGATACCTTCATATTCTCTCAGTTCTTTCTGGTCTTGATTAAAAAATTCACCTTCCCAGGAAGGCCTTCCTTGACTACCCTACCTAAAATCTTCTATCACATTTTTCTACTTTATTTTTTCTGCTACACAATGTAATATACTTGTAATATAGTTTACATTTTATCTTGCTTATTGCCTATCTCCATGCCTAGAATTTTAGATTCCTGATGCAAAGATTTTTGTATATACTAGTTTATGTAATAATTTGAATAAGTGAATAAAAGATTGAGAGAATTTATCACTCAAAGTCGGTCACTAAAGGGATTTCTAAAAAATATACTTTAAGAAGAAAGAAAATAATTCTATAAGGAATGTTGAGATGTAAGAAAGAAATGAAGAAAATAATAAATATGGTTTAATCTAAACAGCAATTTATTGCATATGACAATTTATAAGGTTAAAGAAAAGTAAACAAGTGTAAAGCATTGTTCAGGAGAACGAAAATCTTGAAAAAAAATAAACTTTATTAAATTAAGTATGCATGTAGCAACACCAAGGATTTTGACTGATAGGCAAAAATATAGTATATAGATTCCAAACCTGTAAAGCAAAAAGATGAAAAAGGTGTGGGAGTAAAGGATGTTGGAAAGGCTCCAAATCATGTCCAAAAGAGGCACAAGGAAAAAAAGAAATACAGAAAAGTGGAAAACAACAGAAAAGAGTTTTTGTAACCTGGTAATCAAAACAAAATCAGTGTATTTCCTAAATATGTTAGAAACAAAAGGGACCCACTAAAAACATGGTCAGAGAATAGTTGAAAGTAAAAGGATGAAGAATGACTCACCAGACCAAAAAAAAAAAAAAAAAAAAAAAGGCTGATATAACTAAAAGCATGAACAGAGATAGAGGCATTATAATATGATAAAATGTTCAGTCCAACAGAAGGCTATAATTTATAGACACCTAGTAGCATTGACTCAAAAATTATTAAGTAAAAATTGAACAGACCATGAGGAGTAATAGTAAAATGCACCATTATAGGGGGTAGTTATAGACACACTACTCAAAGTAATACATTAAGCAAGATATATAAGATACAAAAAAATTCAATTAATAAGCTCAATCTAGTTGACATCCATAGAGCATTTTCCAACTACTGGCAAACATACATTATTTTCAAATGTAAATGAAACATTTCAAATAATACTAAGTATTAGGCTATAAATCAACTCTTAAGAGGTTTCAAAAAATGGACTGTAGGTAGATCAAGCTAACCTTATTCATAAATATATGTGCAACGTTCTTTGAGGTAATATTATAGAGCTAATTGTGAAAAGCAAAACAATAAAATTTCTATAAAAAGTATTTAAGAACTTAGATAAGTAAATAGGCAAGAGACATAAAAAGGCACTTTACAAGAAGATATCCAAATGGCCAAAAAAACATGAAAAAGTATTTTTTATTAGTCATCAGGAATGTGCACATTAAAGCCTTAATAAAATACTCCTAAACCAAAATGGCTAAAATGTAAAAGACTGATAATATCAAGTGTTAGTAAGATGGCAGAGCAATTCTAACTCTCCTACATTACTGTTGGAAATATAAATCACTACATCTACTTGGGAAAAGAAAATGGTTGAGCAAGATCGTAAAACTGAACATCTACAGACACTACTACCCAGAAATTCAACTTCTAATTTATAATCAAGAAAAATGTATACTTACATGTACCAAAAAAACAAGCTACAAGAATGTTCACTGAAACAGTATTCATAAAAGCACTAAATAGTATAAATAAACCAGTGGTGACAGAGCTAGAATACGGGTTCCTTTGGGGCAGTGGCAGTTACTAGGAGAGAATAAAAGGAGGGATTGAAGATGATTGTAATATTCTATTTCTTCATTTAATAATGTTTACATGGGTTATATGGGTTGTTCACTTTATAAAAATGAATTGAGATCAAACTAATAATTGTGTACTTTTCTATAGTATTAATTAAATTTATTGGAGTGACATTGGCTTAATAAGATTATATAGGTTTCAAGTGTATAAAACACCATTTGAATATTGCATTGTGTGCCCACCACCCAAAGTCAAATCTTCTACCATCACCATATATTTGAATCTTTTTACCATTTATTCCCTCTCACCCTTTAATGTTAATAAATGTGGTATTTTTTATTTTAAAAAGTGTATTATATGGAGCTTGTTAATCACAATTAGTAGATAAAGCAACAAGACTTCATTGTCTCCTGGAAATATGAATTTGATATTTCTGTTAATGCTTTGTGATGAATTTATAATAAAAATTACATGTATGATTCCCAAAATGCTAAGAGATAAATATACTGAACCTATGTTGGTATAATTTAGCTTGATGTGTAAAAAAATGCTTTTAAAATGGATTTTTCAATATCTAAACATTTCTTAGAATGCCGCATTTTATCACATTTCCTCGAAATACAAATCATTCTGTAGTGAAGAATAAACTGCACATATAATTTCAAGTTCAGACAATAAAACTTTCTAACATAGAATAATGTTAGAAGGGAACTGTACTGTAATGTATTCAGGTACCAATGCTGACTCTACAAAGTACGCTACAAAAAAAATCAATTTTTATCACTTGAAATCTATTGCAATTAGAGAGCAATGCCAAGCCACTGACACACTAATGGGTTTCAAAATATTTCAAAAAGAACAAGGAAATTGCTAAGTGTTTTAATTGAAATGCAGTTCCACTAGGCATAACAAATTGCATACTCTGAGCTTTCTGTAAAGCTACCGTATAACACTATTCACAATAGTGTTGAGTTTTAATAAATTTGTAGCATTGCCTAGATATACTTTATGTAAATAATATCCTACTCTAAACTATTTTAAAACTTTTATTGTAACTTCTAATATAAAAAGAGTTCTTTTTCTGTGTTCCAAGTGTTTGAATTTTAATTCAATTTTAGAATAATAGTATAGCATTTCCAAAGAGGATCTGCTGTACAAAATTAGACATGATTTGTTTAAAAAAGAATATTAGATCTGACTGAAACATATTTCTCATGTATTGAACAGTAACACTATCCTACATGGAACTTCTTAAACCAAAACTAGGTTTTTCTAATTCCTAGGGTATTAAACTAGCAGCTGCAAAATCATAATTTCTGACTACAAAATTTATAATATTTACATATGAAAAGAAAAAATGCTTCAAAAATAATCACAATCTTCGGATTTCATATCTCCCCCTTTTCCCTTAACTTTGCCTTCTTGGTATTTAGTTAATGACATTTCATCCTTTGATTCTCCTAAATCTATTATTATATTTCCTGGACTTAGAAGGAACATCCTCCTCCCCGATAAACACACATTTCTACACTTTGCTATTGGGTCAAGAAAATCTCTCTTCCTCCTTCCCTTCCCTCGCCCCTAACCCTAATGCTAACATCACATCATTCTCAAGAAATATTGGAGTCATATTTTAGAGTACTATTTCAAGGACTAGCACAACTTGTGCCTGGTGCATTTAGATTTCACTCAACAAACATAACAGAGCTATGGTGAATATGTAAATCAGACATGAATCTAGGGTAGTAGTTTGGTTGGTGAAATAGGTGGGTGCTATTCAGAATTTAAATCACAATAAAATAGAGCTCATATTAACCCTCCCAAAAAAATGTGTTGCTTTTACTTTCTCCTTTATGATTCACTTCCCCATAGTATATCCTAGGGAAGGCAATATGGGGATTGTCTCACATTCTTTTTTACTTTCTCCACAGCATTATGGGCCCTTCATTCATTCCCAGGTTTGTAAGAACTGGGGGGAGGAACCATGGGGAGTCTTTGTTTAACTAGAGGCCTGATGCACAAAATTCGTACAAGAGTAGGCCTTGGCAGCTGCAACGGCTCCCTGGATCCCTCCCTCACAGCCTCGGCAGCTGCCTTGATCCCACAGCTGTAGCCGCGGCTTCATCCAGAAGGTCATCCGGAAGGATGTCTGGTCTAATTAGCATATTATGCTTTTATTATTATAGATGAGGATGGATTTTGGTTTACAAATGAAAAAAATTTTGAGGATGGATAGTGGTAATGGTTGCAGAAGATAGTGAATGTAGTATTTAATACCACCAAACTCTACATTTAAAAATGGTTAGATGATCAATTTTATGTTGTGTGTACTATTAGATACTGTTCCAATCCATTAAAAAGAGTACAGTTAAATCTCCACTTAGCATCATCCCATTCTTTGTAGTCTTTAACTCGAGAAGTTATGCTTCTTAATTTCTCAAGCACTAGGTCCTTGAGGGAATTCAAGCCTAAGGAAAAGTAGTTTCATTAATAATAAAAAGCTGACCTGAGGTAACGACTATGAATCAAGGGGGGTATGTTATGGGGGGTGGGGTTAATACAAAGAGAAAAGTCTTTGCTCTTTGTGTTATCTTCCTCAAAACTTTAACATGGGAAAAAGTGTAGCAGGTCAGTGACCATGAGCACTAAGAAGGCACAAATGTACAATTTTCAGTTGATTTTTTCTAATATCTTGTCATATATTACTAAGTCTTTATGTTTAAGCATAAGAAAGCTCACTTTTGGTTGTCTCAAAATAATTGCATATGGCCTGACCAGCATAGCTCAATAGTTGAGCATCAACCTATGAACCAGAATGTCATGTTTTGATTCCTTCTCAGGGCCACATTCCCTAGTTGTGGGCTCAATCCCCAGTGGAGAGTGTGCAGAAAGCAGCTGATTGATAATTCTCTCTCATCATTGATGTTTCTATCTTTCTCTCCCTCTCCTTTTCTGAAATCAATCAAAATATTTTTAATTGCATATGAACCAAGACAACTTCTTTTACTGACTTCTTTGTCCTATCCTATCTAATAAAAGAGTAACATGCTAATTAACCATCACTCCCTCACTCTGTCACGTCCTCACTACATCACTCCATCACAAAGATGGCGGCGGCCACTGAGCTGGAGCAAGCAGGAGGCTTGGGATGCCCTGGCGATGGAGGAAGCCAAGCTTCCCACCTGCCCTGGCTGGCCCTGAGCTCCGCTCAAGGCTACAAAGTTTCAATTATAGAAGATAAATAAATCCCAGATACCTGCTTCCAGCCTGTGTGGACTCCGCTCAAAGAGGGGTTGGGAGCCTTGGTTGCCAGGGGCAACCCAGGCTTCTAGCCGAACCAAGGCTACAAAGTTTCAATTATAGAATTTAAATAAATTGCAGATAACTGCTTCCAGCCTGTGGGCGTGGCCAGCCTGAAAATGGCCCTCAGCCCCTCAACTAGACTGGCCAGGCATCCTAGTAGGGACCCCCACCCAGAAGGGGCTGTGGCCAGCCTGAAAACAGCCATCAGCCCCTCACCCAGGCTGGCCAGGCACCCTAGTAGGGACCCCCAACCTGAAGAGGGTGTGGCCAGCCTGAAAATGGCACTCAGCCCCTCACCCAGGCTGGCCCATCACCCCAACGGGATCCCCCCCCCCACCCTAAAGGGCTGTGGTCAGCCTGAAAACGGCCCTCAGCCCCTCACCCAGGCTGGCTACACTCCCATGGGGTGAGGGTCCTCACTGGGGGTCTTGACCAGCCTGCAAACAGCCCTCAGCGCCTCACCCAGGCAGGCCACACCCCCACGGGGTGAGGGTCCCCAATGGGGGGCCTGACCAGCCTTCAAACAGCCATCAGCCCCTCACCTAGGCTGGCCAAGCACCCTAGCAGGACCCGCACCCTGATCCGGGACACCATTCAGGGCAAACCAGCTGGCCCCCACCTGTGCACCAGGCCTCTATCCTATATAATAAAAGGGTAATATGCAAATTGACCCTAACAGCAGAACGACTGGGAATGACTGGTCACTATGACACAAACTGACCACCAGGGGGCAGACGCTCGATGCAGGAGATGCCCACTGGTGGTTAGTGCGCTCCCACAGTGGGAGCTCTGCTCAGCCACAAGCCAGGCTGCCAGCTGCCAGCACAGTGGTGGTGGTGGGAGCCTCTCCCGCCTCCTCAGCAGTGCTAATGATGTCCGACTGCAGTTAGGCCTGCTCCCCGCTGGCAAGTGGACATCCCCCGAGGGATCCCAGACTGCAGGAGGGCACAGCCCGGGCTGAGGGACCAACCCCCCTCTCCTGAGTGCACAAATTTTTGTGTAGCAGGCCTCTAGTTCTTAATGTATGAATTAATTCACATTAATGAAATATGCACTGAAGTAGAATAAACTGTATGATTCTTCATTACAAATAACCAGAGGCCTGATGCATGAAATTCATGCAAGAGTAAGCCTTTCTTTCCCTGGCTGCTGGCACCAGTTTCCTTCTGGCACCCAGGACCTGGGCTTCCCTCCAGCTACTGGCAAGAACCTGATACCCAGGCTTCCCTTGCTGCCTTGGCTTCATCTGGAAGGTCATCCGGAAGCACATCCAGCCTAATTAGCATATTACGCTTTTATTATTATAGATATTCCATTGACTTGATTCTCTGTATTATGTCAAATATTCTATAAGAGTAACAAATGTGTCTTTTGTTATGCTAATGAGTTGGCTTTTGGAACACACCTTAAGACAGGGGCTGGTTGCCAGTGGGGTGAACCAAGTGATTAGAGAATTTGAACTTTCAGGGACAGGAGAGGGGCTAGAGGTTAAATCAAGCCTCAGATGGCTGATGATTTAATCAATTAAGATTAAGTAATGAAGTATCCCTGAAAATACAAAAGGACAGGTTTTGGAGAGCTTCAGGACTGATGAACATCTGGAGATGCAGGGAGAGTGCACACTGGGAGAGGGTAAGGCAGCTCTCCATTCCCTTTCCTCAAGCCCTTGCCCTAGGCATCTCTACCATCTGGCTGTTCCTGGTTATATCCCTCTATAATAAACTGGTAAGCTAGTAAAAAATAAATTATATACATATTTTTCTATCATTACTATATAGTCTGTGATATAAAAAATATACTTATCCAATGCCTCTCTATAATATAGATGATACTATACTTAGCTTTTATTTTCTTCCATTGGTTTAATTTGTGGAAAATAAAATAATTCAGATTTTCACCAATCTTGGACTTCCATTCTCAAATAACTAACTTAATATATTTATTGGCTAATTTTAAAATAATATATAAATTTTCTTATAGTATTTCCCCTCCCTAACTAGTTCCCATTTTAGCCTTTAAACTCCTGGGAGCAAAAAAATATGTTTGTTTTATTTCTTTTATATATCACAACCTTATCTGCAAAATAATTGTTAAATCCTTTTGACATGATCAGCATTATGAATAGCCAATACTCTCAATTAAACTGCCTCAAAATGTTAATAATTTACAACTATACTTACTGCAAATAGCAGAAATAAAAATATTAAAGTTAAGAATTTATTAGATTATTCTAACAGAACAGACACAGAAGGAGGAGTTCATGAACTGGAAGTGGAAGAAAAGGCTAAATAAAATATCTACAGGATGCATGGGTAAACAAAAGAAAGGGAAATGAATAAGAGGTTGTCATAGAAAACAAAAAAAGGATATGTTTAATTAGAGTTGAAATAGAAGAAACACTAGAAGAAAAACAAATATGAGAAAAGAGGATGAGGTAAAAAAGAAGCACTATTTGAAATATAATGACAGAACTTTGCAAAACAGGAAAAAGACATCAAGGCATGAACTCAAAGAGCAGTGTATAAATCTATTAGGATGAATACGCAGAAAACCAGACCTAGGTACAATATAGTAAAATTGTTAAAACACAAAGTTGAGAACAAATATATGTACTTAAAAAAAACTAATATTTAGATGTTTCTGAATTCTACACAGAAATGATAGAACCAAAATACAATTAAATTATTTTAAATGTGCTGAACAACACAGAATTTAACCCCAAAATATATGCTTAAATATTTCAGATGCACATAAAAAGAACAAAGAGAAACTAGCAGATGAACTCTAAAAGCAACACTAAACAGCTTATTTCAGACAGACGGTAAATGATTGGAGATGGCATCTTGAATGAAAAACAAAAAAACAGCAATGAAAAAACAAAGTAAATGATTGGAGTTGACATCTTGAATGACAAAAAACAAAACAAAACAGAGCAATGAAATCATAAATGTGTGAATGAATAAGACTATTTGACAACTGACCACTTGTGTAAAACAATAATAATGTCTTTGAGTTTAAGGTAGCAATGAATCAAAATACATGAAAATAATGGCAGAAAATGAGGAAAAGCATAAATGAAATTAGAATGCACTAACATTCTTGCATTATGCAGGAATAAAGTAGAAATATCAATTGTTGCTTAACTTTGATAAGTCAAGGATGTAACCACCAAAATAAAAGTGAATATAATTTCCAAATCAATAAAAATTGTTTAATAATTTTTAAAATCTTAAAAATACTCAACTTGTAAAGGCAAAAAAAGATGAAAGTCCTCTATACATAGAAACTAGAGCTATAATAAGACTGAAAGAAGAAAGGAATGACCATGGAAGTGGATTTTGGTAACAGATGATAACATGTATTCACTGTAATTGAGTAAACTAATTGTGATAAGCAGAATTCTAAATATACCACCCCGAGAGTTCCCATCCCCAGTTATCCAATCAACCACTATTCAAGCTACTACTACGAAGGGATTTCTGTAGATATAATTGAAGTCCCAGCCAATTTATCTTAAAATATGTAGGTTATCTCAATAAAATTGACACAGCCAAGTGATTCCTTTAAAGGTCAAGTTTTCTTTGGCTAGTTACACATGATATTTCCCAAAGTCCTTCCCTGTGTTAGAGATTTGAAGTCTGAGAGAATTTTGATATGCCTTTGCTAGCCTGAGAATGAGGAACCTGTGTGCCAAGGAATACAGGCAGCCTTGAGGAGCTCAGAGTAGCCCACCAGCTGGCAGTCAGCAATGAAACAGGGACCTCAACTCTAAAACCACAAAGAACTTAAATCATCCAACAACCTGAATGAACTTGAAAACAAATTTTTCCTTAGAACCTCAAGAAAAGAGTTCAGCCTCATCAACACCTTGATTTGAACCTTCTGAGAAGCTAAGCAGACCCTCACAGAGCTACCCAGACTTCTGACCTTCAGAATTGTGAGCTAATATACAGCTGTTGATTTGAGCCACTGAGTTTGTGGCAATTTGTTAGACAGCAATAAGAAACAAATATACTAGTAATGTGTGATGTTGCAATGTTTAGACCCACAAAATGCCATGGACAATAATATATCTTAAAAAGACTATTTGCATGTATAGTCTAAAGACCAAACAAAACTTAATTTTCAAAACAAATAAAAAAACACATGAATTAAAGTTTCTGGTCCTAGTTTGTGAACTAACCAAAGATGCGCTTGTTTTTGCCCATATGTAAGGACTACATTGGTCACATTAAGAATAAGACTAATGCTCATATTAAAGGAATAGGCAGGTAAAAATGATCTGAGTATGCACTTATACACTAATCTGGTATTTCCTAAAGTCCTCCCAGGAAACAAGGTGAACAGACATAGTCCTGCCTTCACTGCCCACAGTGCCTGGCACAACAAGGTTATTCAATGAGTCTGTGTTGAATTAATGAATCCTAAATGAAGTGCACAAGCATGTCATAATGACAATACAATGTGATAAATGCCATAATTTGGATATTATGCTGTTCATATAAACATTTATATAAAATTTCATGTTTATACTAGAGGCCCGGTGCATGAAATTCGTGCATGGGGGTGGGGGGGAATCCCCCTCAGGCCAGCCTGCACCCTCTCCAACCCAGGACCCCTCCGGTGGTTGGACATCCCTCTCACAATCCAGGACCGCTGGCTCCTAACTGCTCACCTGCCTGCATGCCTGATTGCTCCTAACTGGTCCCCTGGCCAGCCTGATCATCACTAACCGCCTCTGTCTGCCGACCTGATCGCCCCTAACTGCCCCCCCCTGCTAGCCTGGTCACCCCCAACTGCCCCCCTGCCAGCTTGGTGACCCCTCACAGTCCCCCCAGCCAGCCTGGTTGCCCCCAACTGCCCCCCCCCCTGCGGGCCTGGTCACCCCTCACTGCCCCCCCGCTGGCCTGGTTGCCACCAACTGCACCCCCTGCTGCCCTGGTCACCCCTCATTGCCCCCCCTGCCGGCCTGGTCGCCCCATGCAGCCTGCTGCTCAGTCATTTGGTCGTCCCTCACTAACCCCCCTGCTGACCTGGTTGCCCCACTCAGCCTGTTCGGTTGTCTGTTCAGTTGTTTTGGATGTGACAGCCCCTGACTCTCTATATATGTAGATGAAATATTTATATCAAATGTTCCAGAAGGCTATTCTTTATAAAAATTATTACAGGAAATAAAAACAGTTTTATTGCTTAAAACAAAGTAATTAAAGTCATTAAAAAACAACAACAGCCAAAACCGGTTTGACTCAGTGGATAGAGCACCGGCCTGCGGACTAAAGGGTCCCAGGTTCGATTCCGGTCAAGGGCATGTACCTGGGTTGCGGGCACATCCCCAGTAGGAGATGTGCAGGAGGCAGCTGATCGATGTTTCTCTCTCATCGATGTTTCTAACTCTCTATCTCTCTCCCTTCCTCTCTGTAAAAAATCAATAAAATATATTTTAAAAAAAACAACAACAACAAAAAACTATGGCCCTAGTTGGTTTGGCTCAGTGAATAGAGCATCGGCCTACAGACTGAAGGGTCCCAGGTTTGATTCCAGTCAAGAACACATGCCCAGGTTGTGGGCTCAATCCCCAGTGGGGAGCGTGCAGGAGGCAGCTGATCAATGATTCTCTCTCATCATTGATGTTTCTATCACTATCTCCCTCTTCCTTTCTCTCTGAAATCAATAATAATATATTTTTAAAAAATTATGAATCACCAACAAATTTTAAAAACTTGTTTTTTTATTTATTTTATATAAACATAAGTTAATAAACTGGAAAATTAATCAAGGTTGAAAAAGACAATGCCAATACATCACATTCCTAACTAGTTAAATATATGGTCAAAAGTTTAAAAGATACCAATTAATCTTTCTAACAATAAGACAATGGCAATTATTAAGAATGCAAAGATGGTCCTAACTGGTTTGGCTCAGTGGATAGAGCGTCAGCCTGCGGACTCAAGGGTCCCAGGTTCGATTCTGGTCAAGGGCATGTACCTTGGTTGCGGGCATATCCCCAGTAGGGGGTGTGCAGGAGGCAGCTGATGGATGTTTCTAACTCTCTATCCCTCTCCCTTCTTCTCTGTAAAAAGCAATAAAATATATTTTTTAAAAAAAAGAATGCAAAGATGAATCTTAAATCACCTTTCATATATATATAAAAATATAATATATACATATTTCCTATTTTCTCATGTATTACTAATTCTTTGCCTAAATTCAAAGAAATACTGAAGACTGTCATATTCTGAGTCTTGATTTTTCAAAACTTTTATTACTACTTGAATATTTTATACTAGTTTCTAGACAGACTTAAAACTATTCTCTAAATATTTTCTTTAAACTCACAGAAATGTTTTGATAAGTTAAATCATGTTCATAATCTGTTCTACATTTATTTCTAAAATTGAAAAACATAAAAGTAATTTTAATCCAGTGTGTCTAAGTGGCTGCTAATAATTATTTTGTGAAATGAATTGTATAATGAATGGGGTTATATGCATTTTCCAGTTCACTAAAACACTAATTGGTTTTGACAGTTAAAAAAATTGTTCTAAAGAAAAACTATACAACAAAACATACATCTAGTCTTCATTAATTTCTCCCCCTGCTATGAACTGCTGCTGAAAGCTGTAATGCCCAAGAGCTCAGTCCTACTGTCTCTTTCTTCCTGATTTCCTAGATCTCCTACACTCAGTCTTGTGAATTTAATGTCATCTATACTTTATTTTTACCTATTTTTTTCATTTTCAGCCCCAATCTTATCCCTAAAGTTTGTAACCCGTATATCAAAATTACAATTTAAAATTCAAATAGACTGTTACATGTAACATGTCCAAAACAGAGTATATCTCCCACTCCACGTTATCCCTAACAAGTCCTCCCCATCAGTCGTCCCTGCAATACCAATTGCTTAAGTCAAAAGCTGTGGAGTCATCTTTTTCTCATCTTTATATAAAATCTGTTATCGAATTCTGTTGCCTCTACCTTCAAATATATCCTTCTCTTAATCCTTTCACTGCTATCACTTTTTTCCAAGCAACCATCCTATCTTTCCTGCACTAACTTCCTCTCTGTCCCCCAGCTTCTACTCAAATCCCCTGTATCCCATTAAAAGCATCTTTTCTTGAACATAACTATGCAGGGTCAAAGTAAAAACAGCACAAAAGAGATGAAAAGAAAAAAATGACATTTATTGAGCACTTACTATGTCACAGAATGTGCTAGGAGCTTTAAATATATGTTTGCCTATATTCAGATTACCTTGCATTTTTAACAACTCAGAAGCATTTCTGGAAGCTATAAAAAATTAAACAAAATTACTTCTTGTTTACAATAGATTAACAGTACTCAACAAGAAAGATGAACTGCATTCTGATAAACTCTATAGTAGCTATAATATTACAGGCCACTGAGAAAATAGAATAATTAGTTTCCACACTACACTGATTTTTATATCAAAGGTGTTGCTTATGTTCATTAAAAACATGAACACTACCTTCATGAGATATGTTTAATTAACTCCTAATATAAATTCAATTTTTTTTTACTAAAATAATTTCCTATGGGAATGTGATGCAGAAATCATGATGTCATTTTCATGAGAAATGATCTATACTTTCTATATGAAGTCTTAGTTATGTTCAGCCTACAAGTGTTGCCTTATATGCTATGCATTGCAAAGTCTGTCATTCATTTTAATACTTGATGTTAATAAAAAGCATGTTTATATTTCAATTGTTTTCTTCATTTAAAAATCTTAAAATAACCTTTTCTTACTATACAGCAGTGCATGTTCATATAGAAAATAAGCTAAAAACTGAAAAACAAAATAAAATATTTAACAAGCCTAAGGTTGTTACTAACATTATTTTCTCAGTAATGCCTTCTTTGATAACATTATTTAAAACTGATTCACTATCCAATGTGAATTGCTGATCTTTTTCTCTGTTAGTTTCCTCCATAGCATTTGTAACTACCTGGTATTTTTCCTCCCTTCACTTCCTTTCTTTCTTCCTTCTATCAAACTATTGAACCATAGTTTCATTCATTTATTAAATGTCCGTTATACCTGAACTTAGCTCTATGAAAAAATAATGTTTATACTATTTTGCTCACTGTTGTTTCACAAGCCCCTGGAACAGTGCTTAATACATAAAAGAAAATGCCCAACTAGCTCAGTTGGTAGAGCATGAGACTTTTAATGCATAAAAGGTTCTCAGTGCACATTTGCTAAGTGATTAATCAAATGAATCCTATCTTGTTACCAGACCTAAAAAATATATACCATTTAAAAATATTTCATAGTATTCTATTCAGCTGATGTATCAAAATTAACTAAAACCCATTTTCTCTCATTTAAGCTTTTCATTACTAATACTAGAGGCCTGGTGTATAAAATTCATGCAGGGGGTGTCCCTCAGCCCTACTTGCACCCTCTCACAATCCAGGACACATCACTCCCAACTACCCACCTGCTGGCTCCTAATAACCTGCCTGCTTGCTCCTTACCACCTGATTGGTCACTCACCAGTCACTGGAGATATATATATATATATACTAGAGGCCCGGTGCACAAAAATTTGTGCACTGGGGAGGGGGGGGGTCCCCCAGGCCAGCCTGTGCCCTCTCGCAGTCTGGGAACCCTCGGGAGATAACGACCTGCTGGCTTAGGCCTGCTCCCCGGTGGCAGAGGGCAGGCCCAATCCCTAAGTGCAGCCCCTGGTCGGGCTCAGAACAGGGCCAATTGGGGAGTTGGGGCGCCGCCCCATCATGCACAGAGCAGGGCGGATCAGGAGGTTGCAATGCCACCCTCAGTCACGCTCAGGGTAGGGCCGATTGGGGGATTGGGGAAGCGCCCTGTCACACTCAAGGCAGGGTCGATGGGGAGGTTGCGGCGCCACCCCCTGTCACTCACAGAGCAGGGCCCATCAGGGGGGTTGGGGCTTCGTACCCTGTCACACACAGAGCAGGGTCGATCAGGGGTTTGGGGAGCTCCCCCCTGTCACACACAGAGCAGGGCCGATCAGGGGGTTGAGGAGCTCCCCCTGTCACTCACAGAGTAGGGCCGATAGGCGAGTTGGGGCACTGCCCCCTGTCATGCACAGAGCAGGGCAGATCAGGGGGTTGGGGCGCTGCACCCTGTCACACTCAGGGCAGGGCCGATGGGGAGGTTATGGCTCTACCCTGTCACACACAGAGCAAGGCCCGTGGAGGGGGGTTGGGGCTCCACCCTCTATCACCCACAGAGCAGGGCCAATCAGGGGGTTGGGGTGCTGCCACTGTCACACTCGGGGCAGGGCCAATGGAGAGGTTATGGCTCTACCCTGTCACACACAGAGCAAGGCCCGTGGGGGGGGCGGGGGTTGGGGCACCGAACCCTGTCACACACAGAGCCGCAGGGCAATCAGGGGGTTGGGGAGCTACCCCCTATCAGGCACAGAGCAGGTCGGATAAGGGGGTTGGGGCGCTCCCCCCTGTCACACACAGAGCAGGGCCTGTGGGGGGGGGTGGGGGGGTTGGGGCGCCGCACCCTGTCACACACAGAGTAGGGCCGATCAGGCGGTTGGGGTGCCACACCCTTTCACACACTGAGCCGCAGGGCGATCAGGGGGTTAGGGCGCCTTCCCATCACGAACAGAGCAGGGCAGATAGGGAGGTTGTAGCCCCGCCCCCTGTCACACATACAGCCGCAGGGCGATCAGGGGGTATGGTCACTGCCCCCTGTCACGCTGATCCCGTTGCCAGGAGGCCTCCCGGCCGCTGATCCCGGTGCTGGGAGGCCTCATTGCTCCGCAGATTCCGGTGTTGGGAGGCATATTACCCTTTTACTATATAGGATAGAGGCCTGGTGCATGGGTGGGGCTGGCTGGTTTGCCCTGAAGGGTGTCCTGCATCAGGGTAGGGGTCCCCACTGGGGTGCCTGGTCAGCTTGGATGAGAGGATGATGGCTGTTTGCAGCTGGTCACACCCCCTTTAGGGTGGGGGTCCCCACTGGGGTGCCTGGCCAGCCTGGATGAGGGGATGATGGCTGTTTGCAGCTGGTCACACCCCCTTCAGGGTGGGGGTCCCCACTGGGGTGCCGGGCCAGTCTGGGTGAGGGGCTGAGGGCCGTTTCAGGCTGGCGGGCGACTGAAGCTCCCAACCTGTCCTTTTTTTCTTTCTTTCTTTATTCTGGGCCAGCTTTAGCTCTGAGGCTTGGTTCCAGCTCTGAGGCCTCGGCTGCTGAAAGCAGGTATCTGGTTTGTTTGGGTTCTATAATTGTAACACTCTTGCGGTCCTGCTCACTCCAGCTCTGAGTTCCCGGCTGGCTGAAAGCAGGGATCTGCATTTGTTCTATAATTGAAACAATGTTGCAGTCCTGCTGGCTGAAGCCCGGCTGGCTGAAAGCAGGTTTCTGGGATTTTGTTTAGCTTGTATATTTGTAACAATGTTTCTAAAACTGCAAACTCAGAGGCCGGCAAGGCAGGCGGGGAACGTTCGCTTCCTCTATCACTGAAACAATCAAGCCTCCTGTCCGCTTCAAGCTGCCTGGCTGCCGGCCGCCATCTTGATTGGCAGTTAATTTGCATATCGCCCTGATTAGCCAATGGGAAGGGTAGCAGAGGTACGGCTAATTACCATGTTTCTCTATTATTAGATAGGATATGTATATGTGTGTGTGTATGTGTGTGTGTGTATATATATATACACACATACATATACATATATATATATACATATACACATACACTAGAGACCCGGTGCACAAAAATTTGTGCACTCGGGGGCGGTCCCTCAGCCCGACCTGTGCCCTCTTGCAGTCTGGGACCCCTCAGGGGATAACCACCTGCAGGCTTAGACCCGCTCCACGGGGAATTGGGCCTAAGCTGGCAGTCAGACATCCCTCTGGCAGCCTGGGAGCCATTGGGGGAGCAAGCCCTGCCAGCGAGGAGCAAGCCTAAGCTGTAGTCAGACATTCTTAGTGCTGCTGAGGAGGCGGGAGAGACTCCCACCACCACTGCTGTACTGGCAGCTGTCAGCCTGGCTTGTGACTGAGCAGAGCTCTCCCTGTGGGAGTGAGCTGACCACCAGGGGGCAGCTCTTGCATTGAGTGTCTGCCCCCTGGTGGTCAGTGTGTGTCATAGTGACCAGTCATTCCCAGTCATTCTGCTTTAAGGGTCAATTTGTATATTACCCTTTTATTATATAGCATAGAGGCCTAGTGCATGGGTGGGGGCCAGCTGGTTTGCCCTGAAGGGTATCCCAGATCAGGGTGGGGGTTCTGCTGGGGTGGCTGGCCATCCTGAGGGAGGGAATGAGGGCCATTTTCAGACTGGCCACAGCCCCTTCAGTTTAGCGGTCCCCCTGGGGTACCTGGCCAGCCTGGGTGAGGGGCTGATGGCTGTTTGCAGGCTGGCCACAGCCCCTTCTGTGTGGGGGTCCCCACTGGGGTTCCTGGCTATCCTGTTTGAGGGGCTGAGGGCCATTTTCAGACTTGCCACAGCCCCTTCAGGGTTGGGGGTCCTGCTGGGGTGCCTGGCCAGCCTGGGTGAGGGACTGATGGCTGTTTGCAGGCTGGCCACAGCCCCTTCAGGGTGGGTTGTCCTGCTGGGGTGCCTGGCCAGTCTAGGTGAGGAGCTGATGGCTGTTTGCAGGCTGGCCAAGCCCACCAGTGGGGACCCTCATCCCATGAGGGTGTGCCCAGCCTGGGTGTGGGGCTGATGGCTGTTAGCAGGCTGCTACGGCCCCCAGCCACCCAAGCTCCCAGTGGAGGCTGGCTGGAAGCAGGTATCTGGGGTTTATTTATCTTCTGTAATTGAAACTTTGTTGCCTTCAGTGGAGGCCAGATCCAGCCAAGACAGGCGGGAAGCTTGGCTTCCTCCATCGCAGGAGCAACCAAGTCTCCTTCTTGCTCCAGCTCCATGGCTGCTGACAGCCATCTTGGTTGGGTTAATTTGCATATAGTTGCTTTGATTGGCTGGTGGGCATGGCTTGGGGTGTCGCGAAGGTACAGTCAATTTGTATGTTTCTCTTTTATTAGATTAGATATATATCTTATGATGAGTATCCTGGATGCTTAAATTGGGGGCATAGCATTCATTATATCCTTAGGGTAATCCCAGAAGCAGAATTCTGAGGTTAAATGGCATGTCTATTTAAAACATAATGCCAGCCTGTCCTTGAGAATTGCTGATATCAGTTTATACTTCCGCCATGATGTATGAGAGTCCCAATTTTTCACACTCTCAATATTTTTATTCATTTTATTTTTAAGTTTGTAAGTATTTTACTCCTCTCAATTTTCAAAAATGGGTCAATATGAGAAATAAAAAGTAATGTTTAAATCTTTTTCCACTTAGAAATTTTACTTTACCTGAGCTAAATCAATCAGAAAATCATTTATATATCCATGGATTAAAACTTGCTGCAATAAGAGTAGATTGCTTTTTAATGTGATACACCTCATTTAATAATTTCTTCATTAAATAATTCTAATGTGTTTTATTGATTATATAATACTTAATGGTATATTGTATACTCATTGTAAATATGCTATTTCCCTCTTTAACTTAGACTAATAAAAATGAGTTTATCTTTGTTAAATATATGCAGCAAAATTAAAGGCCTCATTTATGAATAAAACAATTTACATATTATTAATAAAAGTTCTAAAGCAATTTGAAATAAATACAAGGCTATAAAATGTTGTGAATGAATGAATGTCCTATAAGTTTGTAAGTCCTAGGAGAATATTATTCATATAACAAACTTGTAACATAATATATCATTTATCAACCTCAGTTCTTAACACTTAACCCAAGAAGGTTCTTGTCATTGCTATTAAAGTAAAATAAAATTACAGTGTTTAAATGACAAATAATAAGGTTAATAAACACACTTTCCCTTATTTTATTTCTAAGAAAGTATGAAAGGAATGGATATCATTCACAGGATAAACATTGATACAAAGCATATAGCCAATAAAACTATTACCACTGTATTTTTGATTCTATAATAATTTTTTTAATCCTTACCCAAGAATATTTTCCCATTGATATTCAGAGAGAGTGGAAAGGAGAGGGGAGGAAAAGAGAAAGGGGCCAGAGAGATAAAGAAACATTAATGTGAGAGAGACACATCAATTGGTTGCTGCATACCCCTGACCAGGCTGGGGATTGAACCTACAACCCAAGTACATATACTTGACCTACCCTTGACAGGAATCAAACTGAGACTCCTTGGTGCACAGGCTGACATTCTAGACCAGGACTGCAATAATTTTAATTTATTAATTTTTTTTGTTAATCCTCACCCGAGAATATTTTTCCATTGATATTTAGGGAGAGTTGGAGAGAGAGGGAAAGACAGGAGGAATATCAATGTGGGAGAAACATTGATTGGTTGCCTCCTGCACGAATCTGACTAGGGCCTGGGACAAGGGAGAAGCCTGCAACCAAGATACGTGCCCTTGACCAGAATCAAACCCAGGACCCTTTGGTCCGCAGGCCAATGCTCTATCCACTGAGCCAAACAGGCTAGGGCTATAATAATTTTTTAAATCAAAAGACATATTATGTGTTCCCCGCAAAAGTTAGATCAGCTAATCTCATTTTAAAGCAGAAAACCATATTTATAGATATATATTAAACAAATCAAGAATTCTTTGTCATATTCATCATAAAAAAAAAAACTTATTCTAAGTAAGAAACAATAAAAAATAAGGAATCCAGAGAGTTGATAACATGCCAGAATATCTTGATTGTATCAATGGAACAAAGTTAAGACAAGTGGAAGTTAATCTTCAATTACCAAAATGAAGCATGGATATTAATCAAATTGGCTCTGGTCACCTTTTAATATCTGTGTTAGAAACATATTTTGGACTGCATACCTTAAGATAGCAGATTAAATTATAAACAATGAACAATTCTATATTTATTACAATATCTATACATGTCAGAGGAAATCAAATTTCATGTATCATGGCATCAGGGAATAGCTTCAGAAGTCCATATTTTTTGTAATGTGTTGATTATAGAAGCATGCAGGACTTCTGCTATCATTTCTTTGATATATAGGCTACCTTAAGATGCAAGATAAGAAATGATGAATTATTAGTTTAACCGATGTGATAAACTCTTTTCATTTAGCAAACTGGCTACTTTATCTACAATTGTATGGTTTTGACAGTCACTGTGTCTGTGACTTGCAACTAATGATGAAGATATATTCCCCTCTCCCAAATTCTTTCAGAAGCTAGTGTTAGCTTTGGGTAATATGAATATTTTAATGATGTTAATTCTTCCTATCCATGAACATGGCATATGTTTCAACTTATTTGTAGCTTCCTAAATTTCTTTCTTCAATGTCTTATAGTTCTCCAAGTATAGGTCTTTTACCTCCTTGGTTAAACTTATTCCTAGGTACTTTATTTTCTTTTTTTTTAAATTAAATCTTTATTGTTCAGATCATTACATTGGTTCCTCTTTTTTTCCCCACACAACTCCCCTCCACCCAGTTCCCACCCCACCCTCCACCCTCACTCCCCACCCACTGTCCTCATCCATAGGTGCACGATTATTGTCCAATCTCTTCCCACACCCCCACACTCTTTTCCCCCCCAAGAATAGTCAGTCCATTCCCTTTCTATGTCCCTGATTCTATTATAATCACCAGTTCATTCTGTTCATCAGATTATTAGATTCACTTGTTGATAGATGTGTATTTGTTGTTCATAATTTGTATCTTTACCTTTTTCTTTTTCTTCCTCTTCTTAAAGGATACCTTTCAGCATTTCATATAATACTGGTTTGGTGGTGATGAACTCCTTTAGCTTTTTCTTATCTGTGAAGTTCTTTATCTGACCTTCAATTCTGAATGATAGCTTTGCTGGGTAAAGTAATTTTGGTTGTAGGTTCTTGGTATTCATCACTTTGACTATTTCTTGCCACTCCCTTCTGGCCTGCATAGTTTCTGTTGAGAAATCAGCTGACAGTCGTATGGGTACTCCCTTGTAGGTAACTGACTTTCTTTCTCTTGCTGCTTTTAGGATTCTCTCTTTGTCTTTTGGTCTCGGCATTTTAATTATGATGTGTCTTGGTGTGGTCCTCTTTGGATTCCTTTTGTTTAGGGTTCTCTGCGCTTCCTGGACTTGTAAGTCTATTTCTTTTACCAGGTAGGGGAAGTTTTCTGTCATTATTTCTTCAAATAGGTTTTCAATATCTTGCTCTCTCTCTTCTTCTGGCACCCCTATAATTCGGATGTTGGTACGCTTGAAGCTGTCCCAGAGGCTCCTTACACTATCTTTGTATTTTTGGGTTCTTTTTTCATTTTGCTTTTCTGGTTGGGTGTTTTTTGCTTCTTCGTATTTCAAATCTTTGACTTGATTCTTGAGATCCTCTGGTCTGCTGTTGAAAGTCTGTATAATATTCTTTATTTCATTCAGTGTATGCTTAATTTCTAGTTGGTCCTTTATCACAACATCAAGGGTCTCACTAGATTTCTTGAGGGTCTCATTAAGTTTATCGGCGGTTTCTAGACAATTCTTGAAAAACCTTAAAAGTGTGGTTTTGAACTCTATATCCAGTAGTTTGCATTCCTCCATTTCTGTCATTTGTCACCTGTTTCTTTGTCTCCACATTTTGGCTGCTTCCCTGTGTTGATAGAGTGGCTTTGTGTGCTATGTGTCCTAGAGGGCCCAGTGGCTCAGCCTCCACAATTACCTGAGGTGGACACTCTTGGTGCACCCCTTTGTGGGCTTTGTGCACAGTCTTGTTGTAGTTAAGCCTTGATTGTTGTTGGCATCACTGAGAGGAATTGACCTCCAGGCCAATTGGCTGTGAGAATCAGCTGTGTCTACGGTGGGAGAACTTCTGTGCTGAAGACACCCTTATGGGGCAAGACTTGCTTCAGTGGGGCTTTGGTGCTCACTGAGTCTGCCCCCTGAGTGTGTCCCTTATGGATCTGAGGAGTTGTAATTGGATGGTCCCACTCTGACCACTGGGTACACTGGCTCTTGGATCTAAGGAGGTGCTAATCTAGCCTCTGCCTGAGGCTACCCAGCAGAAGCCAGCTGTAAAGCAATGCAAGTGCCCTGGGGCCTTGGGGCAGCTGAAGTTTGTTATTTTCAGATTACAAAGGGCCGGGCCTTTCATATGCAAAAGCCTCTGTGCACGGCTTGGGCGGGGCGGGGTCCCAGGGGATCAACAGGGCGGGCGGATCGAGCAGTATGGCTGCTCTCTGTCCTGCCTTCAAAGGTCCTGGCAATCGCTGCAAGTGCCTCCTAGAGAAAGCTGCCCTTGAGTTCTGACCGATGCCAAACAGTCCTGTTTCTCCCGTATGAGTCTGGGTCCCCAGAGACTCACCCGGAACTGGAGCTCAGAGCCTGAGACTCCCTCCCGATTGAAAAAGACAACCATATCCTCAGCCGCCAGCCCTCTCTGCATGCACCTCCGCACCTTTGTATTTTACTTCCGCACCACACCTCCTCTGAGTCTCGGTATGCTTTTCTCTTTCCTTCTAGTTATAGAATTTCCACTCAGCCAGCCTTCCTGTGGTTCTGGATGATGTCCGTTATGTCTTTTAGTTGTATTTTTGAAGTGGTTGTGCGAGGCAGCAATCTCCGGTGTTTACCTATGCCACCATCTTGGTTACTCCTCTACTTTATTTGCTTGTAGTTGCAATAGTAAATAAGATTGTTTTCTCAGGTTCCTTATTGTTGTATAAATATGTCACTGATTTCTGAATATTAATTTTGTATCCTGCTACTTTGCCAAATTCATTTATTAGATACTAGAGGCCCAGTGCATAAAAATTCATGCAGTTGGAGGTGTCCCTCAGCCCAACCTGCGCCCTCTCAAAGTCCAGGACCCCTCGGGGGATGTCCACCTGCCGGCTTAGGCCCACGCCCCGGTGGATCAGGCCTAAGCTGGCAGTCAGACATCACTCTGACAGCCTGGGAGTCCTTGGGAGATGTCTGGTGGACGGCATAGGCCAGCTCCTTATAGAGCGGGCCTATGCCGTCAGCCAGACATCCATAGCGCTATGGAGGATGCGGGAGAAGCTCGCACCACTGCCACTGCGCTCACAGCCGTTAGCCCGGCTTGTGGCTGAATGGAGCTCCCCCTGTGGGAGCACACTGACCACCAGGGGACAGCTCCTGCATTGAGCATCCTTCCCCTGGTGTTCAGTGCACGTCATAGCGACCGGTTGTTCTCTGTCATGCCACCAGTTAGGGTCAATTGCATATTACCTTTTTATTATATAGGACTAGAGGCCTGTTGCACAAAGAGGTTCGTGCAATAGGCCTTCCTTTCCCCTGGTTGCTAGCAACAGTTTGCCTCCACCACCCGGGGCCCAGGCCTTTTCTCTGGCCAGAGCCAGCCCCGGAAACGTCAGCCTTCGCTGCTCTGCCGGCCCTGGAAACGTCAGCTTCGCTGCTCTGCCGGCCCCGGAAACATCAGGCCTCGCTGCTCTGCCTGCCCAGGGGCCATGAGGCCTCGCTGCTACGCTGGCACGGAAACATCAGGCCTCACTGCTCCACCAACCCTGGGGACATGAGGCCTCGCTGCTCCGCCAGCACCAGAAATGTCAGGCCTCGCAGCTCTGCCAGCCCTGGAGCCGTGAGGCCTCGCTGCTCCACTGGCCCCAGGGACATGAGCCTCGCTTCTCTGCTGTCCCCAGGGCCATGAGGCCTCACTGCCCTGCCGGCCCCAGAAACGTCAGGCCTCACTGCTCCGCTGGCCCGGGCCATCAGGCTTCGCTCAACCACTTGGAGTCTACGTATGCAAATTAACCGCCATCTTTGTTGTCGGTTTATTTGCATATTGTGCTGATTAGCCAATGGGAGGTGTAGCGAAGGTACGGTCAATTACCATGTTTGTCTATTATTAGATAGGACTAGAGGCCCAGTGCACAAAAATTGTGCACTTGGGGGTAGGGGGTCCCTCAGCCCGGCCTGTGCCCTCTTGCAGTCTGGGACCCCTCGGGGGGTGACCACCTGCTGGCTTAGGCCTGCTCCCCGGGGGATTGGGCCTAAGCTGGCAATCAGACATCCCTCTGGCAGCCCGGCAGCCCTCGGGGGATGTCCACTTGCCAGCGGGGAGCAGGCCTAAGCTGCAGTCGGACATCCTTAGTGCTGCTGAGAAGGCAGGAGAGGCTCCCACCACCACCGCTGTACTGGCAGCCATCAGCCTGGCTTGTGGCTGAGCAGAGCTCCCCCATGTGGGAGCGCACTGACCACCAGAGGGCAGCTTCTGCATTGAGCGTCTGCCCCCTGGTGGTTAGTGTGTGTCATAGTGACCAGTCATTCCCAGTCTTTCTGCTGTTATGGTCAGTTTGCATATTACCGTTTTACTATATAGTATAGAGGCCTGGTGCACAGGTGGGGGCCAGCTGGTTTGCCCTGAAGGGTGTCCCAGATCAGGGTGGGGGGTCATGCTGGGGTGCCTGGCCAGTCTGGGTGAGGGGCTGAGGGCCGTTTTCAGGCTGGCCTGTGACTGAAGCTCCCAGCCTCTCCTTTTTTTCTTTTTTTTATTCTGAGATTTATTTACCCTGTATAATTGAAACATTGTTGCTGTCACTGGAGCTCCCAGCTCTGAGGCCGCGGCTGGCTGAAAACAGGTATCTGGGGTTTGTTTAGTTTCTATAATTGAAACATTGTTGCTTTTAGAGCTCAAAGTTGGGCCACAGCAGGCGGAGAACCTTGGCTTCCTCCATCACTGGCACAAGCAAACCTCATGTTCGCTTCAGCTGTGTGGCTGCCGGCCGCCATCTTTGTTGGCAGTTAATTTGCATATTGCCCTGATTAGCCAATGGGAAGCGTAGCACAGGTACGGTTAATTACCCTTTTTGTCTTTTATTAGATAGGATAGTAGTTTTATGGTGAACTCTTTAGGGTTTTCTATGTACAATATCATGTCATCTGTGAAAAATTACAATTTGACTTCTTCCTTTCCAATTTGGATGCCTTTTATTTCTTCTTGTCTGATTGCTATGGCTAAAACTCCCAGTATTATGTTGAGTAAAAGTGGTGAAAGCAGAAATCCTTGTCTTGCTCCTGATCTTAAGGGATAAGCTTTTAGTTTTTGCCCATTGAATATGATGTTGGCTGTATATTTTGCAATTTTAACTCCCCAAATAAATGTGTTATTTTATATAGCTGCTTTCTTGATGTTTTAGAGAAATTAAAATAATTGAGGACACTGGCATGATGTGAATGCTTTACACAAATGATGTTACAAACCATGGTTAAGTACTTTTCTCCTCTAACAACTCTAGCATACTGAGAATCTGGGGTTTTTCCCTAATAGAAGATAACTTTATCAGCTTAAGAAAATTGCTAAAATAGTCTTTGCTAAAATTAAGAGAAACAAAACACAAAACTAATCTTCTTACACTTGGAAAAAAAAAGTCTTTCACTGAATAAACAGGGTTTTTTTTTGTCATACACAATTAAAAGAGGCATGGTAACTGTGAATATATGTTGACAATAGTCTGTTTTAATATGGAAATCCTATATTTTTCCCCCCATAGTTTTAAAAATACAATCTTACTTGTCTGGTTCATCAGTTACTTTGTCCAGGTCCCCAAGAGTTGTGGTAAGAAAGGAGGTATATTTTATTTTATCCACAAAACCATAAGGTAGCATGTATCTATGTTGTACTTGGGACATCTCATATGACTTGTGAAGATCACAGCTGCCTTGTGATGAAATATCCTGAAAAAAAATTGCAATGAATGAGTATAAATGTATCTTATATCGAAAATATTCAAAACAAATACAGATGATGTATTGTAGAATTGTACACATGAAACTTATATGACTTTATTAATCAATGTCACCCCAATAAACTTAATTTTTAAAAATCTAAAAGAAAATACACCATAAATGTTCATACTAAGCAAAGGTATAAGTAAAAAAGTAAAAAGTTTTCTTTAATTATTAAAAATATAATTTTAAAAGCATATGCCTAAACCTGTGCCCTCCTAATAAAAGTGTAAATTCATTTGTCAAAAATTAAGGTAAAAATAAACAGAATTATAAAATTTAGATCCATATGCTAAAAATAAAATTGACTTCATAATATAGATCAAATTCTCATATATAAATTTCAGAATGAAAATCAAATTTCATATAGGAATGAGAACAATGATTATTGTTTCATAAGCAACAAAACTATTTCTGCTTTACTCTTCTATGTGAGTATACTTTAATTTTTCTACAAATGAGACCTCTTATTTCATTTTTAGTAGATCCAATTAAGTTGAAAGGCTTCCCCTTTCATCATTTATGGCTCTTTATATGCTCTACAGTTATATTAACATTTTAATCAACATAAACCACATGTATAGTAATCAGTAGAATAATAATTCTAAACAAAATTAAGTATGAAATATCATAAATTTGTTGCACATTAATTTCTGTAAACCATTAGCTAATTATCTCAATAACTTTTTAAAACTCATTTTTCTCAAATTATTTTAAAATATAAATTATATATAATGTATATCTTCATCTGTATTATGTGTAAAGAGCAAACTTTTAAGATTTTAATTGTTTTCTGGAAGAAGGTGGGATAGCAATACATATATCTAACAAAACAGACTTTACAACAAAGGCTATGATAAGAGACAAAGAAGGACACTAAGGATAAAGGGAGCAATCCACCAAGAGGATATAACCCTTGCAAACATTAATACACCTAAATATGAAAAGCAAATCTTGATTTATATAAAAGGGTTGATGTGAGGATTAAGTGAGTTAAAACAAGTAAAATACTTATAGTGGTACCTGATTCTATAAAAGTTAGCTAACCTTACTATTCCACAAAAGCTAATTTAAATGAAAAAAAACCCCACTAAACTATCAGCATTTGTGCTAATAGGAAAATATTAAACAAATTAGGCTACTGAGAAAGCATGCATTTGAAGTTCATCTAGGAGCCACATTTTATAAAAGATTCTTTTGTTTTTTACATCCCTATTACATCCAAAAAATTATTAAATAGAGTAAGAGTACTAATCATGACTACAGAGGAGATTCTTACTGAAACTACACATTTCTGGTTTAAGTCCTATGTCAAACACCAAATGCCACAATCAGTAAGTCACCTAAGAAATGCCAGCAGCTGTTTCCTTCTTGCCTGCATCAACATTATATTTAGTAATGGTAGGCTGAGGATAAGCAATAGTAGCATTAGCTCCATAGATGACTTTTGGATGTTTTGGGGCTGCTTTTGTGGTATGTGAAAGTGGAAAAGAGTACAAAAGCACAAAGAAACCATGAGTCACAATATACTTAGGCTAATATTTAGGAAAGCTTGGCAAAGTACTTGATTGTCTCTATTAAACATTTTAATTTTCTTAACAGAAGCTATTATTGTTCCTGCTTCCCTTAACACCCTGGCTGGTATCATCACCCATTCCTTATTCCACTGCCTCTCCTAGATAAGATTGATGGGTTTGGCTACTGACACAGAGAAGCTATTTTTTAAAATACCTTGAAGCAAATATAAGTGGAATTTTTCTAGGTAACATAGTCTAACATGAAAAACTGAAGACTAAAGGACCCCCCAAAAAGACTGCTTTTTACTATTAAGAATTTGCTCTCTGGCCAGGGTGGCTCAGTGGTTGAGCATTAACCCATGCAACATGAGGTCGCTTGGTTCGATTCCTGGTCAGGGTGCATGCCTAGGTTGCAGACTTGATCCCCAGTAGGGGATATGCAGGAGGCAGCCAATCCATGTTTTTCTCTCATTGATGTTTATCTTTCTCTATCCCTCTCTCTTTCCCTCTCTAAAATCAATGAAAACATTTTTTTTTTTTAAATTGCTGAGTGCTAGAGCAAGCAAAAGGATAGAAGTATGGGCTGGAAATACAAAGTAAAATCTATAGTCTAGTGATACTTAAGAGCCAAGTCACACTAGAGCAAGATGTGTCAATAAATACAAGCTCTTCTTCAAGATATTTGACAAGTTTTGAACCTGAAGAGGATAGGAAGCTGAAGAATAAAGCTGAAAACTAGTAAAGGATAAAACTTGCAGGGAGGAAGAAAAAGAGAACTCTCAGACCCTCAACAAAAGAAACTCCAAAAGCAACAAAAAGGGTGTTCAGAGCCACAAAGGCAGAATAGACTCTGTCTTGCAGGACTTAGGAGACAACTCTCACCAGGACTAGCATAGCAACATACAACCGGTTGGATAGAATAGCTCTATGACAGAAATTCATACCCTGCATGAGAGTTAAAATACTAGGCAATTCAATCAGAACTGTTTCATTAAAGTTATATAATAAAGGTTCTTCTATTTCTGTTTCTTATATTTCTAAATACATGTACATATATGCATATATAGTGTTATATATTATATATGTTTATACACACACACACACACACACACACACACACACACACACACACACACACTAGAGGCCCGGTGTGTGTGTAGGGGGGTCCCTCAGCCTGGCCTGCACCCTCTCCAATCCAGGACCCTTGGGGGATGTCTGACTGCCTCTTGCAATCCAGGACCACTGGCTCCTAACCACTAGCCTGCCTGCCTGCCTGCCTGCCTGCCCGATCACCCCTAACCACCTCTGCCTGCCTGCCTGATCACCATTAACTACTCCCCTGCTGGTCTGAATGCCCCTAACCACCTCTGCCTTGCCCTACACCCGGGACTCAGGATTCCCTCCTCCAGCTGATTGCAGGCACCCAGGACCTGGGCTTCCCTCCCTCTGGCCAGCCACAGGCACCCAGGACCCAGGCCAGCCGCAACTGCAGGGGACCGTGGGCAGGCGGCTTGTCCCTCACCCGGGCCATAGCTGCAGGCACTGGCTTCCAGGACTGCAGGGTATGCAGCTTGTCCCTCTCCCAGGCCGCAGCCTGGCTGGTCCCCATTCCTCTTTCGTGAGCTCATTTGTGCCTGGCTGGTCCCCATTCCTCTCTCGCGAGCTCATTTGTGCCTGGCTGGTCCCCATTCTTCTCTCCCTAGTGTTGAGTGTCTGAGCTGTTACAGTGTGATGGCATGAGGGCGTGATGGTGTGATGGCATGATGACCATTTGCATATTAGCTCTTTCTTATATAGGGCATATATATATATATATCCTAAGGCTGTTTGATTAACAGAACTAGAATATATATATATATATATATATATATATATATATATATTACATGATACATGTATATATAATGTTGGGTAGCATAATATAGTAAAAACAGCATGATTTGGACTAAAATAAACTTTAATTTTGGGGGGGGGTACTTGTTCTAGCTGTTATTTCATAGTTAAGTATATTCTAGTCCAAATTTTTATTTTAACATTCCAAATATACAATTATTAAAAAGCCACTTAGCATTTTTATAATAAAGTTTATCCTATCAGTAAATTAACATTAGAAGACTTCAATGAAACTTTCAATCAAGCTTTGAATCAAAGTCTTTAATCAAATATATATGGTGAAAATATTTATAAGCCATATATGTAGTGAAATTTGCCTGAATATGAAAAAAACTTTGATTAAATCAATTTACCAATATGCTTTTCCAATTTGCTTAATTTAAGCTTTATAGAAAAGAAAGGCATTTCAGGTAATAATTGAATTATCTTTGTTTTGCAAATTGCAAATTATAATTACAAACATGTTACCTTTGCCATTTTTCAGCATTCACAATCTTAATTGTTCTAAAAATATGCCTCTTTAATTATATGACTTAGGAAAGAATAACTGTTATTTAAGAAAAAAATAATTTACTATAGATATGACAATGTTAATTATGATAGGCAAAACCAGAAATATTGATTTTATTTTCCATATTCTCCAGGCATAGTGAAAAAGGTCCTTTATCTTTACCCTAAGGCTGTTTGATTAACAGAACTAGAATTTTCAGCTAATCATGATACCTTAAGGCTCAATAAAGAATAGCAAAAAAGTACTGATGGATGAAATCATGTAGGAAATAAAACCATTGATTTCAACTAGTTTCTCCAATATAACATTATAAAATTCACGCTTGAATCACAAATTTCTAGTTTTTGCTGGGCATTCCACTTCATTATCCTCACATAGATTTAAAATAAAACTCATTATTTTCCCTTCCCCAATTACACAACCACCTATCCTCTCTCACCTGCCTACAGTAAGTCCTTATTTAGCCACACCTAAAAATAGAAAGCTGGCTTTTACTTTTCTTCACCTTTCGCTGTCATATCTAAAAATCTTTAGTTATCAATTGTACCCTCTCTCACCTTATCCTTGTCTTTCCTTTACTACCAAAAAAATCCTGGCATGGG
This sequence comes from Myotis yumanensis, assembly GCF_028538775.1. Lineage (NCBI taxonomy): Eukaryota > Metazoa > Chordata > Mammalia > Chiroptera > Vespertilionidae > Myotis > Myotis yumanensis. The sequence goes on along the minus strand of NW_027223752.1, from coordinate 173,772,937 downwards.
CTCTAAAATACTATTTACCATACACACACACACACACACACACACACAAATAATAAATCCTGGCATGGGCTCTAAAATACTATTTACCAAAAATATCCTGCATGAGCTCTAAAATACTATTTGACAACTAGACTAATTGCCTCTTTAATGTTCAGCTCATCCAGTCTTAAACCATAGGAATCTCAATAGCAAATAAGTTATTGTACTAAAACATGACAGAAATCTGCTAGAAATGTTCATTGGCTCCCAAGTGCCTACGAAAAATAAATTCAGAAAAGTCTCCTGTCATGTAAAGCCATCTTAAATTTGAAGGCAAATACACAATTGTAAAACCTAGTTCAAGTGAAACCTCTTCTATGAAGCATCCTTTTTTTTCTGAGTATAAAAAGAAATTTATTTGTTTATGAGTGCCATGATGTGGAGCATTAAAAATTTCTTCTGGGCCCAGCTGGCATTGCCCAGTGGTTGAGCGTCAACCTATGAACCAGAAGGTCATGGTTCTATTCCCTGGCAGGGCATATGTCTGGGTTGTGAGCTCAAGCTCCAGTGTGGGGCATGCAGGAGGCAGCCAATTGAAGATTCTCTCTCATCACTAATGTTTCTTTCTCTCTCCCTCTCCCTTCACCTCTGAAATACACACACACACACACACACACACGCATGCGCTAATGTCTCAGTGCATGGATTTGTGCACATTGAAAGGAAATTAGAATAAATATTTTAATATTGCTATTCGCTCTTTCTCTATAATACAAGTGTCAACCAAATTCACAATCGACAATGACAGATCAAAACACACACATGCAATTGGTGCCAGCAAGAGCTTTATATGTATCGTGCATTCACGAGTTAACTTAGCCTTTTGTATATAAACCTGCTTAATTAGACCTGCTTTCTGATGTAGCTAAACTTTTTCCAGCCCAATGAAGCACCCCAACTTCTCTTTCAGATAATTATCAGCAACACAGCAGTAAATATCAACACGAAGCAGATTATTATTGTAGATCACGCAGAGAGAACAAAGGATAAAATATTTAACTGTAGCAGTGTTTGACTATATTCTGCGCAGTGAGAAAACCTGAAGTCATTTTCAAGGTCCACCATTTCTTATTTCTTTTCAGTCAGGTCAAGTTTCTAAACTTTATAAATCTCCATTTTCTGGCTAATGAAAAGAAAATAGAATTCTACCTAGTCTCCTATCTACCTACTCCAGGACTTCTGTAAGGATCAAATGAGATGAGGCACATGAAAACGCTTTACAAACATTTGGTTGACCTATAAAAAGTTTGCACCTGGCTATAAAGCAAGTTGGGTTTCTGGGCTGAAGAAACTCCAAGGAGGCTAGTCACTAGGGAGAAGAAGCCGGGCGTTGTTATGTGACGTCATTATCCAGCACCCACAGCGACTGTTTCTGGGTTGGGCTGAGCTGTCGGTCGCATTTTGCACCAAGGGTCTTGGCGGCGTTGGCTGAGATTTGGTGGGGTGTTGCTCCAGGGTGGTGGTGGGGCCTGTGTCCCAGTTGGGGGAAGCCGAGTATTGATTTGTCAGTGCCAGGTCCGCAGTGCCATTTTTTTTTAAATGGCCAGTGAGCGTCATGGCAGCTCCTGCATTGAGCATCTGCCCCCTAGTGATCAGAGCATGTCATAGCTACTTGTCAGATGGTCAGATAGACTCTTGAGCTTTTAAATATATAGACTAGAGGCCCGGTGCACAGATTCTTGCACTGGTGGGTCCCTCGGCCTGGCCTGCACCCTCTCGCAATCCTGGTCCCCACCAGTGCACTATCTGGGCAGGGGAAGGCTTCAGGGTATATCTGGCCCATCTTGCCCAGTCCTGATGGGGCTGATTGGGGCTAACCAGTCAGGAAGGGACTGTGGGAGGGCTCCAGGGCGTGTCTGGCCCGTCTTGCTCAGTCCTGATCAGCTGGACTCCAGCAGCAAGCTAACCTACCGGTCAGAACATCTTCCCCCTGGTGGTCAGTGTGCATCATAGCTACTGGTCAATCAGTTGACCAGTCAAATGGTTGACCATTTGCTTAGGCCAGCTGTGGGCAAACTAAGGCCTGTGGGCTGAATCCGGCCCGTTTGAAATGAATAAAACTAAAAAAAAAAAAGACCGTACCCTTTTATGTAATGATGTTTACTTTGAATTTATATTAGTTCACACAAACACTCCATCCATGCTTTTGTTCCGGCCCTCCGGTCCAGTTTAAGAACCCATTGTGGCCCTCGAGTCAAAAAGTTTGCCCACCCCTGGCTTAGGCTTTTATATATATAGTATTTAAAAGTTCTTCTGGGAATATGATTGGGGAGAAAATGTGGTGATCGAATAAGACTCAGCAATCCTCAAGCATGTTAAGAGATGTGCACAAACTCTTTTCGATGAACTCTGCTCTTACTTGAGGCCAAAGGAGTTTGCTTGGCAGCACCCTGATGTCAGAGAGGTTAAAAGGCCCTGGCTCAACAGAATTTATTGGAAACCTTTCTTCTTTTTCTCCTTTTGTTTCCACTGGTATTTCATCTAGCATAGCATCCATCGCAACCTCAACTTGCTTTTGTAGTTTTTCTTTTTTTTTTTAAACATATTTTATTGACTTTTTACAGAGAAGAAGGGAGAAGCATAGAGAGTTAGAAACATCAATGAGAGAGAAACATCGATCAGCTACCCCCTGCACACCCCCTACTGGGGATGTGCCCGCAACCAAGGTACATGCCCCTGACCAGAATCGAACCTGGGACCCCTCAGTCTGCAGGTTGATGCTCCATCCACTGAGCCAAACCAGTCAGGGCTGTCATTCTTCTTTTCTTTACCTTTTTGAGGCTTCTGGTGGTAAGTTTTGGCCATCAAGGGCCACACGCAACCCTGTCCTCGGCAGAAGCATCAAAATTCTTGTCCCAATGAGAGTCTCTGAGCTGCTGCTCATCCTGGTCTCTCCTTTTCTTGGTCTTGGGTTGGGTGTAATTCTCTACATTTTTATCTTTTTGCCTTTCTTTTCTTTCCCCTTTTCCTTTCCATTTTGGGTCTCTGGAAGGTCAGGCCCTGAAACCATGACCTACGGTTTATTCTTTAGCTCTGCTGTCTGCTTTGCAAAGTCTCCTGGATGGGGAAGGCACCGGTTGTCCTGGTGGAGGATTCATTCCCATCTGGAGTGGCAGGGCTGAAAGCGCCCTCAGGAGTCTTCTTATTCTGTCTTTTCCCCCAAATGCAGCCAAGATCTGTTTTGCTCTGAGTTGACAGATCCCTCCTCAGTGGTTCTCAACCTTCTGTCCCTTTAAATACAGTTCCTCATGTTGTGACCCAACCATAAAACTATTTTCGTTGCTACTTCATAACTGTAATGTTGCTACTGTTATGAATCATAATGTAAATATCTGATATGCAGGATGGTCTTAGGCAACCCCTGTGAAAGGGTCGTTTGACCGCCAAAGGGGTCGCGACTCACAGGTTGAGAACCGCTGCTTATGTGAAGATCATTTAATGAACACAATTTTTGGAGATTTTGGACTTTTCTTCAAGATCGAAAGATTTATTTTCCTTGTTGTCTGAGAAGGAGACTGCTGTTTCCAGTCCATGGCAAGTGTTCAGTTTAGCCAGAAGCTGATTAAAATAATCCTAATGAGCAACCCAGTTGTCTTCATTATTGATTGCAGTTCCAAGTCCCAGGTGGTTATTTTTAACTTGAACTTTAATATGTTCTGTGACTCCTTGCATCTCTAAATCTTTTCCTTCAGATCATCTCATCTTCTCCAGCATCCTCTGGCCAAACTTGGAATCATCATTACTCCATGTGGTAGTTCTTAGATCAAAGCACACTTCTGCTTCCGACCACGCTCAGCCTGCATCAATGTGTTGCAGATCCTGTCACCATGCAGGCCTCCAGAATGGGCCTCCCAGCCTGAGCCACTGGGGCTAGAGGGCTGCCAGCTTGCAGAGAAGTTGGAACCACCAGACTTACATGTCAGGTGAACTGAAGTGGCTCCAGGAAGCATTTTTGATCACCCTAGCTCAGTGATGGTGAACCTTTTGAGCTCGGTGTGTCAGCATTTTGAAAAACCCTAACTTAACTCTGGTGCCGTGTCACATATAGATATTTGCAACCATAGTAAAACAAAGATTTATATTTTGATATTTATTTTATATATTTAAATGCCATTTAACAAAGAAAAATCAACCAAAAAATGAATTTGCGTGTCACCTCTGACACGCGTGTCATAGGTTCGCCATCACTGCCCTAGCTAGAAGAGACATCCTTCAATGTTTAATTCTTCTTTACTCATTATTTACATAAACACATAAACATGTGAATAGCACTTTAAGCAAACATACCATATCTATTTGAACATTTATTTCTTACTTTATCAACACAAAAGCAGAAAGAGAATAAAGTCATCTGATCAGAAGGTAGACAAGGTTTCCTCAGCTAAGCCTCTATTTACCCAACATGTTTGCAGGTTAAATTTCCTTTTATTCTCTCAAATTAAAGAAAACTGATGGTAGCAATCCAGGAGTACAGGGGCTCCACATAACACTAGGATCTGGCTGTTTCCTGCTTTCTGTTGCACCAGACTTAGATGATGACCCTATCCTTATGTTCTCAAGATACTGAACATAACTCCTGCCATAACATTCTCATTTCAGAAATGAAGGGCAAGGTCAAAAGGTAAGAATTGTGCTTAACAACTAAAACAGCCTTCTCTGAGGAACTTTCCTAGAAGTTCAATCCAATAACCTTTGTTCTCTTTGCATTAATTAAGACTCTGTTGAGTCAGGGCCTTTTAACCTCTCAGACATCTATACCTATAAGGGAACTTGGAAAAAGCTGCTGTTTTACCTGGGAATGTTGTTTTTCTAAATAAAATTGGGTTCTGCTAGTAAGGAAGAAAAAGAGAATACATATGGAGTAGGCAAGTAGTAATCTCAGTCACAGCTCTCTACTTTTGAGGGCACTAGAACTACTGAAAAAAACTAACTCAGTTCTAGAATACTACCCATGACTTTAAACAATCTCTATTTAAAAGTTATTTTGACCTATGGTTTATAGGCTTTGTTGTTTAATTCTTGCTCATCCGTTGGGTCTCAAATCTTCCCTGAATTCATTTGGCTCTGTCAGGTCTCCTGCCATATATTTTCAGAATACACTGCTCTTAACTTTGCAGCAGTTGTTACACTTGCAATTAAACAAGTTTCTAATTATTCAATTAATGTCATCCATCCCCGGAGGAATGTAAATTCTTGAGGGTTCAGAAATAATCTGTTTTGTTCATTATTGTATATTCAGTGAAGGCAAGTGCCTTGCACGCAGGAAGTGATCAATGAATTCTTTTTAATCACTGAGTGGATCTATGAGTTAACAAATGAGTAAAAGAATCTATCAGTATTTGTCTACCTTGAAGATTTCCTGCTTTGTTTGGCTGTATCACTGAGTTCCTCAATAATATTAAGGCTGACACTATGTCTTGAAAATATTTTCACCCCAATGGTGTTTAAATTTTTCTCACATATAAGCAGTTCTATATAAAATGTGTGCTGTGTAAAGACTGCTCAAGTACTGCTTCCCCTAAAAATGTTCCTGTTTCTAATAAGAAAATTATCATTTGTAATCTCAGCAATGATGTAGAAGTATGGATATATCCACGCAAACTGATCAAGGACTAACTTTCACAAAATCATTACCATGGGTCTCCTTGAAGTTCAGTTTGGTTAATATTTTATGTGAGATGCACTTCTTTCTCTTTGCTATCAAAAAGGTGACTTTTAAATTTGATGCTTAGGCTTTCCATGACCACCTCTGACATTGGTTTTACAGGGAAAAAAAATGTATATTTCAGCAGATTAAAGTAAAACATGTGAACAGAAATGGCCTGCATAACCTTTCTCTTCCTGTAAATGCTAATGCTACTGAGGCAGAAAAAAAGCATAGATTATTGCCAGTTATAATAACTCTAATTGACATGAGATAATTTCTTCAGTTTTACCAACTCAATACAAATCCAAAAGATAATTCTTTTCTAAATTGAATGTGAAAAAGAAGTTAATGTGAGTTATTCTTTAATATACATATATAATTGCCCCCAGATTCAATTGGACATTTAAATAACACACTAAAATCATCTTGACAAACTTAGAAAATTTAGAAGAGGTAAATTTTGAATGTGATTTGTGAGAGACCTGTGACTCTGAATCGTAGAGTTGTGAAAAATATTTATTAACTCTAGGGAAATGTCTACAAGAAATATTCAAATTAATTTATGTTCAAACTTTTTGAAATCAAATGACCCCTATTGTCATCTACTTACGTTCAGTGGGGCAAGAATTATCCCTTGCATACAAAGAGGGACCATTTCAAGGTAGTGATACTGAAATACCACAGAACTTGAAATCAAAATCACTTGAGTCATATCCACAGCTTTATATTAGCCTCAAGGATCTCACCTGCTCATCCAACCCATTCCCACCATGATCTATGCTGAAGGTCATGTTCAGAAATATTCAGTGGGGCACTATGCAGGAGAGGCATCTTTCTCTTTTCTTTTGTTCCTGTGAGATTGTCAGTGAGGCAAGTCATAGAACTATTTATATTTGGAAGATGCCTCAATGATAATAAGCTAAGTGTGGGTAGAATGGTCCAGGCTTATTTTCTGTAAGCTATACATATCTTAGCATCCTTATTACCTACTGCAAAAATAGTTATGGTTATATCTAGACAGAGAGAATAGAAGTGATGACAAAGAGGAACAGACTATGAAGAAGATAAAAAGAGAAGAAAGAAAGCAAGGTGATTAAGACAAAGAGGGTATGGAACAGGAGAAAATGAACATTGTGTAGACAGAGACAGGAGGTTCTGGTAATGTTCACCACTCAGGCAAATAACTCTTTTCCATTTATGACACATAGATTATAGACCTCAACAGCAAAGGGAAAATTATACATTTGAAATGTAGGAAACCTAATTATTCTTCCCTAATGTTTCTATATATTATCTGCTGAATAAAATATATTTTAAGTATGCCATCTTCTTCCAGATTTATAATGCTTATATAACACTAAAGAATTATTCAAGTTAGCTTATATTTAATGTCAAGTTTAATAGCACATTTTTAGTGACACTAAATACTTGTTCATTAAATAGATCAATGATTTTCAACCTTTTTCATCTCTTGGCACACATAAATTACTAAAATTCTGCACACCAAAAATACATTATATTTTTTGCAGATCTGACCAAAAATAGGTATAATTTCCATTTCTTCACACTGAATGGGTATTGTTGTGTTGGCTATCGTCATTTTTTATTTAAAAATCTAAGGGAAAAGAGGTCAGTGTCCCTGACTAAATAGCCAGGTATTGCATATTTTAAAAAATACTTGTGGTATATCAGCATGCCTGCCACAGCACACACATTGAAAATCGCTGGAATAGATAGAGAAGCAACATAAGCAGAATAAAACATTAGATGAAAGGGCTTAAATGGTGCTATCACTATTTTTATATGGCTAAAGGTTATAGCCATCTAAAAATATCTGAAATATTTGTACCTCCCTAAGGAATAAAGATAATGATCATCTAAACTAAAAATGTTAATATCCTTACTTCTTCCTTTCCCTTCCTATGAAGAACTGCTATACTCTTCCCTTCAGTATTTTAAGTAAAATACTATTTAAAATGTAATGTTTTCAAGTGCTACACTATTTTAGTATTGGTCTGTCAGCCGAACAATAAAAATGTACTGAGTTTTTACTAAGCACTGGCATTGGTGTCCACCTGTGATAAAGACACTGAAGCTGTGTAACTTAGGTTCTAGCCCTGGTGCAGAAGTTTTGCTAACCATATGACCATGGGAATATTTTATGCCTCAATATCCTCAGTGGTAATATGGATAGAACAATAATAGCTCCCACCTCCTAGGGTTATTGAAAAGATTAAATGGGTTAATATAGGTGCAACACAGAGTGCCAGGCACATAAGTGAGCACTATTTAAATGTTAGCTATTATCATACCTCATTATTATCTTTTAAATATATATTTTTATTGATTTCATGAGGAAGGGAGAAGGAAAGAGAGATAAAAACACCAATGATGAGAATCATTAATTGGCTGCCTCCTGCAGGCCCCCTACTGGGGATCAAGACCACAACCCACGCATGTGCCCCTGTCCAGAATCAAACTCTGGACCCTTCAGTCCACAAGCTGATGCTCTATCCACTGAGACAAACCGGCTAGGGGCCATACCTCATTATTAATAGCTCAGATATGTGGGTGGTATTTGATTTTCAAAAAAACTACTAAAAGTACTGTTTGAAAGTATTATATTCCTCAATGTCAGAAATAAATTAAGTTTAGAATAAGCAGTTTAGAAAAATATCAGTATATCTGTTTCAAGTGATTAAATGCACAAAGACTGACATGGAATTGTAACTTGATTATGAGCCAAACATAATTTAACAAATATCTTTATTAGACATGAAAAATAAAACAGAAAGGCCTCTATCATTTATTAACATTATTGAAGACATGTCATGCTAAAAAAAAACACCCTTATTTTAACCATTTTCCATGCATTTCAAGAGGATGGATCAATTATTTTTAAAAGTATTATTTATTGAACATTTTAAAATGCCTTTGCTATAGTTACTGGGAATCTACATTTCAGAATATTAAAGAAAATGTAATTTTTCTAGACCCAAGTTCTGGTTTTGTAAAACACACTTTCAATACCTTAAAGGTATAACTACCTTGAGACAACTAAATTTCTGATTTGTCAAGTCCATATTAATGCCAGTACAATGAAAGGGAACGTCAATGAAGCATGCACAAAAGCATGCGAAAAAGAAGACAAGTGTAAGAGAAAAAAGAAAAGTCCATGCTTTCAGGTTAGAAAGCATCTAATTCACATATCTCATAAAGCCACTCCAAATTTGTGAGTGTATTCAGGGCAAATATAGAAAGAAAAAAATACACATAAAATAAAAGCCAAAAAAATGAACAACAAAAACCAACAACCCATAAGTGGAAAAGAATATCTGATAACTTAATCATACGGTCCTGAATAGAAAGGGAAAACTGGCATAAAACACTCTGTTTACCTGAAATAGATACTATCAAGTAGCTTTGAAAGAGGGGAGACACTGCATCCCGCCTCCACTGCCTGTTCCTGGCTGAGACACCCAAGACCAATACCACATAGACTACCAGACCAGTAGAGATCATCTTTGATGCAATCAGTTATTGCTCAATTTTCCTTTCCCATCACTACACTCATGCATTTTAAATAATATTCTCATTGTAAACATTTAAAATAGAAAACAGAAAAAGAAAGTCTCTCTCTTACCAACCTGCACAGTCCTGCCTGACAAGATAACTCCTATATTATGCTACTGTTACTGAAACCAGTCTTTATCAATGAGCATGTGGCTCATTTCCACTTTTGCATGGTTATAAACAATTACACAGTACATGAAAACACATACATATTTCTTAAGCTTATGTGCAAATGTCAATAAAATAAATTCCTGAAAATTTTAATTGTTAGGGCAAGGGATAGGTGCAATTTAACCTTTGGTTGAATTTACCAAGTTGCTTCAGAAAGGTTTTATCCAAATAGTCTGTCTATTTCCTCTACCCTTGCTAACACTGAGCACTGTCTTTTAAAGATATTTTTTAATGTATTTTTATTGAGAGGAAAGGGAGAGGGAGAGGGAGATAGAAACATCAAGGATGAGAAAGAAGCATTGACCTGCTACCTCTTGCATGCCCCACACTGGGGATCAAGCCCACAACCCAGGCATATGCCCTGACTGGGAATCTAACTGTGACCTCCTGGTTCATAGGTCGATAGGTCGATGTTCAATAACTGAGCCACGCTGGCTGGGCTTAAAAATGTTTTAAATAAGAAAACATAATTCCATTTTTAACATTTATATTTAGTTTCGAGTGAGTATGAGCATCTTTTCATTTCTATATTAACAATCTACAGCTCATTTTCTAATTGACTACTTCATTATTTTTCTTGTTTTACAAATTCTTCTATATTAAGAAAATAGCCGTTGTCTTCGTATGTATTTAAAATATTATTCCTAGTTTATAATTTATCTCTTGTCACTTATTTATAGCATTTGTTTTATGGTTTAACATTTTCAGAGTTCTGTTTATTTGTAGTAAAGTGTTTTAGAGTAATTTTTATTTAGTTTTTCTATGGAAGAGTATTTACCTCTTCGAAGGCAAATTTACCTGGCGTTTCCTTTATAGTTCCCCTGTTTTATGCTTTGTTCAAAAAGTCCTCTGAAATTAAAGATTATTTTTAATCCAAATTTGTCTTTAATTGAACATTTAAATCTTTAATCAATTTAATTTGTTTCACAGGGAAAGTAATCAATTTATAGTTCTGCAACTCTTAAAAACCTGTCATTCTCAGATTATAAAGATAACTAATAGAGAAAAGGAGAACCAGGCACAGAACATGTATTGTAGGAAGACCCAATCATAAAAGTAAAACATTATAGTCATGGATAGAGAGAAAATATTCTCATAATAGTACTTAGTGCTGTAGTTTTCCATGAACTCTTTAAGTTCAAAGTGGGAAAAATATGCTGGGGGCTAGGGATGGGGTGATGAAAAGAATCTAGTTGCTCTAGATCAGGAGTGGGGAATGTTGGCTGTGGGCTGTATGAGGCCCGTGAAATCATTTGGTCTGGCCCTGCCAAGGCATTAGGGGTGAGTTAAATGTTTGACGAAAGACAGCAAGCTAATTTTTAAGGTGATAATTTTGAATGGCCCATGAATGATGTTATAAATATCCAAATGGCCCTTGACAGAAAAAAGTTCCCCACCCCTGCTCTAGATGAATGCCTACTAGACATTGAAAATTGATAATATATACATATGTATTATATATGTATATATATATGTACTATATGTATATGTATTATATGTGTGTGTGTATGTGTGTGTGTGTGTGTGTGTATATATATATCTCAACTTGAACAATAGATATAGATTAGATGATCACCTATCACTCAATTTAATAGTGAGTAGGGTTAAAAGAAAGCCACAAAATCTATATGTTATATATACTAGGTTTAGATTGTTTTATCCAGTTTGATGTTTAAAAATGTATAGCTACATGTTTGATAGACCAAGATGATGAATATGAAAGTCTTTGATTTTTTATTCTCTCTCTTTCTCCATAAGTTTGAAATATTTCCTAAACCCAAGATTTAAAATTGGCATGTGGCCCTAGCTGGTTTGGCTCAGTGGATAGAGCATTGTCCTGAGGACCAAAGGGTCCCAGGTTTGATTCTGATCAAGTGCATATCCCTAGGCTGTGGGCTCGTTCCCCAGTAGGGGGTATGCAGGAGGCAGCTGATCAATGATTCTCTCTCATTGTTGATGTTTCTATCTCTCTTTCTCCCTCTCCCTTCCTTTCTGAAATCAATAAAAATATATTTTTATAAAATAAAATGACATGTGAAAAAAATAACATAACAAGAACTAATATAAGTATATTTAACTACTTTTAAGATGATAAGCATCCTATAATTACAAAAATACTCAGAATTTTTATAATTTCATAAAAATTTTATATTTTATAATTTTATAAATTAAAAATTATAAAAATTTAAAACTTTCATATGACATGATTATTAAAATAATTTAGAGAGAAACAATAAATCCCACTTAGTAATAAACCTTTCTTAGTAGTAGTATAGTTGCTTTTAATGGAATTTTCTGTGTAGAACATGAATATCTCTTAGAAAGCAATAAGAAAAAAATTTAAATTCTACAATAGAAAAGAGAAAAGGACATGATTGGCTGAATTTAAACAAATAAAATTAACCAATAAACAAAAGTCAATGATCAATAATCAAAATAATACAATTTAAATATTTACTGAAAATTGACCAAGATGCTGATATGGGGTGCTCCTGAGCATCCCACCTCCTACAAACATAGCAAACATACAGCTAAACATAGAACAATTCCTTCTGATCCCTCAACCAGATCCAGAAATTAGCTGAACAATTACACATTGGATGAATAAGAAAGTACCCACCATCAAAATGGTTAGCAAAGGCTGAGACACACTCTCACCATAAACCCCCACTCCTGGCACAGGGTCAAACAATCAGGAGAAACTCTTAGCTTCTCCCTGAGGAGTGAGGGGCTTGGATTCCACAAACAGTGCCCCACGTTTTAAGACTCCCACCATAGGGAAGGACTCCCACAACACCTATCTCTAAAAGCAAACAGGTTTGTACCCACAAGACTATCGCTAAGAAGCAATTCTTAAGGGGTGCAGAACTCACAGGGCTATTCCCCAAGGGCTCTTGCAGAAAGGGTGGGCAAAATCAACTATGTTCCAGCTGATAACTCGCTTAATTTTCACTCCTTTTTCGGGCTTAACTGATTTCAAATAATGGGTGAGGCCAGACTAAAATTTGAACAAAGAAAACTTATCTACTAGACTTTTTCATGGGTATAAATAAAAGATAAAGTTTATGGTACAAAACCAGCAACAGTTGACAAATTGAGGGCGCACAAATACCAGTGATTCTGGATGTTTGTGATTCCATTGCTCCATATTATCAGCAGTGCCTGGACCAGAACAGTCATCAGTTTGAGAATAGGCTTTGACCAAAACAAATTATTCATTTCTGTAGATTCTTTAAAATTTTTTAAATGAACTGTATATTAATAAACACTGACTTTATAATCATTCAAAGTGTGTATAGATTTTTTGAGACACCCTGTATTTAATAGACAATACATTGTATTTGGAGATGAGGTTTTCAAAACATTTCTAAAGCTTCCATTTTGGTTAACCAATTTAAATATTTTTCAAAACAAAAAGAAGGTGCTCAATTTTTAATATTCTTAGTAATCTCATTATTTCTTGATTCCTCCTTTCCTTCCTTCCAAAAGTTAGTTAAGAACCACTGCCTTGCCTTTCCCTTTTTCCAAGCAAAATATTTAATTTAATATCACAAAACATACTGCACTCTGAGAGGCTTTTAGGCCAAATCATATAATATCATCTAAGATCTATAAAAATTTGATATTTTAAAGGCAAATTAAATAATGTTTTTATACTGATCATTTTTAATGTATACTGTTAAAACCTAGACAATACAAATTAAAGTTGATGTGCGGTGCCACGTGACAATGCAAGGAAGCTCTAATCAAACAATAGCACAATGTGACATTCTTTTTTAAAAAATTTTTTTATTAAGTTATTACATATGTGTCCTTATCCCCACATTACTCCCCCCCCCCCCACTCATGCCCTCACCCCCTTGTTGTCTGTGTCTATTGGTTAGGCCTATATGCTTGCATATAAGTCCTTTGGTTGATCTCTTCCCCTTACCCCCACCCTCCCCTACCTTCCCTCTGAGGTTTGAACAATGTGACATTCTTAAATATTACCTGCAATGTTGCTGAAAAGTCTAATAATCAATGCACTATATTTCCTACTCTTGATTTTATGAATATGCTTTATTCTCTGTTGTATTAAATATGAAATACTGTCCCTGCTTTGATTCTTTGAAACAATAAAGTTAATAAAGACATTTACTTCTCAGACTGTATCTGCATTTCATTATCATTTCCGCATTGTCAGCACTCATGTAGTTCAAATGGTGTTGTCACATTAATCAGCGGTTATATCATCATTTAATGATGCTCCTAAGCATAAAAAAATTCTCATAATATAATTATACAATGTTTTTTTATAGATGAAATAATAAGATAATCAAATTACATTTGGATGAACAGGGAAATGTTAAGTGTGAGAGTTGGAATCAGAATACATGCTCTTTAGTCTATCTGTTAAATTTAAAAGAGATTAATTTGAACAGATTAAATCAAATTATTTCTTAGGGATATTAAATAAATTTACTATGAAAAATAAGGACCAATATATTCGTTTTCTAATACTGTGTAACAAAATGCCACAAACACAGTGATTTAAAATAATGCCCATTTATTAGCTCACAATTCTGTAGGTTAGTAGTCTGAGTAGACATTGCTGGGTTCTATTCTCAGGGTACCACAAGCTAAAAATCAAAGTTTAAATCTTGCTGGGCTCTTAACCTGGAAGCTCAGGGGAATAATGTACTACCAAACTAACTCAGGTTGTTGGCAAAAACCATTTCCTTGCAGCTATAGTAAGTCCTTATTTCCATACTGACTATTAACTGAGGGCCTGTCTCTGCTTAGAAACCTCCAAATTCCTATTCAATGTCTGTCTCCATCTTCAAAACAGCAACAACCTATTCAGTCCCCCCAGAATTCTAATTTATTTGGTTTCTTCTCTTCCCCAGTTGGAGAAAGTTCTCCACTCTTAAGGATTTACCATTGGACCCATTTAGATAATCCAGAATAATATCCTTATTTTAAGGTAGACTGTGCCATATACAAAATTTATCACAGGAGTAGTAATTCATCATATTCAAAAATTCCAGGGATTAGAACACAACTTCTTTGGGAGACATTTTAAAAATTCCATCAAATTTCATTAAGCAATGAATAGAGGATTATTTTTAAGATGAGAACAACCACTGTGTATTAATAGTTAATATATACTTAGAGCTATAGCTACTAGGGGGACTAAAATTCAGTAAGTGAGTCAAAAACATCTTTATAACCTGTTACTTAATAATGGGTATATATGAATTAATTTAATGTCCTGACAGTATTTAATTTCATATTTCAAGTAGTTGACTAAAGTATTCATTGAAAATCTGTTATAATATCAAGTTACATTGTCACCATTCTTACAATTATAGACAAGAAGATATTTGAAAGTATAAAAGTATTATTTTCCATTAATGATTGAAAAGCAAACAGAAGGAATAAAATGAAGCATCCATTTTGCTATCACAAGGCAATCATGAGAATTAACCACATGTTAAGTTTGAAGGAGTAGAAAATAGGAAGAGTTTGCTGCATCAGCCCTGGGCTGCCAACTTTCAGATACCACGCTATATGGTAAAAACAAATTTCTGTTCAGTCAGCACTGTAATGGGGTTTTTGTTACATGAAGTAATAGAACAATAGCTAAAACTGATAAACAGCTAAGAAGAGAATTAGTGTACTGGAAGATAGCATTGAAGAAATCACCCGAAATACTAAAGAGGTAACTAGCTGAAAATGTAACAAAGAGATTAGGAGAAATGAGTGAGAATTCCCAGAATGCATCTAATAGGAATTTCACAAAGAGTTAATTGGGAGAATTTTGGAGAGATCATATCTCCAAAGTCATGGCTGACATTTTTCCAATATAAATGAAATGTGAATTCTCAGATTCAGGTTACTGAATCATATTCCAATGAGGATAGTAAAAAATAAATACACACTTAGATGTATATAATGAAGCAACAGGATATCAAAGAAAAGATTATCTTTAAAAAAAACAGAGAAAAATAAAGATTACATGCAGCTGTAGAGAAAATAATATTCTCTAGATAATCTAAACAGAACAGATTTATTACAACATATTAATAGCTTATATCAATGTTACTGGACCAATAAATGGATTCTAGGCTGAAATTTCAGGAATGCATCTCAAAATATACCTCGGCTCTAGGCTGCCATGTGAACTGCTGCTCCTTGCATGTTATTCCTGGAAACTTTCACAGATAGTGATCCAAACATGATTGGGTTTTGCCCTTCAAGTGCATTTGTGTAAGCTTGAATTTGGAATTGAGTTTTGTGAATTGAGAGACACTGCATGAGGACTTCTTTTCTGGGGAGAATATATTAGAGGCAGTGTGTCTTAACTGACAGTTATAGCAAGGAAAAATAGCTTGAGCATGTGGCATCCTGACCAACAGGCAGTGACTAGGTTCTGGGGCCAGCAGCTCTAGTGGCAAGCTCCCAGTTAGACAGGTTATAATCAGTAATCTATATATATAAAAGGCTAAGTGACCAACCATCCGACCATCCGACCCATCGACCAGCTGGTACATATGACGCACACTGGCAATTTAAATAAAGACATTGACTCGCACATGCATGATACATGTAAAGTTCTCACTGGCGCCAATCACACGCATGTGTGTCGATCTGTCATTGTTGATCATGAATTTGGTTGTTTTTGTTGACATTCAATGTGAACCACATCACGATTTATTCATCGTCCATCTGACTGACCAACCAGCTGGTACATATGACGCACACTGGCAATTTAAAAATAAACGTTGACTCGTGCATGCGCAATACATACAAAACTCTTGTTGGAGCCAATTGCATGCATGTTTTAATTTTATAATACTATTAGAGGCCCAGTGCACAAAAATTTGTGCACTCGGGGGGGAAGAGGGGGGCCCTCAGCCTGGCCTATGCCCTCTCACAGTCTGGGACCCCTCAGAAGATAACAACCTGCTGGCTTAGGTCTGCTCCCGGGTGGCAGAGGGCAGGCCCAATCCCTAGGTGCAGCCCCTGGTCGGGCTCAGAGCAGGGCTGATTGGGGAGTTGGGGTGCCGCCCCCTGTCATGCACAGAGCAGGGTGGATTGGGAGGTTGCGATGCCACCCTCAGTCACGCTCAGGGTAGGGCTGATTGGGGGGTTGGGGCACCGCCCCCTGTCACACTCAAGGCAGGGTCGATGGGGAGGTTGCGGCGACACCCCCTGTCATGCAAAGAGCAGGGCCAATCAGGGGTTTGGGGCGCTGCCCCCTGTCACTCACAGAGCAGGGCCAATCAGGGGGTTGGGGCGCTGCCCCCTGTCACGCACAGAGCAGGGCCAATCAGGGGGTTGGGCGCAGCCACCTGTCATGCACAGAGCAGGGCCCATCAGGGGGTTGGGGAGCTCCCCCCTGTCATGCACAGAGCAGGGCCCATCAGGGGGTTGGAGAGCTCCCCCCTGTCATGCACAGAGTAGGGCCAATAGGGGAGTTAGGGCACCGCCCTCTATCACCCACAGAGCAGGGCCTATCAGGGCATTGGGGCACCGCCACTGTCACACTCAGGGCAGGGCCAATGGGGAGGTTATGGCTCTTCCCCGTCACACACAGAGCAGGGCCCGTGGGGGAGGAGGGGTTGGGGCGCCGCACCCTGTCACACACAGAGCAGGGCCGATCAGGGATTTGGGCGCTGCCCCCTGTCACACACAGAGCCACAGGGTGATCAGGGGGTTTGGGCGCTGCCCCCGTCATGCTGATCTGGTGCCAGGAGGCCTCGCTGCTCTGCTGATCCTGGTGCTGGGAGGCATATTACCCTTTTACTATATAAGATAGAGGCCTGGGGGCCGGCTGGTTTTCCCTGAAGGTTGTCCTGGATCAGGGTGGGGGTGCCCACTGGGGTGCCTGGCCAGCCTGGATGAGGGGATGATGGCTGTTTGCAGCTGGTTACACACCCTTCAGGGTGGGGGTCCCCACTGGGGTGCCTGGCCAGTCTGGGTGAGGGGCTGAGGGCTGCTTTCAGGCTGGCGGTTGTTGATTGAAGCTCCCAACCGCTCCTTTTTTTTATTTTATTCTGGGCCAGCTTTAGCTCTGGCTCTAGCTCTGAGAGCAGGTATTTGGTTTGTTTCAGTTCTATAATCGAAACAATGTATAACTCCAGCTCTGAGATCCCCGGCCTATATTTGTTACAAAGTTTCAAACTGCCAGCTCAGAGGCCGGCAAGGCAGGCGGGGAACGTTGGAGTCTGCAGTCACTGAAGCAAGCAACCCTCATGTTCACTTCCAGCTGCCTGGCTGCCGGCCGCCATCTTGGCTGAGTTAATTTGCATAAGGATATGCTGATTAGCCAATGGGAAGGGTAGCGGTCGTACGCCAATTACCATGTTTCTCTTTTATTAGTGTAGATTAGGGGCCCAGTGCATGAATTTGTGCACCTTGAAAGGAACTGTGGGCTGCGAGGCTGGGTGGGCACAGGGACAGGTCTTGGCCCATCCTCTGCACCCCCGCTCGGCCACTCCTGCCATGGCCCCAGTCCCCTCTCTGCTGGCAGCCCCACTCCTGCTGCCGCTGCTCCCACACACTGATGCCGCTGGCCCCACTGGCACCCACTGATGGTGTGGAGCAATCGGGGCCGGCACCAGCAGTGGGTGCAAGCAGGGCCGGCACCATCAGTGGGTGTGAGTGGCAGCTGCTGCCCTGATCACCTTTAAAGGGTAGGGGGAGGTGGAGAAGCCCTGAGGGGCGATCGGAGCTGGCAGCTGCCACTTGCATCTGCTGACGGCACTGAGCCATCGGAACCTGTACCTGGTGCTGGCAGCGGGTGCAAGCGGCGGCTCTGGCGCTGGCAGTGGGTGCAAGCGTGGTAGGCACCAGCAGCAGGTGTGAGCACCAGGCAGGATCGTGGCACATGGGAGCAAAGAATTTTCAGTAACCACCAGAGGCTTGCCCCACTGACAGCAACTGGCAACCTACCTTGGTCTAGCATCCCGCCTCACCTGCTCCATCCCACCGTGGCTGACACCCACCATGTTCCGTGCTCTGCCACCTGCTGCCAACTCCTGCCTTGTTCCGCACATGTCCCCTGGTGGTCAGCGCACATCACAGTGACCAGTTGTTTGTTCTGCCGTTCAGTCTATTTGCATATTAGGGTTCTAGATAGATAGATAGATAGATAGATAGATAGATAGATAGATACAGTGGGGCCTTGACTTACGAGTGTCGTGACTAAGGAGTTTTTTGAGATACAAGCTGTCTCTCAGCCGATTTTTTTGCTTTGAGTTGCGAGCTAAAATTCGGGTTACGAGCCAGCTTCAGATTCCCCACCGCTAGTTGGCACAGTGAACGCCACAACATCAGCCCAGCATCACGTGTCTCACTCATTCACTTTTTGATTTGACATACAAGTAATTTGAGTTACGAGCTCCGTCATGGAATGAATTAAACTCATAAGTCAAGGCCCCACTGTAGATAGATATTATATACTAGAGGCCCAGTGCACAAAATTCATGCACTCGGGGGATAGTCCCTCAGCCTGGATTGCGAGAGGGTGCAGGCCAGGCCGAGGGACCCCACTGGTGCACGATCGAGGCTGCGGAGGGACGCAGATTGACCAGCCAGGGGGGAAAAGGGGTGTGGGGGTGCAGGAAGAGACTGGACAAAGATGGCAATCAGACATCCCTCTGGCAGCCTTAGCCCTGCTGAGGAGGCAGGAGAGGCTCCCACCATCACTGCTGTACTGGCAGCCGTCAGCCTGGCTTGTGGCTGAGCAGAACTCCCCCCTGTGAGAGCTCACTGACCACCAGAGGGCAGCTCCTGCATTGAGCATCTGCCCCCTGGTGGTCAGTGTGTGTCATAGTGACCAGTCATTCCCAGTCTTTCTGCTGTTAGGGTCAGTTTGCATATTACCCTTTTACTATATAGGATTGAGGCCTAGTGCACGGGAGGGGGCCGGCTGGTTTGCCCTGAAGGGTGTCCAGGATCAGGGTGGGGGTCCTGCTAGGGTGCCTGGCCAGCCTGGGTGAGGGGTTGATGGCTGTTTGCAGCTGTTCACTCCCCCTTCAGGGTGGGGGTTCCCACTGGTGTGCCTGGCCAGCCTGGATGACAGGCTGATGGCTGTTTGCAGCTGGCCACACCCACTTCAGGGTGGGGGTCCCCACTGGGGTGCCTGGCCAGTCTGGGTGAGGGGCTGAGGTCCGTTTTCAGGCTGGCGGGTGACTGAAGCTCCCAGACTCTTGTTTTTTCTTTTCTTTTCTTTTTCTGGGATTTATTTACCTTCTATAGCTGTCACTAGAGCTGAGAGCCGGCTCCAGCTCTGAGGCCGCAGCTGGCTGAAAGCAGGTATCAGAGTTTGTTTAGCTTCTATAATTGAAACTCTGTTACCATCACTGGCGCTCTAAGCTCTGAGCCCGCTGCGGGCTGAAAGCAGGTTCCTGGAGTTTGTTTAGCTTCTATAATTGCAACATTGTTGCATCCTGAGGTCAGAGCTGGGCTGAGGCAGGCGGGGAACCTTGGCTTCCTCCATCATTGGAGCAAGCAAGCCTCCTGCTAGCTTCAGCGGCGTGGCTGCCGGCCGCCATCTTTGTTGGCAGTTAATTTGCATATTGCCCTGATTAGCCAATGGGAAGGGTAGTGAAGTCACAGTTAATTACCATGTTTCTCTATTATTAGATAGGATTGCAATTACATCAATTTTTAAAATATTTTTCTCAAAAGGCCAAAAAGCCTCTGATATACTGGCCTAAGAAAAAAGATGAGAGTCTGATGACTTTTAAAGGGAAAAAATGTAGAAAAAATAGGTAATCCATCATAACATCAAATTAGGTAGAATAAACATATAAATGAAAAAAAGGAATCATTCCAGGCAATATTAAAATAAACAGATAATGTTCCTCAAATTTTTTAAAGACATTACTACTACTCTTGGATGAAGTTCTTCCAGAGGAAAGATCCTAGTTATCTTTGTGCCCAACTGCTATCACAGTGACTGCAACATAATAAGACCATAATAGTGTTTTATTAGAATCAGAACCATGACCTTAGATAAGCTAATATAAGAAACAGAATGTATAATAGTGTATATATATTAAGAACTGACAAGTTAAAATATTTTAAGCCACAATCGGGCTCTAATATGTAATTTTTCTTACTGCTATTTCTCAGCAGTAAGTCTTCATATAAAAATTGTTTGATCTTTCATTTCTCAGGCTTGTAACTATACAATAAAATGTTATTAAACTATTAGAAAAACAGTGACAACTGAAAAAAATAAAACAAAGGGCACTATGAAAAACAACCTTATATGCAAAATAAAGAAACCACATAGGAATGAAAGTGAAAAGTTAACTAAAAATTTAGCTGGTAACATAGTTCATCTATTTCACTATGGCAAGCCATCAAAATTATGATTCCATGAATGTAATCTAATCTCAGGCGAAAGCTAAAACGTCTGTCTTCCAATTAGCACATTAGTGGGACTTGCATAATTAAATCAATTGGATACTAGTAGAAAGAAAGCCCCCTAAGTGTGCACTGTGAGACCCATATAAAGAAACAGATGTAATCATGTATTTACAATGCATGTTAGAAAATTGTTGGCAAATGTTTAAAGGTGATTAGGTGATTTTATTTTTTACTTTTGCATGCAGCAAATCAAAGGTCTAGAAAAGGTCTTAAACCCCAGTGAAATGCTCAAATGTGCAAATTCAGATTTTTTAAATCTACTTTGTTAATGCTTCTGTTATAATTAAGCAATGATGTCTTAAAAGTATATTTCCAAATTTGAATGTGGGACCATAAAAATGGGTAAATTAATTTTCTAAATATAAACGCCATATTAGAAGGTAATTAGAAAGTCCTCAGAGATATTTATCATTAAATTACATGCTGCCTCCTTTGTTCTCTACAGTTTAGGGACGTGCTTTACTTTCTTTGAACATCATTCCCAGACTAATCATCACACACAATTTAAAAGTTAAGAATATCTTACTGCATGTAAGTTTTAAAATATTTTTTAAAAGTTTTTAAAGCCGTAGCCAGTTTGGCTCAGTGGATAGAGCATTGGCTAGCAGACTGAAGGGTCCTGGGTTTGTTCCATCCTCTGCCCCAGAGTGTGGGAGGCAACCAATTGATGTGTCTCACATCAATGTTTCTCTCTCTCTCTCTGTCTCTCCCCTTCCTTTCCACTCTCTCTAAAAATTAATGGAAAAATATATTTGGGTGAGGATTAACAACAAAAAAGTTTTTAAAAATTTTAAGAGAAGATAAAACAGTTAACAAAATGCACAAAAATCTCATTTTTTCTTTTCATTATTACTATTTAAATAGTATTTCAAAAGAGTTTAGATATGTTTACTTTCTGCAAAGAGATTCCTGTGGTCTCTTAGTTTAATAATAAGCCAGAGAAAAGAGAAAAATTGTGAATTAGGACACAGCAGCATTTGGATAAAATGTTTTCATGAAAGACCTTTAGCATTTGTTTCAATGCCTTCAGATACATTGAGAACCTCTATTTCTGTAGTTATACTTTAAAAGTGGGGGCGGGGGGAGAGAGCTGTCTGGGCTGTTGTGGCTCAGAGTTTGAGCATCGTCCTATGCACCAAGAAGTCATAGTTTCAATTCCTGGTCAGGGCACATGCTGGAGTTAAGGACTTGATCCCTAGCAGGGGGCGTGCAGGAGGCAGTCATTGATGATGTTGTTGCTTTCATCAATGTTTCTATTTCTCTCTCCCTCTCTCTTCCTTTCTCTCTAAAATCAATAAAAATAAATTTAAAAAAACAGGGGGAGATTGGGATGGCAAAAAAGCAACTAGTAAAGACATAAAGTATGCCCAAATAAGAAATAGTACAGGTGAAAGAAGATTGTTTTCATACATCAGCAAAAATGTCAAGATATATTTCCTCTGGAAGTAGCATTGTATTGAAAAGAAGCCGTGAGAAGAGAATAAAGATTCCTGGTTTCTAGTTCAGGGTCTATTATGATATACCTGGAACATTAGGGAATCCCAAAAATCAAATACTCCTACAGCAAAAATAACCTTGGTGGTTAAGAAGTTATGACCATGTATGAGGTAGGTAAAGAGTTGACATCACTAGATACAGAGTTTATAAAAAATGCAAATTACCCACATGAACTAAAGTACAATATTGTTCTTTGCTCAATGTTCTGACATTTTTAAATGCTAGGAAGAAAAGCCTTCAGGGATAAAAAAGGAGTATGTTCAAGTTGAGGGGCAAGGATGATTCTACAAACACTTAAAAATAAATGCGGAACACACCTACCAAGACTTCAGTTATCAGTTTAAAAGGATGCCAGCCATTTTTGTTAACATAATTTTAATGCTGTCAGTTTAAAATGTCCTTTTTTAGGACCAACAATCCAATTTAAAAATGGGCAAATGACTTAAATAGACACTTCTCCAAAGTGGACATACAGAAGGCCAAGAGACATATGAAAAAATTCTCAAAGTCACTAATCATTAGAGAGATACAAATTAAAATGACAATGAGGTATCACCTCACACCTGTCAGAATGGCTATCATCAACAAATCAACAGGTATTAGAGATGTGGAGAAAGAGGAACCCTAGTACACTGCTGGTGGGAATGCAGACTGGTGCAGCCACTGTGGAAAACAGTATGGAGTTTCCTCAAAAAATTAAAAATGGAACTCCCATTTGACACAGTGATTCCACTTCTAGGAATATATCCTAAGAAACCCAAAGCACACATCAGAAAGATGGAGTAGGTCACAAGAAAGGGAATGCTTCTGATCTTAAGAAGATAATAGAGGCTCTTCTGCCTGACAGCAAGAAAACAGGGACTTCACTGTACACCTGCAAAGAACTAAATTCTTTTTTTTACTGTATTTTTATTGTTTACACTATTACAGATGTTGCTATTCCCCTCCCCTCTTTGCACACCTCCACTCTGCCCTAGCCCTCTTCTTCTATTTCGCCATCACTACACTGTTGTGTTTCTATGGGTCATGCATATATTTTCTTTGGCTAATCCTTCCACCTTCTTTTGTGTCAACAACCTGAATAAACTTGAAAACAGATTATTCTCCAGAACCTCTGAAAGAAATATGGCTCTACAAACAACTTGGTTTTGTCTTACGAGATCCTAAGCAAAGACCCACCTGAGCCCTCTGCACCTGGTCTTCTGACCATAAGAAACTGTGGAATAATAAATGGGTGTGGTTTTAAGATGCTAAATTTGCGGTAACTTGTTATAGCAGTTGTAGAAATCTAACACGTTTCCTTACTGGTCATGCTGATTCCTGTGTAACCCACTTTAACTCATTCTCCACATGACTGCTAGAATAATCTTACTAAAATATGACTCTATTTTTGTCATTCTTCTGTTTAAAACCATCACTTAAAATGCACTGCCTACTAACTAAAGTTCTAACTCCTATGCATCGCCATATAAGACCCTTGTTTGATATAGTATTTGTTTACTCTTCCAGCCTGTTCATTCACCACAATCTCCTCACACTCTGTGCTCTAAATATAAATATTCTGAATTATTTTTGTTCCAAAAAGTTGCAAAGCAAAGGAGCCTTTGTACATGCTGAAAACTGCATGGAATATCCTCCTTTTAATTCAGTTCACTCAACCTTTAGGACTCAGGTTAAACATTGCTGAACCCCCTCAAGCTGGGGTAGGCAGTCTGCCTATATTTACTTCTATCAGAGTGTCTATCATTATTTACTGCAAAATTGCATATATTTTTCAATTTTCCCACTAACATGCAAGTTATAGAAGATTTGGTATTTTAGTCTTCCAAGTAGTTCAAGTAATCCTTGCCATAACAACAACAACAAAAAATGGAAGTTGAAATTTTAAAGAATCTATTTGGCCCTAGCTGGTTTGGCTCAGTGGCTAAAGCATCAGCCTATAGACAGAAGGGTCCCAGGTTCAATTCTGGTCAAGGGCACATACCTCGGTTCTGGCAATCACATCGGTGTTTCTCTCTGTCTCTCCCTCTCCCTTCCACTCTCTCATAAAATCAATGAAAAACATATCCTTGGGTGATTTTTTTTTTAAATCTATTAATTTGAAATATAGTAGAAAATAAGAGGAAAATTTAAGCAACTATTAAAAGCGATCTTAATTTCTTTACACTGATGGCATTGTTTCTTCTGCCTTCACAATATTTAATACTATATTTTTAGTAATTTAAATTACTTTAAATTTACTTTACTTCAAAATGTTTTCCCATAAGACTATCTCAGAGAATATTTACCATTTTTTGGTTAGGTATACTTTCTAAGTACAAAATATAAAATTCATGGTCTCATTTCCTCAAAAGAATAGTCTGTTTCTAGCTAAATATTTTCTAAAGTCTCTCAACCCAAGAAAACTGTCCCAGTGCTCCCAGTGAGTTACCATCGTAACTGTTTCCCACCAAATGTGGAAACGTGGCATAGACCAGTTCTATCATGATTGCTATGTCAAAACCACTGAGAGAGTGATTAATGGGTGAAGGCATCACAAAAGGATCTATAAAAAGACTGTCATATCTGAAAACTAGAGGACAATAAAGAGTGTTACCATTCACAAAATTTGGCAACACTAAATTTTTTTATGAGTTATTTTTTAAAAAGTAAAAGCATGCCCTTGCTGGTTTGGCTCAGTGGATAGAGTGTCAGCCTGCGGACTGAAGGATCCCGGGTTCAATTCCAGTCAAGGGCACATGCCCGGGTTGCGGGCTCGATCCCCAGTAAGGGGCGTGTAGGAGGCAGACGATCAATGATTCTCTCTCATCATTGATGTTTCTCTCTCTCTTTCCCTCTCCCTTCCTCTCTGAAATCAATAAAAATATATATTAAAAAAAAAGTAAAAGCATACCAATAAAAGATCAAGTCATTATGATTTTAATGGAAGCCAAAAGTTAACAAACATTGTGCTAATAAAAATATTTGACCTTAAATATTATGAAGAAATTGAAAATGGGAATAATACAATTAGCTTACAAGGCAAATAATCTATCTATATAAAAGCCTAAGCAACCATCACAACCAAACGGATGACCGAACAGGCTGCATGGGGCAACCGGCCGGCAGGGGGGTCAGTGAGGGGCGACCAAATGCCCGAGCAGCAGGCTGTGTGGGGTGACCAGGCAGGCAGCAGGGTAAGTTGGGGGCAATCAGGCAGGCAGGTAGGTGAGCTGTTAGGAGCCAGCAGTCCAAGATTGTGAGAGGGATGTCCGACTGCCGGTTTAGGCCCGATCCCCAGGATCGGGCCTAAACCGGCAGTGGGACATCCCCTGAGGTGTGCTGGATTGGAGAGGGTGCAGGCTGGCTGAGGGGACCCTTCCCCCGCCCCCCCTCCCCCCGTGCACGAATTTCATGCACCAGGCCTCTAGTATTTTATATAAATATGGGAAAACTTTATCTTACTCTGTCTTCACTGTATTCATGGGTATCAATGAATAAACATGGATATAAGCATATCTTCTTCATGGACTTTTCCCAGAAGGCTATAGTCAAGTCCTTGAGTTTTACCTTCAACTTTCAGAGCAATTATACACTAATATTTATTGAATTTAATATTCACTTAATTGGGAATAAGGCTACTAAACTGTTAACAATTCTGATCCCAGTGCAGTCTCACCGAGAACAGAGAAAACAAGGGTACCCTCAAAAAAAGAAAGAACATCTACTGAAGGCCTATGCCAGTTTCTGATTCACGTGAGCAATGTTATATATATAAAATATTAGCTTACTAGTTGTATTTGAATTTCTCTCATTTCAATACTAGTGAAGATAATAGCAGAATTCATATACTATCTGCTACAACATCATGCTGATTTTCATTAAATATGGCAAAAAGGTTCCCAGCATGGAAATATCTAATGACTTTAAAACCATATGCCTAAAAATAGTCTTCTATTTACAGCCATTATATTTGATTTTAATTTTTTAATACTGACACTAAAGTCTAAATAATTAAAGTCAGTCCATGATTCTACTACAAAAAAATTATTTTTAAATGTTCATGCCTGAATAAAAAGAACCTTTAATAAAAATACTTGAACTTTAGATTATTGTATTATATAAAATAAATTAATTAAATTATATTTTCACAATTAAATTTACAATCTATATTAAATTATAGTTTCACAAATATTACAAAATTATACAGTTTTAAAGCATATTAATCACATAAATAAAAGACTGCATTATTTAATAATTCAAAAGTAGTAATAGTCTGTAGAAGTTAAATTTCTCAGTCTGTATTATACAATGAATCCCAAAATCTTCCCAAACTCCCATCATTTTCTAATTTATAAAGAGCACTGTTTTGCTTTTACTAAGTTTACAGATGTTAATTTGGTTGAGAGAACTCAGGAGAATAAAATAAGGCAGCAAAACTTAAAAAATACCTAGACAAAGACTCTGTTAAAGCTGCTAAGCAATTCAGATATCTAATCTAATAATAGACAAACATGGTAATTGACTGTACCTTTGCTATACCTCCCATTGGCTAATCAGCACGATATGCAAGTTAACTGCCAACAAAGATGGCAGCTAATTTGCATACTGCAGGCATGGTGGGACAGCGCCATCCCGCCTGCCCCGTCGCCATCCGGGCCTGCTATCTGCGACCCGGGGCGGCGGGCATCCCATGTGCAACCTGACCCGGGGCTGGCGGGCGGGACCGTGGTGATCGGGCACCCGCCCCGCCCCCATCTGGCCCTCCAGCGTTTGACCCAGGCAGCCGGGGACAGCATGGCTCCTCTGTCACCCTAGCTTCCTCATCACACTTGTGGAAACTGACAGCAGGGAGGAGGAAGTCCCAACCCCACAGAATCATCCAGAATCAGCCGTTAGTCACACAGCTCTCAGTGGCCTGACAGGCAGGACTCTCATTCACCTGCATCTCAGACCGTGTCAGTAGAGAGGTAGAACTATGTCCAAAGAAAAACAGTTGATACAAGGTACCTCTGCAGCCGAAAGATGCCGGTGTTACCAACAGAAAATGTCTGCAGAGCATCGTGCATCTGATCTCAAAAGAAGGTGGCACCTGCAATAGAATGTATCTGAACACCAGCTACTGGAAAAAAGTCGCCCTGAAGCCAAAAAACAGAGGCGTCTTCGACAGAAAATGTCTAAAGACAAACATGCCTTTGAAGTTGAAAGAAGGCGGTAGCGAAGACAGAATATGTCTAGAGAACAGTCATCAACAAGTACTACCAATACCGGTAGGAACTGCCTTCTCAGCGAAAATGGACTACATGAGGATGCAATTCTCGAACATAGTTGTGGTAGAATGACTGTTCAATGTGAATTTTGCCTATCCCTAAATTTCTCGGATGAAAAACCATCCGATGGGAAATTTACTCGATGTTGTAGCAAAGGGAAAGTCTGTCCAAATGATATACATTTTCCAGATTACCTGGCATATTTAGAAAGATTAATGACAAACGAAGATTCTGACAGTAAAAATTTGATGGAAAATATTCGATCCATAAGTAGTTCTATTGCTTTTGCTTCCATGGGTGCTAATATTGCATCACCATGAGGATATGGGCCATACTGTTTTAGAATACACGGACAAGTTTATCACCATACTGGAACTTTACACCCTTCAGATGGTGTTTCTCAGAAGTTTGCTCAACTCTATATTTTGGATACAGCTGAAGCTACAAGTAAAAGATTAGCAATGCCAGAAAACTAGGGCTGCTCAGAAAGACTCATGATCAACATCAACAACCTCCTGCATGAAATCAATGAATTAACAAAATCATACAAGATGCTACATGAGGTAGAAAAGGAAGCCCAATCTGAAGTAGCAGCAAAAGGTATTGCTCCCACAGAGGTAACAATGGTGATTAAATACGATCGCAACAGTGACCCAGGTAGATAAAATTCTCCCCTTGTAACCGAAGTTGCTGTCATATTCAGAAACGAAGATGGAGAACCTCCTTTTGAAAGGGACTTGCTCATTCATTGTAAACCAGTTCCTAATAATCCAAGTGCCACTAAAATGAAACAAATCAGTATCCTATTTCCTACATTAGATGCAATGACATATCCTATTCTTTTCCCACATGGTGAAAAAGGCTGGGGAACAGATATTGCATTAAGACTCAGAGACAACAGTGTAGTCGACAATAAAACTAGACAAAATGTAAGGACACGAGTCACCCAAATGCAGTATTATGGATTTCATCTCTCTGTGAGGGACACGTTCAATCCTATTTTAAATGCAGGAAAATTAACTCAACAATTTATTGTGGATTCGTATTCAAAAATGGAGGCCAATCGGATACATTTCATCAAAGCAAACCAATCTAAATTGAGAGTTGAAAAATATAGTGGTTTGATGGATTATCTCAAATCTAGATCTGAAAAGGACAATGTGCCGATTGGTAAAATGATAATACTTCCATCATCTTTTGAGGGTAGTCCCAGAAATATGCAGCAGTGATATCAGGATGCTATGGCAATGGTAACGAAGTATGGCAAGCCCGATTTATTCATAACCATGACATACAACCCCAAATGGGCAGATATTACAAACAATTTACAACACTGGCAAAAAGTTGAAAACAGACCTGACTTGGTAGCCAGAGTTGTTAATATTAAGCTGAACGCTCTTTTAAATGATATATGTAAATTCCATTTATTTGGCAAAGTAATAGCTAAGATTCATGTCATTGAATTTCAGAAACGCGGACTGTCTCACGCTCACATATTATTGATATTAAATAATGAGTCCAAATTACATTCAGAAGCTGACATTGACAATATAGTTAAGGCAGAAATTCTAGATGAGAACCAGTGTCCTCAACTTTTTCAAATTGTAAAATCAAATATGGTACATGGACCATGTGAAATGCAAAATCCAAGGAGTCCATGGAAAATGGAAAATGTTCAAAGGGATATCCAAAAGAATTTCAAAATGCGAGAATTGGAAATATTGATGGATATCCCAAATACAAACGAAGATCTGGTACCACCATTTCTATTGGAAATAAAATTGTCGATAATACTTGGATTGTCCCTTATAACCCGTATTTTTGCCTCAAGTATAACTGTCATATAAATGTTGAAGTCTGTCCATCAATTAGAAGTGTCAAGTATTTATTTAAATACATCTATAAGGGGCATGACTGTACAAATATTCAAATTTCTGAAAAAAAATATTATCAATCATGACAAAGTACAGGACTTCATTGACTCCAGGTATGTGAGCGCTCCTGAAGCTGTTTAGAGACTTTTTGCAATGCGAATGCATGACCAATCTCATGCAATCACAAGATTAGCTATTCATTTGCCAAATGATCAGAATTTATATTTTCATGCAGATGATTTTGCTGAAGTTTTAGATAGGGCTAAAAGGCATAACTCGACTTTGATGGCTTGGTTCTTATTGAATAGAGAAGACTCTGATGCACATAATTATTATTATTGGGAGATTCCACAGCATTATGTGTTTAATAATTCTTTGTGGACAAAACGCTGAAAGGGTGGGAATAAAGTATTGGGTAGCCTGTTCACTGTGAGCTTTAGAGAACCAGAACGATATTACCTTAGACTTTTGCTTCTGCATGTAAAAGGTGAGGTAAGTTTTGAGGATCTGCGAATTGTAGGAGGTGTAACTTACGATACATTTCTTGAAGCTGCTAAACACCGGGGATTATTACTTGATGACACTATCTGGAAAGATACGACTGACTATGTAATCATCCTTAATATGCCCAAACAACTACAGCAACTTTTTGCATATATATGTGTGTTTGGATATCTTTCTGCTGCAGACAAATTATGGGATGAGAATAAATCTCATTTTATTGAAGATTTCTGTTGGAAATTACACCGAAGAGAAGGTGCCTGTGTAAACTGTGAAACGCATGCCCTTAACAAAATTCAGGAGGTATTCATATTGCATAGAATGAAATGTTCACATTTCAAAATTCCAGACTATCCTTTATTAACTAATGCAAATACATGTGATCAATTGTACGAGCAACAAAAGGCAGAGGTTTTGATAAATTCTCTGAATGATGAAGAGTTGGCAGCCTTTCAGACTATAACTTCAGACATCGAAGATCAAACTGTACACCCCAAATGCTTTTTCTTGAATGGTCCAGGTGGTAGTGGAACAACATAGCTGTATAAAGTTTTAACACATTATATTAGAGGTCGTAGTGGTACTGTTTTACCCACAGCGTCTACAGGAATTGCTTCAAATTTACTTCTTGGTGGAAGAACCTTTCATTCCCAATATAAATTACCAATTCCATTAAATGAAACTTCAATTTCTAGACTCAATATAGAGCAAAGTTGCTAAAATCATTAAAAAGGCCCAACTTCTTATTATTGATGAATGCACCATGGCATCCAGTCATGCTATAAACACCATAGATAGATTACTAAGAGAAATTATGAATTTGAATGTTGCATTTGGTGGGAAAGTTCTCCTTCTCAGAGGGGATTTTCGACAATGTCTCAGTATTGTACCACATGCTATTGATCGGCCATAGTACAAACGAGTTTAAAGTACTGCAATGTTTGGGGATGTTTCAGAAAGTTGTCTCTTAAAACAAATATGAGATCAGAGGATTCTGCTTATAGTGAATGGTTAGTAAAACTTGGGGATGGCAAACTTGATAGCAGTTTTCATTTAGGAACGGATATTATTGAAATCCCCCCCATGAAATGATTTGTAACAGATCTATTATTGAAGCCAACTTTGGAAATAGTATATCTATAGATAATATTAAAAATATATATAAATGTGCAATTCTTTGTCCAAAAAATGAGCATGTTCAAAACTTAAATGAAGAAATTTTGGATATACTTGATGGAAAGTTTCACACATATTTGAGTGATGATTCCATTGACTCAACAGATGATGCTGAAAAAGAAAATTTTCCCATCGAATTTCTTAATAGTATTACTCCTTCGGGAATGCCGTGTCATAAATTAAAATTGAAAGTGGGTGCAATTATCATGCTATTGAGAAATCTCAATAGTAAATGGGGTCTTTGTAATGGTACCAGATTTATTATCAAAAGATTACTACCTAACATTATCGAAGCTGAAGTATTAACTGGATCTGCAGAGGGAGAGGTTGTTCTGATTCCAAGAATTGATTTGTCCCCATCTGACACTGGTCTCCCATTTAAATTAATTCGATGACAGTTTCCCGTGATGCCAGCATTTGCAATGATTATTAATAAATCACAAGGACAAACTTTAGAAAGAGTAGGAATATTCCTACCTGAACCCATTTTCACACATGGTCAGTTATATGTTGCTTTCTCTCGAGTTCGAAGAGCGTGTGATGTTAAAGTTATAGTTGTAAATACTTTATCCCAAGGGAAATTAGTCAAGCACTCTGGAAGTGTTTTTACTCTTAATGTGGTGTACAGGGAGATATTAGAATAAGTTTAATCACTTTATCAGTCATTATTTGCATCAGTGTTGTTTTTAAATCATGAATTTGTTGTTGTTATATCATTTTATTATTGTTTATTTATTAATAAAATTATGTATTATTTTCATATACATTGTACTCATTTCCTTTTATCTCTCACACTTTTATTATACAGAAAGGGCAAATAAATAGCAATATTAAAATATTTCCTCTAATTAATTCCCTTTCAATGTGCATGAATTTCGTGCACCGGGCCACTAGTAAGATGATATCTGCTAAAACTATTATCTATTTTTAAAATTGCAAGACACTTCAATTTTTTATGAATAGTCCTAATAGTTTCTAAATTAATATAGAGATTTGTCATCTGATATTCACACTGGGTCTTATAAAAGAAAAAAACTGATGTGTGATATGAACAACACAAGATCAAAAGGAGAAAAGCATATTTTATAATCTAAACTAGAGGCCCAGTGCACGAAATCTGTGCACTGGTAGGGTCCCTAGTGGCTGCCAGCTGTCAGCCAAATACTCCCTCCCCTTCCCCCAGCCGCCTGCCACTGCTGGCTGGCCGGGGCCTCCCTCCCTTCCCCCAGGTGCCTGCCACTGCCACCAGTCAGGGCCTTCCTCCATTCCCCTGGTTGGCCCCACCCCCAACCCCTGGTGGAACTCCCGGAAGAAATCTGGTTGAGAGGACAATTTGCATACTCCGCTTTTTATCGTATAGGATTATTTACTTGAGACTACAAAATTATAGCTGTAGTACCTACAATCTTAACCTTCACCAGGAAGGTAACAGAAGACAGTCATCTGAATAAAGATTTGGCCAATTTAAGTACATGATGATGCCATTTGGTCTGGAAAACATTTTCATTCACATCAAGTACATAACACAGCATCTTTCCTGACCTCCTGGCCTATGAGGTTGTAGTTTCATGAGCAAATTAATAATAGACTGCCTCAATCTGTCTTTACACAATCCCTGATTCAAATTAGTCCTCAGTCTCCAGCTGCAGCATTGGCTTTGTGTCCACGTCAAGAATGGTAAATGTATTTTAAGATTCTGTTTGGAATTTTGGGGTGTAGATCCTAGATGCTAGACAAGATGTTTATGGTTTGTATATTAGAGGTCTCCCGGGTCAATCAAAGACTTTGAAAATTATCTCAATTGTTTTTGGGTAATTATTGCCTCCTCCAACATAGATTAGGCTTATATTATCAAAACCATTCCCTAGCATTATGGAAAAGATATCCTTCCTCATACAATGCCAGCTCTTTTGACTTCTATAAATATCCTACTTGTGGAACTACAATCCAGAAAAAGTCAAATGCTCCTCTTGGGAATCAGACTTATATGATACAAAGGATTCCTTGCCACCTTTGTGGCATTACCTTGAGAGAGGTTGGAATCTACTCATAATCCTGTAGTATATGAGACAGAGTCAGAAGGTTAATTTGAACAAAGGCAAATTAAGCTATAATGCCAAGTGATGGTAGTGGTGGTCACTTATGAAGAAAATATTTATAGCTAAGAGTTTTCCATTTATTTAATACTGCATACATCTAACTGATATAATCAATAAACCTTCAAAAGAACTAAGGCCACCTGGAGGCAGCTAATGAAAGAGTGGTAGTAACTATGACCATGTGCTAGCGAAAATAATACATTAACTGAAGAAGATTCTATACAAGTTGCTGCAAGCAATATCACCAACAACATTAACAACACAATACTTGTTTTGAATGCTGCATTACTTTTCATATGCTTTGGTGTGACTGTTCTGGATTCTGGATTTCACAATACTTTTATTATTATTACAACTATTATTATTGATGAGGCATCCTATTTAAATAACATGGTAGAATATCAGATAAAAGTTTTTAAAAATCCAGTCTCCAAATTTTACATTTTAAAAAATGTATATTGTAGATAGTGTATTCCTCTTCTTGTAGTAGGCCTGTAATTTTGCTTTAGTGAAAAGCAAAATTACTTGACTAGCGAGATCACCTGTATTTTGCTGATTGTGATTTGAACATAACAAGATAAACAGGACCATAAATATCAAATTCCAGATTCTCAAAATTTGTCATTGAGATCATCTTTACTATTTTCTTGCCTGTTTCTGTGGATTAATAAAATATGAGAGTCCCCATATCACCTTTGGATCTTTATACTAAATAATTAAAGCTGTTAAAAATATAATTATCTTACTAAAAAACATAATTGTTTTACTTGACATCTGAAAAGATAATTCTTTGGAAACAGTAATTTTATGCTATTCTTTTAACATAAGAGATTTTTACTACTTTTTATTATTGCCAGCTTAAAAAAAAAATTTAAACTAGTCAAGATAACAAAAGCTCAATTTAGACTGATTTCAAACTTCAAGTGAAAACAGAATCAGTAAAAATAAAAAATAAAATCTAAGTTAACACTTGATCACAGGTGTATAACCCACCACCTAGATATCATTGTTTTCTATATATATAAAAGCCTAAGTGACTGCTATGACTAAACGACCAGAACAACCAGTCCACCAGTTGACCAGTTGCTATGATGTATACTGACCACCAGGGGGCAGATGCTCAATGCAGGAGGTGGCCCCTGGTGGTCAGTGTGCTCCCACAGCCAACCTCCTGTGGCCCCTCCCCTCCCGCCAGCCAACCTCCCTTAGCCCCTCAGCCCCCTGCCCAGCCAAACCCCCTGGTTGGCCCCAGTGCGGGTACTGGCCAGCCAACCTTTGTGGTCCCTCGCCCCCCGACAGGCCAACCTCCCATGGTCCCTCCCTCTCCCTGGCCGGCCAACCTCCTGCAGTCTTTCCCCCAGGCAGCCGACCCCCAGACCGGCTGGCCAACCTCCCACAGTCCCTCTCCCCTGCTATCTGGCCCCCTGATAGGCCCCAATCAGGGGACCGGCTGGCCAACCTCCCGGGGTCTCTCTCCCTGGCCAGCCAGCCCCCCAATAGGCCTCAATCACCAGCCAGGCCAAGGGACCGCACCTGTACAAGAATTCATGCACCAGGCCTCTAGTAAGTGTATAAAATGATGGAAGAATCACTAAAAAGTAGTTTTACACTGCACAGAGAATTGTGAAGTGCAACTTAATTTCAGGCTAGAGATTTTTTCCACAATATTTTTATTTCAATTGTTTTATAGTTCACACAACTATTTACTATAACTACTTTCACTTATAAAATTGTAGCTTTTGCACAGTTTCTTCCAACATGAAAAGAATATCCAAATATTATGGATTATAACAATTTAAAACTTCACACTCACTATTACACAAATAGTTCCTACTTGGGAAGTCAATGTAATAGAACTATCGCAGGTTTTGCTAACAGAACTGAATAAATGAATGAATAAATAAACAAGCAAGCACATTATTAATCCTGTGTTTTAAGGAAACTGGGTCAAATATTTACCTTTAAAAATTCTGATTAAAAGCTCTAGCTAGTTAAAATTAATTTAATAATAATGTGGTGAGAACTTTTAAGCTCAGGATATCCTTTTATCAAACATATTATAGAGAAACAGAGCATAAAACAGCCGTGGGCAAACTACGGCCCACGGGCCAGATCCGGCCTGTTTGAAATGAATAAAACTAAAAAAAAAAAGACTGTACCCTTTTATGTAATGATGTTTACTTTGAATTTATATTAGTTCACACAAACACTCCATCCATGCTTTTGTTCCGGCCCTCCGGTCCAGTTTAAGAACCCATTGTGGCCCTCGAGTCAAAAAGTTTGCCCACCCCTGGCATAAAATAAACGAGAAACTATGTTGGAAGCACTTAGAAAAAGGTTACTCATGGAAGTGAGTGGTAGGAGGAAGCAGGATCTTGGGTCCAGGTATTGAATAAATTCACTTGGAATGTATTACCTCATGGAACAACAAGAAGGAATAGAGTCACAGAAGTAGAATTGGGGGTGCTCAGGTACTAAGACAGCCTACTTACTTGTCTGCTTTCCTCAAAAACAGTAATGTGGGTACATGGTTAAAAGTCATCATCAAAATGGAAACACAGCAGGTTAACCTTGGTAGTTGCAACATGAGCATCTTGGCGGTAGACAGGCTGTTCCAGCTCTTTGCTGGGCTGTAGAAATTATGTGACTGGAGTGGTAACACCCTTTGGACAGATGGAGTAGCACTCATAGCAAGTTCATGTAATTTAAGAAAGGCCAGTGAATTCAATCTTTAGAATATCTCAGAAGCATTGAGAAAATTATAGCAGCAATTTGGGAAAAGGATGACAACCCCAAAATTTTCCTCTTTTTTATCCTAAGAGAAGTAATAGAAAAAATTGTGACTGCTAGTTTATATCTCAACTCTACCTTTAAACTAAGAGCCTACTGCAAGGTCAACAGGCAAAAACTAATTATTTCTAAAGAACATTCTTTAAAATTATTTAGAATTTAAATTGTTTTCAAAGCTAAAATAAAATAATTTGTATCTTCCCAGTCTCTATTCATTTTCTTTTAAATTCTCTCACTGAACTCTACTAAATTAAAAAAACAGTAGAGGGTCAATAATATGAATATTCTCCTATAAAACTAGGTAATACAGAAAAAAATGGGAATTTGTCTATTTAAATGTAGTAATTTTTAGAGTGATCAGATTTTCAAAAAGAGAGCATAAAGAAAAACAACTATAATTGTTACACACTAGTTAATTTTTTATTTATTACTTATTTATTTAAAATAGTGGCATACTTTTTTAAAAAATATATTCTGATTTTTTTACAGAGAGGAATAGATAGTTAGAAACATCAATGAGAGAGAAACATCGATCAGCTGCCTCCTGCACACCCCCTACTGGGGATGTGCCTACAACCAAGGTACATGCCCTTGACTGGAATTGAACCTGGGACCCTTCAGTCCGCAGGCCAACGTTCTATCCACTGAGCTAAACCAGTCAGGGCTTTCTTTTCCTTTATTGATTAAGGTATTACATGTTTGTCCTTATCCCCCCATTGTCCCCTAACCCCTCCACTCATGTCCTCTCCCCCCTGGTGTCTGTGACAAATGGTTAGGCTTATATGCATGCATACAAGTCCTTTGGTTGATCTCTCCCACCCTCGCCATATAGTTGCCCCTGTACAGTACAAATTTGATACTTTACACACTTAAGGAAAAACTGATAAAATTGACAAAAAAGGAAATTATAAAAAGGATTAAACAATATTAATATAAATAAAAATATTAATCTTAAAAGTTAATATACATAAAACCTGGAGCTAGGTTTACTGGCTTAGATAGCAGAATATCTTTTTTATTTTAGAAGAGGATGGAGATTCCCAGGAGAAAGGTGCCTGACGGATTTTGAGAAAGACCTGCTTTCCTTAGGCAATCAAACAGAGGAGGAAAACAAGGTGATAAAAAAGGCATGATTTCAATGATAGAACAATTTTTAAAACCTCATTTACAGGTGTTATTCTTTTTTACTTTCACAACTTTACTGAGGTATAATTAGCATACAAAAACTATGCATATTTAAAATATACTACTTGATAATTTTGACATATGTATACACTTATGAAACCACCACAATAATGAAGGCAATAAATATACCCATAACTCCAGAAGTTTTACCATGCCATTTTAATCCCCCGCTCACTGTCTTCATCTGTGGACAGCCACTGATCTGCTTTCTGTCACTGTAGGTTAAGAACTTGTTGGTTTAATCATTCATTCATTTCAGCAAAACTTTTGATGCTACTTCTATTACATGAAATCAATTTCACAAACCGGAACTATCTAATCTAATAAAAGACAAACATGCAAATTGACCATACCTTCGCAACGCCTTAAGCAACGCCCACCAGCCCGTCAGAGTGACTATATGCAAATTAACCCAACCAAGATGGCGGCCGGCAGCCAGGGAGCTGAAGTGAGCAGGAGGCGTGGTTGCTCCAGTGATGGAGGAAGCCAAGCTTCCCAGACGGCTCTGAGCTCCACTGAAGGCAACAAAGTTTCAATTACAGAAGGTAAATAAATCCCAGAATAAAATGAAATAAAAAGGAGAGGCTGGGAGCTTCCATCACCGGGGGGCTTGGCCAGCCTGAAAATGGCCCTCAACCCCTCACCCAGACTGACCAGGCACCCCAGTGGGGACCCCCAACCCTAAAGGGGGTGTGGCCAGTCTGGAAACATCCATCAGCTCCTCACCCAGGCTGGCCAAACCTCCATGGGGTGAGGGTCCGCACTCGGGGGGGGGTGGGGCTTGACCAGCCTGCAAACAGCCATCAGCCCCTCACCCAGGCTGGTCAGGCATCCCAGTGGGGAACCCCACCCTGAAGGGGGTGTGACCAGTCTGCAAACACCCATCAGCCCCTTACCCAGGCTGGCCAGGCACCCCAGCAGGACCCCCACCCTGATCCGGGACACCCTTCAGGGCAAACCAGCCGGCCCCCACCCGTGCACTAGGCATCTATCCTATATAGTAAAAGGGTAATATGCAAACTGACCCTAACAGTAGAAAGGCTGGGAATGACTGGTCACTATGACACACACTGACCACCAGGGGGCAGACGCTCAATGCAGGAACTGCCCCCTGGTGGTCAGTGTGCTCTCACAGGGGGAGCTCTGCTCAGCCACAAGCCAGGCTGACGGCTGCCAGTACAGCGGTGGTGGTAGGAGCCTCTCCCACCTCCTCAGCAGAGCTAAGGATGTCCGACTGCAGATTAGGCCTGCTCCCTGCTGGCAAGGAACATCCCCTGAGGGCTCCCGGGCTACCAGAGGGATGTCTGACTGCCAGCTTAGGCCCAATTCCCCAGGGAGCAGGCCTAAACCAGCAGGTGGTCATCCCCCAAGGGCTCCAGACTACGAGAGGCACAGGCCAGGCTGAGGGATTCCCCCCCACAACCCGTGTGCACAAATTTTTGTGCACCACGCCTCTAGTGTATTTCATAATAAGTGTAAAATTTTAAATTGATTTTCTAATATAAAATGAGAGCAAAGATCTGTAAATAAGAAGACTCCAAAGGGTCAGGGATATTAGGACTGTAAAAGGGAAGATGAGGAAAGATGAGATAGCTAATGAGAATTTTATTGGAAAATATATCATCCATGTAGAGGTAAAGAAGGAAGATTATGAGAAGGCACAGTTGTTAGTTTATGTCCAAAAGAACAGAAATGTCCCAAAACAAAACTGAACAAGATCCCAGTGTAAGGCTGTAGCAGCAGGATTAAGATTATAGTAGAAATAAGATAAAATAGAAAGGATTGATAAAATTGGATATATTGTGAGTAATATAAATACATATAAGAGTAATATATGTCAGTGCAGACAACTCTTGAGAGCTAAAAACTCCAGGGAGACCCAGTCACAGAGGGGCTCCCACAGTGTTGTGATTTAAGAGCTGCAGCAGATTCCCATAGTAAATAGCAGAGAAAAATCCCCTTGGGCTTCCCACAGGGGGTGTGGGGAAAACATTTTAAAATATGCTAGAGCACTCTGTTCTTCTTAAAAAGGCCTTCACTCAGGAGAAACTACTTAATAGCCTAGCCTTCTGGGGTATTATCAGAGCCTCACTGAACTGAGGAAAAGAAATCCCCAACTCCAGCCCACTCTACCATCTTGTCCCTCCTAAGGGAAGAGAAGAAATCTAAAAAACACCTGTGAAATTCACAGCCCAGAGGCATAGGTCACTAAACTACTGAGGGCTGATCATAGGGATATAGAATGCTTCCCATCCACTCCACATCTCACTACCACATGACTATGGCCTATTTCCAGCAGTTCCCTTTACCCAACCAGTGGTTCTCATGTTGTGACCCAACCATAAAATTATTTTCGTTGCTACTTCATAACTGTAATGTTCCTACTGTTATGAATCGTAATGTAAATATCTGATATGCAGGATGGTCTTAGGCAACCCCTGTAAAAGGGTCGTTCGACCCCCAAAGGGGTCGCAACCCACAGGTTGAGAAGCGCTGCAATACAGTGTCTTCTGTAAAGAAAAGTAACAAGGCATATCAAAAGACAAAACACACACACAATTTGAAGAAATAAAGCAAACATCAGAACCAGGACATGACAGGAAATGTGATAAATTATTAGACCAGGAATTTAAAACAATAATTATCAGTATGCTAAAGGCTCTAATGGATAAAATAAATAGCCTAAGAACAGCTATACATTTTAAGCAGGAAGATGAAAATCCTAAGAAAAAACCAAACAGAAATTATAGCAACAAAACAAACTGTAACAGAAATTACTTTGATGAGCTTACTGGTAGACTGGACATGGATAAGTAAAAAAATCTCTGAGTTAGAGGATATAGCAACAGAATTCTCAAAAATTGAAAACTAAAGAGACTAAAAAAATAAAACAGAATATCCAAGACTCTGGGGCAACTACAAAAGATCTAATATATGTATCATGGGAATACCAAAAGAAGAAGAAACAGAGAAAGGAGCAGAAGAAATATTTGAAATAATAAAGACTGAAAATTTCCTCAAAATCAATGTCAGATACTAAATCACAGGTCTAGGAAGTTCAGAGAACGCCAAGCATGGTAAACGTAAAAAAAAAGAAGAAGAAGAAGAAGGAAAAAGAAGAAGAAGGAAGAAGGAAGAAGAGGAAGAAGAGGAAAGAAGAAGAAGGAAGAAGAAGGAAGGAAGGAAAGAGGAAAGGAAGGAAAGAAGGAAGGAAGGAGGAGGAGGAGGAGGAGGAGGAGAAGAAATACACCTAGGCATATCATCTACATAAAGAAAGGAAGGGCAGAGACTGCACCATCTTGAAGGGGAGAGCAGCTGTGATTGGAAGCCCAGCCTTACCTTCAACTGGGGAGACCTCAGATACCTCCCGGGACCCTACAACCACATTGCTCAGGGACCAGCTGCGAACCCACAAACACTGAGACTCCAGCCTCCCTGGCTGTGGAGGCCTAAAATGTTTGTTCAGGGGGAGACAACGTTGTGCCAAATACGTGGATGGGATCTGCACCTTCTCACAGAACAAATAGAAGGAACAGCTGAATCTAATAATATCCAACCAGAATTGGCGAATTAAACACAGCTGGTGCAACAATCCATGGATGGAAAGGTCAGAGATCGCCTGGAGAGAGTCAACACAGGAGAGACAGAGCTACATAACCACACACCCTGAGAGGAGTGCACATGGGAAGACAAAGAAACAGCCCACATACGAAAGAAAAGGAGGAATCACCAGAAAAGGAAGTAACCAAAATGGAGGCAAGCAATATGTCAGAGAAAGAATCAGAGCAATGGTCATAAGGACGCTGAAAAGGTTGGAAGACAAATTCAACAATATGTGAAAGGACCAAGAGGAAATGAAGAAGAACCAAGAAGAAATGAAAAATTATATTGCTGTAATATAGAACACAATAGAAAGCATCAACAGTGGACTAGAAGAGGCAAAGGGTCACATCAGTGAGCTGGAAGACAAGATAGGAAAAAATACCCAAGCAGAGCAGCAACTGGGAAAAAATTTAAACTTAAAAAACAGGAGGAGAGCCTAAGGGAACTTTGGGACAGCACGAAACAAAACATCTGCATAATAGGGGTCCCAGAATGAGAGGAAATTGAGCAAAGAATAGAAAACCCTGTTTGAAGAAATAATGACAGAAAACTTCCCTGATATTGGGAAGAAGAAAAAACTCACACAAGTCCAAGAAGCTCACAAAGTCCCAAACAAGATGAACCCAAAAAGAATGACATATTATAATTAAACTAGACACCAAGACATATTATAATTAAACTAGAGGCTCGGTGCACAAAATACATGCACTGGGGGGTGGGGGTCCCCCTCAGCCCAGCCTGCGCCCTCTCGCACTCTCGCAGTCTGCGAGCCCTTGGGGGATGTCCGACTGCTGGCTTAGGCTCACGGGGAGCGGGCCTAAGCCAGCAGGCAGACATTCTAGGGCCTATACAAATGTCTAGGCACTGCTGCGGAGGCAGGAGAGGCTCCCACCATTGCCTCTGCACTCGCCAGCTGTGAGCCTGACTTTTGGCTGAGTGGTGCTCCCCCTGTGGGAGTGTACTGACCACCAGGGGGCAGCTCCTGCATTGAGCGTCTGCCCCCTGGTTGTCAGTGCCCATCATAGAGACCAGTCGTTCCACTGTTCAGTCGATTTGCATATTAGCCTTTTATTATATAGGATTGGCAAACACCAACAACAAAGTAAGAATCTAAAAAGGCTGCCAGAGAGATAGAAAGTTACCTACAAGGGATCTCCCATCAGACTATTGACTTATTTCTCAACAGAAACACATCAGGCCAGAAGGGAATGGAATGAAATATACAAAGTCATGCAAAGCAAGGGTCTGAATCCAAGAATACTATACGCAGCAAGGCTACCAATCAAAGTTGAGGGTGAAATCAGGACCTTCACAGACAAAAAAGGACTAAGGGAATTTATTAACACTTGGATTGCGGGAAACGAGTTAAGTCGGCTCGCGTGAATTGCGCGTACTCCGTGGGAGCCGTCTTAACTCCGTTCATATAGATTTGCGGTGGAGTGCGGGAAACGTGTAAACTCGGGCCGATTGTAACTGCGTATTACCAAATATTTGTTTGTTTGCCGTTCACAAAGATACCTACCTGCGTATGCGAACCGCCATCTTATATTTTGGCGGGAAATTCACCCGACACCGTAGTGTTAACACCAAACCAGCAATGTAAGGAATGCTAAAGGGATGCTGTAAAAAGAAGAAATATGAAGGGAAGAAAGAACACAGGGATAAAGAATAAAAATGGCTACAAACAAGTACCTATCAATAGTAACTTTAAATGTAAATGGATTAAATGCACCAATCATAAGACATAGGGTAGCTAAGTGGATAAGAAAACATGAACCATATATCTGCTGTCTAAAGGAAACCCACCTCAGAACAAAGGACTCACACAGACTGATGGTAAAGAGATGGAAAAAGGAATTTCAGGTGAATAGAAATGAAAAAATAGCAATATTTATATCTGACAAATTAGACCTCAAAGTGAAGGATATAACAAGAGATAAGGAAGGCCAGTTCATAATACTAAAGGGAGCAATTCAACATGAAGATATAATTCTGGTAAACATATATGTACCCAATACAGGAGCACCCAAATACATAAAAAAAATTTCTGGAGGATATCAAGGGACAGATTGACAGCAATACAGTTATAGCAGGGACTTTAATACCCCACTAACACCACTGGACAAATCCTCTAAACAAAAAATCAGCAAAGAAACATCAATCCTAAATGACTCACTAGATCAGATGGAATTAATTGACATCTTCAGAACATTTCACCCCAAAGCCATTCTTCTCAAGTGCACATGGGTCATTTTCAAAGATAGACCACATATTGGGACACAGGCAAAGTCTCTTCAAATTCAAGAAGACAGAAATCATATCACGCATCTTTTCAGATCACAATGGCATAAAACTCGAAATCAACTACAATAAAAACAATTAAAAAAATCAAACACCTGGAGGCTAAATAGCATGCTATTAAACAATGACTGGGTTACCAAAGAGATCAAAGAGGAAATACAAAGCATCATGGCAACAAATGACAATGAAAACACAACAATCCAAAATCTATGGGACACAGTGAAAGCAGTCTTGAGAGGGAAGTTCACAGCTCTACAGGCCTACCTCTAAAAACACCCACCTTGGCTGGCCTGGGGCCTGAAGGCTGGGGGCAGCTCCTGCGTTGAGCATCTGCCCTCTGGCTGTCAGTGTGTGTCATAGTGACCTGTCATTCCATGGGTTGTTCCACCATTCAGTAGATTTGCATATTAGGCTTTTATTATATAGGATTAGACTCATAGATAGAGAGCAGGCAAACAGGTCTGGGGAGTGGGCATGGGAGGTGGAGGTATTGAGCACAAGTGAAAAAAAGACAGAGAATTCATGGACATGGACAACAGGGTGATGATCATTTTTCTCTCAGAACACTCATCTATGAAAAAATAAAATGTAGTGCAATTACCCATTGAACTACTTAGAAAGCAGGCCATTCAAACCAAAGCAACTGCTTCTGGCTCCTTGCTTCAAAAACAGAATAACATTTATTTTCTAAAATTTACTTTCTAAGAATTCCCTCCTGTCTACTTTGGCTATAACTTTGCCTTCCAGCATCTCTTTTCTTATGATCAACTGTAAGGTTTTCAGCATTCTCCCCCTTGGGTCATTTATCTCAGAATCCCCAGTTAACTGCTCTACTCAAAATTTTAACCATAGTCTTCAGTTGCCAGATAATATAAAGTCATGTTCAATGTCCTCAGTCATCCTATGCCTACATAGTTTACATGTCTGAATTGTAGTCTTTCTTGATTTAAATTTATGTCAGTTCAGGAAACTTGAGCAGATTTTCCAATATTGGCATCCCTGTTAAAAGGCCTGAGTCTCAACAATAACAGCCAGCCTTGCGTGGCAAACAAAAGCAGCTCAGAGAAAAGAGTGAGAAGTGGATCTCTAATATTAGTATTAAAAAAAGAAAGAAATTATTGACATTCAGTGGCCAAGAAAAAATTCCAAAAAGTAACAAGAATATTTGATGTCACATGCACTCGAATTTATTTCTCAAATTTGTTTTTCAGCCATCCTGTGAATTTTTTAAATAAATGTGACTAAATGCTAACTAAGGAAATCACACAACTCAAACAAAAAATTAATAATATTTAATTCAAAACTCAGATAGATATGAGATCAAAGAGTAGCCCCCCAAAAACTGCAGTTCTGATACACGGTGAAGCAACTGAAACCAGTCTGATGATGAATACCCAGTAGTAAACAAGAAATGCTGTACCATCCTGCCAGTAAAATGTAAAAGAATGGTTTGTAAATAAAATATCACCTATAAAGTGCTTAATCTACACTGAAAATACTTTAAAGGAAATTAAAAGGCAATCTTTATGTGTAACAGAAAAAGAAACAAATTATAAGTCAAACCTAAAATAACATAATATTTCAGGAGATATAGTCAACGTTACAACAAAATATCTCCTATCTTTGAAAAATGTCCTTGCCCAGATCCCAATGGCTCCTCTCCAGAGATGTTGCTTTAAGTAGTCCTGACCACAGACATTTTTTAACTTCCAATGTACACAAAGGGTTAA
Organism: Myotis yumanensis; assembly: GCF_028538775.1. Taxonomy (NCBI): domain Eukaryota; kingdom Metazoa; phylum Chordata; class Mammalia; order Chiroptera; family Vespertilionidae; genus Myotis; species Myotis yumanensis. Next base: position 173,728,078 of record NW_027223752.1, on the reverse strand, counting down.
ATACCACTGCTTTAGAAAGATGGGTTTCAGATGTGACTTAAACAGAATATCTATTCTATTTCTCTCTGATTCTCTAAACCCCTTTACTCTCCTATGTGACAACTCCTTCTGCAGGCAGGCTTTCATAATAGATGATGATTACAGCCTTATATCCATCCATTATATAATCCAAAAGCAAAAGCTTCTTTTTCTTCAACCATAGAACACAATATTAGGCTATTCTCTGGGCCAGCTTAGTTCCCATTTCCACCTGAACCAATCATTGTTTTAAGAGAGATACAATTATACATAATTAACCTAAATCAAGGAATATAAAATTTACATAAAATTTTATGTCAAACTAATGAAACCGATAACATTCTAATGAAACAAAAAGTGTCAACTATCCCTTAAGAATGTCTATATAACTCAGAGCACACATGGAAAACAAGAGAAAAATCACAAGTAATAGTGTCAAAAGTAACCAAGGACAGATGCTACAGATATTTCCCTTCAAAAAGCATTACATAATTAGGTAAGGATGATGAAAAAAAAATTTTTTTTACAAGCCTATAAGTGATATGGCTACAAAATCAATGCCACTAATCTGTTCTTAAGTTACAGTAGATCATCAGTGAATATAAATGTACCCGCACATTTATATGTATTCCTATGTGAAAATTATTAATTTAATTGGGAATTGAATTATAGGACATTTTTAGTAATGCATTCCTCACAATAAATGAGAGATTCCTTTATTTGTCATTAAATAATAATAGTAAAAATACTTTATACCACAAAATATTTATAACTCAGTCATGTTGAAGAAAACAAAATACACAAAAGGTATTTTCACTTTATTACAACGAAGAAAAAAGTCACTAAAACATAGACCAGCGGTTCTCAACCTGTGGGTCGCAACACCTTTGGGGGTCGAACGACCCTTTCACAGGGGTCACCTAAGACCATCGTAAAACACATATATAATTACATATTGTTTTTGTGATTAATCACTATGCTTTAATTATGTTCAATCTGTAACAATGAAAACACATCCTGCATATCAGATATTTACATTACGACTCATAACAGTAGCAAAATTACAGTTATGAAGTAGCAACAAAAATAATTTTATGGTTGGGGGTCACCACAACATGAGGAACTGTAAAGGGTCGCGGCATTAGGAAGGTTGAGAACCATTGACATAGACCATTGTTACTGTTAGTTCATAGAACTTTATAAACTACTAGAGGCCCAGTGCACGAAAATTGTGCACAGAGGGGGCGATCCCCTCAGCCCAGCCTGCACCCTCTCCAATCCAGGACCCCTCAGGGGATGTCCAACTGCCAGTTTAGGCCCGATCACAATCCTGGACCACTGGCTCCTAATCGCTCACCAGCCTATCTGCCTGGTCACCCCTCACTGCCCCCCATCAGCCTAATCGCCCCCAACTGCTCCCCCTGCCAGGCTGGTCACCCCCAACTGCACCCCTCTGCCAGCCTGGTTGTCCCTAACTGCTCCCCACCAGCCTGGTTGCCCCTAACTGCTCCCCGCCAGCCTGGTCGCCCCTAACTGCCCCCCCTGCCGACCTGGTCGCCCCACTCAGCCTGCTTGTTCGGTCATTTGGTTGTCCCTCACTAACCCCCCTGCCGGCCTGGTTGTAGGCAGCCATCGTGTGAGGGTTAATTTGCATATTACCTCTTTATTACATAGGATTTTGTCCTTTCTTCTATTTTCTCTTCAAAAATCTCTTCAATTATGTATTTCTCTTATTAATGAAAAAACTTCAGTAGACCCATAAGTTGTTTCAATTACAGAATCATTAAAAATACTAAGGGAAATAAAAACTTTTTTAAAATCCTTCACTTCATTCTAAAACTTGAAATTCTAGATTTTTCTTTTTCAATGATGGAATGTTTAATTATGCAACCTTTGTGAATGTTTTTTTTATAAATGTCAACAGTATGTGCTTATAATACATGCAAAATAGCAATAACAGGAATGTTTGCATATAAGGTAACACTTGCACAGTACCCTAAAAAACCATCATTTATTCCTTACTTAAAATTTCCATGGCAAGGCACTTAGTTTTCATGACACTGTCTACTCTGTAATTTAAATTCTTTAATCATTAAATTGAAAACAACTGGAGTGCAATGATGGCATTACATACTTATCAAAAGGCAGGAAATGTGAAATTTTAAACTTTAGGAAAGATTTGGGGCATGAGAGAAATGGTGAGCAAAGGCTGGTACTTCTCATGATTGAATTGAATTACATATTACACTTATAAAAATTCAATCATTTGTGTAATGGAAATGGGAGGGAGGGAGATAATTATTTTTTAAAGGATAAATTCAAGAGTTGAAAATAATCATCAAACTGTCTCATTTTGTTTTGATATTGCAAAAAAGGGCTATAAAGGAAATATAAATAAGTCCACATTGCAAGTTCAAGATTTTAAAACAATTATCTTTGTTTTAAACAAGCAGATATAGAACAAGCAAATAAAACTTAAATTAAGAATATGAAAGATACGAATAGTACAATTAACAAATTTGAGATGGTTGACATATTTAGAACACTATACCCAATAACTGCAGAATGAGTATTCTTTTCAAGTATACAGGAAACACATATTGAAATATGCCATATAATAGTCTATACAACAAGTCTCAATGATGTTTCCAGTATTTAAACGATATGCATTATATATTTGATCCCAGTGAAATAAGCAAAGAATCCAGAAAAAGATAGTAAATAGTAAATCCATTAAGTTTTGGAAATTAAGCTATCCTATATAATAAAAGCCTAATATGCTAAGTGTCCAGTCATCCAGTTGTCCGTTCAACCAATCAAACTGTAATATGCCGCTCAACCACTTGCTATGACATGCACTCACCACCAGGGAATAGACAGTCAACCAGTTGACCAGTCGCTATGACATGACCTGGGTTTCACCAGTGAATTAAAGAAACTGGTAGGTTAGCTTGCTGCTGGGGTCTGGCCAATTGGTACTGAGCAAGACAGGACAGACATGCCCTGGAGCCCCCCCGCAGCCCCTCCCCAGCTGGCCAATCTTCTGCATCTCTCTCCAGCCCCAATCGTGCACCAATGGGGTCCCTTGGTCTGGCCTGCGCCCTCTCTCAATCTGGGACCCCTCAGGGGATGTCAGAGAGCTGGTTTCAGCCCAATCCCACAGGCCAGGCCAAGGGGGATTTGTGCACCGAGCCTCTAGTACAATTATAAAAATCACTGGGGTCAAAGAACAAATTACAGTACAAATTTTAAAATATTTTAAATTAAATAATAATGAAATATGATATTGAAAATGTGTGGAATGCAGCTAACATATAAAGTGAAATTTATAGTGAAAAAGAATAATCAAAATCAAATATCTAAGCATTGAATTAAGAATCTAGAAAAAGAAAAGCAAATTAAACCTTAAAAAAGTGGAAAAATAAAATAAAGACAAGAACAATAAACATAGAATAGAAAATCAAAAAAGCCACAAAATGATAATTTGTAAAAATGGATAAAAGTTATACACTATCTAGCAAGACTCATCAACAAAAAAGATTAAACAAACATGTAAGAAATAAAAAAAGCAGACATCAATTATGCATTCTAGGAATATTTAGAAATAATAGAGGGTATATGAACAACTTTATGCGAATATATTTCAAATTTAGATAAAATGAGAAAAAACTAGCACAAAAAATATATACAAAAAGATTCCTTAAATCAAATAAAGGAATTCAATCTGTTATTAAAAACTATCTAAAAAAATTATATCCTGGGTTTCACCAGTGAATTAAAGAAACATTTAAGTGAAAATCACAAAACTTCCACATATTCTTCCAGAAAACAGGAAAAAGGCAACACATCAAATTAACTTATGAGGTGACCATAATCATGATATTAAAGCATGACAATGAAATTGCTAAAAAGAAAATTAAAGACCAATCTATTCCATGAACACAGAAACGAAGTCCCTAATAAAATATTAGCAAATAAGGTCTATAGTGTATAAAGGATAATATATTAAAACAAATGCGATGTTACTCAATTATCTGCAAAAATGGGTTCCTATTAAGAAAGCAATCAATGTAATTTACTACATAACGAGAATAAAGAAAAAAATCATGAATACCCAAATAGATGTAAAATATTAATATTGAATACATATTCCCAATATAAGCTCTTAATAAGCTAGATTTAAATAAAAATTATTTTTAATTGCTTTTCATATTTACAATATAGTGAAATATTAAAATGTTCTCCCAGAATAAAAATAAAGATGTTCATTCTCACCACTATTATTCAACATTCTTCGGGTGCCAGTGCCAGTACACTAAAGCATGGTAATCATCATCATCATTATCATCACAAAATGCATAGGGATTACAAAGTAATTCTCCATACATTATCAGTTTTGTATGCAAATTATCTGAAGTAAACTACATATAAACTATTAGAATGAATAAGTGAATTAAGCAAGATCACTGAATATAAAAGTCAATATGCACAATGCACTTCTAAATACTAAAACAAATAATCTGAAAATAATTTTTTTCTAAAGATACTTGTACCTTAGCACTGGAGTTGTAGCTCCAGTTAAGATGAAGTAAACACAGTCCACCTAAAAACCATAGACAGAATACTGAGAGCAGCTGTCTAAAAAGTGTGAAATTTGCGGGGGTGGCTCATTAGTTGAGCATCGACCTATGAACCAGGAGGTCACAGTTCGATTCCCAGTCAGGCCACATGCCCAAGTTGCAGGTTTGATCCCCAGTGTGGGGTGTGCAGGAGGGAGCTGATCAATGATTATCTCTCATCATTGATGTTTCTATCTCTCTGTCCCTCTCCCTTCCTCTCTAAAATCAATAAAAATATATTTAATAAATAGATAGATGATAGATAGATAGAAAGAAAATTAAATAAGAGACTACGTTTTGGACAAAATAAATAAGCACATTTCACTCTGATCCTGGAAATGACTACATACAATAAAACCTTGAATCAAATACAGTGATCAGAAGACCTGAAGGGTAGAGAAAATAAAGTGGACTAAGCACCTCGGACTCAAGAAAGGACCTAGGGCAGTTTATTCCTAACTTTTTTTTTTTTTTGCGCTCCTATATATCCTAGCCTAGACACAAGAGTAACCCACACCCTGGAAATGCCAACTGACACAGAAAAGAAAAAAATGCCTTAGGAAAAACCTATTTTAACTAGCCAAAGAACCAGGAACAAGAAATCCCTGTAGGACTTTTGACTACACTCACTCTCCTCAACAGAAAGAACCACAAAATAATTTATACCCTACCAGCCCTCTCCTTCCTTCCACCACCCAGGTGTCCTGGAGATTGTGGGACAGAGCCTTCTTCTACTCCCCACCTGGTGCTGCAGAGCCTAGAGGGCAGGACATGTCATCTGACCCCACTCCATTCTAAGCAAATGACAACCAAAGGCAGCCCCTCACCTCCTCCAGGCTAGAGTGGCAGGAGAATGGTAGATTACATAAAAGAGTGAACTGAAGAAAGGGATTGTTTAAATCTGTGTATGAAATCTTGGGTATATCCCCAAGTGGGTCATGGGGCAAACCAAAATCAACAAAGCAAAAGCTCTGAGAACTGAAATATCATGTGGAATACTGTCCAGGTTTAAAATTGGTTGCTAGGTAAGATAAAACCAGAACAGAACAGAATGAAAGTGCAAAGATTTTAAAGACTAAATTGACATTTGAACCACAACACACAAAAATGGTCTAGGATGTGTACTCTAAACCCAAATAAATTGACTGACTGCTAAAATAGATTTAAGTAGAAACCAGAATTTAACATACTGAAAGGAGTTTTAGGGATAAAATAGGCAGGTTTAGGAATAAAAAGGTCTATGGGTGAGGAGTGCATAGGTGAAGGCCTGAAGCTGCCAGAAGGCATACATTCACAATCAATCAATCAATCAATCAATGGGTACCACCAAATAAGGAGAGAGGAAGACATCCATTCACAGAAGATAAGAAAAAGCCACAGGACATGGGGAAAAAGAAGGAAACAAACTTTCACAGAGGATAGAGAAATGCCAACAAATGGGAGAAAGAGGAAAACAGATTTTCCCAGGAGAAAGAATTCTACCTCTGAAGGGGAGGGAAAAAGGGAGGCACCACATGGGGTTTGGGCTTTGAAGCTGATATTCTGCAAAAGAGTGACCAATTAGAAGGCAGTATGAAGAAACAAAGAACTACAGCCTTTATAAACCTTAGCAAAAAAGAACTTGGTGGGTTACCCCCTTGGGACCCCTTCCCTACATGGGATTCTATACTTGCTTCCAATAAATTTCCACCCTTTTCGACTTCATTCTTCGAATCCATCAGGACAAAGCTCAGGAAAGAAATCACCCTGAAAGGGCGAAGGCTACGCCCTCCACCTTCCCCCAGGGTAAGGGCTACGTCCTCTGCTAGCCACACCCAGGAACGGGACATCGACTTGTGCCTGGCCAATCGGCAAAGCACAGTCCTTTCTCCTCCCTTACTCCAACCCCCCCCATATAACCGGTCTCGGGGAGGGGTTCTCTCTCTCTTGGCCACTTGGCTAGCCGATGTGTCGGTGGGTCTGGTGGATAGAGAGTTCAAGTTAACTTGAATACAGATTCTTATGCTTTTACATCGAATTGGCTCCCTGATGTGGTTTCTTGGGAATCTTGTAATCTGGGCACAACAACCCTTGCATCCTACTCAGGAAAACCTGAATCAATAATACTGAAAATATCTGGGACACAATCCAAAATTAGTCATCTCATGAAGGAAACGATATGAGAAGATTTGAAAAGATATGAGATTTTTAAATGAGAAAAGATAGTCAATAGATGAAAACACCAAAATGGAAAAGATGCTTGAATTATCTGACAATAATTTTAAAGCAGTTATCATACAAAGTACCAACAAGCAATTATAATAAACTAGTTCCTGATGCCCAGGCTGTGCCAAGCCTGGGCTGGTTTCCTTGCTGGCACATGCGATTCAGACAGGGTTCCTGCCTGCCTCTGAGCAATGACTTTCCCAGAACTTTTCCATCTGGTACAGGTGGTGAGGCTTGGCCATGCTGAGCCTCCTCTACTTGCTAATTAGATGGTGCTTCTGAAAATTTCTGAAAGAGCCATTCAAAATCACATAGGCTGTGTGCATGAGCTCCATGGAGAGGAGAGGTGCCAGAGGGGACCTTGGGTAATGAGGAGTACGCAAGGCCTCAGGGCCACCATCCTATGACAGTCTGGCCATCTCCCAGCATTTCCTATGAGGGTTCAGAGCTCTCACAGACCATCTATCCACTTTGTTTTCAGATGGAAAAACCAAAGCCCAGAGAGGCAAAGAGACTTGCCTAAGGCCACACAGCAAGTGGTGTATTCACTTCACAAACATTGTCGAGTGCCTACTATGTGCATGACACAGAACCAAATACCAGAGGTACATTCATGAACAAAACAGGCTTGGACCTGCTCTCAGGGAGTCTACAGATGTGTGGAAGAATCACAATAAGAATAACCCAAAGAGTTGTGGATTATAGATGTGCTAGGTGCCAAGGAGGGGATGTCTGAGGTTTTTCAAAAGCATAAAGCAGAGACTGAACTGGCTTAAGGGGAAATGCATTTATGCTGAGCCCTGAGGGTTGGGCTGAACTGGAAGGGACACAGGTGTGGGGAAATGTGGGGAAATGCAAAGGCCCTGAGGTAAAAGGGAGAGTGGCAGGAGTTAAGAATAGAAAGAGAGCCAGTGGCTATGCTTCAGGGAATTGGCTGCTAAGAGGGGTGGGAGGTGATGTTGGAGAGATGGGTCTGGTCAAGTAGGCTGTGGTCAGGATTTTGGTCTTTCTCCTACAAGCAGAATAAAGTCTCCCCCTTTCCCTCTGGGAATGACAGTTGTATGGGCTGGAGAGATCGGAGCCCACACTCTACCTGCTGGGTTGTAAGGAGAAGAGCCTGTTTCCATCACAAACAGCCTCTCCAGCTGCCCAGAGCCCTTCTGAAAAATGGCCAAAGCCACATCTCATCTGACCCAGGAGGAGAAAGAAAGGAATTCAGTCAGGAAAACTTCCTTAGATGAAGTCTACCTTTCCCTCCAGAATCTGGGAGAAAATTTATCATCCAACCATTGATAAGGGCACATAGTTTTAGCACTTGCAAGCTTTCACCCTCCACCTTAAGAGGTCCAGAGGGGGCACAGGGTTTGTGTGAGGTCATCCAGTCAGTGAGTGGTGAGGAGTGAGGACCTAGGCACAAAGCCTCTAACATGTCTGCACCAGTCTTCTAGTGGCCCCTATTTTCTCAGTGCAGACATTCAGTCTCAGCGACTGTTTCCCTCTGTGTTTCCCATGATCTCATGGAAACTCAGAATCTGAATTGTAGTTCATTTGGTTTAGAATGCCCAGAAAGACTAGGCAGAAACTACAGGGCTTCATAATCAGGAGGAATCCACCCATGTATCCATTCACTCCCTTGCTCGGACACTCATATGCTCATTTATCCAACACAAGAGGCCCAGTGCACAAAATTTGTGCACTGATAATTTTGTGCACTGGTAGGGTCCCTAGCAGCTGCTGGCTGCCAGCTGGGTACTCCCGGATGAACTCCCAGTCAAGGGGACAATTTGCATACTACAGTTTTATTATATAGGATGGAATATTAGAAACTCTTAGTAAGAATCTACAATATACCAAAAAATGACAATTTCAGAATAGAAAATACAATGACAAATTTTTTAAAACTTCACCCGATGAGCTAAATGGCATAATGAAGATGACAAAGAAAAGAATCATCAAACTTAAAGATCAAAGAAATTATCGAATCAGAACAGAGAGAAATAGATTTAAAAAGACTTAAAAGAGTCTTAGAGACCTGTGGGAAAATACCAAAGGAGAAATCTATTTGTAGTAAAGATCCAATAATAGAATTCTAAAGAGGAAAGGGACATCTTTATGATAAAGATTAAAGGAGCTAATAAATAACTCTTAGCTTCTAATAAATAACTGTTTCAACAAAATAAATCTACAGTGATATGTACCTTCTAAAAATACTGACAACACAACAGATACTTTGCAATCCTGTTAAAAATAAGCTTTATCCTGAAGGGAATTTGTGCAACTTAAGTTTCAAAGAAAATCCAGATAGTCATGACAGAAATAGGAATGAGAAATAAAAGAGGCCAAGTAGCTGTCCTGGGAAGTTAACAAATGTTTCTTTTTCTTAATCTTTCTCAATCCACAAAATTAAGAACCAGCTCACAGTTTGCCACCTTCAAAAATATTGCTTGCCTAAATTAATCATTTGAATTGTGTTTTACAATACTTAATATGCTATTCATCTGGAATTACAGCAAATGAAAATGTTACAAGACTTAATTGGGTTTTGATGCATTAAAATTAAAAATACCAATGAGAAATTCAAATGAAGATGTCAGACAAGCAGTTGGACATATGTTGGAAGTCAAGGGAGAGGATGGGCTGTAGACATAAATGATCTACAGTGCCCTTGGACTATAGAACAGCTTTTTCCCTTTGATGATGTAATGTTGGGAGTGTTGCTTTAAACTTTCAATTAAGATTACAGTGCATGATAATAGGTAATCCCCAAGGGTCATTAATACTCAACCATACACCTACATATGATGGATTAAATAATAAGTATCCTCATTCAATATAGGGGCATTATCATGTTTTTAAATGTAACAAATATCAGAATCAATGGATTACAAATTTTAAAACTTCTAGTGCATACATAAAAAAACAAATTTTTCTATACACTCTCATGCTAAATTTGAGTTTAAGTGTGAATATTTTAAATTTAATAAGCAAATTTAAATGAGCAAGTTGAAGACATATTTTAACATTTACAATAATACAACTTTTAGGTTGCTTCCTGATTTTGAGTGTTTCTTTTAATCAAAAATAACAAAATTATAAATGCAAATCCTGAGAATGTTCAAGCTCAAATCAAAGCTGTACATTCAGAACAGGTACTAAAAATAAAATCTCCAAAATTCATAACAATTATGAGATCTAGACCTACACATGCAAGATAATCAGTTCTTTGAAATTATTTATCTGAAGTGAACATACTCAATACTTGCTAACAACAAGCAAGAAAACCACCCTCTATAGAGTTTTTTAAGTAATCTTTAACTGAGAGCAAATTCTTATCACAAGTTAAATTGATGCTCATTATATATTCCTAGAAATAAGACAAACACAACTAATCTTAGGACTCTCTGAAGCCCAATAAAAACCACAGTGCTGGTTGCTCACCATCACTATTTTAAAAATTAGCACAATAACTAACCCTAAAGAAAGTGTAGATGGAATAGGTCACTAGGAATAAAGTGCTAGGTCAGGAAAGGATTTTGGTAATAGGACAAATTAGAAAAATCTGAACAAAAGTTCAACACTGGCAAACAACTAATGAGATTCATATTGTTTTCTATTTTTACATAAGAGCATGGCTTATCTCACCTGAAAAATTCAAAACATGATGAAAAATTAATATACATTTTTAAATAAATAAATTTAAGATTTAAAAGATATATTCATATTCGAGTAAAATTACATTGAAGAAGCTGTATTGATACAGAAGATAAAAATAAGCTCAAATAGCCTTGGGTTTAGGAAATTCTAGGCACAAAAACACCGCAACTAGGTGAGGTGCAAGGCACAATGTAGAAGATAAAATCACTCCTCAATTTTTATGTAGACAATGTCAAGTGTTTCTTTAGACCCTATATCAATTTAAGAAAGATTTCATCTCTTTTTCGCTCACTAAATATTTCATAAATACCACCATCTTTCCTTGAAGAATGTTCTGAAGACAGTGCTCATAGGGTAAAGGAGTAGCCTCTGATTTATATTCTTCCTTAAATGTAAAGGTATATACTGAAAACCTACTATGTTCCTCTCAAGATGCCAAACCATAAGGAGCAACAATGAAGACAGAATACCTACCTTTAATAAATAAATAACCAGCCCAGCAGCATGGCTCAGTGTTTAGCGCCCATGTACCAAAGGTTCACAGGTACCATTCCCAGTCAAGGGCACATACCTTGGTTGCAGGTTCCCCAGTAGGGGTGCAGGGGGGAGTCACCTAATCAATGTGTCTCTTACACATTGATGTTTCTCTCTCTCTCTTCCCTTCCTCCCTTCTTTCCACTCTCTCTAGAAGTCAATGAAAAAAATATCCTTGGGTGAGGATTAAAAAATAAAAAATTAAGAAAAGGAAATAGCCGGCTGGCTTGGCTCAGTGGTTGAGCACTGACCTATGCACCAGCAGGTCAACCTTTGATACCCCATCAGGGCACATGCCCAGGCTGCATAAATAAGAAGAATTAATCCTTATTTCCACTAGGAATATTTCCAGCACTGTAAGTGGTCTCAATGGGCTTAGATTAGTCCGGCCAGTGTGGTTCAATAGTTGAACATCGACCTAGGAACCAGGAGGTCACCGTTCGATTCCTGGTCAAGGCACATGCCTGGGTTGCAGGCTCAATCCCCAGTGTGGGGCATGCAGGAGGCAGCCAATCAATGATTCTCTCTCATCATTGATGTTTCTCTCTCTTTCTCTCTCTCTCTCCCTTCCTCGCTGAAATCAATAAAAATTTATAAAAAAAAAGAAAAGGAAATAAATAATCAGTAAAAACCAACCTAATAGCAATGTTGTTAATAAATATGTGAGAAAGTGGTCTAAAGTGAAATTAAGATTTTAAAAAGGCATTTTTGAGTAATGATATTCATAAAAGGCTTTTTAAAGATTGAGAAAAATTACTGAGCTCTATTTTATGCCCATCATTTTTTTAAAATATGTTTTTATTGATTTCAGAGAGAGAAAGGGAGAGGGAGAGAGAGATAGAAACATCAATGATGAGAGAGAACCATTAATCGGCTGCCTCCTGCATGCCCCACATTGAAGATCGAGCCCACAACCCATGCACATGCCCTGACCAGGAGTCGAACCGTGAACTCCTGTCTCATAGGTCGACACTCAATCACTGAACCATGCTGGCTGGGCCCCATCTTTTTTATCAGAAGTAACTTTCCTGCTCAAAAAAATAAATTCATATTTTGGTTCATAAAAATAGATTTCAAAACACCTGAAAATAATTGTCAGATATAATCAGCCTGTTTCAAATAAAGGAAAATCTGAAGCTGCTCATGAGTTCTACCTCATGATACTGAGATAGCTAGCAGCTAAAATAATATGCCTGTTAAGGATATTTCAATGCATTAAGGAGAATTCTGTAGATATCATAAAGTGATGATGGGTCATTCCTTCACATACACACATAAAAAGTGATCATATGCTCATTCATTAAAAACTTACATTTTTAATTAATTGAAATAATTGAGTTTATTCTATTTTTACAATGTAAGTAAGCTTGAAATCAATAATTAGAAAAAAGCCAATTGCATGGAAATTAAACAGTACTCTTCTAAGCATAATGAATGTCTAAATTTCTGAAAGCCCCAATTCTTTTATTTATCCTATCTAATAAAAGACAAAAAGGGTAATTAACCATACCTCCACTACGCTTCCCATTGGCTAATCAGGGCGATATGCAGATTAACTGCCAACAAAGATGGCGGCCGGCAGCCACACAGCTGAAGTGAGCAGGAGGTTTGCTTGCTCCAGTGATGGAGGAAGCCAAGGTTCCCCACCTGTTGCGGCCCGGCTCTGAGCTCCGAAAGCAACAAAGTTTCAATTATAGAAGCTAAACAAACCCCAGATACCTGCTTTCAGCCAGCCCCGGTCTCAGAGCTGGAGCGAGCAGGACGGCAACAAAGTTTCAATTATAGAACCCAAACAAACCCCAGATACCTGCTTTCAGCCAGCTCCGGCCACAGAGCTGGGAGCGCCAGTGAAGGCAACAGAGTTTCAATTATAGAAGGTAGATAAATCCCAGAATAAAAAAAAAAAGAAAAAAAGGAGAGGCTGGGAGCTTCAGTCGCAGGCCAGCCTGAAAACAGCCATCAGCCCCTCACACAGGCTGGCCAGGCACCCCAGTGGGACCCCCACCCTGATCTGGGACACCCTTCAGGGCAAACCAGCTGGCCCCCACCCATGCACCAGGCCTCTATCCTATATAGTAAAAGGGCAATATGCAAACTGACCCTAACAGCAGAAAGACTGGGAATGACTGGTCACTATGACACACACTGACCACCAGGGGGCAGACGTTCAATGCAGGAGCTGCCCTCTGGTGGCCAGTGTGCTCCCACATGGGGGACTCTGCTCAGCCACAAGCCAGGCTGATGGCTGCCAGTACAGCGGTGGTGGTGGGAGCCTCTCCTGCCTCCTCAGCAGTGCTAAGGATGTCCGACTGCAGCTTACGTCTGCTCCCCGCTGGCAAGTGGATATCCCCCAAGGGCTGCTGGGCTGCCAGAGGGATGTCTGATTGCCAGCTTAGGCCCAATCCCCCGGGGAGCAGGCCTAAACGAACAGGTGGTCATCCCCCAAGAGGTCCCAGACTGCGAGAGGGCACAGGCCGGGCTGAGTGATTCCGCCCCCCCACCCGAGTGCACAAATTTTTGTGCATCAGGCCTCCAGTTATAAATAAATTTTTATTGACTTCAGAAAGGAAGAGAGAGAGAGATAGAAACATCAATGATGAGAGAGAATCACTGATAGTCTGCCTCCTGCACTCCAACACTGGGGATCCAGCCTGCAAGCAGGCTTGTGCCCTGACCGGGAATTAAACCATGACCTAGTTCATAGGTCAACGCTCAACTACTGAGCCATGCCGGCCAGGCTATGTGTATACTATTTTAATATACCCTCTTCTCCTCATTTTTACTTTTGAAAAGTTTTATAATACATTAATAATGTATAATTTAGTATTCAGGTAAAATTTAAAACTAAATAAATAATTTATAACACTATTTAAATAACAAAATATTTCAATGGACTATGACTAAAATTTCCCAGAGATGAAGACAATCATTGTTGGAAACTTGTGTCCCCTCATTTTTCAGAACAAAAAAAACTTTTGTTATATAAGGGACAGATTTACAGTATTAGGCAGAATTATGGATTTGTTTGGAATATTATGTCAAAGTTCAACTATAAATTTAAAGATGCATATATGTGCTAAGTAATCAAAGGGGTGACATGTACTAGATTTTAAGCTATTGTCCCAACTCCAATCCTGGGAATCTGAAATCTGTATTTGTGCTTTGACAGGTGGCTCTCTGTTGGGCTCAGAAAATGAGAGGTGCTCAAGGGTTTGTGCAAGGCTGGTGGGAAAAGGGATTTCTTCCTTGGATTGCTTCTTCACAGGAGAAGCAGCAGTTCCTTACTATAGTGGCAATTTTTCCTAAATGCTTCTGCTTTAGTTTTTTTTATAGAGGGTACTCTGTACCTCCTCAAATTTACAACATGAGACTTCTTTCCATTATCTCACCTCTTTATATTTCTTCTCACATCTCTGGCCTTCTTTCTTTCTCCTCTTTTTCTTTTTCTCTATTTTTCTACCAATGTCATTTTAACTTATATGAACTTGTTAGAGTTGCCATATTTGTTCCCTGTGTACTGATAATCCTATATAATTAAGAGGTGATATGTAAATTGACCATCACACCCTCGCACAAGATGTCCGCCCCCATGTGGTCACAAGATGGCTGGCAGTGGAGGGCAGTTAGGGGTGACCAGGCTGGCAGGGGAGGGCAGTTGGGGGCAACCAGGCCGGCAGGGGAGAGCATTTGGGGGCAATTGGGCCAGCAGGGGAGCAGTTAGGTGTCGATCAGGCTGGCAGGGGAGTGGTTAGGGGGTGATCAGGCTGGCAGGCAGAAGTGGGTAGGGGCAATCAGGCCGGCAGGCAAGCAGTTGGAAGCCAGCAGTCCTAGATTGTGAAAGGGATGTCCGCAGTCAGACTTCTCCCAAGGGGTCCCAAATTGGAGAGGGTGCAGGCTGGGCTGAGGGACATCCCCTCCCCCACCCAGGGCACGAATTTCATGCACTAGGCCTCTAGTACTAATATAATGTTATTTAATAACTAATTTTAAATTTATGTGATGGAAAAATGTCTTTCTTCCTACATATGTAATTGACAATGGAACTATTGTTTATCCTTTAAAACATGCCAACAGGACCATTTGTTTATACTTTTGTAAAATAATGATGACCAGATACTCAAAAGTTTAACATTCTGAATTGTTCAAAATACGTGTGTTAACCGTATCAGTGAGATCAGACTTCTGTAAATGAATCTAGTATGGCACCCTGCATCAAGTGGAGGTAATCTTGAAAAGATATATGAATTCTTAAACATTTAAATATACTGAAACAAGGTTTACTCCTTATGAATATGTGCATCTGAGTAAGATAATTAGACATTTGAAGTCAATTTCTAAATGTCATGTTTCATTAGTCATAAATTTATTACAAAGGGGTTTTAATGGTATTAATGCCACCATTATACCACATGCAGGGTGCATATGCAGTCATGTTGGCATCAAACACTTAAGTAATGGCATTAAGATTTTGATTAATCATCTTCATATCACTTTCAACATTATTTTCTCTCTTTTAATCCCCACATAAGATACAAAACAATGACTGGTTGATATAAAATGTAAGAATCAGGTGGAACAATCTCAAAATAAAGATAAGCATTTAAAGAAATACATATAAGATTCTCAAAGAGATACAGAATAAGATCAATTGTTTTATAAAATTATAAACATAGCTGTGAACCAAATTAACAAGTATTCTTTTTCACCCAAAGATATTTTTCCATTGATTTTTAGAGAGAATGGAAGAGAGGGGGAGAGACAGAGAGAGAGAAAAATTGATCAATGTGAGAGAGACACATTGATTGGCTGCCTTCCACACATGCAACTGGGGATGGAGCCTGCAATCAAGGTATGTGCCCTTGACCAAAATCGAACCCAGGACCCTTCAGTCCTTAGGTCTATGCTTTATCTACTGAGCCAAACTGGTTAGGGAAGATTAACTATTATTCTTATATCATAACTCACCATATAATAATTTCAATAATAATCATATGGTTTATAATGATGACTCATTTATACCACATGTAATTTTTAACCCTAAATTATTGGTATTAATTAGATATAAGAAGAGTTATTTTAGCATTTACATGTTACCTGATAAGCAGCAGGCCCAGGAGTACTAAAAGCTTCTTTCTGATCCCAGAAGAATGTCCGAGGAGCAGAAGACCCAAATGCACTTTTGCTTTGTTTCTTTAAGCACGTTTTGCTAGAGTTGTCAATGACAGTATCGTTTAGGATATTATAAGACCCAGGACCTAAGATTATGAAAAATATAATATATAAGAATAAACATGCTTTTAATTTTTAGAAAAAATCCTCATATATTGCTAGCAGAATGCAAAATGGTATGCCACTTTGCAAAACAATTTGCCAGATTCTTAGGAAGTTAAATATATACATACCATATGACCCAGAAATTCTACTCCTAGGTACATTCTCAATAGAAATAAAATCTACCCAAATGTCCATCAGCTGGTGAATAAATAAACAAAATGTGCTATACCCAAACAATGGAAAACTACTCAGCAATAACAAGGAGAGATAAATGCATCAACACAATGATTATTATATCTAATAAATGAGCCTCAAAAAAATCATACTGAGTGAAAGAAGACAGATGTAAATCCTGAATTTTGGATGATTCTATTTATATAAAATTTCAAAAAATGCAACATCATAATGACAAAAACGGTTGCCTGGGGCCAGAGTGGGAATGGAGATTAACTGCAAAGGGGCATGAGAGAACTTTTTAAGAATTATGGAAATGTTTCAAACCTTGATTGCAGTAATGGTTACTTGACTATATACATTTACCAAAACTCATCAAACTGTACACTTAAAGTGAGTTATTTTTATTATGTAAATTGTAAATCAATCAAAGAAGGAAGAAAGAAGTTCTTGATGGCAAAAAGTATTGAAAAGTTGATGTAGCAACATTAAAATCAATTCAAAAAAAAATTACCTATCATCCAATCTTCCTATCACAGCAGTTATTTTAATGTCTTGCCTTTTAGCTGTTAGTGCATATTTATAACCAGGAATATTTTCTACAGTGGCAATCTGAAAGAATAAAATTTCTCTTTTTTTTTCATTCAAATAATACAAACAACTTTCATGCCACTGAAAAAGTTTTTATCAAAACATTCAAATATTTGAAACAAATACAGCTGACCCAATGCAGGGTTAAGGGCACCGACACCCACGCAGATGAAAATCTGTGTATAAGTTGGCCTTCCACATACATGTATTCTCAACCACAGATCAAAAATACTTATTTGTAGCCTAGCTGGTGTGGGTCAGTGGTTGAGCGTCAACCTATGAACCAGGAAGTCACGGTTCGATTCCTGGTCAGGGTACATGCTCAGGTTGCAGACTTGATCCCCAGTGTGGAGCGTGCAGGAAGCAGCCAAGCAATGGTTCTCTCTCATCATTGATGTTTCTATCTTTCTCTCCCTATCGCTTCCTCTCTGGAATCAATAAAAAATGTATTTTTTAAAAATACTTGTATATGTTTTATAATTCAGTATTTTTAAATCAGTTCCAGTGAGCAGCAATATGCATAAAATACAATATGATACACTTGAAAGAAGAGTTGACTTTGTTATACTCATATTACTATAAAATTGGCTCTGCAATTAAATAGGTATGAAACCACTTAACCTCTTTTGTTTTTCTGGGCTTCAAGTTCTTGTTTGAAGATAATAGGAATTGACTAGATCAGTGCTATTCAAAATGTGGTCTGTGGACTGCTGCCTGTCTAAGAGCAATCTGCAATAAAAGGAGCTTACAACTAATTATAAATTGAATATTTTATTAAGCATTTTGTAAATATTCTTTTTCCATGGGAAGACTGTTGACTTACATTCTGGTACATCTCCTTTCTCACTGTAGGCAGAAAACAGTTGACAAATGAGCACTTTGAGTAGCACATGGCTTGATAGTACTTGAGATTCCTTCTGGATTAAATGTGAGCAAATCATTCTATATGGTCAAATCCTCTGCTATTATACTTCTGTTATATGTAATGTTTTTCTCAAGGAAGCTGCCCATAAACTCTTCCCAATTTTTTAAATATTCCAATTCTAAAGTCTAGTCCCCAAAAGCCTACCAAAATTTGTTGTGCCAACTCTCAGAAAATCTAAATGCTAATATGTTTCATTCCTGCCATCTTCCAAATTTCTCCACTGGTAATGTTCAGAAAAAAGGCAAATATGTGCAGGAAGCAGGCTAAGAAAGCTCCAGCTGCAAACATAACCTATTTCTTATAGAAAGGAAGGATGATTTAAAGGATGAAACCAAGAAGTAGAACAAAAGACGATGGAAAATAATTTCAAGAGCCCAACTGGGACCTAATCAAGGAAATGGCAACATACACCTGGTTAGATTTCTAATTGCTATAAGCCTGTGACTGCTCTGGACCTACAATTTTCTGTCCTTTTTGATTAGGAGTGTCAATTATGATTATTCTATCTCTCTCCCACCACTATGTGTTGAATGAGAGGGACTCCTAACTTGCACCTTTAGTTCACAGCTCTTCTGACAGAGAGGAGTCCAAGAAGCTTATCTGAAATACCATACCCAGGAATCCTCACTTGCACCATATCTGACTCAAATAACAAGATCCTGGATTTCAAGATTATACCATAATTCATGAGACTCTGGTGGCCTTGAGAATGCATGTGGGAAAAATATAAATATTTTATGGTCACAGGGTAGTCTGAAATAGGTTAAAGATGGCCACAAATTCTTTGCTAACTCTGTCATTGAGAGATGAAGCTTCATACCCTTCTGTTCAATATGTACTGCCCTGAGTGACTTGGTTGATTAACAAAATGTGACAGAAGTAGTGTCCTGGGGTTTCTGAGGGTAGGTCATAGAAGGCCTTGCAGCATCCTGCAAGGTCAGTGGTGCCCTGAACTACCATGTTAAAAGACCAACTACTTGGGGCAGCAGGGCTGGAGCTATGCACCCACCCTGAATGAGCACCGTCTGAGTTCTTCTGTCCAGCTATCCCACAGGACATTGAGATATAATAGAACAGTCTTTTTATTTTAAGCCACTAAGTTTGCTATGCAGCAACAGATAAGTGTATGTTCACCATTATATGTTATTTTGGTGCTATAATCTTAGCTCTGTATACTGGAATACCCACAAAAAATACTAGAATATGTGACTGGACATCCCCAAAATAGAATTTTAACAAAACTGAGTAATCTAAGTTATATTACTGACAGTGACCACATAGCTGATGTAATATATATCCACCAAGAGAAAACTAGGAAATTCACCGAATAAAGGAAAACAACAGAAAATTACAAATAAGATATGTGACATGTTGAACTGAAAAATTGTTATTTTTATCTATCTGTTCTTAGTGTATATTTAATGTTTTAAAAAGCATTGTAGATTTAAAATGATAACACCGGCCATAGAACAACAAAAAAGACTACTTTCTGGTGTACCCATCTTGTTAAGAATATTAAGTTACATAAAGCTAATCAATAGTAATACATGGACTAATTGCTAACCTGGTATTTCCTCTGTCTTGGAGTCCTGTGGAAATCGAGTAGCATTTTGACCAAATCGGGTATTTTTCGATTTTGGTGTTTTTTTCAAGGGCTTGAAAGCAGTTCGAGATTCATTATATGTGCCAGGAGCTGGGGTGGTTGATTTCATGGGTACAAATCTCTAGTGAAGAATGGGAAAACATGCCAGTGAGAAACTACAGTACCTTTTGATACTTCATGAGTTAAAAGCTTCCTTCTCAGTAATATAATATCTAGAGCTTAATTTGTTTCCTAATGGAGTGAAGAAAATGTAGATGAATTAAGATCTGGTACCTATCAAACATAAAATATATGGCTTTTAGTAAAGTCATCTATATATTAATATAACGATGCATTATGTACTTTACTATGCCAGATAGACTTTTTAAAGGAAATCATCTCAATATGAGATTCTAGAATACAGGGTTTGGCCCAGATTCATCTATTAACATAGCATTCCATTTGCTATTTTTTTGTTTACCCACTATCTCTGTAATGTTATAGAATAGTAAGAAGCTAGGAAAAATCCAGGACAGGCAGAATAGGGAAACTAAGACAGATAGTAAAACAGCAGTTTACAGTTACCTAGTAAATCCTATCTTCCCTAAACCAAGGACACGTAAGAGTAAATGGTTTGCACTTCTCCCTAGTTGGAGGGTGAATAGTTTAAATCACCATATTCAGAGAGACATAACAGAAATCTAATTAGTGCCATTTGCCAGCCAAGAACAAACAAATTAAGAGACTAACCTCAGTTTGGTACATCAGCATAATACTGATTAATATTCTGTTGAATCTCTCCTAAGACCACCCCTAAATGCCCAGCCTTTAAAACCCTTGAAAACGAATGTCCCAGGGTACTTTTCCTCCAGAGAGTATACCAGTGCCATTCTCACTTCCTCTTCTTCCCCCATAGGCACATACCCGCTGACCACTAAGGCAGCGGTTCTCAACCTGTGGGTCGCGACCCCTTTGGCGGTCAAACGACCCTTTCACAGGGGTCGCCTAAGACCATCCTGCATATCAGATATTTACATTATGATTCATAACAGTAGCAACAGTACAGTTATGAAGTAGCAACAAAAATAATTTTATGGTTGGGTCACAACATGAGGAACTGTATTTAAAGGGCCAGAAGGTTGAGAACCACTGCACTAAGGGATCCCATTAGACTTGCAACCAGAGGAGCAATGAGCAGCAGCAGCTCTTCCCGGGCTAACCCCCTAAATCTGTCTCCAAGGACCCCTTTTCCATGACTTCCCAGTGAGCCAAAGAAGCCCAGCCTAGGCTCTCCTGTTGCTTCTTCTATGCGCTTCCTTGTTTCACTGTCCTAAGTATATTTTTGCTGCAGTCAATAAATTCTTGTTTTTCTACACTTTGTCTCTTGATTGAAATCTTTCCTTCACAGAGACAAGAACACAAGTCTCATTATCTGGCCAGTAACATCTCTGTTTCTATCTCCTTCTCTATGTTTGTTTGTCCATTTCTTCCCTCTCTGTCTCTCTCACATACAAACACACACATGCATATATATAGAACCATTTGATGAAAAGTTATATGCCCATTTCATGCTAGCCAAGACTGATGTCAAATACTGTGGTTACCTGGATATTCTTTCTTTTTTTTCCCTTCAATGTGGTTAAGAGTATACATTTGAAATACAATGAGCCTGGCCGGTGTGGCTCAGCAGCTGATCATCGACCCATGAACCAGAAGGTCAGGGTTGGATTCCTGGTCAGGGCACATGCCCAGATTGTGGGCTTGATCCCCAGTATGGGGCATGCAGGAGGCAACCGATCAATGATTCTCTCTCATCATTGATGTTTCTATTTCCCTCTCCCTATTTCTCTGAAATTAATAAAAAATACATTTTTTTAAAAAAAATCAAAGGTACATACATGCATAATGTCCTATTCCCACACATTCATTTTGTGTAGTTACCTTAAGTACCATCAAGTTGCTTAAGGTAGAAACCTGGTATTTATCCTTGATTCTTCCTAAGTCCCTCACCACAGCATCTAACCCATTAAAGTATAGATTCAGAGACACAAAAGCATGGAACAGACTGTTGAATCTCAGAGGAAAGACAGGGGTGGGTGGGTAGAGAAAAGCCAAAGAACTTGTATGCATAACCCATGGACAAAGACAATAGGGTGGTGAAGGCCGAGGATGAGGGGGTAGGAGTGGGCTAAAAGGAGTCAATGGAGGAGTGGCAAGGGGAACATATGTAATAACTTCAACAATAAAGATTTTCTTTAAATAAAATAAAATAAAGTGTTAATTATATCTCCAAAATATACCCGCAATCTCTCTACCTGTCTATAATGAGGTGCCTCTTAAGTACAACGAAACCAAAGCAGTCACCTATAGTCATCTGAAGGTTAATAATGTTCCCAAGTTAAATAAGATAATCAGCTGTACGTAATATAACTGGTTAAATACTGCAACTACATTGATCTACAGCAGTGGTTCTCAACCTTGGCTGCACATTAGAATCACCTGGGAATCTTTTTAAAATCCTGATTTCTGGGCCTCATCCTCCAGAAATTCTGTTTCTTTGTTACTAATGTTGTGGCCTCACCCCATAACAAAGAAACAGAATTTCCGGAGGATGAGGCCCAGAAATCAGGATTTTAAAAAGATTCCCAGGTGATTCTAATGTGCAGCCAAGGTTGGGAACCACTAAGTGGCTTCTGCATTATAAAGATCTGCTAGTATTGTAATGTTCTTGCCTTAGAAATATCTTAATACTTTCAAGTCTCTTAGTTATACCTTGCAGAATGTGAGCTGACTACTGTGAAATAGACTCCAGCATCATTAACAAAGGCCCCAGTGGCAGTTGTTGATATGACCTATAGCCTGGCCCCACGGAGAGCCTTCAGAACCTTCTCTGAAAGAAATGCATATCCTCACAGATTACACGTTAACACTGCCTGCCTTCATTGACAAAGTATATTTAAAAACTCAGACTAAAAACTCTTATAAGCCAAACTAAACGATCACATATGCAGATTTGCATTATAGAAAATGTTTAATAGATAGTTTCAATTCAAATATTCATCTTTGCATATTATTGCTAATGTCATCATCTTATTTCATTTCATTTTACCCACATCTTTTGGTAATATGATTTGCTCAGGCCATGTGTGTTTCCAATTTGCTTAAATATCACTTCCCTTTTTATAATCTCCCTGAACATCATTGGATTTGTTGCAGGCTTCACTTTATACCTATTATACTCTACTTATGAAAATGACTACAGACCATTACCTGGGATTGAGAAAGAAAAGCATGTGATGCATCATTTACATTTGGTGTCACACTTTCAGTCTTCTCAAATTGACTTTTAATGTCATATTTTCCAGGCCCTGGTACTCCCTAAATCATTACAAAAAGAAAAAAAAAAATACATGTTCTCATTAAGAAAGCATTTATAGCACCAGAGAACAGTTAGCTAAACATCTGAATCAAAGCTACAGGGTTTTTAAGCGAATGTCTATATGATATTACCATAGCACTTCATTAAAAGGAAAGCCAGAACAAACTTCTTAAGAGAAAAAAAAATAAAAAACACAGAAAGAAAGAAATTTTCCTTATCAAAGCTTCCCAGGAACCTAAAAACACACTACTTGAAACTTTACTGCCCTCTACTGATACAGCTCAGAAAAAAATATCTAGTTCTTCACACGATTAAACAATACAATGAATAAAGGGGCTTCCAAATTTCTTCCATTTAAATGTATACAAGCAGCTCTAAAAAAATATTTTACTGTATTTCAAATTTTTGTTAATCAATAGACTGCTTTGTATCAGCAAATAAACTTCAGAATATGTTTTAACTACAAATGTTAGAAGATGTAAGATATTAAGCTTTTTACTAAATATTTTACAATAGATAAAAACTTAATCAGTAAACACTGGGATTGAGTTTCTATTATCTTAGTAATACAGTTTAAATATATTTCAAAAAGTTCTATTTATTCATCATCAAATATTTTAATTACCTTAAAATAGTATCTTTCCTATTATAAAAAAGTTAGATTCAAATCCTTTATTTATGAATTAAATACTTAGCTTAGAAGTTGGATATATAATGAAATTCTATCAGCAAATCCTGTCACCTCTATCTATAATATGTCCAAATACAAGCACTTTCTGCACCTCCACAAATACCACTCTGATCCATGCACCATCTCTTACCTAGATTATCGTGAAATCTTCCTAACTGCCCACCCTGCTTCTACCCTTGTCCACTTTCAGAGTATTTTCAAAATAGCAGCTAGTGATCAATCCAGTTAAGACCCTGAGTCAGGTTGCACCACTCCCCTTATTAACCCATCCAATGATTTCCAATCTCACTTGGAGCAAAAACCAAGGTCCTTAGTATGATATGAATTTCATCTCTAGGCATACAATTGTCACTCTAACCTCATCTCCTACTACTCTCTCTACTCCATCACTCTGTTCTCAAGAATACCCAGCATGTATCTCCCTCAGGACCTGTGCGCTTGCCATTCTCTTTGCTGGAATGTTCTCTTGGATAACTCCAGGGCTCACTCCATTTCAATTGAGTCACTACTCAAAGTCTCAATGTGTTGAGAAGGTCTCAATGTGTTGTTTCCAGTCCAATCTAAAATGTCATTGCCTCCCCCAAACAATTCCTGTCCCCTCTCCTACCTGTTTTTTAACCTAACCATTTTTTTACTATTTAATATACAATTTTCTGCCATGTTGTGAGCTCGAAGGCAGTTATTTCTCTTTTTGTTTTTTTCATTGCAATATCTTTAGAATTTAGAGATATGTTCCTTTGGGAAATAATATGGATCCAAATAGGAGCATTAGCCATTCCTAATTATAGTAAAATGTCTTGAAGCGCACATTTTAAAGACAGTAAAAATTTGAAAAAAGTTCTTTAGGAGAAATTCTTATACAGAAGTACCTCTTTTTATAAATAGGTTAAATTCTAAAAATTCATGCAAAGGTCCATGTTATCATGTCTCAAACAAATCCATGCCATCATTTGGTGGCTGACAGAAAAGATGCATTTTGTCTATGGAATTCGAGATTTTTTTGTATCTATGAACATGTAGAAAGTGAAGTTTAGAAGAAAAGAAACTTCTGCATAATTTTGTATTTTATAAATTTATGAAATAACTATCAAATGTAGAAATATAGAGAGGAGCATAACTTCAAATATACAATGTTAACCTATTTTCTTGATTGTTACATATATGCTATCCAGTGATGGCAAACCTATGACACGCGTGTCAGAGGTGACATGCGAACTTAGTTTTTTGGTTGATTTTTCTTTGTTAAATGGCATTTACATATATAAAATAAATATCAAAAATATAAGTCTTTGTTTTACTATGGTTGCAAATATCAAAAATTTCTATATGTGACACGGCACCAGAGTTAAGTTAGGGTTTTTCAAAATGCTGACATGCCGAGCTCAAAAGGTTCGTCATCACTGTGCTATACCTATCTTCTCCCTATATAGGCAGGTATGGTAAAAATAACCAACTACTGACATGCTGGGATTACTTTCCTACTGTTTTCAACAGTTGTATAAGTGGTCAATACTAAGAGATTATAGTGGGGAAATTAAGTGTAAATGATGAGATAAGTGAATATAGTCTAGGGGAACTTTTTTTCATAAAAGCAAAAATGACACCCTGGTCAGTGTGGCTCAGTTGGTTGGGTGTCACACTGTGCACTGAAAGGTTGCCAGTTTAATTCCCTGTCAGAGGACATGCCTGGGTTTCGGGCTCCACCCCAAGTAGGAGGCATGCAGGAGGCAGCCAGTCAATGTTTCTATCTCTCCCTCTCCCTTCCTCTCTCGCTAAAATCAGTAAAACATATTTAAAAAATTTTTAAACTACTAAAATGCTTACTATGTACAAAGTAAGCACAGGCTCTGCTTTTGAGAAGCTCACACTAGATTAGTGGTTCTGCACAAGAGAATCATCTGGGGACCTTTTCAAAATAATAGTGTCTCACCCTGACCAGTTTGGCTCAGTGGATAGAACGTCAGCTTGTGGACTGGAGGGTCCTGTGTTCAATTCCAGTCAAGGTCACATACTTCAGTTGCAGCCTCAATCCCGGTCTTGTTTGGAAGGCAACCAATCTATGTGTCTCTCTCACATCAATGTTTCTCTTTGTCTTTCCCTCTCCCTTCCACTCTCTTTACAAATCAATGGAAAAAATATCCTCAGGTGAGGATTAACAAAAAAATAAAAAATAACTGTCTCATTTTATTTAATTTAAATGAAAGCCGATGGAAATTAGGTCCGGGCATTATTAAAAATTTTTAAAAGAAATGTTTTTTTTAAAGCTTCCTGGTTGTTTCTAATATGCAATCAGTATTGAGGCCTAAACCAGTTTAAAACTCACAGTGCTGGGCCTCATCCAAGTGCAATAACTTTTCACTGGCTGTATAACTTCCATTGTTCCCTAGAGTTTCAGGAAAGATTCTACTTAAGACCTATTGGCTTCATTATGCTGTGATGGAATCACAACTCACCTTGGTATTGGCCACTCCCCCGCCTCAATGTCAGTCTTTTCTCAATTTGGTTGACAATTTAGATGAATAGGAAAGATACCTAGAACTCTCTCCCCATTCTGTATATAAACTTGTATTTAAACTCTCCATTTTCTTCTTGTCTTACTTTTAAATGATGAAAAATTAAAAACACATACAGAAAAATAAAAATTAGTATAAAAATTCCCACATACCCATTACACAGGGTCAATATTCCTCCACTCATATCCAACCAAAGATGTAGGAGGCAAATCCAAAATATCATATAATTTCATCAATAAATACTTCAGAATGTATCTCCAAAAAATAATGATTATACCACAAAACCATTTTAATAACCACAAAACCATTTTTCTACCTTTAAAAAATCAATAATGGTTTGACTCTTTATTATTCAGAGTTTAAATTTTTATGACTGCCTCATAAACTGGTGTATATTAAACATAGCTATAATAATATAGAAATATAAAGATATAGAAATGTTATATATTTGTTTTAATCAAAGCCCTGTTAAAGTTCATTCTTACAAATGATTAAATGTTTTTAAGCCTCCTGTAATCTATAAGTTTCTTCTCCATCACTTCTTTCCTTTTAATTTATTTGGTGAGGAAGCTAAGTTTTTTGTCCAATTTTTTTAGAGTTTCCCAGACTTTTTTATTTTCCTGATTGACTATCTATGTGTCCATCCCCTCATACTTCCTATAAACTAGCAGTATAATATAAAGACTTGATCAGGTTCTAATTCACTTTTCTTTTGGGAAAGAGGGCAAGATTACCTCATAAATGATGCTGCTTACTTCTACCAGGAAGGCACATATAATAGCTAATTCTCATTTTGCAATGCTAGCAGTCATAGATGATTACTGAATATATCTAGTAACTCATTAGTAGTTCCAAAATGATGATATAATTCTAAACTTCTTTCTCATTTATTGGCTGAAACAGCATGTCCTTCATCAACTACTTCGTTAACCCTAAGGCTCAGTTTACTTAGGAAAAGCACAGGGTTTTTCCCACTCTCTTATTTACCAGTTTCAAAGTTGGACTCTTACACCTTACAACTTTAATCAATAAATTTTTTAAATTTAAATTTTAGAGACTTGAAATTTTATATATTTGAATTATCTCAACATTTTATAATATTACTCACTGATGCTGAAATTATCCCATTTTGGTCATTGAGTACCTGTTTGAATGAGCCTCTGAATCCTTTTGACATGACCTTTGTAGTCTTTTATATCTTTTCTGCTCTCTGGTATGACAAGATGCTTTAAGTGCACCATATACAATTCCTGCTCTAGACCTGGAATCAGCCATTTCTCTAAGGAACTATGATTCTTTTTAGTGGTGAGTGGTATTTAGAAACACCAATCTGAAGTCTAGAAATACCCTCCATGTTTGTTACATCACTTCTTTCCTCTTCTATATCAGTGTCCCCAAGTCCAGTGATTCTCTCATTTAATTTCTCCACCAACAGACCTCACATCTTGTCCTACAGTGGGGATGGGAAAGTGCCATTCTACAAGAGACTATGCTTCTCAGCCAGTTTATCACCAATCCTGATGTTTTTCAGTCCCACCTGCTACCTTCCAGAGTAATTGATATTCCTGGACTTTTCAAGGCACTATAATGTGAACTGGATTTCTTCTTGGCATCACCTTATTAAGGTAAAATTGATAAAGCTGATATGTAAATAGGGTGATGCCAACATCTTGATCTCAGATGTCTAACCACCACACTGGTTATTTCTGTCCTGGCCAGGTAGCTCAGTTGGTTAGAACATCGTCCCAATACACTAAGGCTGTGGATTCGGAAGGAAAAAAATGGAAATAGGATTGGAAGTGGGGATACCAGCTAAAGGAGGCTATTTTGGAAATCCAGGCATATAATGCTTTCTTGCTTTCTTTGACTAAAGAATAATTGTGGTGGTGATAATAATTATGACCACAAGAATAACAGTCATGAAGAACAGTCTACAAAGAAAGCCACCAAAAGTTCCTCCTAAGCTTTATAGGGCATAACATGTTCCCCATTTATACTTACAGAGCCTTGAGCCTCCATCCAAGTCCAACTGCCTGAGATGAAAGCAAGGCCCAAGCAGCTTCCAGTCATTACAGCCATTCCAACAAATCAGCTAAAGGTGCCACACATATGAATGAAAGTGTCTTGGACACTCTGGAATGCAGCCACATGAGTAACCCCAGCTGATATACCATGTGGATCAGAAAAACTACCCGAGTCTACTGAACCCAGAGAATCACTACAGTGAAGGTTAATTCCACTAGGTCTGGAATTGGTGTGAGCTGTTTTGCTCAAGTATATAGAAGGTGCTGATCCCTGATCAAGTTATGAAACTACCAATTAATAGTCTTGCTTTGCATTAGGGCTCACATGAGTTTCAGAGTGGTTTGTATCAGCTCATGCATATTGTTCACTGATAGCAATGAGGCTGATGATTTGTGCCTGGCCTCGGTTGGACTCCTACAGGGCTCCACTGCTGGTGCTGGTTATGTAATAGAATATTCCTAAGTGACCAGTAGGGGAAAAGAAATCCTGACAAGATTCCATTTTATATAGTTCCTGGTTCTGAAGCACAAAACATGTCCATGCATGCGTCAGTGGTTCCTAATTCCAATTAGAGCTCACCCCTGGAATCCTTGCAGCCTTTGATTGTAAAGAATATTCTCACTTTAATGCTGTTGCTTTTTGTATTCTTTTTCTGCAACTAAGCATTTTGGGCCCTGAGTCTTCTTTAGCAATCAACCCCCACCTTCCGCTATTAGTACAATCATGAAAAATAACAAATTATTGTTTTAGGGCACTGCATTTAGGGTGATAGGCTATGCAGCAAGAGGTGACAGAAAGACAGTTAACATTTACGAAGCACCTACCACCTGCCAGACACTATTTCAATTCACAGATAAGGAAACTGTGGTGCAAAGGAAGTAAATTATTTCCAAACGCAACATAGCCTGTAAGTGTTTGAGATATAGTATTGGCTGCCTGCACAATCCCAATTACCAACCTCCCCTTTGACAGCCATCTGCCAAATAGGGGTGGCCATGTAACACAGTCCTGGCTAATGAATATAAGCAACTGTCAAGCAAATAAAATAAAAGCCAGAGTAGAGTTAGGAAAGACTAGTTCATTTTTAAAATGTTAGTTTTGCAGTTTGTATAAAACATCAAGATGGAGATGCCTTGTACATAGTAATTCATGGAAGATTAAAGCTCAGAGGAGGGTTCAAGGTATAAACACACACTGGAAGTGATGTGTATTCGGAAATGATCAGTACATATAGGTGGTACCTGAAGCCATGAAATGAGGTGGTTTTTGGGGAAATTGCATAGAGAAAGAAGAGAAAACTAAGAATATTATGTGATACGTATGTGATTCTTAGTATACTGGTTTTAATACTGTATTCTTAGCACTAACTTTTTAATGGCTCATGAATTTATGAATCATTCTAATCTTTAGACTTTATTATAACAATTTGAGATTATTTACTATATTCATCAGCTAATATCTAGATTGAATATTATGGTACAACTGATAATTGTTCCTTTTTCCAGAGCTAATTCAAATGTATCTATT
Source organism: Myotis yumanensis (assembly GCF_028538775.1). Classification (NCBI taxonomy): domain Eukaryota; kingdom Metazoa; phylum Chordata; class Mammalia; order Chiroptera; family Vespertilionidae; genus Myotis; species Myotis yumanensis. The sequence goes on along the minus strand of NW_027223752.1, from coordinate 173,698,367 downwards.
CTAATTCCTAAAAACAAATAATATTCAACATTCTTTTTCTATTATGTCATCTTATAATAAGAAACAAATTTATAAACAACTCAAAATGAAAGTTTTAACCTTCAAATATTTTCAGTATTCTTATACCAACCTAATTTTTGCTATATGGTTATTCTTGGCACTACAATCTTAATAAAAAATAGCTTTTGGTTTAAAATTAAATATATTTAATAAGTATATCCCAGATATAGTTAACTCTTTGAGTGACTCAATCATAATGATTGATTAGACAGAGCAATATATAACTCTGACTAGAGAGTGTAGAAAAAAACACGTGTCTATCATTTTCACAGCTACAATATAAATTTTAGTTTATTTAGAAAACATAATGCATTCTTTGTTTCTGATCTTTGGAAACAAACATGTTCTACATGATTTTTAAAAATCTAATTAAATTTAAGTAGAATTAAATCAAATAAACATGGTAAGGAAAACTTTTAAGTGAACAAAAGATATGTGAAAATAACTTTGTATTAACCAATGATAGCATCACAAGTGCCGCTGGGTCGCAGATACAGCACTTAGGTTATACACCATTAAAAAGAGAAAATTAAATAAGTGACAGAAAGCACTTAGTAGAACAAATGATAGGCAAGTTTAGTTTACCATATGCTCAATAACAGAAATAGAATACAAAAGTGGCATATCCTTGTAAATCTATGCAAGTATATCGGAAGAGACAGAATTCAAATGTAAGCTGCTAGGTTTGTGTATTGTTGCATTGGAGTAAAGGATTGGTTTATGCAGTTTCGACCATTCCAACATGAAAGTGAGTAAAGCTGATAAAAAGTTTTCTAGATTCCCTAATATATCTGTTGGAAAAACCCTATCTAATAAAATAGTAATATGCAAATTAACCCTCACTCCATCACAAAGATGGCGGCGGCCAAGGAGCTGGAGCGAGCAGGAGGCTTGAGTTGCCCCGGCGATGGAGGAAGCCAAGCTTCCCACCTGCCCTGCCGGCCCGGAGCTCTGCTCAAGGCTACAAAGTTTCAATTATAGAAGATAAATCCCAGATACCTGCTTCCAGCCTGCGTGGCCTCCACTCAAGGAGAGGCTGGGAACATGGGTTGCCAGAGGCAACCCAGGCTTCAAGCGGGACCAAGGCAACAAAGTTTCAATTATAGAAGTTAAATAAATCCCAGATACCTGCTTCCAGCCCAGCCATGGCCAGCCTGAAAACAGCCATCAGCCCCTCACCCAGGCTGGCCAGGCACCCCAGTTTGGACCCCCACTCTGAAGGGGCTGTGGCCAGCCTGAAAACAGTCCTCAGCCCCTCACCAGGCTGGCTACACTCCCATGGGCTGGGGGTCCCCACTGGGGGGCTTGACCAGCCTGCAAACAGCCATCAGTCCCTCACCCAGGCTGGCCAGGCACACCAGCAGGACCCCCCCCCCCCCCACACCCTGAAGGGGCTGTGGCCAGCCTGCAAACAGCCATCAACCCCTCACCCAGGATGGCCAGGCACCCCAGTGGGGACTCCAACCTTGAAGGGGGTGTGGCCAGCCTGAAAACGGTCCTCAGCCCCTCACCCAGGCTGGCCAGGCACCCCAGTTTGGACCCCCACTCTGAAGGGGCTGTGGCCAGCCTGAAAACAGTCCTCAGCCCCTCACCCAGGCTGGCCACACTCTCAAGGGGTGAGGGTCCCCACTGGGGGGCTTGACCAGCCTGCAAACCGTCCTCAGCCCCTCACCAGGCTGGCTACACTCCCATGGGCTGGGGGTCCCCACTGGGGGGCTTGACCAGCCTGCAAACAGCCATCAGCCCCTCACCCAGGCTGGCCAGGCACACCAGCAGGACCCCCCCACACCCTGAAGGGGCTGTGGCCAGCCTGCAAACAGCCATCAACCCCTCACCCAGGATGGCCAGGCACCCCAGTGGGGACTCCAACCTTGAAGGGGGTGTGGCCAGCCTGAAAACGGTCCTCAGCCCCTCACCCAGGCTGGCCAAGCACCCCAGCGGGACCCTCACCCTGATCCGGGACACCATTCAGGGCAAACCAGCTGACCCCCACCTGTGTACCAGGCCTCTATCCTATATAATAAAAGGGTAATATGCAAATTGACCCTAACAGCAGAACAACTGGGAATGACTGGTCACTATGACACACACTGACCACCAGGGGGCAGATGCTCAATGCAGGAGATGTCCCCTGGCAGTCAGTGCACTCCCACAGGGGGAGTTCTGCTCATCCACAAGCCAGGCTGATGGCTAGCAGCACAGCGGTGGTGGTGGGAGCCTTTTCTGCCTCCTCAGCAGTGCTAAGGATGTCTGACTGCAACTTAGGCATGCTACCTGCTGGCAAGTGGACGTCCCCCGAGGGCTCCTGGGCTGCCATAGGGATGTCTGACTGCCAGCTTAGGCCTGATTCTCCGGGGAGCGGGCCTAAGCCAGGAGGTGGACATCCCCCGAGGGGTCCCAGACTGTGAGAGGACACAGGCCGGGCCGGGCTGAGGGACCCCCCCCCCCCCCAAGTGCACAAATTTTTGTGCACTGGGCCTCTAGTTGTTCATAATAACCCTGGTTTTAGTAATTCAGCTGAGTCAAAAATTTAATATAGTAAACCTGAAGCTACACTTCCAAGTTTTGAGCTAGAGTATGAATTAAATGTGGTTATCCTGAAAAGTCTCACTAAATGATAAGAAAGTACATAAAAGTTTATGCTCAAATTTCCACCAAGTGGAATAATATACAAACAGTTGATATAATTTCCCTGTAATTACTGTATCCTATATGGTGGATTATCTAGTAGTCGTCAAGATTTATAATGCCTATTTTGGTAAATTAGTACTATATAAATGTTCAGAGTTCATTAACATTTATTACTGTGAAATGCAACATAAACTTCTGCATAGAGTTCCTAAATATAATTATATTCTTCCTGTTTTTGCAAACCCAAATTTTTCTTTTTAAAGGAAAAAGAAATAATAACGCTTAATAAATAATACACAATTGAACACATCCAAATGAAATAATGTAAAGGGTTAATAAATCTTAAATAAAACTAAAGGTCCCATATAAGATTAATTGAGATTACACTCATAAGGATGAAAAATTCAAATGTCTGCTGGGGTCAGGCAGGCAAATAAGTGTTTAATGGAAAATGTTGCGCTGAAGATCACTCATCCTCACCCCCAAGGGCAGCATTTAATCAGCCCCAACTGATTATTGTTATTAGGTTGGTGTTTTGTTTTGTTGTGGGGTATGTGTGTGTTTTTCATTTTTAAGAAAAGATGAATATCTGGATTTTTAAATGAAATCCTACAAATTACAAATGTTGGCAACTAATTCCATTTTTTATAACTATCAACTGGCCATAATCCACTTGCAGATTAAATTCAGCCCATTGGCCACGAGATTTCACACTCTGCTCTTGATCTAAATATATCTTAGTATAAACATAAACATATTAAGAATATACCTCCCTCTATAAATACATGCATATACCTCCATATCTTACAAAATCAAAGTCCAAAAGAGGTTTCATAAATGAGTTGAAGTTTTCTATGCCTCGTTGTAGTATCAAGATAAAATGATAATATTCATAATTATAGGTGATAAACAGAGATTGATCTTTACACACATTGATAGTTCTGAAACTAGGACTGTCTAGATCTGAAATAATCTGTGAAATGCTGTGTAAGAAATGGGACCAGTTACTTGTATTTACTTTAACTAGATTATTGTGCAATGTCCAGACTACTGAGTCACATCAAAGGCATCGCCCAACACTATGAAGAGACTGATTTTGTCTTCACAATTCTCATTGTTATAAGAAATAATCTATCTTCCTGTTACATTCACAAATTAGTTAACACAATGAATTAGAATTTTTTTATAGTCCTAATAAGTATATGGGGGAAGTATTGGCGGCCATCAGAAAATGAAGTGTGAAAGCAGGCTCAGTAGGACATATTTACAGACATCCCCTGAGCAGATAAGGTTGTGGATCAAGTAAACAAGTAATGAAAATACCAGATTAAGAAAGTTATCTGATGCCGAATACTAGAATGTCAATATGAATTTCATACAGATAAAAGGTCAAGAAGATGATAGGGAAACTCTGACTCCCCACATTAAGGATATTTGTGATTACCTAAGAGCACTGAAATAAACAAGGCATTTAATAATAAAAATAAAGGCTATTCCTTGTCTATAGCTTCAATAGTAGTGTTTCTTATATTGTGGCACCTACACACTCTTTAATGGGTAATCTGTGTGCATGAAGATCATCAATTATAAGTATATTTTAAATATGTTTCTTAGTTTTCATGATTAAAAATAATATTTTAAAATTATCAATAAACTACATTTTATTTTAAGGAGAAGGGTAATATCATTTTCAGTCTTCTACCAACGTAGCTTTATGAAACTCAATGGTGGATAGCTTAATTTGTAATTGAGGTTATATTGGCAATTGATTTCTCATGCTAGCTTCTACTAAATTAGAAATTTCAAATTCACAATCATAGATCATTATAAATGGCACCAAGTTCGGTGGCTGCCACATAAGTCCGGATATTCATATTAAACACAAATGGCCCAGAAATTGTGGAGAGATGGCTCACTGAAGACTACTTTCAGCACTAACAGATGACAAGTTCTATCTAACCTTTTATAAGCCAAAAGCTGGAAGACTGAATGTTTCAACTTGGAAGACAACAGAAAGTATATTTCTACTCTACTCTTGTTTTCAGGCCTGGAAATTATTTCTGCATGCTCTGTTGCAACATTTGGATGTGGTTATATATTAGCTAAAAAAGACATTGAGCTGGGAAAAAGTCCAAATATCTGTCTCAAACTATTTGCATTGCAGTTTGTCTTCTAAAATCCTGAGAAAATATCCTCAATGTTAAAAAACATAGTGTTTTGGCTTAGAAATAATGAGTTCAGACTACTCAAGATACTAAGATATGCCATTTGAAAAATAAACACATAAAATCATAATGGTCTTTACTGGTATTAAATTTATATTTTATTTCAATAGCTCGTATGAAAACTTACTTCAGTGTGATCAAGCAGTTGTATCCATTACTCATTTCTTCATTATCCATACTCTAAAAACACATATACGCTGACTGCAATTTAAGTGTATCCATACTTTTTACTTTCAATCTAAAATTAGGAAGCATACTGTTGATTATCAATTGTTTTCTCTGAACAAAGCAGAGAATGGGTTGCCACTTGGGTGGAATTTCTTTCATTTACTCTTCTATGCCATGAATATGATTGGTGCTATGCATTGCTGATCCCAATGCAAGTTTTCAAGTCTACATGTTCCATAAAATTAAAATCAAAGACACACTACTTCTCCTTTTGCTTGAGTTTCCAAAGATAACTATAACTAAATGTTGCCAAATTCTTCCCCACACATATATGCAGCACACTTAAGCGTGGGTCAAATGATATTATGCAAATCAGTGGTTTAACACAACTATAAACCAAAATATCTTACATGTTTGGACAGATATATTAATACATGTTTATAGGTGTTTTTTAAAGATATGCAACTGATATTATATGACATTTGATTGTACCATTTAATTAAGGAATTTCACTTTCCTTTCAGCATAATTACTGTCACTGACTTTTTAGCTCATTTTATAAGAATATCAGGTAGAAAGGCACTTGTCCACATATATCAACAAACCCAATGCTGCCTTGAAAAATAAAGGTTTAACGTCTCATAAAGCAAGAAGTCCAGCCCTGACCAGTTTGGCTCAGTGGCTAGAGCGTCGGCCTGTGGACTGAAGGGTCCCAGGTTCGATTCCAGTCAAGGGCATGTACCTTGGTTGTGGGCACATCCCCAGTAGGGGGTGTGCAGGAGGGAGCTGATCAATGTTTCTCTCTCATAGATGTTTCTAACTCTCTATCCCTCACCCTTCCTCTCTGTAAAAAATCAATCAAATATATTTTTTTAAAAGAAAGAAGTCCAGAAATAGGTTACAGAAGCATTGATTCAGTAGCTCAATAATATCAGTACCCAAATCTTTGAGATTCTCTTGAACATTGTTTCATTTTGCTACCCAATAGTCATAAAATGACTACTGCAAATTACTCCACCTACATTACATAAAGTGTAAGAGCAAAAAGAAAAGGCCTAAGAGTGAAGAGGCTGCCTTTATTATTAGGTCATTTTACAGCTGAGTTTTTAATTAAGAGTAGTCAGTTGGACTTCAACTGAATTTGAGGATTAATCAATATAGCAGGCAAGCAATTGATACAATTATTATTGGTGGAAGTGAGGTTCTTGGGGTGCCACTGGGATAAGAATTTCTGGAGGCCCCACAGGAGGATGAGATACTGTAGAAAGGTTTATTTCTGTGGAATTGCACCCCTGAGTTTCCAAGGTCCCACTTCCTTTTGCCCTGCCATAGAAGAAGTGTAGCTGTGGCTTCAGCCAAGCTAGGATCAAAGCCAGTGTCCAGAGTTTCTGCTCCTTACTGAAGCACAGGCCCAGTCCAGCATCAGCTAGCTTCATTTGTGTTAGCCGCTGCAGTCCATCAGTCCACTGCATGTAGGGTCTGCAGGGTCACATGGTATAGAGGAAGCACAGGCCTGAGCAAAACAAGAGAGTCAAGGGCCAAGAGCCAAGAGAGAGAGGAAACTCCTTTGTTTGGGGGATTATGTATCCCAAATTTTCATATACTTGTAGTGGCCCTTTCCCCCAGCCAATGATTTCTTTTCCCAGGTTTGACTGGCAGCAAGCACCTTCCCTATGTCACCCCAATTTCACTGCATATGCCCCCATCTTCCCATTCATCCAATCCCTTCCCCCAGGGTTTTGCAGGAAATGGACCAGTGGTTCCCTGGGGAGTGTAACACTGCAGTTTCCTGGTGAAGCTGCCCAAATGACCATGCTTATAATGCCTGGCCTCCCTTTTGCTCCTTTCCTAGTATTAATAACTAGCTAATTACAATGGTATCACAATGACTACTGGAATTGTATGCCATCAGGGTATGTTTCCTTATCTTTTCCAACTTCTAAAAGCTGTCCCCATTCCCTGGCTTATGGCACCATATCACTCCCAACCTCTACTTCCATCATCATATTGCCTTCTCTCCTTCCAAGACACTAGCAAAAGATTGTTCAACCACAACATTGGCTTTCTCTTCAAAGCACACTTTCCATGTCTTTTTCATTATGTTTAATCAAGACTGAATATTTTCCAAATCATCAAGTCCTGGTTCATTTGGCTTCATAGGTCTTCCCTCAATTTATCTTTTTCTGCGCACATCCTATATAATAAAATCCTAATATGCTAAGTGTCTGGTCGACTAGTTGACCATTCAACCAATCAAAGCATAATACGCTAATGATATGCTAAGGCTGCTCAACCACTCTCTATGACATTCACTGACCACCAGGGGGCAGATGCTCCAACAGATAGGTTAGCTTACTACTGGGGTCTGGCCCATCGGGACTGAGCGAGACGGGCTGGACATGCCCTGGAGCCTTCCTGTGGTCCCTCTCTGGCCGGCCAACCTCCTGCATCCCTCCCTGACCCCAATCATGCACTGGTGGGGTCCCTCAGCCTGGCCTGTGCCATCTCGCAATCTGGGACCCCTTGGGGGATATATCAAAGAGCTGGTTTTGGCCCGATCCTGAATTCGTGAACTGGGCCTCTAGCTTATATAATAAAAGCCTAAGCGACCGTTAACAGCGGAATGACTGAAACAACTGATTGCTATGATGTGCAGTGACCACCAGGGGGTAGACACTCAACGCAGGAGCTGCCCCCAGTGGTCAGTGCGCTCCCACAGAGGGAGCACCGCTCAGCCAGAAGCTGGGTTCATGGTTGGCAGGCACAGCTGCCACAGTGGGAGCCTCTCCTGACTCTGCAGCAGCAGGCACAGCAGTCCGGGATGAGTGTGAGCTGCACCCAGTCCTGATTCGGGCTCTTCCCTGGCTGCCTGCCACTTGGCACACTGCTACATCCCTCAGTGAATGCCCGACTGCTGGTTCAGGCAGTCAGACATCCCCCGATGGGTGCCCGACTGCGAGAGGTCACAGGCCAGGCTGAGACACACCCCCTCCAGTGCAAGAATTTCACACACTGGGCCTCTAGTTTTACTATAAGCAGCAAGAAGAAACCTAAGTGTATCTTCAACATTTTGCTTGCCAATCTCTTTATACAAATACTAAATTTTCTGCCACTATACAATAAGGGTTTTCTTTCTTATAGTTTCCAAGAACATGTTCCACATTTTATTCTGATCCTTCACTAACAGTGACTTTAAAATCCATATTTCCAACAATAGTCTGTTTATGATTATTTAGGTATTCTCTAAGATGATACAGGTTTTTTTTCTACCATGCTCCTCACTTCTTCTGAGCCTTTGTTAGAACATTCTTTACTATTCATATTTCTACTAACATTCTGTTTAAAGCAATTTCAGCCTTTTCTACCATTATTCTCAAAATGTTTCCAGCCTCTTCTCATTACCCATTTCCAAAGCCACTTTCACATTTTTTAGGTATGTGTTACCACTTCCAGGTACAAAAATCTATATTAATTTTCTATTGCTGCCTTGGCCAGTTTTCTCAATGGTTAGAGCATCAAGTTCGATTCCTGGTCAAGGGCAGGTACCTTGATTACAGGTTCAGCCCCTAGTCCCGGTGGGAGTGCGAGCAGGAAGCAACAAATCGATGTGTCTCCTTCATGTCAATGTTTTTTCTTCTCCCTCTTCCCCTTCCTCCTCCCTTCCACTCTCCCAATGGGAAAAATATCCTCATTACTCAGTGAAGAAAAAAATGTTTTTCTATAGCTGTTCCAACAAATATAACCAACTTATAACTAAAATACACACATCTATTATTTTACAATTTGGAGGTCAAAAGTCCTAATCAGGTGTTGGCAGGGCTAAATTGCTTCTGGAGTCACCAGAGGAGAATTTGTTTCCTTGCCTTTCTAGCTTTTAGAGGTTGCCTACATTACTCCAATCTTTGCTTCTGTCATCACATTGCCTTCTATGACTCTGAGTCTCCTGTATCCCTCTTATAAGGAACCTTGTGATTACACTGGGGCTGCCCAGGAAATCCAGGATAATTTCCCCACATTAAGATAATTATATCTGCAAAAGTCTGTCACCATGACAGGTAACATATTCATTGATTCTTGGGATTAGGACATGGGTATCTTTATCACTTGTAGTTGGCATGTCCCTTGTGGGGACTCTGGAAGCTATGCCTATGGAACATTGGAACAAGAGATATTGGTTCACCTGGCTGTTGTGGCTCAGTGGTTAAGCATCGACCTATGAACCAGGAGGTCACAGTTCAATTCCCAGTCAGGGCACATGCCCACATTGTGGACTCAATCTCCAATAGGGGCCATGCAGGAGGCAGCCAATCAATGATTCTCTCTCATCATTGATGTTTCTATCTCTCTCTCCCTCTCTGAAATCAATAAAAAATAATTTAAAAATTTAAAAAGTGAGATATTGGTTCCTATGTAGCATGAAACTTTTAATCCAGGAAGAACATCACTGATATTCTGATATATTAGTATATGTATCAGATATGTATCACATATCCTTGCACCTGAGCTACAATTTCTGTGTGACTGCTAAAAAGACTTTTATAGAAGAATTCCTGATACTTTGGGCAGGCAAGCTGTGGTTCCTGTCCTTTATCCTCCTAACTAGACGATGTCAAGTATGGCCTATGATAGTTTTGTGAGTCTGAATGCTTAGCTGAGCCTAAGTAGAGGATATTCAAAGAACAAGATTTAGTCTGACTGGCCATCAAACTTCAAGAGTTATATAAAGGACAATTAGACTTCTAGTAGAAAGGTCTAAAAGAGAATGCTTCAAAACTAGGAAACAACATAAAGCCCTTGATCTGACACAATATGTTTGAAGAGGCTATGGGAGGAAATAATGGGGCAGTAATGGTTAATTGGGTCATGCTCTGATGTGTTCTGAAGCCGTCACCAGGTGTGTTGGTTCTTGGGCCTCTTGGGAGAAACTCTAGTGTAGGTCAAAGTCAGGAACTGCTTGTGATTAGCACTGAGCTACCTGTTTGGACCTACAAAGCAATCCATATTTTGTGGCTGCCTCTGATGGGCCTGGGGGTGCATCAGAGGGGCCCAGCTGTATACCACAGCTGTCTTCCAGTAGCACTGAGTCTGGGGTAGATCAGCAAAATGCCTAAGGCACCCTGAGATCCACCTCCACCTTTGGGTTGCTTGTTAGGCTCAGCCACGGAAAGAGCCTCTAGTGGTATGCAAATTGTATGAGTAGGTTCTCAGTGAGTCACCAGGAAGGCAACTGGTGTTCACAAGGGTGACACAGATCAAATTTGGTGCCAGTGCTGGGTCTGAGGCTACTCAGCAAAAGTCTCAAAGTACACCAAGACCAGCCGCTACCACTGCAGGCCTGCAGATAATTGTGATGGGGCAGTGTCTCAGGGAGTTGTCAGGGTGATGTCAGTAGAAGTCATCAAGCTAAAATAGACCAAGATTTGGCTGTGAGGAGAGAGGGCTCTGCACAGGAATGGTAGCATTGGCATGCGAGGAAAAAATGGCCCTTGCCGTAGAACCACACAACTCAGTCTCTGCCACCCCATGAATATGCCTGGACCTCCTCGAGATCCTTCCAATAAAGTCTGCACATGGGCCCAGGCTAGCCAAAGCCAGCTGACTCATCTGCAAGGAAAGAGCTCAGTGGGTGGGAGGGACAAGGAATCAGGAGAATGGGGCTGGTGAGAGCAGTTCCAGTCAAGTGCAAAGGGGGAAAATGGTCCTCACCCTAGAGCAGTGGTTGGCAAACTGCGGCTAGCAAGCCACATGTGGCTCTTGGGCCCCTTGAGTGTGGCTCTTCCACAAAATACCACGTGCGGGCATGCACGTACAGTGTGATTGAAACTTCGTGGCCCATGCGCAGAAGTCGGGAATTTGTGGAAGAGCCACACTCAAGGGGCCAAAGAGCCACATGTGGCTCGCGAGCCGCAGTTTGCTGACCACTGCCCTAGAGGAACACAACTCAGTCTTTCCCTGTTCATCTCTGACACCCCAAGTCCACCTGGACCACCTTAAGAGTCCTCCAAGAAAGTCTGCACTACAGTCCCAGGCTAGCCACACTCTTCTCCAAGGAGGAGACAGGAGGGTGGGGCTAGTGCATTCCCTTACCAGGGGTGGGCAAACTTTTTGACTCAAGGGCCACAATGGGTTCTTAAACTGGACCGGAGGGCCGGAACAAAAGCATGGATGGAGTGTTTGTGTGAACTAATATAAATTCAAAGTAAACATCATTACATAAAAGGGTACGGTCTTTTTTTTTTTTTAGTTTTATTCATTTCAAATGGGCCAGATCCGGCCCGCGGCCGTAGTTTGCCCACAGCTGCTTAGACTGATCCCATATGGAGGGGAGTGCCCTACCCAAGAAAGATGGTGTCTGTGGATGGTATGGATGAGGGATTCAGTACAGAGACTTTGATGCTGTCCCTTTAGCCTTCTCCCCAAAGTCACATAACCCTGTGAGTCACCTTTCCTCTGCTGGAGCTCAGGGTGAGTAACCATGAATGAGATTTTGTGCATTGACCCTTTAAGATGTTACCTGGATGTCTAGCATATTCCCGTCTCTCTAGGCAGACAGAATCTATGATTTTCATAGCCAGATGTTTTGTAGACTCCTCTTCCTGGCTCTGGTGCTCTGGGATGGGGAGTGTGGAGTGTAATCCAGACTCCTTGCTCCTCACGAGGTACCTTTGAGCTGAGATACCCCTCCAGATTCTCAATCACTGCACTTGGGTGTGAGCCTGGCCCTTTGTGTCTCTGCCCTTCCTACCAAATTTTGATGTGGCTTCTTCTGTAAATCCTTGGTTATAATAAGACTTCTATTAAGCTAGTCTTCAGTTGGTTATTCAGATTGATTCTTCTATAATTTTATTGTAATTCTGGTTTGATCCTGGAATAATATGAGTGTAACTTCCACCTTCTCCACCATCATCTTGGATCTCATATCATTCCTTCCTAAAAACTGATGTTTTATGCTAAAATAACAATAATGTATATACATCAACCTAAAACCTCTAACAATTTTTATGTAATAACTAAATCCCTATAAAATACCTATATAGTTAACAAATTATGTTTAAGATGTAAAATGTTAAAACATAGCTTCCTGATAATCAAACAATTCATATAGATATTAACAAACAGTTGCTTTGCATGTTTTAATATTATGAAGCCTGTCTTAGCCCAGGAATTGAAGATGAACATCCCTTCACTGATAGCTCAGTGTACCTTAAAGAACATCTACAGGTGAATTTTATATTCTGCCAAAATTGTACATTAAAATGTGCCTAAAGACTTTTCCTGCACATCATTTTGTGAAAATTTTGTATTATGTTTAAAGGATGTACATTCTATGACATTACTGCATTCATAAATAAGAGGCAGTCTCTACTAGGAAAATGTTAGCCAGAGAGATATTCTGTGAGACCATACATGCAAAATTGATTCAATAGTATATTAGGAGAATTGTCTACCATCCCTGAAAAATTCAACAGTGGCTTACTATAAGAAAATCTCTCAACAAATCTATTATGTCAGTAGGTTTAGTGAGATCTAGCATATGATGACCTCATTTTTCTATACCAGTCATTAGATAACAAAAAGCATTAAACACATTTTCCAAATTGAAAAATATTATAAAACCAGTTATTATAGATATTTTAAAATTATAAAGAATATTCATGTTAAGCTAGAAGTCAATGTCATGCTTAAAGGGGAAAACTAAAGGCATTCCCCTTAAAAACAGAATAGACTGTCAGATACCACCATTATAATGACATATTGTTGCAGTTTCTGTGCAAGGCAGCAAAACAGCAAACCAAAAATGATGCTGGCAAAGACAAAAGACAAATTATCATTTTGATTACAAAGATTACATATGTAGAAGAGCTAAGAGAATTATTAGAAAATCTTTAGAATTAAAAAAAAAGTTTTGTAAGGAATCCAGTTATTAGATGAAAATTTTAAATAAGATATTTTTTCTATTCCACTTAAAGCCAGTTAAAAGAGGTGGGTGTTTTTTGTTTTTTTACTTAAAAAACAGTTTCATTTGTGCCAAGAAGGTATAATTTTGATAAACATTAGTACAAGTGTTTTTAAACAATTCTCTAATAACAATATAGACGAGCTATCACATCCCCTTTCTTTTTTTTTTCTTTCTTTTTTAAATATATATATTTTATTGATTTTTTACAGAGAGGATGGGAGAGGGCTAGAGAGTTAGAAACATCGATGAGAAAGAAACATCGATCAGCTGCCTCCTGCACACTTCCCACTAGGTATGTGCCCGCAACCAAGATACATGCCCTTGACCAGAATCGAACCTGGGACCCTTGAGTCTGCAGGCTGACGCTCTATCCACTGAGCCAAACCGGTTAGGGCATCACATCCCTTTTCTGAAATAACACTCTTCTCAAAGAAGTTCTAATAACGATTTAAAAAAATTTCTTCCACAACCTCTCTACCATATATCAGCTGTATGAACAATCGAAATGGCTCAGAAACTGACCCTAATGTATATAAGTATTTAATACATGGTAAGTAAACATCACAAACCAATATATTATTCAAAGTGGACTTTTGTTTAAATTATCCAGGAGCATAGATACTCTTTTCTCACTGTACTTGAACAAGAGACTGTGACGCTATTAAGTGCAAAAGCCTTCTTGTCACTATTAGGAAAATCTTATCTGTGAACAAAACAAATACAGACAAGTTTCCCTAAAGCAAAAAGAGAAACCAGGTCCTGGAGACACCATTTGAGCTTGAAAGAGAGCCTGAGCTAGACGTACTCTAAAATGTACCAGTAAATTCCCTTTCTATTTAAGACTGACTGAGTTTGTTTACCGTCATCTAATATATCTGCCAAGGAGAGTATCTATAATAATAAAAATGCAATATGCTAATTAGACCAGACGTCCTTTCAGACATCCTTCTGGACAACCTTCCGTACAAAGCCAGGGCTACGCAGGAAGCCCAGGTTCCCAGTGCCTGCCGGCGGCCGTGGGAAGCCCGGGTCTCAGGTGCCAGAGGGAAGCCGGTGCCAGCAGCCGGGGGAAGGAAGGCCTACTCTTGCACAAATTTCGTGCATCAGGCCTCTAGTATACCTATGAGGAGCATGCAAAATAAACAAATACATACTTGAATCATTCCATTCAACAATTTACTAAGTCAGAGACTCCCTCACCTCCAATCTTTCATTTCACAGAGATACTGTGCCTAAATAACTGCCCCAATATTGAGACTATTTCTGCTATTTAATCAATAAGGCAACAGAGTTTAAATACAGATGTACTCAGAAGACCACTTTTAGTTATGACATTGTCTTTGACTACTACACTCTATGTTTAAGCTATATGTTTTATAGCTGCAATTTTATTGGGGTAATTGAATTTACAAGTATATGTATCCATGTTTTGACTTGAATATCTATATGCAGTTTAGTAAAGTACTAGAGTATAATGTGTTTTGTGAGTAAAGAGGTCATTTTATGTAATGTTCTCTACTGGACTTAAACATAACTCAACAATTTGAGACTTCAAAGTCTTCAGATACTTAGAAGTAAAACAATATGTATCAAATATAGATCTATCAAAGCTGAGGGAAGTTTATTTTATAAAAAATATATATATTATTTTCAATATAATCAAATATATCACCTATGTACATATTTAAGTAACTTTAGTGCCTAAATTTTTTTAAATTACACATTTAGTGGAAAATGCAATTCAACCTGGCTCTCATAAAAGACAAATTGAATCTGGATATATAGTACATCTTAATGCAGAAGTTATTTGTCAAAATTTAAACAGAAGCCACACTTCAATATTTATTCCATTTGGAAAATAGCTTATGTCCCATTCCTTTACCCATATCTAACAAGAAAATATATCTTCATCTGTAGCAACACTGATAAAAGACAGCAGGAATGGCAGCAGATATATCCTCTTTCTACTAGACCAACTATTAATGTTACCATTCATGAGTCAAGAAAATGTAATATCCATAAATCACCTTCACTATTAAGTGAATAACATGTACTCAAATTGCCTATTTCATTCTCTCTACCTCTACCTTTACAAGTGACTGCTTTATTTATTCACAAGCTTATTATTTCTGACGATCAGTATCAGTTATGGTCATTTTGTTAAATGTAAAATATGTATTTAGAAACATGAAAAAATTACATTTTCTAAGATTTTAGCATTTATGGATGTCAGAAGGCTCAAGATTCAATTTCAGCAAAACACTTAGAATATGTTTCCTTCTCGCCCCTCTTCTTTTTAGAAATCTAAACAATCAGTCTAATTCAATGAGTCAAATATTCTCCTCATATAAAAACACACAGTAGGAAATTAAAAATACTTATTTGGTTATCATATAGAGAGAGGTAGGATTTTTTTCAGAAAGCAATCTGGAACTGTATCTTAGACAAGTGCTTGATAAAAGTTTGAATTCCACAATGTAAACACTAAATAAATTACTCTGACCTAAAGTAAACTCATTTATATAGCTCCTATAATATTTAAAGAAAATTTCAAGCCAATGAGATAACCACAGTAATTTAGCTATTAAAAATAAATAAATAATGATTTAATAGTTTGAATAGTATTGCTTATTATTCTACATCTGGAAGCCAGGTGTATTTCTGATATTAAAGTAAGTTAATGTCTTAATCATCTTTCAGCCAATAGTATCAAAAAAATTAAGTGGCTTCATGGAGTTTGGGGAGCAGAAAAGGGGACAATGTCAACTATAAAAAAGTTCAACATTTTATTTTATATCTTAAAAGCAACCATATCCAGATTACCTATTATTTGTATTATATGATTTAGGTATAAAGTTAAGAGATATGTAGGGTTAAACAATTTTTAAAGGATTGCAACAGTGAGCACTGAAACAAGAGAGTTCCTAATAAACCTGTGTCTTTCAACCTTGTTGTTAGGATTAAAACCCAAATTATTATCTTTATTAAGTATAATATTAAGAAAAATACTTACGCTTTATTGGGTAGTATAGAAAAGAATTCTTCCATTCCTAAGTCAATATTTTTCTATCAACATGTAAAACCCTATCTCCCATTTATTATTGAAGTTAGAAGAAAAAAGCAGCTCTTTTGATTTTCACTTCTCTTATAAAAGTTTTTCTGATGGTATGCTCTAACCTAGGCTATCTAAATTTAATCTTAAATCCATAATAAGGTGGATATTTTTGTTTGTTTGTTTGTTTTTTTATACTGTCATTTTTTAAAATATATTTTATTGATTTTTTACAGAGAGGCAGGGTGAGGAATAGAGAGAAACATTAATGAGAGAGAAACATTGATCAGCTGCCTCCTGCACACCCACTACTGGGGATGTGCCCACAACCAAGGTACATGCCCTTGACCGGAATTGAACCTGGGACCCTTCATTCCACAGGCAGACACTCTATCCACAGAGCCAAACCGGTTAGGGCCACAATAAGGTGTTGATTTCACAAAGTAATTAATAATCTTTTCTATATTTCCTTATCTATAGGTATGTCAAGAAACATCCAGGCTTGCTTGAGTATCCTCTTGCCCCTTGCTACCACAGGGTGTCTGATATTCCCTTTGCCTAGAATGAACTTCCCTTACCTCTTCCTCTAATTTATGTTCTCCTTCACATCTCACCACAAACCTCATTCCTAAAAGAGTCTTCCCCTTAGTCTCCATGTACTTTTATTCACCATTGTATCTCCAGAGTTTAGCAGAGTACCTGGCAAATGGTAGAAGCTTATTAAATATATGTTGAGTAAATTATTAAATGAAGCAAAAGTGTTTAAAAACTGGTCATGAATCTGAACAGTTTCTGAGTTTCATGTTAATATAAAAATTTACTGAGGTCAAGAAAATTATCCATTTTCCCCTTAAACATGCATATGGGTTTTCTGGGTCTAGACACAAACAATGAACTCCAAAAGTTCTGTGTGGTAGTATTATAAGTACCAAAACAACCTCTACTTGCTACTGCATTTCAGAATATGAATTAGGAAAATAAACACATTTTTAAAAGATATTTTTAAAATACATGAATGCTTGTTCATTCTACTATAATTGGTCAATTGTACAAGTGTATCAATCACCATTTTTTGAAACACTTGCATTGTAACACATTTCATCATAAGATAAATTGAGTGTTCTACATACATAAATTTTCCAAAAAAATGAAAAGTATTCTTTAAATAATTGAACTTTTTAAATTTAAGTATTTTTAGCTATTGAGTAGTAATTATATCAGAAATAACTGATATCTGAACTCTTCTGCCATGATAAATAGTTCTGGGAAGTATTGTAATTCTTGTGTATGTTTTTGTAAAATTTTCCCTTCTCCTTATCTGTCATCATGGACTTGCTGCAGTCAGCATGTCCCTGATCAGTTCTTTTAGTTTGCTGTGGGCTGGGATATCATAGTAAAAGTTTCATTGACAGATGCTTAAAGTAAGAGCAGTAAGTTCTAAGCTTCTCTTAGCGAAAAAAAAAAAAGCATGAAATTTGATGGCTACTAACATTTGGTGTTTATCAGAACAAAGGCTGAAGTCGAGCTGTTGGGAGATAATTTTCCATGTCTCACATTTCCACACAACTAGACATTAACAGTCAATTTCTCCAGGACTATCCTTTCAAGAAGATTTATATAAGTAGACAACCCTGGAAAGACGAACACGTGACTTCTGGAGCAAACTTACATTCCCAGAAAATAAATATAGAGATATGCTGTCCCTCTCCCAGAGACATTTAAGAGTAATAAAGATTAAAATGCCTACCACCCCTTTTTAGGGTAAAATTGCTATATTGTAGGTTAAGGAAGATAATTTCTCTTTCTCTGGAGGTAAGGATGGGTAGGTTTGCCATAGCTCTCACATAAGATTAAATTCTACCAACACCTGGCCCTTTTCTCTTTGACCTATGGGGATAGGAGATCAGGGACCACAGCCAAGATGTTACATTACTATAGGCATTAAACTGTCTAAACCCATTTACTCATTGTCTCCTTATATGCTGAATCTATGGAACAGTAGCAAGTCAATCAATCAGCTATCACCGTACTACTGCATAGAAACTGCCTAAACACTTGACATCAGTTCTATTACATATCAGTCATGTGGTGATGGACAAACTATTTGATCTTCCTTATCTCAAATGATCTCATTTTCAAATAGATTTAATAATTATTATCTCAAAAGACTGCTGTAAAGAATGAATACTATATAAAAAGCAGGTAGTTAACATGCCTAGAGAAAATATGGTTATTCTTCATATTATTATTATTTATTCATTCATTCACTCCTTTATTTATTAGTGCTGTTTGAGGAGCTTGTTATACTTTTTTCCAGATTTCTTACTATGATCCACATAATTCATACTGCTGGATAAAAGGAGTGTTAGAATTTTTTCCATTTTTCTTTTCTTATACATTAAAGATATAACACATACTTTAAAATAATTTATCCTACCTCTTTGTAATTCACTCATAGAATTTAATATGCAGACTCTGATTCTAATTTGTATTAAGTATATATACATGATAGATACTAGGCTACAATTTTCTTATTTTATAATGTAAATATATATTTAGTACTCATTTAAAATATTCTGACAATGTTCTTAATTTTATAAATAACTCATAACATAAACTAACAATAAAATTAAGAATAAAATACAAAATTTGAAAATGCATATTATAAATCATTGTTATTTTTTTATAAGTACATTGCAAATATATTTCAAGTAAAATTAGAAAGGTGAACACATAAATCACTGCCTAAAACAGAGATTACCAACTTCTAAAATAGAGGCAAAGACAGGAATATCAGAATAACTGGTAAAGCTTTTTCAAACAGTGTAAGTCCTTTCCCCTCAGATATCTGCTTCCCTAGACAATTTTGATTTTGATTTTGTAGTGCTAAGAGTCTATGTATGTATATTCTAATATGATCTTTTACCCCACTTCTTTTGATTATTTTATCAAACTATAATTGACAATGAAAATATGTTTACTTCACCTCCATTTTTTGAAAGATATTTTCTCTGGGTATAAAATGATTAAGTTAGCAGCTACTTTCTTTTATAACTTTAAAAATATAATTCCATTATCTTCTGATTTCCAATTATTTTGTTGAATAATAACCTGGGGCTTAATTTTGCTCCATTGCAAGTACAATGTCTTTGGCTCTGTCCACATTTAAAAATTCTTCTTTTGTACTTAGTTTTCAACAATTGTAACATATTGTGCTTTGGTGTAGTTTACTTTGTGTTTATTCTGCTTCAAGTTTATAGAGATTCTTAAATCTGTGGGTTGATGTCTTTTTGCACTTTGGGAAAATTCTCATCCAGTATTTCTTCACACTGCTTCTGCCCCATTCTCTTTTTTCTCTACTTCTGGGACAGCAATTATACATATGTTCACATGTCTCTTGTATGCTCTTATGTGCCTCCTATATTTTAATTGTGCTTTAAATTATAAATATTTTCTACTGAACTATCCCCAAATTTACTACTCTTCTATTCTACAATTAGTAAAATGACAAAAATGTTGCTTACTTCTAATCTTCCATGAAATCCATCAACTGAGTTTTAAATTTCATGTATTGTATTTTTAGTCCTAAAATCTCTATTTGATTGTTTTATAAACTTGGTTTTCTGTTAAATTATCTAGCTCATTTCTTATTCTTAAGCATATTAATCAATTTTGAGTCTGAAAATCAAATACCTTGGTCAACTAAGGCAGTGGTTCTCAACCTTGGCTGCACATTAGAATCACCTGGGAATCTTTTTAAAATCCTGATTTCTGGGCCTCATCCTCCGGAATTCTGTTTCTTTGTTATGGGGTGAGGCCACAACATTAGTAACAAAGAAACAGAATTTCTGGAGGATGAGGCCCAGAAATCAGGATTTTAAAAAGATTCCCAGGTGATTCTAATGTGCAGCCAAGGTTGAGAACCACTGGTCTAGCACTATGAAGCTTCTAAATCAGGATACCTGTTTAGCTGACACTTTCTAATTGCAGTCTTGGCTTCCTGCCTGCACATCATACAAATCAACAACACCTGCAGGAAAAAAAATACCAGCACAGAATGCAGCATTACTTTCCTGTGGCTTTGCTTCCTCAAGCCTTGACTATGTTGTTGTTCCTGAATTTCATTTTTTTTATTTTCCAACCTTGTAGGAATGATGAAAGATTTTATCAGCTATTTCTGCTTAACACCTCAGCCTTTCTTCCTATGCCACTTATAAATTTTTTTAAAAATGCCTTAATGTAAAAAGGTCCAGAGGATGTCAGATTAACCTCAACGCATTTCTCTTTCTCTCTGGAATATTTCTCCCTTAGATCCTATCTCCTTTGGTTGCTCTTTGTTGCCCTCAACCCAGCCGTGGGCAAACTACGGCCCACGGGCTGGATCCGGCCCGTTTGAAATGAATAAAACTAAAAAAAAAAAAAGACCGTACCCTTTTATGTAATGATGTTTACTTTGAATTTATATTAGTTCACACAAACACTCCATCCATGCTTTTGTTCTGGCCCTCCGGTCCAGTTTAAGAACCCATTGTGGCCCTGGAGTCAAAGAGTTTGCCCACCCCTGCTTCAACCATTTGGAAATCACATAATTTATCCACTTCTACAACTGCTCTCAGCAGGATAATGGTAGCTAGTACAGACTACTCCAGCATAGCCAGAAACAGAATTCTTCACTATTCTTAAGACACCAAAGCATGTGACTAAATACTATTAAAAGAAAAGAAAAATGAGTCATGTAATAATAAAACCCAGCCTCAAAATTGGAATGTATTCTGTAGATTATGAAAAGAAGCACCTCTATCCTTCAGAACAACACAAAAAACTTTTCTTTTACTGAGAATATATATATATCCCTAATATGCAAATAGACGGAACAGTGGGAACAACCGAACAACTGGTCACTATGATGTGCGCTGACCACCAGGGGGCGCATGCAGAACATGGCAGGTGTAGGCAGCAGGTGGCAGAGCGCAGAACATGGTGGGCATCGGGTGCAGCAGGATGGTGGCGCAGGTGAGCAGGGGCACTGTCATCAGGCTGAGCCTTTGGTGGTTACTGAAAATTTTTTCCTCCCATGCGCCGCCATCCTGCCCTGTGTTCACACCTGCTATTGGCGCCAGCCCCACTCACACCCACTCCTGGCACCGGAGCCGCCGCTTGTACCCGATTGCTCGGCGCCGTTAGTGGGTACAGGTATGAGCGGCAACTGCTGGCCCCAATCACCCCTCAGTGCTTCTCTACCTCCCCCTGCTCCTGAGGGATGACTGGGGCCAGCAGCCACTTCTCACACCCACTGCCGGTGACGGCCCTGTTTGCACCCACTGCCGACACCAGAGTCACTGCTTGCACCCACTGCTGGCGCCAACCCTGCTTGCACCCACTGCCAGCGCCTGGCGCCGATCCTGATCACTCGGTGTCATCAGTGGATGCGAGAGGCAGCCGCCGGTCCCGATTGCCTCTGAGGGCTTCTCCACCTCCCCCTATTCCAGAGGGGCAATCAGGGCAGCAGCTGCCACTCGCACTCGCTGATGGAGCCAGCCCTGCTCTTATCCGCTGCTGGTGCTGGCCCTAATCGCTCTGCTCTGTGCCATCAGTGGGTGCGAGCAGGGCAGTGGTGCTGCCGGCAGATGGGACCAGGGGCTGTGGCGAGAGGGGCTGGCCAAGACCTGCCCCTGTGCCCACCACAGCCTCAAGGCCCACAGTTCCTTTCAAGGTGCACACATTCGTGCTCTGGGCCCCTAGTTTAACTATAAAGTTTGAAACCCTTGGGGGCACTTACAAAATCTTCAAGAAGCAAAGACCATACAATTTTAAAAGAAACAAATGAATGGTAAAACATCCAAATAATCCAACATGAAAAACTGTAGGTAAGAACTAAAAACCCAAAAGACAGTTTAATAAGAGAGAAGTCTTAAATTTTTATGAAAATTGAGATAGCCTTTATCTAATAAACATCTTACTTTTAATAGCTCATATTTTATATCACAATTGAAAATGTCAATTTTTGTCCCCATATGAACCTCTGAAGGCACATTCAAGTAAGAAGATGCTTCTTAAACACAATTTTGAAAATTCATAGATTTTAGAATCATTGAAACAAATGTTGAGATTGGCCATGTGTACCTTTTGACATTAAAAGCAGTTATAGGTATTTCAAAGTTCATGTCTTCCTAAAACTGCCATTTCAATCTAGTCAATACTCATGTTCACTGCTAACAGTATAATATTGAAAGACATTTGATATAAAAGTTGCAAATATCAGTAATAACTCTAAAGATCACTATAAATTTAATGGGTGTATTTAGAAAACCTATTCTCATTCCTAATTACAATTTCACTGTATGTTGGAGTAAAGGATACAACTGTACTTTATTAAGTAAAAAACAGTCCTATTTAAAGGTGCATATACATTAAAACACACGTTATAATATATATGGTGAATTTTTACTACTAAATAAGCTAACATGTGTTAAAAGCTCTCTGACCTAGGTATTTAATCAACAAACAAAGCAATGTTATTTATAACTTCAAAAACCCTACAGTCAGCCCTAGCCAGTTTGGCTCAGTGGATAGAGGTTAGGCCCAATCAAGGGAACGTACCTCGGTTGCAAGCTCAATCTCCGGCCCCGGTCGGGGTGTGTTGGGAAGGCAACCAATCAATGTGTCTTTCTCACATCAATGTTTCCCTGTGTCTCTCCCCATCTCTTCCACTCTCTCTAATAATTAATAAAAAAATATTTTTGAGTAAGGATTAACAAAAACAAACAAACAAAAAGCATACCCTAAAGTCAGGGTTCTCAAAGTTTGTTCCAGGGACCCTTGTAGAGTCCCTGATATCTTTTCAGGGAATCCTTAAGATCAAGATTATTTTCATAGTAATGCTGTCTTAGTCT
Organism: Myotis yumanensis; assembly: GCF_028538775.1. Lineage (NCBI taxonomy): Eukaryota > Metazoa > Chordata > Mammalia > Chiroptera > Vespertilionidae > Myotis > Myotis yumanensis. The sequence continues at coordinate 173,675,378 of NW_027223752.1, read as the reverse complement.
GTATGGGCTGGTATAACAAAACCATAAGCTAGGTAGCTTTAATAACAGAAATTTTTTTCTCACAGTTCCAGAGGTTGCGAATTCTAAGATTCAATGTTAGGTGAGGGTCTGCTTTCTGGTTCATTGACAGCAGTCTTCTCACTGTATTTAAACAGGGTTGCCTAGCTGGTTTTTCTCAGTGGATAGAGTGTTGGCCTGCGGACTGAAGGGTCCCAGGTTCAATTCTGGTTAAGGGCACATACCTGGGTTGCGGGCTCGATCCCCGGTGGGGGGCGTGCAGGAGGCAGCCGATCAATGATTCTCTCTCATCATTGATGTTTCTATCTCTCTCTCCCTCTCCTTTCCTCTCAGAAATAAAAATATTTTTTAAAAAATAGATAAAATAATAAAAAATAAACAGGGTGGAAGAAGTAAGGGAATTAGTCCCATTCATAAGGGCCCATATCTGAATTAACTTTCAAAGGCCCCACCTCCAGATGTCTTCACACTGGGGATTGGGTTTCAACATAAGAATTTCAGAGAGACACATTCAGTCTCTAGAAAATCCTAAGATTTTGTTTGCCTATTTGACTCTTGCTTTCTTATGAACACCTGTATATTCTTGTATTTTAAATATTTCTCAGTTTTAATTTCTAATATAAAAAATATCAATAAATATAACCCACCTAAATAAAAGTTCTTTAGGCCCTCAATCATTTTGAGAGTATAAAAATGTTCTGATGTCAAAAAGTTTGAGAACCAGTACCCCACAACCTAAATGATAGACTAAGAAAGAAAAAATATCAAAAACTGTTGCTAAAAATTGTAAAATATTAATTTTACATTATGTTTTTAAATACTAAATGTCTAAGAGTATCAATAAATGTTAATATAGTAAAAGTTAAGTCAAGCCCTGACTGGTGTGGCTCAGTGGATAGAGAATCAGCCTGCGGACTCAAGGGTCCTTGGTTCAATTCCGGTCAAGGGCATGTACCTCAGTTGCGGGCATATCCCCAGTGAGGGATATGCAGGAGGCAGCTGATCGATCGATGTTTCTCTCTCATCGATGTTCTAACTCTATCCCTCTCCCTTTCTCTCTGTAAAAAATCAATAAAATATATTTAAAAAAAAAGTTAAATCAAAAAGCATAATTCACCAATATTGAAAAAAAACAAGATGGTGGCATAGGTAAACACTGAAAATTGCTGCCTCGCACAACCACTTCAAAAATACAACTAAAAGACAAAACAGACATCATCCAGAACCACAGGAAGGCTGACTGAGTGGAAATTCTACAACTAGAAGGAAAGAGAAAAGCACACGGAGGCTCAGAGGAGGTGCAGAAGGAAAGTGCAGAGGTATGGAGGCGCACGTGGAAAGGGCTGGCAACTGAGGACGCAGCTGTCTTTTTCAATTGGGAGGGAGTATCAAGTTCCCGACTGCTCTGAACTCCAGTTCTGGGCAAGTCTCTGGGGACCCAGACTCATATGGGAAGAAACTGGACTGTCTGGCATCAGTCGGAACTCGAGGGCGGCTTTCTCTCAGAGGTACTTGCAGCGATTACCACAGGACACTGAGAAGCCGGGCCTCTCAGGGCAGGATTGAGGAGCAGCCATAACTGCTTGCTCCACCCTGTTGATCCCCTGAGATCAACACCCAAGCTGTGCACAGAGGCTTTTGCATATGAAAGGCCTGGCCCTTTGCAAACTGAAAATAACCTAACTGCAGCTGGGTCAGAGAGACTGAGAACTTCCAAAAGAAGGCCCAAGGCCCCACAGCAGCTTGCATTGCTTCACAGCTGGGCCTCATCTGGGCACCTCCAAACCCCAAACAAAGAAGAGGAATCTGCAGGTCTCTCCATAGCTACTGCTAGGTAGCCTCAGGCAGAGGCTAAATTAGCACCTCCTTAGAGATCCAAGAGCCAGTGTACTCAGTGGTCAGAGTGGGACCATCCAGATTATAACTCCTCAGATCCATAAGGGACAGACACACTCAGGGGGCAGACTCAGTGAGCACCAAAGCCCCACTGAAGCAAGTCTTGCCTCATAAGGGTGTTTCCAGCACAGAAGTTCTCCCACTGTAGACACAGCTGATTCTCACAGCCAATTGGCCTGGAGATCAATTACTCCCAGTGATACCTACAACAATCAAGACTTAACTACAACAAGACTGTGCACAAAGCCCACAAAAGGGTGCACCAAGAGTGTCCACCTCAGGTAATTGGGGAGGCTGAGCCACTGGGCCCTATAGGACACCTAGCACACAAAGCCACTATATCAACATAGGAAAGCAGCCAAAATGTGGAGACAAAGAAAGAGGTCACAAATGACATAAATGGAGGAAAGTAAACTACTGGATATAGAGTTCAAAACCACACTTTTAAGGTTTTTCAAGAATTTTCTAGAAACCACCGATAAATTTTGTGAGACCCTCAAGAAAGAAATCTAGTGAGACCCTCAAGGTTATGAAAAAGGACCAACTAGAAATTGAGCATACACTGACTGAAATAAAGAATATTACGCAGAGATCCAACAGCAGACTAGAGGATCAAAAGAATCAAGTCAAAGATTTGAAATATGAAGAAGCAAAAAAACACCCAACCGGAAAAACAAAAAGAAAAAAGAATCCAAAAATACGAAGATAGTGTAAGGAGCCTCTGGGACAGCTTCAAGTGTACCAACATCCGAATTATGGGGGTGCCAGAAGAAGAGAGAGAGCAAGATATTGAAAACCTATTTGAAGAAATAATGACAGAAAACTTCCCCCACCTGGTGAAAGAAATAGACTTACAAGTCCAGGAAGCACAGAGAACCCCAAACAAAAGGAATCCAAAGAGGACCACACCAAGACACATCATAATTAAAATGCCAAGAGCAAAAGACAAAGAGAGAATCTTAAAAGCAGCAAAAGAAAAACAGTCAGTTACCTACAAGGGAGTACCCATACGACTGTCAGCTGATTTCTCAACAGAAACTATGCAGGCCAGAAGGGAGTGGCAAGAAATATTCAAAGTGATGAATACCAAGAACCTACAACCAAGATTACTTTACCCAGCAAAACTATTATTCAGAATTGAAGGTCAGATAAAGAGCTTCACAGATAAGGAAAAGCTAAAGGAGTTCATCACCACTAAACCAGTATTATATGAAACTAGAGGCCCGGTGCACAAAAATTTGTGCACTCGGGGGGGAGAGGGGGTCCCTCAGCACGTCCTGTGCCCTCTCGCAGTCTGGGACCCCTCGGGAGATAATGACCTGCTGGCTTAGGCCTGCTCCCAGGTGGCAGAGGGCAGGCCCAATCCCTAGGTGCAGCCCCTGGTTGGGCTCAGAGCAGGGCCGATTGGGGAGTTGGGGCACCGCCCCCTGTCACACACAGAGCAGGGCGGATCAGGGAGTTGGGGCGCTGCACCCTGTAACGACACAGAGCAGGGCCAATCAGGGGGTTAGGGCGCTGCACCCTGTCACACACAGAGCAGGGCTGATCAGGGGGTTGGGGTGCATTCCTCTGTCACGAACAGAGCAGGGCGGATAGGGAGGTTGTGGCCCTGCCCCCTGTCATACACAGAGCCGCAGGGCGATCAGGGGGTTTGGGCACTGCCCCCTGTCACGCTGATCCTGGTGCCGGGAGGCATGTTACCCTTTTACTATATAGAATAGAGGCCTGGTGTATGGGTGGGAGCCGGCTGGTTTGCCCTGAAGGGTATCCTGGATCAGGGTGGGGGTTTCCCACTGGGGTGCCTGGCCAGCCTGGGTGAGGGGCTGAGGGCCATTTTCAGGCTGGCAGGTGACTGAAGCTCCCAACCGCTCCTTTTTTTCTTTTTTCTTTTTTATTCAGGGCCAGCTTTAGTTCTGAGGCCTCGGCTGCTGAAAGCTGGTTTCTGGCCTTTGTTTACCTTCTGTATTTGATACAATGTTGAGGTCCGGCTGGCTGAAGCCCGGCTGACTAAAGCAGGTTTCTGGGGGTTTGTTTAGCTTCTATATTTGCAACATAGTTGCTTAGAGTTGCAGCTGAGAAGCCGTCAAGTCACGCAGAGAACATTGGAGTCCGCCGTCACTGGAGCAAGCAAGCCTCCCTGTTCGCTTCAAGCTGCCTGGCTGCCAGCCGCCATCTTGGCTGGCAGTTAATTTGCATATCACCCTGATTAGCCAATGGGAAGGGTAGCGGATGTACGGCTAATTACCATGTTTCTCTTTTATTAGATAGGATGCTGAAAGGTATCCTTTAAGAAGAGGAAGAAGAAGAAAAAGGTAAAGATACAAATTATGAACAACAAATACACATCTATCAACAAGTGAATCTAAAAATCAAGTGAATAAATAATCTGATGAACAGAATAAACTGGTGAATATAATAGAACCAGGGACATAGAAAGGGAGAGGACTGACTATTCCCGGAGGTAAGGGGTGTGGGGGTTGCGGGAAAAGACTGGACAAAAATCGTACACCTATAAGGACAGTTGCCGGGGGGAGGGGGGAGGGTAAGATCAGAGGGTGGGGTGGGAACCGGGTGGAGGGGAGCTATGGGGGGAAAAAGAGGAACAACTGTAATAATCTGAACAATACAGATTTAATTAAAAAATAATTCACCAATATTAAATGTTTCTACTCTCACAGAATATTATGGACTGAATTGTGTCCCCCAAAAATTCATATGTTGAAGCGTAAACCCCAGTGTGACTATATTTGAGCAAACAGAAACTTTAAAAACGTAATAAGAGTTCAATGACATCCTAAAGGTGGAGCCCTGATCCAAGTGGATTGGTGTCCTTATAAGAAGAGGAAGAGTTACCAGGGATGCATGTGCACAAAGAAAAAGCCATGTGTTGACACAGCAAGAAGGTGAACATCTATCTGTAAGCCAAGAATACAGCTCTTAGAGGAAACCACAACTGCAAACTGCTTGATCTTGGACTTCCAACCTCCAGAATTGTGAGAAAATCATTTCCGTTGTTTAAGCCATCCACTCTATAGTATTTTATTATGGCCACCCTCGCAAACTAATACAGAAGACGAAAGTTTTTCTTGTTGGCCTAGTGACCTTCTGTAAGTTTTAGCTATTTCAATAAGAATCACAATGGTAGAAGACATTGTACATGTGCCCCACAACATTTTTCTAATTCTTTTATTTTTTGTGCCCCTTGAAAACTTAATACAAGAACAGTTTTACTGAAATAATTTTTTTATTCTCCCCTGAGGATATGGTTATTGTTTTGAGAGAGAAACATTGATGTGAGAGAGAAATATCAAATGGCTGCCTCCCATACACATCCTGATTGGGGATTGAACGCACAATTTAGTTAAGTACCCTGACCTGGAATCGAACCCACACCTTTTGGTATACAGGACATGGGTCCAACCAACTAAGCCACCTAGGCAGGGTGGAAATGAAAAAAACTTAACTTATACACAGAGCTTGAATGTCATGTCATCTCAAATATGATCCTTCAAGGCCCTAGCTGGATAACTCAATTGGTAAGAGCATTGTTCAGATATGCCAAGTTTGTGGGTTTAATCTCCAGTCAGGGCACATACAAGAATCAACCAATGAATGCGTAAATACGTGAAACAACAGATTGATGTTTCTCTTTCTCTCTTCCTCTCTTTCTCCAAAAGTAATAAATAAAAAAATAAAGAAATATAATCCTTAAAAAAATCTTTGTTTCTCTCCCCAAATGTAAAGCAAATTGATCACTGAAAGAAAGAAAAATACTCCTAAAGATATACTTTTTAACAAAAAGTGGGGCACTGTGTGTCTAGTTACCCGCATTTGACTCCCTAGACAAAGGTATTTTCTAATAATATTATAAAGGAAAAGCTTATTATTATTATTATTACTTTATTATCATTTACTAGCCCTCATAATATATTTCTCTTAGAAACTTACTTTCATCACTAGCCAATTGTCACATTTAAGGAAAAAATTAATTCCTCCAATTCCTCAGGACCTTAGCCTCCAGATTTCTAAACAAAGAGCACAAGATTTAAAATACGGTTTTACAGCATTATATGAAAAGTAACCTATCTATATACAGGTAGGCTTGAATATTCACCATTGTGGTGAATCTAAATGTTAATGAACATAGACACCTCAGTAGATAAAAAAGAGAAGCAGGAATGTAAAGTTAAATGTGCACTGTCAATATTTTCCCATCATTTACACCCAGGTTAGTACAACAAATGTAACTTATCTGCCCTTACAAAAGTGCTTGCCGCCACTGAAATAAATAGACAGTCTCAAAATATAATTCAATACTAAAATTGCATATTTTGACAAGAATATAAATTTTCTTTTACTTAAATCAATTAGGCAGATAAAATATATAGATCTGTAAGCTTTTACTATCTTTTTTTAAAAATATATATATTTTATTGATTTTTTTACAGAGAGGAAAAGAGAGGGATAGAGAGTTAGAAACATCGATGAGAGAGAAACATCAATCAGCTGCCTCCTGCACACCCCCTACTGGGGATGTGCCCGCAACCAAGGTACATGCCCTTGACCGGAATCGAACCTGGGACCCTTCAGTCCGCAGACCAACGCTCTATCCACAGAGCCAAACCGGTTAGGGCAAGCTTTTACTATCTTAAACTTGGAGTTTAATGTCTTTTGTTATAAGGTATAATCTTACTTGAACTCTATTAGATAAATGGAAGGAAATCTTGAAATACATTGTACTTGTGATATAAAACATCAATAATAACCATATCTATTACACATTATTTTTCTATTAAAGTCTTTCAGCATACTATTAAATTCAAATAATCTAAATAAAAATTTATCAACTTATGCCTAATTTATAATTCAATTATGTCCTGGTTTTTACAGATGTTCAGAATAGGTATAAATATATACTTAAATAACTTCCCTCTCCTCCAAAATAATACTTTGTAAAAATTTTTTACAAATACAAATCTACATGGGCAGCTAGTTAAAAATATTTTAATATATCACCATTACTCAAAATATTTCGCTCATAGCCTAAATGTGGATATGTATCCTGTATAGGATGACTTTGTGTGTCCTCCAGGTAGGCCCAGAGGGCAGTGTTGGCAATAATGACCCATCTGTTCACTACTGGCAACTAGGAAACTTCTAATGAAGACAGATGTGAGTCACCCTGTACAAGCAGGCTGCAGGGTGTTAATGAATCCACCTAATGGTCACTACCTGCCACTGTTGACTGATTGATCACCTAAATAAAAGGTATAGTTTGAAAGCAAAATGAGTATTTCACATACTCATTAGTCTTAACAGGACATGGCTTTCGCCTTTTCTTATAAACTCACTCTTTACTACTTGTCTTTATCAATTCTTATAAAATATTACTCTTATTAGACTCAGACTTTTAAAATAAACTTGCTAGCACTATTGAAAAATTAATTCCTCCTAAATTTCTCCACTGACTGACCCACAAGATATCCACTCCATGTTATGATGCAGCAAAACACAAAAGGTAATATTTTTCTATGTCATAAAACTATTCAGGTACATTTCTATGTAATTTTGTCACAAATATAAATCTCTCTAAAATTTTACTTTTTAAAATATTGTCAATATCTGCTTTGAAATAGAATTATTTCATCCCATAGTCCAAACTGACTGTTTACAGAGACCAATTCGTGAAATATTTATATACCTATAAAAAATGTATAGAGATGGTCATTTTACTTTCTAAAAGATGTTGTGGGTAAGACTCAAGAATTATAATTTCTGCAGTTGTTTTTTCAGAGTAAAATTATACTTAAACTCTTAAAGAAAATCCAATAAAGCCATAAATTGGTACTTAGAAAAATTCATACATATAAAAATGTATATACAGTCAAAAAGTGGAAACATATTTTTCAAAATATGCACATTTATGCATAAAGCTATGAAAAATATTATCCTATATAATAAAAGGGTAATATGCAAATAGACCGAACTGCAGAACCGAACAACCAATCAAAGCATAATATGCTAATGATATGATAAGGCTGCTCAACCGCTCACTATGATGTGCACTGACCACCAGGGGGCAGATGCTCCGACCAGTAGGTTAGCTTGCTGCTGGGGTCCAGCCGATCAGGACTGGGCAAGATGGGCCAGACACACCCTGGAGGCCTCCTGTGGTCCCTTCCCAGACCAATAGTGCACTGGTGGGGTCCCTCACCCTGGCCTGCGCCCTCCCACAATCTGGGACCCCTCAGGGGATGTTGAAGAGCAGGTTTCAGCCTGATCCCACAGGCCACTCCCCTTTGGAGGGCACCAGACGCAGGGCTCATGGCTGGCGAGCACTGCTGTGGCAGCATGAGCCTCTCCCGATCAAGACTGATTGGGCACGAGCCCATGGCAGGCACAGTGGGGCCAGGATGAACAGGAGCGGCAGGTAGGAGCTGCAGCCCACGTTGGACTGCGGGTTTCAGCCAGATCCCTTCAGGCCACCCAGAGGGACCCCACCCATGCACGAATCCATGCACCATGCCTCTAGTTTAAAGTAATTGTTTAAATTAAGTTTGAAGAAGTTTCTACAGTTTATAAACTATTAAATTTCACTTTCTATATGGAGATTTAAAACGACCAGTGGTTGCTTCAGTCACTAATGGACTATTTATTCTTATAGCAAATCAATTTACTGGAGTGGGAACCATGACTGACTTTCATTAAGATGACCTGCATCCTTAAAAGTTAAAATTCAAATGTGAACACATGCATGCAATGTTATACATACATACACACACACCATCCCAATAGTTACTTTTAAAGAGAAAAAGGTGTTCCTTTAGCCTAATAAGTCTAAAATATACAATAAAAAATTCCATGTGAACTTTTTAAAAGAGGAAAATAATAAGACCATTCAAATAAGTTAAAATAAATACAGCAGCAAGATCATCACATTACCAAATAGACCAGTTTTATTCATATAAAGGCAGTGATGTAGCAAAATTTTTATTATCAAAAACAGTGTATAAACATGAATTACATGTGGTTGCTTCTGTGATTATTTACTAGAAACAATTAATATATGTAATGCTTTCAACAAAATGGGTGCTTTCACATGCCTTATCTCATTTCTATACAATCCTGTGAAATTGGAATTGTCATAACTCCCATCTACAATAATAGAGGAATATGCAAGTTGTCCAGGACACTGTCATGCAACGACCGTTCAGCAGGCTGCATCCCTGCCCCCTGCTCAGGCAGCTGTGAGTCCCGGGGTAGGTAGGATAGGATGGGATAGGAAGGGATAATAAAGGAGAGGGAGAGGAAGGCAGGCCTGCACCCAGACAGGCTGAGAGGAGAAATAGAAATACAGAAAGAGAACAAGAAAAAAACGCAGGAGGGGGAAGGTCAAGGGGGGAAGAAGGGGAGACATATGTAATACTCTTTGTAATACTTTAAGCAATAAAACAAAATTTAAAGAAAAGAAAAAAACGCAGGAACGGAAAAGGGAAGTAAATTCGGGGCTGCACTCCAGAGGGGGTGGCAACCTGGGGGGGAGGGGGGGGAGCAGCTGAGCCCAGCCAGGGGCAGGGCACAGGTGGCGCAGAGCAGGAAGGCATACCCAGATGCGGAAGGAGGGCTGTTGCCCCCGGTGGAGGATGTTGGGACGGAAGAGTGGACAGTCCGAGGTCTTCTGGGTGGAGGTGCTCCTGCTCCTCGGCCACCCTCGCTGGGCCAGGCATCCCGCACTGGGAGTGGAGGAGCAGCTTAGCTGGGGCAAAGTCAATCACTAAGGAGGGTACTGCTTTCGGCCCCGATGGCTGGACGCCAAAGACACTGGCCAGAGTTACAATGGTGGCGCATTAACTGACTAGAAGTTGGGGTGTCCTGGGCAGGGAATGGGAGGAGGATGGCGGCAGGGAAGTTGGGGAAGTGGGGGATGGCAAAGGACTGGCTGGGGCTGAGCCCTGGGCTGGGGGTTAACGCCCCCTGAATGGAAGCTTTAATATCAAAGTGCGCTCAGGTGGGGCTGGAAGCAGGTCCCAGAGAGGAAAGGGGAAGGTTTAAAAGAGAAACCAGTGAACATGGGGAGTGGGGGTGGGGTGTAATAATAGGGAAGGAGGGAGGGGGGCAGGTTTCAGGCTCACAAGGGAAAGGTGAATGGGGGGAGGGTGGGAGGAGTAAGAAGGAGACAGACACGGGGAATGGAGAGAAAGGAGGAGTGAGGGAAGGAGAGGGGCCACGGGAGGTTCAAAGGGAAGGAGGTAAAGAAAGCAGGAAAGACAAGGATGCTAAAATGGGGTGAGGCCAGGAAAATAGTTAAATAAAATGAAGAAACAGAATGTGAGAGTGAGAGGAGTTTAAAAGGAGGAGTTAGTATGAAAATTAAGTACAGGGTGATTTTTTTTAAATGTAGTCAGACATCCCCTGAGGGCTCCTGGACTGTGAAAGGGTGCAGGCTTGGCTGAACCCCATTCCTTCCCCCGCTCCCCCACCCCATGCACAAATTTCGTGCACTGGGCCTCTAGTTTTATCAATAAAAACCATCAGGGAAATTAAGTTACTTTTCAATATCCACACTTAATAATAAGAGATGAAGCAAAATTTCAGATCCATATTTTCTAATTCATAATCCCTATGGTATTTTTTCTACACTTCAAAGTTGAAAGTGAGGTCTCTTTGATTTATTTCATAACCATTCCTTGTTTTATAGCAACACATCACTTACACAGGGGTCATTTATTCAGCTAGTGTGGATAAATGAAACAGTCTAAACATCAAAAAAAAAGCAAAAGATACCTGGAAGTATAAGAAATATCCCATAGGAGCATCCCTTCCTCTCTAAAATAAATTTAAAAAAAAATAATAACACATATCTTTGGGTAAGGAATTTTTTATAAAAGAAAGAAAGAAAAAGGAAATATCCCATAGGTCAGTGGTCGGCAAACTCATTAGTCAACAGAGCCAAATATCAACAGTACAACGATTGAAATTTCTTTTGAGAGCCAAATTTTTTAAACTTAAACTATATAGGTAGGTACATTGTTATTAACTTAATTAGGGTACTCCTAAGCTGGCCTTTGCTAAAAACGTCCTCAATCTGATTGAGGTATGTTCGCTGAGGTCGACCCCTTCCAACTCTCCCATCCACACTCGTCTTGTATACTTGTTTCATCTATCTTTTGTCATCCACGCGCGATTTGTGGACACAACTAGCACTAACCACTGCACAATGAGACTGCTGACTGACTGGCTCACTCAACTCGTGCATGAATGGCGCACGCCTCCCCCACACTGTGTATCCTGCGGCATAGTATTCCATTGTATAGATGTACCACAGTTTTCTAATCTGCTCATCTGCTGATGGGCACTTAGCCTTGTTTCCAAATTTTAGCTATGGTAAATTGTGCTGCTGTGAACATAGGGATGTATATATCCTTTCTGACTGGTGTTTCTGGTTTCCTGGGATATAGTCCTAGAAGTGGGATTATTGGGTCAAATGGAAGTTCCATTTTTAGTTTTTTGAGGAAACGCCATACTGTTTTCCACAGTGGTTGCACCAGTCTACATTCCTACCAGCAGTGCACGAGGGTGCCTTATTCTCCACATCCTTGCCAGCACTTGTCATTTGTTGATTTGTTGATGATAGCCATTCTGGGAGGTGTGAGATGGTACCTCATTGTTGTTTTGATTTGCATCTCTCCAATGATTAGTGACTTTGAGCATGCTTTCATATGTCTCTTGGCCTTCTGTGTATCCTCTTTTGAAAAGTGTCTATTTAGGTCCTTTGCCCATTTTTTGATTGGATTGTTTATCTTCCTTTTGTTAAGATGTATGAGTACCCTATAAATTTTGGAGATTAAACCCTTATCAGAGATAACATTGGGAAATATGTTCCCCCATGCAGTGGGTTTTCTTAATGTTTTGGTGATGGTTTCTTTTGGTATGCAGAAGCGTTTCATTTTGATGTAGTCCCATTTGTTTATTTTCTCCTTAGTTCCCATTGCCCTGGGAGCTGTATCAGTAAAAATATTGCTACAACAAATGTCTCTGATTTCGTTGCCTATGGCTTCTTCTAAGATTTTTATGGTTTCCCGTCTTACGTTTAAGTACTTTATACATTTTGAGTTTATTTTTCTATACAGTGTAAGTTGGTGGTCTAGTTTCATTTTTTTTTTTTTGCATGTATCTGTCCAATTTTCCCGACACCATTTATTGAAGAGACCGTCTTGACTCCATTGTATGCTCTTGCCTCCTTTGTCAAATATTAATTGAGCATAATGGCTTGGGTCGATTTCTGGGTTCTCTGTTATGTTCCACTGGTCTATATGTCTGTTCTTATGCCAGTACCGGCAGTTTTGAGGACAGTGGCTTTGTAGTATATCTTGCTAGCTGGTATTGTGATCCCTCCAACTTTGTTCTTCTTTCGCAAGATTGCTGCAGCTGTTCGGGGGTCTTTTTTATTCCAGATGAATTTTTGGAGAGTTTGTTCTAGGTCTTTGAAGTATATCATTGGTATTTTAACGGGGGTTGCATTGAATTTATAGATTGCTTTGGGTAGTATGGACATTTAAATGATGTTGATCCTACCAATCCATGAACATGGTATGTTCTTCTATTTGTTTATGTCTTCCTCTATCTCTTTTTTCAGTGTCCTGTAATTTTCTGAGTACAGGTCCTTTACCTCTTTGGTTAAATTTATTCTTACGTATCTTTTTTTTTTTATTGCAATGGTAAATGGGATTTATTTTTTTAGTTTCTCTTTCTGTGAGTTCATTATTGGTGTATAAAAAAAGCCATAGATTTCTTGGCATTAATTTTTTATCCTGCTACATTGCCAAATTCATTTATTAATTCTACTAGTTTTTTGATAGAGTCTTTAGGATATTCTATGTACAATATCATTTCATCTTCAAATAATGACAATTTTCCATCTTTTTTTCCAATCTGGATGCCTTTTATTTCTTCTTCTTGTTTGATCACTATGGCTAGGTCTCCAGTACTATGTCGAACAGGAGTGATGAAACTGGGCGTCCCTGTCTTGTTCCTGTTCTTAGGTAAGTGGTTTTAGTTTTTGCCCATTGAGTATGATGTTGGCTGTAGGTTTGTCATATATGGCTTTTATTGTGTTGAGGTATGATCCTTCTATTCCCATCTTGCTAAGAGTTTTTATCAAGAAAGGGTGTTTGATTTTGTCAAATGCTCTTTCTGCATCAATTGATATGATTATGTGAGTTTTGTCTCTCAGTTTGTTTATGTGATGTATCACGTTTATTGATTTGTGGATATTGTACCATCTTTGCATCCCTGGAATAAATCCCACTTGGCCATGGTGTATGATCTTTCTAATGTAATGCTGGATCCGACGTGCTAGAATTTTTGTTGAGAATATTGGCATCTGCGTTCATGAGGGATAATGCCTGTAATTCTTTTTTTTTATTGTCTTTATCTGGTTTGGGGATTAGGGCAATGCTGGCTTCATAGAAAGATCTTGGAAGTATTCCTTCCTCTTAAATTTTTTGAATTGTCTAAGGAGGACAGGATTTAGTTCTTCCTGAATGCTTGATAAAACTCTCCTGTGAAGGGCTTGTTTGTTAGAAGTTTCTCCAGGGCTTCTGTTTGTTAGAACATTTTTTTATTATCATTACTGCTTCAATTTCCTCCATAGTTATCGGCCTATTCAGATTTTTTTTATTCTTCCCGATTGAGTTTTGGATGTCGTATTTTTCTAGGCATATGTCCATCTCTTCTAGGTTGGCCAGTTTGTTGGAATAGAGTTGCTCATAGTATTTTTTTTACAATTCTTTGTATTTCTGTGGGGTCTGTTGTTATTTTGCCTCTTTCATTTCTGATTTTGTTTATTTGGGTCCTTTCTCTTTGCTTCTTGGTGAGCCTGTCTAGAGGTTCATCAATCTTGTTTATCCTTTCAAAGAACCAGCTCTTGGTTTCATTGATCTTTTGTATTGGTTTTGTTTTGGATTTTTTTTGTATTTGTTTGTTTGTCTCTATGTCATTTCTTTCCGCTATGATCTTTATTATCTCCTTTCTTCTGCTCACACTGGGCTTTTCTTGTTGCTCTCTTTCTAACATTTCAATTTGCAGAGTTAGATAGTTTATTACCAGTTTTTCTTGTTTTTTGAGGTAGGCCTGTAATACTCTACACTACTTTCACTGTGTTCCATAGATTTTGGATTGTTGTGTTTTCATTGTCATCTGTTTCCAGAATGTTTTTTATTTCTTCTTGATCTCTTTGGTAACCTAATCAGTTTAATAACATGCTATTTAGCCTCCAAGTATTTGAATTTTTATGATTATTCTTTTTGTAGTTTATTTCTAATATTATGCCATTGTTATCTGAGTAGAGGCTTGATATGATTTCAATCTTCTTGATTTTGGAGAGACTTTGCCTGTGACCCAGTATGTGGTCTATCTTTGAAAATGTCCTATTTGCACTTCAGAAGAATGTATATTCTGTAGCTTTGCAATAGAATGTTCTGAAGATGTCGATTAAGTCCATCTAATCTAGTGAGTCATTTAGAATTTCTGTTTCTTTGCTGATTTTTTGACTAGGGGATTTATCCAGTGATGTTAATGAAGTATTAAAGCCTCCTACTATGATTACATTGCTGTCAACCTCTCCCCTGATATCTTCCAGAAATTTTTTTATATATTTTGGTGCTCCTGCATTGGCTACATATATGTTTGCCAGAGTTATATCCTCTTGTTGTATCAATCCCTTTAGAATTATGAAGTGGCTTTCCTTATCTCTTGTTATGGCCTTCACTTTGAAGTCTATTTTGTCAGATATAAGTATTGCTACCCAAGCTTTGCTTTTTTTTTTTTCATTTTCATTTCCCTGAAAGATATTTTTCCATCCCTTCACTTTCAGTCTGTGAGAGTCCCTTGTCCTGAGGTGGGTCTCTTGTAGACAGCATATATATGGGTAATGTTTTCTTATCCATTTAGTCACTTGATATCTTTTTATTGGAGCATTTAGTCCATTTACGTTTAATGTTATTATTGACTAGAGGCCCAGTGCATGAAATTTGTGCGGGGGGGGGGGGGGTCCCTCAGCCTGGCCTAGACCCTCTTGCAATCCAGGCCCCATTGAGAGATGTCCAACTGCTGGTTAAGACTCAATCCCACTGCGGGTCTAAACCAGCAGTCGGACATCCCCCTCACAATTTGGGACCGCTGGCTCCTAGCTGCTGGCCTGACTGCCTGTCTCATCGTCCCTAACCACTCGCCTGCCTGCTTCATCACCCCTAACCCCTCTGCCTGCCTGCCTCATCACCCCAACCACTCTGCCTGCCTGCCTGATCGCCCCTAACCACTTGCCTGCCTGATCACCCCTAACCATCTCTGCATCGGCCCCCGTACTGCGGGCGTTCCAGAAGGACATCAGGAATGATGAAGATCGTTTGGCTGTCTGGTCTAATTAGCATATTACACTTTTATTATTATAGATGGGTACTTGTTTGTAGCCATTTATATTCTATATGCCTGTGTTCCTTCCTTTCTATTTCTTCTTTTTACAATAGTCTCTTTAGCATTTCTTACATTGCTGGCTTGGTAGTGATAAACTCCCTTAGCCTTTTTTTGTCTGTGAATCTCCTGATTTCCCCTTCAATTTTGAATGATAGCCTTGCTGAATAGAGTATTCTTGGATTAAGTCACTTGCCTTGCATCCCTTTGTGTACTTCATTCCATTCCCTTCTGGTTTTATGTGTTTTTGTTGAGAAATCATTTTATAATCTGATGTGAGATTCTTTGTAGGTAACTCTCTGTCTCTCTCTAGCAGCCTTTAATATTCTCTCTTTGCCATTAACATTTGCCATTGTATTTATGATGTGTCTTTGTGTGGGTCTTTTTGGGTTCATCTTTGGGACTCTCTGTGAATGTGTGACTTTTTTCTTCCCCGTATCAGAGAAGTTTTCTGTCATTATTTCTTCAAATAGATTCTGTAATCCTTACTGCTCTTATTGTCTTTCTGACATCCCTATTATACATATGTTACTTCATTTCATGTTGTCCCAAAGCTCCCTGAGGCTCTCCTCCTGCTTTCTAATTTTTTCTCCAATTGCTGTTCAGATTGGGCTTTTGTCGCTACCTTATCTTCTAACTCACTAATTCGGTCCTCTGCTCTCCTAATCTACTGTTGAAACCTTCCATTGTGTTTTTTACTGTAGTTATATCACTTTTGATTTCCTCCTGATTCTTGCATAGGTTGTTGATTTTCTCATCCATCCAGTTTATGAACTATATGACCAATACTTTGAATTCTTTTTCTGACATATTGCATGCCTCTGTTTCATTTAGTTCCCTTCTTGCTGATTCCTTCTTTCCTTTCCTTCGGGGATTGTTTCATTGTCTCCCCATTTTTGCTATTACCAAAAGGTCCAAGCTTCAAGTTGTGAGGGTCTGAGGCACATGTGTCATGCCACCCAAGCATCACTGAAAAGCTCAGGCACCAAGAGGCGTGGTTGCCCTGGGCCAGTGGAAGCTGCAAGTTCCAAGAATCTGCCTGCTTAAGAGTTGGCCTGCTCGGGGGTGGGTGGCACAGCCACTGGGCATCAGCCACAGCGCCCCCAGGTGTGCCTGCACCGAAAATCAGGGTCATGGGCTCTCGGTGTGGCCGCCTTGGGTCAGCTGGGGCCTTGTGCACACACTGAGAATTAGAGTGCCCACATGCATCGCTGAGAATCAGAGTCCCTGTGCATGTGCACGAGAATCGGAGTCATGGGTACTCCATTTGGCCATCTTGGGTCACCTGGGGCCTTGCACACGCTCCATGAATCAGCGTCCCCACGTGCATGCGCCAAGAATCAGAGTCACAGGTGCTCGGTTTGGCCGCTGCGGGTCAGTGTAGGGCCTCCGCGCCAAGAATCAGAGTCCTCATGTGTGCATGCACCGAGAATCAGAGTCCCCACATGCATGTACCAAGTATCAGAGACACAGGCACTTGGTTCTGCCGCCACAGGTCAGCAGGGGGCCTCTGCACCAAGAATCAGAGTCCCAACATGTGCGTGCACCAAGAATCAGTCATGGGCTTGCTAGAGGGGCAGGGTTGCACGGCCTCCCTGTATCAGTGAGAGGCCCGCTAGCACACCGCAGGCTGCATTGGTCCTATGCTGCTGTGGTGGGCCATTGGGACTGGGATACGCTCTGTGACTCATAGGAATCTTCGGCCAGGATGGCTGGAATCTCAGTTTCCATGGGCCTGCAGCTGTGGTAGCAGGTGTTTGTCCAGAGTCGCTGTAGTGTCCCAGTTTATGTCTGAGGCCAGTCTGGGTGCTGGTGTGACTGGGTTCCCAGTCACAGCAGTTCTGCCCTTCAAGATGGTGTGGTTTCTGTGCCAGTGCCTGCCGTCCCGGAGAGCTTGCAGTGGCAGCAGGGTCTTGCAGTCTAAGATCGCCTGGTCCACCAGCCCCGAAAGTCCTACAGGATCTAACAACTGTCCCTAGCTCACACACACACACACGCACACACACACACACACAACACACATGTCCACACACTCCTCTTTTGCTCCCTCACTTACACTCTCTTCCTCACTGCCATCTTGTTGGTTCGCCATCTTTCTATCCCCTAACTGTGCCTAAGTTAAACCTTTAAATAATAACTTTTAAAATTCTAACAATTTTAATAAATTTATAGTATAAATAAAGAAACGTAACAGCTCTATAATTTTGTTTGCAACCAGAATTTAAGTAACATTTTAAAATACATAGTTCCAAATTATATCTGTTTGGCAGAACTTCCAAAGAATTAAAATTTGCAATTTAGGTTTGCTCAGAAGAATTACAAGGCAAATTTTCATACCCTGCCCTGTAATATTTAAACATATATCTTAATGAATATGGGGAAATGAATGAATAAATAAGGTTTCATGTCAATAAAGATCCAAAGTATTGGTGCCACCTAATGAAATATTACTAAGTTTTTTAACAGATAATAAGCTTCATAAATTTTGCATTAATACAGTAATTTCATAAATTTTGCATACTACATCAAAGAATTTGAATAGGAACAGCTGCTAGATTTTTTAAATTAAAGACTTCATTAATGTTAAGGAAGATATTAAAAAGAATTTTTAATGCCAAAGGCAAGATATATTCCTATGCAAAATATTCAAATTGAATAAAAATTAATATCTGTATTTTTAACATAAGTTCACAGTAGAGTGGAAGTCATGATATATGCAAAAGCTGTGTGGAAACAATAATGTGTATACAATAGAATTAAGTAGAACTCAAGGAATAATAAATTTAAAAACTCACAACCGTGCATTAAAATATTATATTCATGTTATTTTATCTTATATTTTGTTATGCTACCAGAAAATGCTTAAATCCAAAGACCCTAGAATATTTAATTATTCTATTGTTTAATTATTGTCTTTTTTACTGCTTTAAATGTATTCTTAGGCAATAGGATAAATGGGAGGAAAGAAAAAACCTAATAATTCTTTCTCTAAATTCAAATTTTAAAATTAAACTCGTTTTCAGATCTGTAGTCAATTAATTCCAAAAGCATTAGTAAACATTATGTATCTCACTCTACTAACTACAGGTATACCAAAAACAAGCAGTAAAAGATTCTTGTCCTCAAAGAATGGTTTAATTGGGGACATAAATATATATTTTAAAAGATTCCATATATAAGAAATAACATTATTAAAGTTAGTCATAAGTTCAGACAAAACAAAATCAAACTTAGAGAACTCTGACATGTCAATAATAAAAAGACAATCCAACTTTAAAATGGGCAAAGGATCTGACTAGATATATCTCTAAGGAAGATAAATAAAGGGCCAATAAGTGCATGAAATAGTACTCAATGTCATTAGTCTTTGAGAACTGCAAATCAAAATCACAATGATATATCACCTCACACACATAAGAATGTCTATCAAAAAGATAAAATATAGCAAGTGTTTCAAAGATGTGGAGAAATTGGAACCTTCAGACTTTGGCAGACATAACTGCTTATAAAACAGTTCCACAAAAAGTTAAACATAGATTTATGACATCACCCAGCAATCTCAATCCCAGATATATATTCAAGAGAAATGAAAACATTTGTAAACTAATATTCAAAGCAGCATTATTCTTCTGCTCGTTATTCTTATGCTTTTAGTTAGCATATTAGTATACTAATTATTTTTATTCTTGGCCAAAAAAATGTAAACAACCTAAATGACCATAAATTAATAAATGGATAAACAAAATATGGTATATCCATAAAATAAAATAGTATTCAGCCATAAAAAGAAATATAATATTGATATATGCTACAACATGAAAAAAAATTATGCCAAGTAAAATAAGCCAGTCACAAAAGGACAAATATTGTATGATTCCATTTATATAAAATGCCCAGATAGACAAATCTACAGAGTCAAAAAGTAGATTAGTGATTGCCTAGAGCTGTGATAACTTGGGGGGAAAGAAGCCAAGCCTTACTGTGGCCGGAGGGGAGAAGCCTAGCCTCAAGGCTTGGCTTCTCCGCTGCGGCCGGATCAAAGGCCTGGCAGCCAGGGGAAGGAAGGCATACTGCACGAATCTTCGTGCAACAGGCTTCTAGTATATACATAAAAGGCTAATAGGCAAAGTGTCCCCGCAGGAGTTTGACCGGGAGATGGGGAATTCTATCACTCACTATGACATGCGCTGACCAGCATGGGGTGGCACAGAACAAAGGAAGGCCTCCACCAGCTGCCAACAGCTGGGGAAGGAAGGCCCTGGCCGGCAACCAGAAGGCCCTGATCAGCCCTGATCACCAGCCAGGCCTAGGGACCCTATCCATGCACGAATTTCATGGACCAGGACTCTAGTATCTTAACAAAGCTGATTTTTTTAAAAGGCAAACTTGTAACTTTAAAAAGTGGTGAATTTTGAGGCAAGCTAAATAACATGAAAAAATAAAACACATTGAGAAACAAATCTAAACATTAATTACATCCCCTCTTCTAGCATGTGTGATAATTTCTCCCTTATAGGGAGATAAAAGGAAGAGATTGCCCTGAATTAGCAATAACTACAGGGTTCAGAGGAAGAACTTTGTAAAAATATGAGAACCATAGAGGATAGCTAAACTATAGTCAACCAAAAAGAGAATTATGAAAGGATCAATAGAAGCCAGAAATCTGAGTGTGATCCAAGGTAACGACGGAAAGAGCAATGGGCTCCATATAAATAGAGTATTCTAAAACAGTTTCAAGATATTACTACCTATAACTAATTTTTGTGTACCATAATTAATTTCAGTGCATCAGCTTAATTTATTTTTTTATTTATTGTTGACACTATTACAGATGCCTCCCATTTACCCCCTTCTTGGCCCACTTCCACCCAACCCTTTTCCCCCTCCTTCTAGCCATCACCACACTGTTGCAGAAGAAAAGAAATAATAAGAATTAGAGCAGAAATCAATGAAATTGAAAATAAAAAATGAATAGAGGCAATAAATAAAGGAAAAAGCTTGTTCTTTGAAAAATTCAATAAAATCTGTAACTTTCTAGCCAGACAAACTAAGAAAAAAAAAGGACACAAGTTACTAATATCAGAAATGAACAAGAGGGCATCACTACAGATCCCATAGACATTACTATAATCAGTGAATACTATGAATAACACTATGTCATACATTTGATAATCTAGATTAAATGGACAAATTCCTTGAAAAACTCACACAAAAGAAACAAGATGATCTGAATAGGCCTATATTTATTAAAGATTGAATCAATAATTAATAAGCTTCCAAAACCAGGGCCAGATGGGTTCACTGGTGAATTCTACCAAACATTTAAGGAAGACATTTATAATCGCTTTAATGAGTTAAGAAGCAGAATACTTCTTAACTCATTCTATGAGACCAGCATTACCCAATACCAATACCAGACAAAGAGATTACAAGAAAACCACAGACTAGCATCTCTCATGATTCTAAATTAACACTCTTTATCCTGTTTGAGATTTAAAATTGTTATTCTATGAAAACAATTATACTAGAGTATTCTGTTATGTTTTTCTAATACTTCTATAAACAATATTTTAATTTCTGATTAATATTCAGGGGAAGACCAAAGAAATCAAATGCAGAGAAAATTCTTAATAAAATAGCTACTGATTTTTCAACTAAAAATCATTTCTCCTTACTCTAAATGAATCCATTTTTTAAATGTTACCCTATAATCTTCAAGTTTTTAAGTTTAAATATAATAATATATTGAAGGGGGAATAATTCAGGATATTATTTGCCTACAAGTTCCAAATGAGTAAACTGAAACATAGCTACAAAAAATATATTTAATGGAATATTAGGTTTTATACTAATAAACATACACTATTGAGAACAAGGAAGATGAAAATCTTACTGAGTATTAATCAGAATACACGAAGAATATTATGTTTAGTTCTCGTTTGATATGCTTTTTAAAAAGAGAGATTCACAAACATAAAAAGAAAGAAGATCCCTTGATAACTTTAAAGAAAATAAGTTACCATGAAGTTAAATAATGAGAATATTCAAAGGCATTTAGAACATTAATCCTTACTAGAAAAAATAAAAGAAGGCTGAAAAGAAGTCATAGGAAAAGAAAGAATAAGTAGGTTGCAAGTAGGAAAGAAAATTTAAGTCAATTTGTAAAGAAAATTGTAAGAAACAGTAGCCTTACTGAAACAAACAAACAAACAAAAAACTTAGGGTTGGGGAGGGTTTGTTTGTTTTTTAATCACAAGAGGTGTTCTAGCAGAGACAGTGATAACTTGACAGATATTTTAAATACAGTTTCTTCCACAATATTCACTGAGTGACAACTAGATCCAGTAGATCTAAGAGTACTTTAACCTTGTCATAATAAGATTCAATGATCTTAGAATCTAGAAAGTAGATGAAATAGCTACTTCCCAACTTACCTTTTTTACCTCCTGCATTATTATTACTTCATAAAGTCGTGGGACATGTAAACAGTAATTTTTTGGTTGATCTTTCTTGATGTTAATATTTTCATAATATGTCTTTTTCCTTAAAAAAAATTAAGAAAGGTACTGAGTTCTCAATTTCAAATATCTACACTAATAAAAGACAAAATGCTAATTGACCGTACCTTTGCTATGCCCCCAAGCCACGCCCACCAGCCAGAGTGACTATATGCAAATTAACCCAACCAAGATGGTGGCCGGCAGCCACAGAGCTGGAGCAAGCAGGAGTCTTGGTTGCCCAGGTGATGGAGGAAGCCAAGCTTCCCACGAGCCCTGAGCCGGCTGAGGCCTCCACTCATGGCAACGAAGTTTCAATTATGGAAGACAAATAAATCCCAGATACCTGCTTCCAGCGAGCCTCCACTGGGAACTTGGGTGGCTGGGGGGTTGTGGCCAGCCGGCAAACAGCCATCAGCCCTTCACCCAGGCTAGCCATACCCTCATGGGGTGAGGGTCCCTGCTGGGGGGCTTAGACAGCCTACAAACAGCCAGCAGCCCCTCACCTAGGCTGGCCAGGCATCCCAGCACTGACTGCTGCTGCTGCAGGCGTGGTGATCCAGCACTGATGCTGAGGGGGCTGCGGATCAGGCCCAGAGAAAGAGGCCTGGAGAGAGACGCAGCCTCTGTGGCAGCTGTTGATCAGCCATTGCCTCTCTCTTTCTCTCTGGGCTTCGCCAGCAGCTGCACCTCTGTTTCTCTCTGGGCCTCTGAGGGGGCTGCTGATCAGCCTCACCTCTCTGATAAGGCCTGGAGACAGGCTCAGAGATGCTGACTGGCATAGAAACCAACCAATCAGAACCAAATCTGGATGAACTGTGAGGAGCCAATGGCTGCCTAGGAGGCAGAGCTTTTGATGCTGACTGGCATAGAAACCAACCAATCAGAACCTAATCTGGGCGAACTGTGAAGGCAGAACCTAAGGTGAGGGCTGAGGAGGGATTTTAAGGGCAAAAGCTGTTTGGTGTAAGGTGTAAGAAAGCGGTTCAATTTTTTATTGACCAGTTTTGCAGTGTAGTGCATATAGCTGGCTATCAGTCCAGATATAGGGATTATGTATTTTTGTCTGCCAAGAGCATCTCCTCCTGCTGAAAAAGGCTTTTTACCCCCATTTAAGCAATCCTATCCTATCTATACTAATAAAAGGGTAATATGCTAATTAGACTGGGTTGACTGGCCATCTTTCAGATGTCCGACTTCCTTCTGTACAAAGCCATGGTGGTGGGGGCCGAGGTATAGGCAGTTGGGGGCAACCAGGCCAGCAGGGGAGGGCAGTTGAGGGTTATCAGGCAGGCAGAGGCAGTTGGGGTGAGACCAGACCAGCACGGGAGAGCAGTTGGGGGCAAGATCAGGCCAGCAGGGGAGAGAAGTTAGGAGCAATTAAGCGGGCAGACAGAGGCAGTTAGGGGCGATCAAGCAGGCAGGCAGGTGAGCGGTTAGGAGCCAGCAGTCTCAGATTATGAGAGGGATCCCTGATTGGAGAGGGTTCAGGGTGGGCTGAGAGAACCCACCCCCTCCGTGCATGAATTTCATGCACCAGGCCACTAATATTTAATAAATGAACTTGTTTTCAAAACTTCAAATAGTTTTACAGATGATAAATTTATATTTGAGGGATCAGAAGAGTCACATATCATTTAGATCTGTCTTTCCCAAACAGAAACCTGTGAGTTCATCTTTCTATTTACAGGGGTCAAGCATCTCCACTTTATACCCTATCAAATCTCCCAGAATAATTCTGACATGATCCAATAAAGTAAAAGTTTTAAAAAAAAGGTAGAAAATTTCAGCTGCCAGAAGGAACCAAGACAACTTCATATAAAATATACAGTGAAAGGAGAAAAACCAAAAAAAAACAGTTATGGAAATGGTTATAACTATAGTCTGGAATGCAATCAGTACAGATAAATTCCTAGGAGCAAAAGTAAAAATACATAGAGAAGAAGAGAAGAAAAAGGGGAAATAACAAAGATCAAATAAAAGTAACATTAAAAATAAAAGGAAAATGGGAGTGGGATAAGGTTGAAGAAGTGAAAAAAGCTGTTCTAAAAATACCACCACATAACCTGGCCAGCATGGCTCAGTGACTGAGCATCGACCTATGAACCAGGAGGTCACAGTTAGATTCCCAGTCAGGGCACATGCCTGAGGGCTTGAACCCCAGTGTGGAGCATGCAGGAGGCAGCCAGTCAATGATTCTCTCTCATCATTGAGGTTTTTATCTCTCTCTCCCTCTCTCTCCCTCTCTGAAATCAATAAAAATATATATTTTTTAAATACCAGCACATAAAGTCAGAGAAACATGACCAAATAGAGTCCTGGTGTGCCTGATACTTAGTCACAGTGTAATAGAATGAATGGAAAACAATCATCATAGAACCATGTACTTTCAAAAAGGTTAATTTTGTTTTATGTCAATTGAGCCTCAATAAAAGTGACAGGCAGGCAGATAAAGAGATAGACAGATAAGCAAACCAACCACACTGGATAAGATTAGAACACTAAATAACAAAAACGTGTGTCAAGGGAATGAGCAGTGTTAAAGCATTTGATAGACTTTCTTTTCTTTGGAAGAATGACAAAGATATTAAGTTTAGACCCCATTAGGCTAAATATACATGTTAAAGTTCTAGTGTAACTACTAAAAAAAAATACAAAGTGTATATCCAATATTAGGAGAGTGAAAAGGACAGTAGACTATAAGTCCCCCAAAACAAGGCCCATGTTTTATTCTTTTCTTTCGCAGTTACTAAGTTCAGTACTAGCACATAGCAAGAATCCAAACAATGCTTGTTCAATGACTAAACAGTAGCTGGGGTATCTTATAAGAGTCTAAGCTATATCTACCACTGGCATATAGATGTGTCTGAATCAATCTAACAAACTAATGGGATAGATAATCACTGTGAGACATCTTGTGAGAAAACTCATTCTATGAGAGAAAGTATCATTCAGATAACCTGAACCCTGTTTTTAAAAAATTAATGATAAAAAGGAATGGTAGATTCTGAGGACAATATGGTAATTGTTACTTGATTTGGTCTTCCATGGACCCTTGTCTAAGACCTTAGTGTAAAAATAGGAGAAAATAAAAACAGAGCTATTATACCAGAAATTTTATTCCTATTTAAATTTCATTAATATTACCTCCAACCTATTGTTATGCCTCTGATCCACACTGAGAATGCCTTCTAAAGCTATCACATAGTTAGAAGAATAAATATCAGAGGCAGGAACAAAATGAAGAATCCTAGGTCAACTTATTTTATATTTTCTCTGATCTTTTGTCTGTTTAATAATGAAATACAGTATATTTTCACACCTAGATACATGGGCTATATAATCAACTGAAAAGGCCTTACTGAAAGTCTAGCTCTGCCACTTAATAGCTACATGATCTTGAATATGTTATTTATCCTCTTCAATCCTTGCATTTCTCACTGATAAAATACATATATCAATAGTAATTACACAGAGATTGGTGAAGATTAAATGAGGTGAAACATGTAAAGCAGGGTAGCACAGGATCTGGCTCACAAAAAAGCAATAGTTTTTGTATAGGTTATTCCACAATATAATACTTCTTGGAGATTTTATACTGATTTTCCTTTATAGCAGCATAGTCTAGTCTAAATTATTAGAATATTTTAATGTTCATAGCAGCAAAATTTACAATAGCTAATATTTGGAAACAGCCTAAATGCCCAGTGGATTAAAAAACGGTGGTACATCTACACAATGGAATACTATGCTGCTGTAAAAAAGAAAACTCTTACCATTTGCAACAGCATGGATGGACCTGGAGAGCATTATGCTAAGCCAGTGATGGCAAACCTATGACACGCGTGTCAGAAGTGACATGTGAACTCATTTTTTTGGTTGATTTTTCTTTGTTAAATGGCATTTAAATATATAAAATAAATATCAAAAATATAAGTCTTTGTTTTACTATGGTTGCAAATATCAAAAAATTTCTATATATGATATGGCACCAGAGTTAAGTTAGGGTTTTTCAAAATGCTGACATGCTGAGCTCAAAAGGTTCACCATCACTGTGCTAAGCGATATAAGCCAGTTGGAGAAAGATAAATATCACATGATCTCACTTATTTGTGGAATATAATCAACAACATAAACTTATGAACAAAAATAGATCCAGAGACATAGAAGCATCGAACAGACATCCAACCTCAGAGGGAAGGCAGGAGAGGGAGGAGGTGGGGATGGAGGTAAGAGATCAACCAAAGGATTTGTATACATGCATATAAGCATAACAAATGGACACAGACAGTAGGGGGGTGAGGGGATGTACTGGGGGTGCGGGGGAGCGGCTGGGGAGAGGTCAATAGGAGAAAAAGGAGACATGTAATACTTTAAACAATAAAGAATCTAATTTTTTAAAAAAAGAATACTTTATAGTAAAAACTATATTAATGGCATACTTTTTTTTTTTTACTTACTGAACTATATCATACTGTCCAGGACCAGGCCCTGACTTTATAGGGAACTTTAGTCTTCCCAAAGATTTGCCAAAATGTATTCCCTTGTATTTTAAAGTTGCATTGGAAAAACCCTATTTAAAAAAAAAGTGAAGATGAGACATAGTTTAAATAGGTCACAGAAGAATATTTAACTTTATTTAAGTCTAAAGCTAAAGCAAGGATAACCTTAGACAAAGGGGTTTCATGGGTAATGCTAGCTCTCAAGGTAAGTTATTACTGCAATGCTTATCCCATACCTGAGTCAGCCAGGATTTCTAAAGAAGTGCCTCTCATTTTAGCGTGTCCTCAACCATTAAGAACAGTTTTGCTCTTGGCATACGTTCATTTAAAAAAAGGAAGGAGGGCAGAATTGTATGATTTAGGGAATGGGAAATTCTATTAAAAATGACCTTAACAGAAATTATATTAATTTCAAGAAATCCAATTAAAATTCAAATATCACTGATAGATATTAAATAACTTCTAATTACCTGATATTTAAAACTCTAACAAATTTATGTAAAGTTTTCAGAATAACAAGTATATGACAATGAATTAAACATCACCCCCATTTCATTTTATTATTAATGCTTGAGGTCACGATCAGTCTTTTAATGTCAAAGTAATTATTTATGACATAAGAAATCAAAATTACCTTTCTATTACATCCACTAAAATAGGTATTAAAATTACATATGGAGGGCAAAGGGTGGGGTGGGAACTGGGTGGAGGGAAGTTATGGTGGGAAAAAAGAGGAACCAATGTAATAATCTGAATAATAAAGATTTAATAAAATAAAATAAAAAATTACATATGACCCGTTAAAAATTTCACTTTACAGAAGTTAAAGCACCTGGCTTTAATAAAAACTAATGAAATAACAAAATGTAATACAATAACAAAATATAATACAAGCTTTTTTTTTTTTTTACAAGAATTCTCTTCTGTTGACCTAATACCTTATATATTGAGCAATCATTTAAGAATATTTGTAAAACTCAATTTTTAAACTGATGGTAAAAAGTGACTTCTAATATATTTATGTTACTTTTAATTCACATTTGTAAAAAGAGTTTTAAAATGAGCTTGAATTATTAAAATAGTTGACATATGATACTGAATAAAATTCCCATAACATAAACTTATAGTTTAACTGCATTGTCAGCTGTTCTGGGTGAATGTTACTATTCTAGAATAGTAGACCCAATCTCTCTCTATTACTGTTATAAATAAAAATAAATAGCAATATTTGTGATAATTTTAGTTTTAAATGATTACTCAAACCCATATCTTCTCTGCTCTCACCAAAATTTCAAAAGAAGTATATGAAATAGTTACAAATTATCAGTGCTACAAACTAAGAGAAGGTATCATTCACATTCCAAAACTCTGAGGAATTTCTGTGAAATATAGCACAGCAAAGACTAGAACCAGAAGAAAAACCTCACTGAATGTGAAAAGAACCTCAATTGAACCCTATTAATGTCCCCAGAAAGACAAAAACTGGAAATAAGGATGGACTTTTGGGCAGTGAGTAGGGAACAATTCTCAAAACTACTAATGCCCTTGGAGATTTGCACCAGTGCCATTACATCAAGTGAAAGAATGCTAACTAATACCCACTCTATTCCTGGCAAGGATGATTGGAATAAATCGGAAACACTGCCATGAATATCTAATGAAGACAGACTTTCTAGTTAGAAAGGTACCACTCCAGAAAGCTTTGGGATGCCACAACAAAATCCAAAAAGAAGCTGACGCAGCACTAAAATTCCCTACGAAGTGACGCCTTTTACTTCCTAGAATGTACCACTAAGAACTAGCCTTCCGATGTTATAAAATGCAAACACAATAAAACTGAACTTTCCCTTCTACACCCTCTTGATGTTAAAGAATTAAACAGGGGCCAACACAAACTCTGACAGAAATTTGATATTTGCATGAAGTGAAATGGAACCTTTGTTGATTCTTTTTCATAAATGCAATCTCATAGAGAAATGAAATAACAGTTTTCTAAAGCTTTCCCCTGCTTTGATTTTAGCAAATCCCCTTGCTCATTCCTTGCTTAAGGGGATGTTTGAGCTGAGAGAAACAAAGTTACCAGCTATATCCAAGTAAGATTCAGACATGTTTTGGAATGTCTGGTGAACAAATAGAGCAATCCAATCAGAAGGTGAATGTGAAATCTAATCCTATGGGAAGCAGGTAATTATGATGATCCTCACCTAGTAAGAAAATCTTAGTGGCAAGAGTAGCAATGCCAAATACTGAGTCTTTTTTTTTTTTAATATATTTTATTGATTTTTTACAGAGAGGAGGGGAGAGGGATAGAGAGGTAGAAACATTGATGAGAGAGAAACATCGATCAGCTGCCTCTTGCACGCCCCCTACTGGGGATGTGCCCGCAACCAAGGTACATGCCCTTGACCGGAATTGAACCCGGGACCCTTGAGTCTGCAGGCCGACGCTCTATCCGCTGAGCCAAATCAGTCAGGGCAAAATACTGAGTCTTTTCTGTTGAATGAATTTGCCTCCTAACAGACAGTCCCCACTGGATTTATGCCTGTGTCGTATAGAGTGCAAAGGGTTTACGAGAGAAATTTAGAAGACCTGTTTCATAAAAACACCAGTAGACATCAGTATGACTTACAGACCACTCTAACAGAGAATAATGCAAAGGAAGAGCAGCATTATCCCTCCAACTTCACCCAGCTCAGCACGCAGCTTTAGTTGTGATCAAGGGCATTGGTGGAAATGCCCAGCAGAGAGCTCCATCTGGCAAGAGATTGACACACCTGCTGGAGCAGTAACTGTCCCAGTGAAAACACACTTGTTCAGGAGCATGGTTGAGACAGCCCCTGAGGACTTCCAGAAACACCTGAACAGGGGAACTTTGCAGAAGGCTAGAAATCCTCTCACTCAATAGTAGACAACAAACATATATTTGAGTTATTAACATAACTGTGACTCTATATCACAATCTAATGAAGCCTGGGAAAACTTGTTACATAAATAAGAAGAATTAATCCTTATTTCCACTAGGAATATTTCCAGCACTGTAAGTGGTTTCAATGTGCTTAGATTAGTCCGGCCAGTGTGGTTCAATAGTTGAACATCGACCTATGAACCAGGAGGTCACAGTTCGATTCCTGGTCAGGGCACATGCCCAGGTAGTTGGCTCAATCCCCAGTAGGGAGTGTGCAGAGGCAGCCATTCAATGATTCTCTCTCACCATTGATGTTTCTATCTTTCTCTCACTCTTCCTTCCTCTCTGAAATCAATGAAAATGTATTTTTTTAAATACACTTAGATTATTGATATACATATCCCTTCCAATAAATTGTAACACAAACAGCAGAAAGGTATTTTTCCCTCTTCACTATGGACGTTTAGCTTTAACATACTCTGAAGCTACAACACTATAAAGCACTAGTAGTAGTAGGGGTGTTATTAGTTGCACTATTAGTAGTGGCATTACTATTACTATAAGTAGATTGTCTAGTTGATAACATGATTCCCAGCCAGGAACCTTGTCAATCCTAGCAGGAACAGGGCTATGAATAAAAATTGAAAGAGTTATCCCACCAATCTCTAAACACATCAAATATATGGCTTTGACACTCCTGAGTATAACACAAAAGGAAATAAGGCAGTCAGATCATCCAAAGGCTTTGGGTCTGGAGTGCAGAGACAAAAGCTATAACAACTAGCAGAGCAGCAAAGAAAAACTGCACAGGCTGCATGTCCAGCAGAGCAGCAGATGGTAGTAGAGAGGTACTGGAAGAAACCAGGGCATCCACTAGAGTAGCTGAAAAGCAGCCTGTTCCTTTGGTTCAGTGGTAACTCCAAAGACTGCTGCACTCTATACAGTTTCTGGAAAAGAATATGGAGCCTCACAATACTTTCTTTTGTTAAAATAAGTGTTTGACATCTAGACCGTCTTTCAAATGGAATTACCTAATATAGCCATGAATTTTAAAGTAATATATACAGTTCTGATGGCAGAAAGAGCAAAATTTCTCATTTTTGTTGTACTTTCTTTTTATTTAAAAATGAAGTAGAATTTCATAATTGTGCCGATTTCAGGCATAATCACTAGTGAAGTACACAAATGTAAAACTCTGGCTAATATAATGTAGCAATCTATAATAATAAAAGCATAATATGCTAATTAGACCTGACGACCTTCCGGACAAAGCCAGGGCTGCGAGGGAAGCCCAGGTCCTGGGTGCCAGAGGGAAGCCGGTGCCAGCAGCCAGAGGAAGGAAGACCTACTTTTGCATGAATTTCATGCATCGGGCCTCTAGTGTTAGATATATTGGTGCACAACATTCATGCTCCCCCTGTGAGAGCATACTGACCACCAGGGGGCAGTTCCTGCATTGAGCCTCTGCTCCCTGGTGGTCAGTGCACGTCATAGCGACTGGTCATTCCACCGTTCAATCTATTTGCATATTAGGGTTTTATTATATAGGATATTTGATATATTTCAGGCAAAGCATATCTAATATATTGATTTACTATAGCCTATAGATTTCTTTAAAAGCAATATTTTAAAACAGAGCACTTTAATAAATCATCTTTTACATCATAATTTATAGCCTAAAAAATACATGCTAAGGTTTTATATTAATTCTTTTAACACAGCAATTCAAGACCTTGAGCAAAATTATGTCCAAGAAGCTTTCTTCAATAATTCACATTATTGTGATTTTGTGGCTCAACTGTTAACAATTCTTTAGGTTATCCAGTAGAAGGAAAGATTATGCATACATATACACACACCATTTAAGACATTAGTAGATTCCTTTTCCTGTATATACACTAAAATTGGTTTTATTTAAACCATGAGAAGCAGCAAGCACTTAACTCACTAACCTTGCTGTACTCACGTAAATGTTCCCATCTAAAATGTAATTCAAAAGACTTTTTAAAATACAGACAGAAAATGAAAACTAAATTGATGCACTCTTAACTCTAAATCATACTCTCTTTATGTCAAGAAGTATTGACAATACCAACTCCAAGGTCATTGTCAACTTGGAAAATCATTAGCAAATAAAATATGACTTAACTGAAACAAACTCAGCATGGAGCTGCATTATTTTAAGTGAATGTTGTAACATAACTTGAAGAAGAATTACTAACTGTCACTCCCAATGACAATGAAATAAATGAAGTGGCTATGTAACTTTTCCCCCAAGTCATTTCCATAATTAAGTATGGAAATAGAATTTATGAAGAATATAAAGTCCCAAAGTGCATCAATTTAAACACTAATGGACTGCTTTCGTGTTGCAGCACACAGGTAGTTCCCAGCATGTTATCATTAGCAAATATGTCAGTGTCATAATTCCAACTGCAAACTCTGCTTGTGAAATCTGCCTCTGAAAACTAAATGTCTAATGATTACCTGGGCTCTTCTAAAACACAGAGAGAGAAAGGCTAAATTTTATAATTCAAAATGTTATATAAAATGATTTCTACATAAAATTTCTCTTTATACATTAAATATAGCTAAAACATCACTTATTGGCTAGAGTCTAATACAACTTTCAATTTCAGAGTTGCTTCTGTATTTAAGCTATATAAGATTCCTTCAGTAGATGCTATTCACCAGTCCAGAGAAGAACCACAATAATTATCCATTTATTGGATTTTTTTCTTAATTTTCTATTAATATTCACATCTGGAAACTGAGCCTACAGCTTAAAAAAAATGGTATTATCAGAAATTTGGATAAGATTTGAATTAACATTCCTATATTATCACCTTCACAGTAGTCTGTGGGAAACCTGGGGGGATTTTTCCTTCAAGAAAAACAAGAAAATAAAGCCTTCAGCTACTGAGCTTTACCACCTTATCTCCAGTTTCTCTCAAATTCAAGATGGTATTTCAGAAAATATCACAATTCAATTCAAATTAAACTTTGTTGAATCTTTTTTGAATATTAAGAACTTTGTGTTTAATTTATATATAAATCTATGTTTTTACATAATATGTTTTCTTAAAACAAATCTAGATATTTAGGCTAATAAACACAAGTTGGATTGACTCAATAATTACTAAAATAAGTTGTCAAGTAAACTAGGCTTATTAAAATTGTGGGATAAATTTTCTTCTTATTTTGGTCTTCTATTAATAATATTTAGCCAGAATGAAATCAAATATTAAATGTCAAAGTAATGTTTATCTATATGTGAAAAGGTTTTGATTTTTTTTCTAAGATTTGTTTTTGCTTTTTAGAGAGAGAGTAAGGGAGGAGAGAGAGAAACATCAATCTCCTCCATGACCCCAGCAACCTGGGCATGTGGTGTGACTGGGACTCGAACCAGCAACCTTTTGGTGCATGGGATATCCCCCAAGCAACTGAGCTACAATGGCCAGGGCTGTGAAAAGGTTTTGTACATCTGGGGAGGCTTTGAGGCATTACTCTGGTCTTCTAACAGATGACATATGATTCCAAAATAAAGAAATAACCTAAATAAAAATATAATTTTAAAGCAAGAATAACATTTTGAGATAGGTTAAGAGTAATGAGAAAAGTGTTTAAACCATTATTTTTGTTATTGTTCCTTGCATAATTTTTGTTAAATACTGAACATTTTAAATGGTAGAGTGTGGCAACTCTGGAAATCAGAATCTCCCTCACCCCAAGAGGTTTGTTTGTTTGTTTGTTTGTTTAGTGATTTTCCTGGACCAGTTCTTTAAATTCTGTATTCATCATGTGTGTCCACTTAAGTCTCAGACTGGATAGCTGAGTAGTCAGCCGGGTAATGGTTGGAAAGAGGTTTCCTTAAATCAGGGTCCTCAAACTTTTTAAACAGGGGGCCAGTTCACTGTCCCTCAGACCATTGGAGGGATGGACTATAGTTTTAAAAAAACGACTATGAACAAATTCCTATGCACACTGCACATATCTTATTTTGAAGTAAAAAAACAAAACGGGAACAAATACAATATTTGTATTTGCATGTGGCCCGCGGGCGTAGTTTGAGGACCCCTGCTTTAAATGCTTTGAACCAATATCTCTCCAACCTTTGCAGACATGCTCTGTGCATGTGTTGAGGCACACCTTCACTACTCAAGGAGGCAGTTTAAAGGTTGTGCCTTAGCCTTCACTTCCTGCTTATGTAGAGCTTGAAGGTCACATAAAGATAAGAGCTTTGTACCTTCTTACATCTGTTTTTCACAGTGATGGGTTAGCAATTCTGTAACTACTTTCAGAGTTTTATAGGATTAAGCAAATATACTGAGATAATGGGAGCCAGATTTCTCACTGTAGGAGAAGGGAGTTCAAACATGGAAAAAACTAGAATAAACCTATGGGGTTGGCTTGGAATTGGGAGGTTTCCGTACAAACTCACAGTTTTAACAGATAGAGAAGAAATAAGTATATATTTCTAATTTTGTCCCCTGAGGAGGCCTAAAAACAATGATAACACAGTAGCAATGAATGTATCTAGTCACTAGTGCATTGATCTTGTTTGGATATCATTTTCCACTAAATGGAAGTAGGGCTTCTTGAAAGAATGACTACTTCCAAGGTTGGGACAGGAGGGAAAATGAGGTGAACCTGAAATGTCTTACTGTGCCCGAAGGTGAAGAAATGCTCAAAAAAATGATGGGAATATGTAAAAAAAAAAAAAAAAAAAAAAAGATGCAAGAAGCAGTTTGAAAGGGCTCCCAAGGATCAAATCTGAGGTAATTTAACCTCAAAATAAATAATGAGTAATAAATTATAACCCTTTCAGTAAAACAGGAATTCTGAATCCATACTGATATAAATGAGAAAGAAGATAAAGTTCTTCTTTACACAGTGTCAAAAAATAAATGTGAAAAAGATGGAGTTAGAAAAATCACAATTTGATAAACATCACAGTAAAACTAATTCAAGCATCATCAATTGATGTTAAACTAGTGAGAGTTTGATGAGGAACATAATATATACTTATTCTCAGAGTAACTCCTCTATAATAAATTTTTTAAAATAGTAGCCACATTGAATAAAAATGGAAGACACCACTTTAAGTTAACATCAGCAATTACAGGATAAATTACATCCTGTGCTTTGTATGTCATGCTTTGAGAAGCATATATCACTTCTATAGTATTCCTGCCAAAATATATTCTAATCATGACAAAATATACACAAACCAAAAATTGAGACATAGTCTACAAAATAAATAGCCTGTACTCTTCAAAAAGTCAAGGTTGCAAAACACAAAGAAAGACTAAAGAGCTGTTCCAAATGAAAGGAATCTAAAGAGGCATGAAAAATGCATGATGTAATACCAGACTGGCCTCTGGACCAAAAAAAAATTTTAAAAAGATCATTGAGGTAATTAGCAATATTTTCAATAGATCTATAAATTAGATAATAGTATTATATGAATGAAAGTTTCATGATTTTGATAATTATATTCTGGTTATAAAAGAGAATGTCCTGTTCCCTGAAAATTTACAGTGAAGTATTTAGGGGTAAAGGAGCATGATGCCTTAAACATACTCTCTAATTTCTTAATAAAAATAATAAATGTATAGGGAGAAAAAATGATATAGCAAATGTAATAAAGTATTAACTGCAGGATCTGAATGAATGGCATATGAGAATTCTTTGTATTAATCTTGTAACTTTTCTATCAGTCTAAAACTATTTCAAAATATAAATTATTTTTTAAAAAAGAAATTAACTAGAAACAATGGATGAATTAGATCTAATATATATATATATATATATATATACACACATATGTGTGTGTATGTGTGTGTATATATATATATATATATATATATATATATATATGGTTAAACCTAGAAAATATAACATTAAGTGAAACAGTAAGACACCTATATACCAGATGATACCTTTTACTTATATGTTTTAAACCATATAAGTTATTCATGCGTATAATAAAATTTAGTGTTTAACAAAAGGAGAAGAATGAAGAAAGGGAAATTGGGTAGGTTAATAATTATAATAATATATTTATTTTAAAATATATCTAATTCAAGTGTGACAAAATTTTGTTTTATATGTTATGAAGTGTACATGGTATCAGTTATTATGTTTGTACTATTAAATGTGTAATTATATAAATTACATAAAAAATATTTTAAGAAAAAAACTTTTAATAATTCAAAGAATCTAAGACCCAAAAATGCCTTAGTATACCTATTGTCACAAACAAATGGTTTCTGAAGGTGCCTGAGCCTAAGCCTAAAGTTGGAGACATAAACAAACAAAAAACTATTGGGAATGAAGGTCAAGCCAAATCCTGAGAGTACCTATTCTTTGCCCAAGGTGTCTCTTCAACCTCTTCTTAAATCTACACTTAACTTTTGCCATTTTCCTCACCAGGATTACTTCTTCCAGATCTCATAAAAGTGTGAAAATGAAATACATTTAAAGCACTATATATTTCAGTCTTCTAATTAAGTAAAACCAGACATCTCACCCATCTATATTTATTCTCTGTATTCATGGGTAACTCATGAAATCTTGCTTCAATTCAACTTTTGCCAAGTTTGAAATTTAAAACCTAGACAAGATCGAGCTTATGTATAGGGTGTCCCAAAAAAATGTATACACACTTTAACAGCTGATAACTCCATTTTCATTCCATTTCAGGGTTAACTGATTTGAAATAATGGGTGAAGCCAGACTAAGCTTTGAATGAAGAAAATGTATCCTTAAGTGCCATTAGTCTTTTTTTATGGGGATACATAAAAAACAAAATTTATGGTACAAAACCTGCAACAGTCAATGAATTGAGGGTGCACAAATACCGAACAAAATGATTCTTGATGTTCGCAATTCCAGTGCTTTGAGTTATCAGCAGTGCCTGGACCACAATAGTCATCAGTTTGAAAACAGGTATTGACAAAAAAGATTTATTCATTCCTATATTCATTTAAATTTTGAAAATGAACTGTCTCTTAATAATGACTTTATAATCATTCAAAGTGCATATACATTTTTGGGACACCCTGTATTATGTTTGATATTTTAATAAGAGAAGTTCCTTACTTTATTTATAATCATTTATAAAGTAAATAATATACTATCAAATTCTAATTCCTTTATAATTAAATTTTCTTTTTCATTTTCAAATTCAAGAAAAGAATATCTATGTATTGCATATGATTATACATTATAGCAGAGACTTCTAGACTTCTAGTATTTCCTCTTTTTCCTAGACTATATATGTCCCAGACTCCTTTGGCATTTAAGTGTGTCTATGTGCTGGAGCTTCAACTCTCAGGCCTGGCCTACAAAATCCTCCCACTAGCAGTCCACCATCCTCTTTTCCTTCTGCCAGCTGGACGCAGAAGACAACAAGGTCTCAGGGGATGACAGTAACGCAAATGGAATAAACCTGTGTCCCTGAATCTCTACCTAGAGGAAAATCTCTTAACAAAGATTGCCCTTATTATTGAGGAGAAAAAAAAGATTTCTGATGTATTAAGCCACTAATGTTTGGGAGTCTATTTGTGACTGCAATTAGTGTTACATTAACCAAAATAATTATAATTAATTTTCTAATTGTCAATATGAAATGCTTTATACTCACAAACTGAGGTTTATAGTATGCTGGACCTAGTGTGATATCACTAGCAGGTGGAAGATGTTTTATAATACTGCCATCCTCATTAATATGATAACCATATGATCGTCCATAAGAAGGAATTGAAGGAACAATCATTCTGAAAACTGAAGGTAACCTTGAAATTTTCTGTAAGAAAACATTTTATATTATTTACTCAAAGGCAAGAGAGAAGAGAAGGAATGAAGAATCAAATATTGAAATTTACTAAAAGGCAACTATTAAATATTGATTTTATGAATTTCATAATATAAACCAAAAATGTTGGTTCTATAAAAGTAATTTCAGGGGGTGAATTCAAGTCTCACTTCATCATATAAATCAAGAGGATATATAAAGGGTGTCCCAAAATTCACGCAAGAAGTAATTTTGATAGAAAACACAGGTTTATAATTAAAAATTGTAAATTTTTTATTGATTCATAAAGTATACAGTATAGGGTTATGTATGGAATAGCATATCGGGTAAATGGCCTCCACGGCTTTGCTGGTACATACGCACTCTTTTGTTGAAATTTTCCATGACCGTTTTTGCATAAATGTGGCTGGATTTCGTTGATACAGGGCTCAATTTCCTCCTTCAAGGCATGGGTGGTCGTGGGCTTGTTGGCATAAACCTCAGACTTCAAAAAGCCCCAAAGAAAAAAGTCCAACAGCGTTAAATCGCATGATCTGGGTGGCCAATTCTGATCACCAAAACGGGAAATTACACGACCAGGAAATGACTCATGGCAGTAATTGAATTGTTTCTCAGGCTGTATGGCATGTGGCACCGTGTTGTTGAAACCACATGTCGTCCACATCCATATCTTGCAAATTAGGCACAAAAAACTGGATTATCATGTCGAGATAGCAAGCACCATTAAATTCAAATCTTGCGTGAATTTTGGGACACCCTTTACCATTACTATTAAAACCACCTTCAGAGATAAGGCATCTTTCTCACTTAGCTCATTTATCTTGCTTAAAACAGGCATTCATTTCTATAGTCACATCAACAATCAATATTACTTGTGCTATGCTATCAGAGTATCTGCTATGCAAAAACAAACAATATTTTCTGTAACATTTCCTGATTTCATTCCTTCCCAGCTCCTGACTATCTCCATATTATTGGTGCCCTCTATTAATAATCTAATTGTGCAGATTGTGTAGCAAGAAAAATGTATATGACATAATGCTAAAAGGAAATAAAAATATAAAATATGAAATTTAATCTATGACTACAACTATGTAAATTATGTGAAATTATATATAAGTGTATAAAGTGATATACATACATGATTTAATACTGAAAGGAGCCCTAACCAGTTTGGCTCAGTGGATAGAGCATCGGCCTGCGGACTCAAGGGTCCTGGGTTCGATTCCGGTCAAGGGCATGTACCTTGGTTGCAGGCACATCCCCAGTGGGGAGTGTGCAGGAGGCAGCTGATGGATGTTTCTCTCTCATCGATGTTTCTAACTCTCTATCCCTCTCCCTTCCTCTCCTTCAAAAATCAATAAAATATATTAAAAAGAAAAAAAAATACTGAAAGGAACTATGCAAAAATTAACATAATATCAATATTAGAGTCATGAATTTCAGGGTAATTATACTTCTTTCATATTTTTCTTTAGTAAAAAATATCTCATATGCCCTGGCTGGTTTGGCTCAGTAGATAGAACGTTGACCCATGGACTGAAGGGTCCTGGGTTAGATTTTGGTCAAGAGCAAGTACCTCAGTTGCAGGCTTGATCCTCAGCCAGCCCTGGTCGGGATGCATGCAGGAGGCAACCAATCAATGCGTCCCTCACATTGATGGTTCTCTTTCTCTGTCTCTCCCCCTCCCTTCCACTCTCTCTAAAATCAGTGGAAAAATATCCTCAGGTGAGAATTAACAAAGAAAAAAGGAAGAGAAAGAAAAAATACTACTATAAAATATATCAAAATACAGACGTTTAAGTCATTTATCAATCTGGAAAATTCCTTATTAAGAATATATTGATCCTCTATAATAAATAAAGTTATTAAGTTAATTAAATAATTAATTGATTTTATAGTTGGTGCACACATGCCCAATATATAATTATGTTATGAAAATACTGTCACTGACTGAATTTTTTTTATCATTAGATACAACTATTAAGTAGTTTTAGTGATACTTAATGAGACTGATTACCAAATTAAAACAGGAAAACACTAAATAGCTTCCCCTCTACTCTCTACTTTCAAAACTTATTTGCATCATGTCAAGACTTTCCAAAATACGGCCCCCACCTCCTCCCCAGCTTCTATTCCTGCTACTCTCCTGTGCACCAAGTATTCCAAAGAACTTTGTTCTCCTCTGAACACATCATGTCATTAAATACCATAATGTCTTTATTCATGTGTTTTTTCTCTGCCAGAGTGGGGGTTTTTTACAATTCTTTTTAACTACTTAGTGAATCCTTCAAGATGCAGTTCAATTGTGATATCCTTAATCCCTCAAAAAAATCTCTTCTTTGGGCTACTACTAAACATTTTATTATGATACTGGAGGCCCATTGCATGAAATTTGTACACAGGTAGGGTCCGTAGGCCTGGCCAGCGATCAGGGCCAATCAGGGCCTTCCGGCTGCTGTCTGGGGCCTTCTATCCCCAGCTGTCAGCTGCTGGCTGGGGCCTTCCTTCGTTCCATGCTGCTCCCTGGTGGTCATCACATGTCATAGCCAGCAATAGAACTCCCAGTCTCCCAGTTGAACTCCCATGGGGACACTTTGCATATTAGCCTTTTATATATCCTACTAGAAGCCCGGCTGCCTCAGCCCTTGCAGTCCTGGCTTCATCCAAAAGGTTGTCTAGAAGGTCATCTGGACAGTTCTGCTGTTCAGCCGTTCAGTCGATTTGCATATTATGCTTTTATTATTATAATAAAAGGCTAATATGCAAATTGACCGAACTGCAGAATGACCAGTCGCTATGATGTGCACTGACCACCAGGGGGCAGACACTCAATTCAGGAGCTGCCTCCTGGTGGTCAGTACGCTTCCACAGGGAGAGCGCCGCTCAGCCAGAAGCCAGGCTCCAGTGGCGAAAGCCTCTCCCGCCTTCGTGGCAGTGCTAAGGATGTCCAACTGCCAGCTTAGGCCCAGCTGGCGGTCGGACATCCCCTGAGGGCTCCTCGACTGCAAGAGGGTACAGGCCAGGTTGAGGGACCCCCCTGAATGCACAAATTTTGTACACTGGGCCTCTAGTATATATGTTTATTAAAATATCATTTCATCAACATTTTTGTACTGAATTTCATTCATTATTTTCCTGTTAAAATTATAGATCCCAGGGAGCAGTGATTTGTATTCTATATATTATCAGTGCCTGGCTTTATGGCTGATACTCATAGTTACTGAAAAAATGTCTGGTAAATCCTTGCATGAGCAAGTAAACATTTACGTGTCTCCACACATGAAACAGAGAAAATTTAAATCCTATATAATAAAAGGCTAATATGCAAATTGACCGACCAGCAGAACGAGCGCTTGCTATGATGCACATTGACCACTAGGGGGCAGGCACTCAACGCAGGAGCTGTCCCCTGGTGGTCAGTGCACTCCCACAGGGGGGGCACCTCTCAGCCAGAAACCAGGCTCATGGCTGGCAAGCACAGAGGCAGTGGCGGGAGCTTCTCCCGCCTCCGCAGCAGCGCTAAGGATGTCCAACTGATGGCTTAGGCCAGCGGTCGGCAAACTCATTAGTCAACAGAGCCAAATATCAACAGTACAATGATTGAAATTTCTTTTGAGAGCCAAATTTTTTAAACTTAAACTATATAGGTAGGTACATTGTTATTAACTTAATTAGGGTACTCCTAAGGCTTAGGAAGAGCCACACTCAAGGGGCCAAAGAGCCGCATGTGGCTCGCGAACCGCAGTTTGCTGACCACTGGCTTAGGCCCATGAGGGAGCAGGCCTAAGCCATCAGGGGGTCATCCCCCAAGTGCTCCCAGATTGGAAGAGGGCACAGGCCAGGCTGAGAGAACCCCCCCCCCCAGTGCACAAATTTCGTGCACCAGGCCTCTAGTATACTAATCTCATTGTCATTGCACTGACATTATTCAACTGAGTACTGAACCCTAAAATATATTCTCCTAAACAAACAGGAAACTAATTCAAATTTAATTAATATGAGTTATGTGAAGAAGTTATGGCAAGAGAAGATGGAACCACTCAAAAGAAACCATGACCAAAATCTGAAAGATTACATTATTTATTTCAAAGAGGTAGGCCTTTGGTGTAAAAATTATTCATTTACATAACACCAACATACCTTTTCAAACATATTACCTGCTAGTCCCCTACACAAATTCCTCATTCTAGTCAAATAATATTCTCTCTCTCTCTCTCTCTCTCTCTCTCTCTCTTTCCATATATAACATTTAACCATTTAAATGTTAAGGTTTTTATTTCAGGAATCATGTTTTAAATTTCACTGATTGTATTAACCACTTGAACAGAGTTTCATATATAAACACATATACAGGTAAACCATTGAGATGGTTTCTAAAAATCTTCCTTACTTTCTGCTCACCATGGATATAGGAAGTGACTATAGATTTATCCAAAGCAAAAAAGAAGTCAGATTGCCGAAACCGGTTTGGCTCAGTGGATAGAGCGTCGGCCTGCGGACTGAAGGGTCCCGGGTTCAATTCCAGTCGAGGGCATGTACCTGGGTTGCAGGCACATCCCCACTGGGAGATGTGCGGGAGGCAGCTGATCGATGTTTCTCTCTCATCGATGTTTCTAACTCTCTATCTCTCTCCCTTCCTCTCTGTAAAAAATAAATAAAATATAAAAAAAAAAAGAAGTCAGATGGCAATACAATTAAAAACTTAAGTATACAAAATCAAGTGTTCATTTAACTATAAATAACTATAATATGGATACTAATATACCTACTACTTTTTATAGTATTGCTTTTTAAATGCACTTAACATCACAGAAAACACTGAACCTTTTCTACTTTAACTAAAAGAAATGTCATTAGAAGCATACTTTAAAATTGCAACCTACTGATTGAAGATGCTCTTTAGCCTCTAGAACTTTTCTCTTCATGGTATCTAAGGCTCCAGGACAAGACTGATCATAGCTTGCCGGTCCTGGACTATCGGAAATAAACTTCTTAAAACGTTTCTCCCGGTTTTGTAGACTATGGCCTCCTTTTATATTACACTAAATTGAAGAGAAAAAATGAAGTAATTAAAAGAAGCACTTTGTAATTAATACCCATTTGATAAGTACATGTTTATATGAACAAATAGTTTTTAAACCCAACCTGAGAAAGTTAAGGCCCTTGACTGAAGACCTAGTCCTAAGAGGATGAGAAACTGACAATGATACCTGTCAGTTTTAACTCTAAACTCAAACTAAAATTTACTCAGAGCACTCTAAGAAAATGCAAAACTCAGTTTTAGAATAGGTATCAGAGACACAGGAGTCTCCAAAGCTGTGGAGCAAAAATAAAGAGTGTATAGCCCAGCCAATGTGGCTCAGTGGTTGAGTGTAAACTTATGAACTAGGAGGTCACAGTTGGATTCTGGGTCAGGGCGCTTGCTAGGGTTGCAGGCTCAATTCCCAGTGGGGGTTGTGCAGGAGGCAGCCAATCAACAATTCTCTCTCATCACTAATGTTTCTATCCCTCTCTCCCTCTCCCTTCCTTTCTGAAATCAATAAAAATATTTATTTTTAAAAGAGTGTATGCTTACAGGCTCATGGAGAATTTATACCTCTGAAATGAGCTAAAAAATTCTGGTATTTATATTGCAAGGAAAAAGTAAATCTTCTAAGCTTGCTAGGATTACTTATTTTTGTGAATAACATTTTGGTCATTTCTAATGATATTTATGTAGCTTTACTCGCACTTGCTTGATTTTATGCTCAGATTAATTTTAAACATTTTTTTATTGCAGAGAAGGCACTAGGAAATGTCTTCCATGACTAATATCTGAATTCTCTGGAATCAGAATTATCAACTGGCTAATTGCCAGCTTATTCAGATAAAATTCCATCATAGTTTCTATAAACAGTCATAGTGCAGTCATTCCTAAGATGATTCATAATAGTGGCTGGCATTTGACTGATCAGATACAATTTTTTTAAGTCACTGATTTACCAACAGATTTTTTCACATGGTGTGTGTGTGTGTGTGTGTGTATTTTATATATATATATATATGTCAGTTGTTCACAATCACTATTCACTGAGCTTATCTCTAGTTTGCATCTTATTTACCTTCATTTGGCTTTTAAGAAGTACACAGTAGAGGTCTTCTTTTAAAAAATGAGTCAAATTATATTCTTAAATAGCCAATTCACTATTTGATTACTGTTTTAATAAGATCAGAATTCCTATGTTTAAAAAGATTGGATCTATAATAAACTTTAATGATTTTGCAAAAAACATTACAAGTTACATAAAAAGTTAAATCACTCTAAGAGAGAAGGCCTCCTCAAATTTTGATTATTTGAAAGCCATTACTATGGTCTCTGGGATCTTAAAACTCAAACTGCAATTTAAATTTACATTGAATACTTTTACAGAAGATTTAAAAATTGATCTAGATTTTTTTTAAACTATGATACAAATTAACCAGAATATTTTCAGGTTATTCATATTTCATAATTACCAATTCTACTGATTTTATAAGAGGTTACAAAAGGAACTGCCGTATGTCAGACAAATGACCCAAAAATATATTACCGATTGTGCATTTTATATGAAAACCTCTGAGAAAATGGTCTTACTACTTTTTGAGTACTGACTTTTGTCTAAATACTATAGTTATTTGATGAGTTATTATACTGTCAGCAACCCCCAACACTATAGGGGCAATTCTCATCTAAAGGATGAGGGCAAGTACTGTATCATATGTGATGTCCTATCACTCAGCTCTAGTGAGAGATCTCTCTTAGATCAAAAATCAAACCTAATTTGGACGTCTATTCCTAGGCCTATATAATAAAAATTATGAAAGAAACTATTTGTCTAGACCCAGAAAAGAGATCCCACATCTAGAACCATTCTCATGTAGCAAGAAACAAAATGGTACCTACCAAGCAGAGATAGGTCAGAAACTGGAAAAGAACAGGACCAGAAAACATAAGTGAATTTTGTACTGACACTTTGAAGTAAGAATCCTAGGAAACAGGATATGAACAGAACAAGGCAGGTAACTTAAGGGGCTAATTATCTACTAAAGGATCAAAAGCCTGCACTTTGTAAACTTGATTCTTCTCCTTTTATTTTAATTCCTTTATGTTCTTTTCTACTAAACAAACTTTCTTTCAAAAAACTCAGCATGGCCGAACCGGTTTGGCTCAGTGGATAGAGCGTCGGCCTGCGGACTCAAGGGTCCCGGGTTCGATTCCAGTCAAGGGCATGTACCTTGGTTGAGGGCACGTCCCCAGTGGGGGGCATGCAGGAGGCAGCTGATCGATCTCTCTCATCGATGTTTCTGACTCTCTGTCCCTCTTCCTTCTTCTCTGTAAAAAATCAATAAAATATATTTAAAAAAAAAAAAAAACTCAGCATGCTTCATTATATTCCACAAATGAGTGAGATCTTGTGATATTTATCTTTCTCTGACTGGCTTATTTCACTTAGCATAATGCTCTCCAGGAGTCAGGGTATGGGGGTAAGAGATCAACCAAAGGACTTGTATGCACGCATATAAGCATAACCAAGGGACAGACACTAGGGGGATGAGGGCATGTGCCAGAAGTTGGGGGTGGCTGGGGGGAGGTCAATGA
This sequence comes from Myotis yumanensis, assembly GCF_028538775.1. Lineage (NCBI taxonomy): Eukaryota > Metazoa > Chordata > Mammalia > Chiroptera > Vespertilionidae > Myotis > Myotis yumanensis. The sequence continues at coordinate 173,630,650 of NW_027223752.1, read as the reverse complement.
GGGAAAAAGGAGACATATGTAATACTATATGTAATACTTTAAGCAATAAAATAAAATTTAAAAAAAACTTAGCATGCTTTATATATGCTAAAGGAAAAGTGATTTTGCCATAACTGGGCAAGAGTTGTAAAGGCAAAGGTATACCCAACCTCCCTCCCCACCCCTTACCCCCCGCCCAACTTTGGAATAGTGATGATGACCATAATCAAAGTGAAATAGCTTTAAGGGATACAGAGAACCACACAAGACCAAATTATGGCACGCAGTTTCAACACCTAAATGTTCTACTTAATAAAGCTTCAGGTATTTTGTATTTTACACTGGAGGTAGGCCCTCACAACCACAACCCACATTTTAGGTTGTTCAAAATGTCATTTGAAGTCCCTAAATAATATTTACTAGTACTAAGTATTACTGATTACTATGCTTCCAAAAGAAAAGTTTAAAAAAAAGTTAAATACGCGTATTAACTTCCAATAGTATTATCCCTTTAATTATGTTCCACATTTACAGAATAATTATGTAAACTATGTCATATTACAATCATGTTTCCTAATTCATCCATTTAAAATGAAATAAACTTTATTTTTTAAACAGTGTGATAAATGCACACTTCTTAAACTTCTAAAAGCTCTGCAAGAGTTTAGACTAAAACTACACGCCCCCCCCAAAAAAATCAACAGCAATTAAGTAAATAAATTAGAAGTCATTTTATAAACCAAGGAAATCAATCTTCTTCTGGCATTTGTTTAAAATTTTAAGAAGAAAAACAGAGACTACTAGAACTTTTTTATTGATCATTCATTACATAAAAAAGCAGAATTCCTAATTCCTTATTCTTTAAATCCAAGAAATTTACCCAATTTGAAATAAAGTAAATTTTAATCTAGATTGTACTTTATATTATCTCACATGGAATTGACTAAAATCAGTATTAATATAAAATAACATTCCAACATCCTGACACATCATTTTTAACAAGTTTAAATTCTACCTATTGTGTATTTTACTACATTTCCCTCTTAGAATACTGGAGTTATGTATCAGTTTTAACCGTTTGAGTCCCAGGGGGTATTGAAAAAACACTGTCGAAGAATCCCAAACAGCGCAACCGCGCTTTCTCTAAATGAGTACGAAAAGACCCAAACAGCGTGATAGCGCTTGTTTTATTTTATGTCGAGAAATACCGAGCAGCGAGATCGTGCTGCTTGGGACTCAATCGGATATTAATTAAAAGGAGCTGTGTGATGTACTTGCGTCAGTAAATCTGAGCGCGCGACTTCGACAATCGGTAACGCACCATCAGCTGTCCACAATGTTCGAAATGTGCTGGGTTTTCTGGACATAAAATCTCAGCAGCGCAATCGCGCTGCTTGGGACTCAAACAGTTAATAAGGAAACTAAACTGTTGGTAAAACTAGAAAGCCCATACATCATTAATATGCTAGTCTGTGGGCCATGGCATGGAAGTAGGTGTGACACTTCTAATGATTACATTTAATGACCCACTATCGAATTTTTTGTTTTTTGTCCTCAAAGCTCTAGCATTCTTAAAGTTTTAAGACAGGGAGAAGCAACATATGTTCCATTGAATTGGAAGTTGAGACCACCAACTGACCATTCCAGGCTCTTTATGCTACAAAGCAAAAAGAAAAATAAGGACCTACCCAGTTTGTCAAAGTGGTTAGAGCATTGCCCAAGGACTGAAGAGTCCAGGGTGTGATTCCAGTCAAGGGGGGGTTTGTGTGAGACAACCAATTGATGTGTCTCTCTCACATCAATGTTTCTCTTTCTCTGTCTCTCCCTCTCCCTCTACTCTCTCTAAAAATCTATGGGGAAAAAATATCCTCTGGTGAGGATTAACAAAAAAACAAACAAACAAAAAGCAAAATAAGGAGGTTAGTGCATTGACTAAGGTGTTAACCTGACCAGGTCTGAAAAACAAGACTAATGAAAGCCAAGGTGAGATGGAACACCAGGGACACCCTGCAGAGGTTCCTCACACTATAATACAGGGAAAATGCTAAAAACAAGTTTATTTAAAGGTGAAACAAGCCTGAGAATCAAGAGCTCAGGCTCCTTAGAACTGAAGATTCTGATCACCCCACCAAACTAAAAACTACCAGATAAAGTGCTTGTTGAAAAGATGGGGAAAGTGGAATGAGTAATGGAAAAAAATCTTAAATTACCTATAACCTCATGATCAAAATAGGTTCCTACCACTATTTCCTTACTTCCTCCATCACTTTCTTTCACTTTCTATCTCTTTCTTTCCCTCTTCTATTATAAAATGGCAACATTAATAATGTTGAAGTGTATTGAATGCCAACTATAATCAGGCACTGTTCTAAATGCTTATTAACATTTAGTCCTTAGAAAAAGCCTACAAAGTTATTACTCCTATTTAAAAGTTGAGGAGACTGAGGCCCAAAGAGCTTAAAGGTTAAGATTAAGTCTCACAGCTTAATCAGTAAGTGGCAGAGACAGATTTTGAATCTATGTAGTCTACCTCCAGAGCCTACAGTCCAAACCACTTCTTTATACTATCTCATGTTATACTTACTATTTAATCTATAGGTTGCCAAATAATGAAATAGAAATGTGAAAGAAGAAGAGAATTAATGGCTTTAATCTATTAATCCAGGATTCATTTGGTAGTAGGGACACTGTAATATCACCTCTTCATGCAGTAGCTAGATAGTAGTTTGGCTACTCCTGGGAAGATAATTGCATTTTATAAATGACATATATATGGTAAGAATAACACAGTGTGTGTGTGTGTGTGTGTATTGTGTGTTGTATACATGAGAGAGAAGAGAACTGGGCAGTGAAGGGGTGAAATGTAATGGAAATTAATTGTATTAATCTATCCAGCGTCTCTTCTATTATCTACTCAACTAGAGGCCTAGTGCACCAATTCATGCACTGGAGGGGTCCCTTGGTGTGGCCTGTGGGGATTGGGTTGTAACTGGCAGTCCAATGCTGCCTGCCACTCCTGCCTGTCGCTCCCACTCATCCCGGCCCACTGAGCCTGCTGTGGGCTCACACCCAGTCAGTTCTGATTGGGAGAGGCTCATGCCACCACAGCCCATACCGAGAGGAGTGAAGATGGGGGAAGTAGTCTATTGGCCCTCTGAGCAGGCGGTGGGATGCCCTTGTCGGCCTGGGATCCGGATCTGTCCTGCTAACATTCATGCTGGTTGTCGGGAGCAACCTGGCGGCCACTTTCATATTATTTCTTCCTTGTGGGTTGTCTAGGGAGGGGAAGCAGCCGCGGTGCCCGAGGCTGACTTCCAGGTGGCTAGTGGTGCTGTCGGGTCCATGCCAGTGAAGCTGATTTGTTGGTGCCTGGCCCGTTCTCCAGAGATTGGACCTGCAGGACTACTGAGGGAGTGAGTGGCTGCTGCCAGACTGGTGGTCAGTGCGCATCATAGTGACCAGTCTACCGATTGGTCGTTTGGTCATTTAGGCTTTTATATAGACAAGAGGCCCGGTGCACAAAAATTTGTGCACTCGGGAGGGGGGGAGGGGGGTCCCCCAGCCCGGCCTGAGCCCTCTCGCACTCTGGGACCCCTCGGGAGATAACGACCTGCTGGCTTAGGCCTGCTCCTGGGTGGCAGAGGGCACACCCAATCCCTAGGTACAGCCCCTGGTCAGGCTCAGAGCAGGGCCGATTGGGGAGTTGGGGTGCCGCCCCGTCATGCACAGAGCAGGGCGGATCGGGAGGTTGCAATGCCACCCTCAGTCACGCTCAGGATAGACTGATTGGGGGGTTGGGGCACTGCCCCCTGTCACACTCAAGGCAGGGTTGATGGGGAGGTTGCGGCGCCACCCCCGTCATGCACAGAGCAGGGCCAATCAGGGGGTTGGGGCGCTGCCCCCTGTTACTCACAGAGCAGGGCCAATCAGGGGGTTGGGGCGCTGCCCCCTGTCACGCACAGAGCAGGGCCCATCAGGGGGTTGGGAACATCCCCCCTGACATGCACAGAGCAGGGCCAATCAGGGGGTTGAGGAGCTCTCCCCTGTCACTCACAGAGTAGGGCCCATCAGGGGGTTGGGGAGCTCCCCCCTGTCACGCACAGAGTAGAGCCGGTAGGGGAGTTAGGGCACCGCCCCTGTCACACACAGAGCAAGGCAGATCAGGGGGTTGGGGCGCCGCCACTGTCACACTCAGGGCAGGGCCGATGGGGAGGTTATGGCTCTACCCCATCACACACAGAGCAGGGCCTATGGGGGGGGGGGGGGGGAGGTTGGGGTGCCGCACCCTGTCACACACAGAGCAGGGCCGATCAGGGGGCTGGGACGCCGCACCCTGTCACACACAGAGCCACAGGGCGATCAGGGGATTGGGGAGCTCCCCCCTATCAGGCACAGAGCAGGGCTGATCAGGGGGTTGGGGCGCCTTCCCCTGTCACAAACAGAGCAGGGCGGATAGGGAGGTTGTGGCCCTGCCCCCTGTCACACACAGAGCCACAGGGCGATCAGGAGGTTTGGGCGCTGCCCCCTGTCATGCTGATCCCGGTGCCGGGAGGCCTCGCGGCTCCACTGATCCCGGTGCTGGGAGGCATATTACCCTTTTACTATATAGGATAGAGGCCTGGGGGCTGGCTGGTTTGCCCTGAAGGGTGTCCTGGATCAGGGTGGGGGTCCCCACTGGGGTGCCTGGCCAGTCTGGGTGAGGGCTGCTTTCAGGCTGGCGGTTGTTGACTGAAGCTCCCAACCACTCCTTTTTTTTCTCTTTTATTTTATTTTATTCTGGGCCACCTTTAGCTCTGGCTCTAGCTCTGAGGCTTCCGCTGCTGAAAACAGGTATCTAGTTTGTTTGCGTTCTATAATCGAAACAATGTATAACTCCAGTTCTGAGATCCCGGCCGGCTGAAAGCTGGTTTCTGGGGTTTTGTTTAGCTTCTATATTTGTTAGAATGTTTCAAACTGAAAGCTCAGAGGCCGGTAAGTCAGGCGGGGAACGTTGGAGTCCTCCTTCAACTGAAGCAAGCAAGCTTCATGTTCGCTTCCAGCTGCCTGGCTGCCGGCCGCCATCTTGGCTGACAGTTAATTTGCATAAGGATATGCTGATTAGCCAATGGGAAGGGTAGCGGTTGTACGCTAATTACCATGTTTCTCTTTTATTAGTGTAGATTGGAGTTATATCACTGTTTTTTAACATGAATAGAATATCAAAAATATTCTTGTAACACACTCTTGCGAATGTATAGAATTAGGAGACATATGATTCAGTTTCAATAGTTCTGGCTTTACAATATGTGTTCAACCAGCATTGAAACACATTTACTTTCTCTTATTCTAACTACAAAATATAGATCAAAAGGAGAAAGAAGATAATATGAAGGGAAAAAAAAACAATTGACATGATAGTCTATTAAAGGAAGAAATCATAATTTTTATTAACTTATATAATTATCACAATTATTATAAACTTACCTTTTTTTCAGAAACATTATAGTGTGCTGGACCTGGAATAGCTTCCTCAGTGTTAGGGGCAATAGTGTTTCTAGCAGCCAAAGAAAGGAATGGTGCGTAGCCACCTATAAAAATAAAATCATATCGGCGGCAGGTAAGATTCCAATGATTTCAGAGAAAAAGCTCTCAAAATGCATAAAATCATTTATTAACTTCAACTGTTGATGCTATACTACCAGAACTAACAGCTAGCTACAGAAGTTGTTGCATTTTAAAGATCCTAATGTAAAAGCAGAATTTCTATTAATATATGTATTAAATATAAGAACCTGAATTTGCAAAAATACCTAAAGAAAATAAGAAACAAAAGTCTGTTTTCTTCTAAGCATATTTGGTTGGAATAAAAATGGCAGTTATATTTAGCTGATAAAGTATTTTCATCCTCCAAAGACCACTGTTTTGTATTTTGGAACAGCATCTATTATTTGTAGAAAATGACATATATAAGTTTATAGAGACAGCCTAAGTAGAAATAACTTAAAGTGAGTTTATAACAAGTAATTAATAATGTCCCCTTGCTTTGATACATAGTTGGATTGTCTCACCCCAAAGGTTTATAAATAAAAGTTATAAATTTTGCTGTAAAAGAAATCATAAACTTAGACAAACTTAGTAGATAGACAGTAGACAGACTTAGCCTGCTGAAAGACTGATAAAATATTTCAAGAACTGTATCAAGAAAATTAGTATAGTTAAAGCAACATAGGTATTAAAGAAGAGATGGGAGCCCTAGCCAGTTTGGCTCAGTGGATAGAGCATCAGACCATAGACTGAAGGGTCCCAGGTTGGATTCCAGTCAGGAGCACTTCCCTCAGCTGTGGGCTCAATCCCTGGTCCCGGGCACATGTGGGAGGCAACCAAGTGATTTGTTCATCTCACATGGATGTTTCTCTCTCTCTCTGCCTCTCCCCCTCCTTCCCACTCTTTCTAAAAAAAAATCAATAAAAAATATTGTTTGGTGAGGATTAACCAGAGAGAGAGAGAGAGAGAGAGAGAGAGAGAGAGAGAGAGAGAAAGGGAGAGAGAGAAGAGATGGAAAAGAATAGAGCAGCTATAGTCAACCGGTAATAAAAGAATGAAAGTGAGGACTCAAAACTGGTAAGAATTTTATACACTAACAGAAACTGAAGGCTGGTATGAAATTTTATGGTGATAATTAGAATAGTTTAAAATCTCACTAATCAGACTAATTATAAAAGGTATTCATTTTAAAACTAGAAATAACGTATTTCTTTTGAGGGCCATGTGTATTAAAATGTTGACTGAAATCAAGTATTATTTATTTGTGTTAGGTATTACAGCATAAAAGAAGCGAGTAAAATATAGACCTTACCCTTAAAAAGCAATAGTCTATCAAATATTGAGAAAAGAACTAAAATAATTTTAAATAAAGAAAAATATATCAAGTGCCAAAATGCTTAGAAGCTCAAAAGAGAACTTTTCAACCATGCTTAGATGACTAGGAAAAGCTTCATGGATGATGTTAAAACTCTGATGGTTTGAATTGGCTGTCCCAAAGCAAAGAAAAAAACAAAACAAAACACTTGGATAGTAACAAAGACCACAAGAACAGAAATCCTTAAAAGTAAGCCAATGTTCATTTTGAAAAGGCAAGTGTTCAGTAGAGCTGAGAAACACAGGACATGAGAGAAATATTCCAACTCAGGGTAAGAAATTAGAGAACAGTACACAGGTTTCATTCAAGACACACAGATAGCACACACTAATCAAGCTACAGATTATATTAAGTCAATAGTGCAAACTACCAAAACGTCTTCTTCCAAGTGGGAGGAAAATAAGTCCTATAAACAGGAAAAGAGTCAATGAAAAGAAACAGATCTAGAAATGAGAAGATGGAGTTAGCACATACAAACATTAAAGTATCACAAATATTCTTCATATATTTAACAAGGTAGAAGAAAGAAGAACATGATGAAAAGATAAAGGAAAGATACATTAAAAACCTCAAATCAATTCTAAAATGAAAAGTGCCACTGGATAGAATTAACAACAAAATTTTTGTGAGTTAATAAAAGAGTTAATAATATGCGAAGTGGTACAGTATTTTTTGAAGGTAGATTGTGATAAGTTAGACATTATAAACCCTAGAGCGGCGGTTCTCAACCTGTGGGTCACGACCCCTTTGGGGGTTGAACGACCCTTTCACAGGGGTCACTTAAGACCATTGGAAAACACATAAGTAATTACATATTATTTTTGTGATTAATCACTATGCTTTAATTATGTTCAATTTGTAACAATGAAAATACATCCTGCATATCAGATATTTACATAATGATTCATAATAGTAGAAAAATAACAGTTATGAAGTAGCAACGAAAATAATTTTATGGTTGGGGGTCACCACAATAAGAGGAACTGTATTAAAGGGTCACAGCATTAGGAAGGTTGAGAACCACTGCCCTAGAGCAACCACTAAAAACATAAAACAAAGAATTATAACAATAGTGAAGACAAAAACAGAACAATTTAGCCCTGGCCAGTGTTACCCAATCGTTAGAGCATCAGCACGTGCACCAAAGGGTTGAGAGTTTGAATCCTGGCCAAGGGCATGTACCTGGGTTGCAGGCTTGGGGTGAGGGCAGGAGCAAGCAATTGATGTGTCACTCTCACATCAATGTTTCTCTCTACCCCTCCCTCCCTCCATTTCACTCTTTCTAAAGATCAATGGAATACAGATCTTGTAACATAGAAACCCACACCTGAAACCTGTAAGATCATGCTGACAAATTTCACCCCAATAAATTTAATTTTTTAAAAATCAATGGAAACCTAGCTGGTTTGGCTCGGTGGAGAGAGCATTGGCCTGCGGGCTGAGGGGTCCCGGGTTCGATTCCAGTCAAGGGCATGTACCTTGGTTGCCAGCACATCCCTAGTAGGAGGTGTGGAGGAGGCAGCTGATCGATGTTTCTCTCCCATGGATGATTCTAACTCTATCCCTCTCCCTTCCTCTCTGTAAAAAGTCAATTATAAAAAATTTTAAAATCAATGGAAAAAATATCCTCTGGTGAGGACTAACCAAAAAAAATAAATAAATAATATAACAACAACAAAACAAAAAAAAAACACAGAATAATTTTAAAAAAACCTCAACTCATTCAATGAAAGTTGGGAAAGAAGAAAAAAGAAATAAAGAATGGATGAGATGAATAGAAAACAAATAGCAAGAGAGTTTATTTAAATGTAAAAATATTGATAATTAAGTGGAAGAATTCCAAACACCTCAATTAAAAGATAGATTATCAGACTGAATGAAAAAAGCAAGACCCCCATTTTATGCTGTCTACAGTAGACCTTCTTAAAACATAAAGACACAGGTTCAAAATAAAAGGATGAGAAAAATATACCATGTATCCATGAATCCATGAAAATTGTTTTGACTGTATTAAAATCAGATGAGGAAAAGCAGGGATAAGAGAGACATTTCATTATGATAAAGGGATCACTTCATCAAGAGAATTTAATAATCTGTAAAGAAAAGCAAAAAGTGATAGCCACAAAAATCAGAATAGTGCTTACCTATAGGGGAACGGAAAAGGATTATGATTAAAAAGGAAATTTTGGCAATGTTATATTTCTTGAGCATTCACTTTTTAAGCCATAAATTTATATTTTATATGCTTTTCTTCATAAGTATTTCTCAAAATTAAAAGTCTATTTCTTCTAATTTAAGTTCATACAGACACTAAGTTAATGTGACCTAACATGTGAGAAATATAAGAAAGCTAAGCTCAGGCTAGTTCTGAGGCTGCTATTATCCAAGCATGCAGAGATTCTAACTGAATTTACCTAGACAAATGTAAAATTAAATGCAAAATACTGAAATTTATATAAAAATGCAAAAACAAAATACACAACAGCCCCATGAATTCAAGACTCATCAAATCTTCACTGAAGTTTTCCAAAGGTAATTATTTAGAATCTTTCATCAATGGGCTAACAGTTTATATGAAACACTGAGTTCAAATAAAACCACAAGAAAATTAAAATGTTTATACTGATGATCTCCATGAGAGAATGGAGTTTTCTGTTTTATTCATAGCACTAGAGGCCTGGTGCATGAATTCATGCATGGATGGGGTCCAGCTGGCCCACCCTGATGGGTGCCAATCGGGCCAGGCCAGCTGGGGGGAAGGAACGCGGAGGTTGGCCAGCCCCCCCGATCAGACCAGTTGTTCAGCGGCAGTGCACGTCATAATGACCAGTCATTCCAGTCATTCTAGTCATTCTAGTCATTCCGGTGTTCCGGTCCCTTGGCTTTTATATAAACTATACCTAATGTTTACAATTAGGGTGACACACTGTCCTAGTTTACCCAGGAAACAGGACTTTTAGGGCTAAAACCAGGACATGTCTAGATAAACCAAGATAACTGGTCATCCTAACATAGTGCCTTCATATTAAACAATAAATATCGAATTAATAGGTGATATTCTAAATTACACCTTTAATAATTTATTCAACAATACTGAATACTTTATTAGATGTCAGAGAGGCAGTGAGGGTACAATAATGAAGAAGCTAAAGCCCTGGCCTCAAATAGTGGGAAAGCCAGACAAATAAGCAAATAATTACACTATAAATAGTGCTGCTAATAATTATGGTATAAAATTTAGGAGATGAGAGTTCTGGGGAATTAGAGTTGGTGGAGTGTAACAGAAGTTTTATTTGGGGCATATGGACCTATTGGCATGTAAAGTGTGCAACTACAAATGGTAAACTGTCAGGTAGGAAGAAAATAAGAATATAGAAGAGGAAAAGATTTCAAAAGAAATAAATTTATTTTGGGATATATTGAGTTTGAGGTGCCAACAGCAGGAGATAAATCAAACTGGCATGAAGCAATAAAATCAGTCCATTCTGAGAAAGAGGGTGGGCAGCATGTGATTAAAAATAAATTCCATCCCTACAACTATAACCACAAAACAAAAAAAAGAGTATTCTCAAGATAAAAGTAGATCTTTGAGCATATACAGCAGCAATTTTCAACCTTTTTTTATCTCATGGCAATTTTAGTAAAGTAATTACTAAAATTATGCAGCAAACCAAAAAATATATGTATATATTTTTGCAGATCTGATAAAAAAAAATAGGTATAATTTTGATTCATTCACTGGATGGCTATTGTGTTGACCATTTTTTATTTGACAATCTAAAGGAGAAGATGTCAGTGCCCCTGACTACTAGTAAATAGTCAGATATAGCATGTTTTAAATTCTTACAGCACAGGTTGAAAATCACTGATATTGAGCAATCAAATTAATATTGTTTATTTAAACTTAAATAAAGATAGACTGCACAACCTGAGGTGATCTCCTTAAATTCTGATTGGCTAATAAAATAAAATCATTATTGTTGGCATAAGCACATGGGCATAAGTACAAGACTACAGGCAGTTCATGCTTCTGTGGCAAATAAAGCTAATTGCTCTCCAATCAAAGAAAAAAAAATGGGAAAGAATATAGTATTTAGAAACTTATGTCACCCAGTTTAGAAAACTAATATAGAACCAATACAGATAATTAATATACAGCTAATGTGAGGTGCCACTGATTATGTAAATCAAGTTCAAAACCCAATTGGAAAAAAAATACCCAATGAAATACTCCTTAAGCACAGTAATACCAGGAGCAGTCAGATTATTAAAGGGATTATATTTTTAGTGTATTTTGCCAAGGGGGTTGTCTCTTGGGAAAATTTGCTTTGATGAGATAAGATAAGCTTGCTTCTCAGACAATTGTGAGAAAATCAGAAATAGCTCTTATTACTCTGGAATTGGAATATCCATTATCTCTCCTACTCCTTAAATCAGAACAGCTAAGTCCTGTCCCTTTCAGGCTGCAAATCTATAAAAGCCTCCCTGATCAAATGGCCAAAAGCCAAGGCAATGAAGTCTGAAAATTAGGGGGGAAAGAATTTCCTGAGGAAAATCTTACAGTACATTGCAGGATTGACAGAGTGGGCAACAGTAAAAGGAAAGCAGTAATTAGGAAAGAGAAATGCCAAAAACAAAGAGTATTTGCTTCTTTCTTTTGAAGATCTAAGACTCTAAAGCAGCCTTTTTCATCTCATGGCACATATAAACTAATTACTAAAATTCTACACACACCAAAAAATGTTTTTGCCAATCTGATAAGAAAAAGGGTATAATAATAATTTTAATTCACTCAAACAGGGCAGCTTTTATGGTGTTGGCACATGTCACATTTTTAATTGATAATCTAAGAGAGAAGTCAGTACCTGTGACTAAATAGTCAGGTATTGCATGTTTTAAAAATTCTTGTGGCACAGCGGTTAAAAATCACTGCTCTAAGATCTTCACCTCTTGTGTAATTCAAGGTAACAAGTTATATAAAGTCCCCACATCTGCTCTTCATACATCATACTCTATAAAATCTACCTGACCATTTATTAAATTACAGTTTACATTTAAAATTATTTTGTATTAGTTTAAGGTATACTGCATAATGGTTAGATACTCATATACTTTACAAAGTGTTCCCCTGATATTTCCTGTACCCACCAGGCACCATACATAGTTATTACAATACTAGTGGCCTGGTAAACGGATTCATGCTCATTGAAAGGAAATTAATTAGAAGAAATATTTTAATATTGCTACTCACCCTCTCTCTATAATAGAAGTGTCAACCAAATTCACAATCGACAATGACAGATCAAAATACACGTGTGTGATTTGCGCCAGTGAGAGCTTTATATGTATCGTGCATGTGCCAGTCAACTTAGCCTTTTATACATATAGAATAAACCTGCTTAATTAGGCCTGCTTTCTGATTTAGCTAAACTTTTTCCAGCCCAGTGAAGCACCCCAACTTCTCTTTCAGGTAATTGTCAGCAACACAGCAGTAAATATCAACATGGAGCAAATTATTATTGTAGATCACACAGGGAGAATAAAGGGTAAAATATTTAACTGTAGAAGTGTTTGACTATATTCTGCGCAGTGAGAAAACCTCAAGTCATTTCAAGTTCCACCATTTCTTACTTCTTTTCAGTCGGGTCAAGTTTCTAAACTTTCTAAATCTCCGTTTTCTGGCTAATGAAAATAGGATTCCACCGAGTCTCCTATCGACCTACTCCAGGACTTCTGTGAGGATCAAATGAGATGAGGCATGGGAAAACACTTCATGGACATTTGGTTAAAGTATAAAATGTTTCCACCTGCTATAAAGCAAGTCGTATTCCTGGGATGAAGAAACTCCAAGGAGGCTAGTCGCTAAGGAGAGGAAGCCAGGTATTGCTACATGACGTCATTACCTGGTGCCCACAGCCACCATTTCTGGGCTGGGCTGGGCTGGGCTGGGCTGTATTTTGCACCATGGAGTCTTAGCAGCATTGGCTGTAATTTGGTGGGGTGTCGCTCCGGGATGGTGATGAGGCCTGAATCCCACGTGGGCGAAGCCAAGTGTTGGTTTGTCAGCACTAGGTCCGTGGTGCCATTTATTTTTAAACTAGAGGCCCGGTGCATGAAATTTCATGCACTGGGTGGTCCCTCAGCCCAACCTGTGCCTTCTCACAGTCTGGAACCCCTTACTTCTTACCACCGTCCTGCAGCAGAGGCAGGAGAGGCTCCTGCCACTGCAACTGCACTCACCACTCTGAGACCAGCTTCTGGCTGAGCAGCGCTTCCTGAGTACACTGACCACCAGGAGGCAGCTCCCACATTGAGCATCTGCCCCCTGGTGGTCAGTGCATGTCATAGTGACAGGTGAGACAGATAGCCTTTTATATATATACTAGTGGCCCAATGCACAAAATTTGTGCAAGAGTAGGCCTTCCTTCCCCCAGCTGCTAGCACTGGCTTCCCTATAGCACCCGGGACCCAGGCTTGCTTCCCTCCAGCTGCCTGCAGTCCCCTGGTATCTGGGCTGTCTTCCCTCTGGCTGCCTGCAGGCACCCGCGACCTAGGCTGGCTTCCCTCCAACCACCCACAGGCACCGGGGACCCGGGCTGGCTTCCCTCTGGCTGCCCACAGGCACCCGGGACCTGGGCCTCCCTCTGGCCCTGTCTTCGTCTGGGAGGATGTCTGGAATGTTGTCCTGAAAGATGTCTAGTCTAATTAGCATATTACCCTTTTATTATTATAGACTAGAGGCCCGTTGCACGAAGATTCGCGCAATAGGCCTTCCTTCCCCTGGCTGCCAGCACCGGTTTTCCTCCAGCACCCAGTACACAGGTCTTTGGTCCAGCTGCAGCGGAGAAGCCAAGCCTCTTCAGTCTTCAGTCATCTTCAGTCTTCAGTCATCTTCAGTCTTCGCTCCACACCTGCATATGCAAATTAACCACCATCTTTGCTGGGTTAATTTGCATATGCATCCTGATTGGCTGGTGGGCATAGCGGAGTGACACCAATTTGCATGTTTCTCTTTTATTAGTATACTAGATGCCTGATTCACGAAAATTCGTGCAAGAGTAGGCCTTTCTTCTCCCAGATGCCAGCACCGGATTCCTTCCTCCGGCCACCAGCAGGCACCCGGGACCCAAGTTGGCTTCCCTCGGGCCGCCCACAGGCACCTGGGACCTGGGCTGGCTTCCTTCTGGCCACCTGCAGGCACCCAGGACCTGGGCTGACTTCCCTCGGCCCCAGCTTCATTAGGAAGAATGTCCAGAATGATATCTGGAAGATGTGTGGTCTAATTAGCATATTATCCTTTTATTATATATATAAACACTAAAGGCCCAGTATACGAAATTCATGCAGAGGGGGGAGGTCCCTCAGCCCGGCCTGCAATGATGCAAGTGTTCCGTGCCCGGCCTGGCCAGAGGCCCTCTGCAGCCAGGGTGGAACACTTGCCTCATTGCCACAGCGACAAAGCAAGCATTCCGCCAGGCCGCTCACACTGCCTGCTCTCAGCGGCTGCCCCGCTGGACTGGGGGACTCTGGCAGGGCTGAGAGGACTGGGCGCTGCCATCTTGTGGCTATGGGCACCGCCAACTTTGTGACAGAGTGACGGTTAATTTGCATATTACTATTTTATTTGATAGGACTAGAGGCCTGATGCACAAAATTCACACAAGAATAGGCCTTCCTTTCCGTGGCTACTGGCACCGGCTTCCCTCTGGCACGCGGGACCCAGGCTTCCCTTGCAGTTTTGGTGGCTTGCCTTGGCCCTCACAGCCCCGGCTTCATCCAGAAGGTCATCCAGAAAAACGTCCGGTCTAATTAGCATATTATGCTTTTATTATTATAGAAGATTGCTAACTATATACTACCTGACCTTTAATTGAAATATTTGTACATGCCGCTACATAGCCCAATGTCTTACTGATGTTAAAGAAGGGCAAAGCAAAATATACCTAGGAAAGAAATTATAGTTCTTTTAAATTATCTTGCCAGGGACTTAAGTATAGAAATGACCAGAGACACCTGTACCTCCTATCAATTATCAGCATGTCATCAGTAAGTATTGCTAAACAGGATCCATAGGATGCAGCTGCTAAAAGTTGTGAAGCATAGAATTCTCTAGTTTCCTTCATATATCAACAAGGTGCAATTCTATAAAACAGTATAAGAAGGGCCTTGCAACATCCTATTTACTGCTCTCTACGCAGAGTTCACAAAGATTATATTATATGAGTTTTTATACAGCTATGTGTCACTTACTAATTTTTTAAATTTTATTTCAAGAATTACTGTAGGGTTTTTTAATTAAGCACTTATCTTGAGCTAAAACCTGAGAATAACAGAGTAAAAATCCTAATTATTGCCCTCAAGAAAGTGACATTTTTGTGCAGCAGCCAGATGATTAACAGATAATTGCAAGATAGTATCAAAGTGCTATCAAAAGTCAATAAGAAGTCAAAGAAGAAAGAATTAAGGAAGAGTAAAGTAAGAGAATAACCTCGCTTTACCTGAGTCTCAAAGAATAAATAGGAATTAGCCAGGTGAGGAAGAAAGAGAGAGCATACCAGGCAAAGGTATCTGGAGGTACAAAGGCATGGAGGTGATTAAGCATGAACTTCTAGAAAATGCAAAGTTGGAACTGCTGATATGTAGGTTAAGTCTTGGTGGAGGTGTGCCTGGAAAATTCAGTAAAGCAGGAGAGCAGATCAGGGATCATATCATGAAGACTCTTATGTACCATATTGAGGAATTCAGATTTTAATCTTAGTTTTAAAAACAAATAACTAATGATCATGTGAGCCATAAGACAGAAGTTGGATTGGAGACTAAAATAGAGAGAAACCAGCAATGTCTTATGGGTTTATTTCAGAAAAAATAAAATAATGATACCTGAACTAAGACAAGGGTAGTTAAATGAAGAAAGAGGACTAATTTGATAGATAATAAGAAGATAGAATCAATAGGTCTTTAAGATCAATGGAATGGTCAGTCAGAGAAGAAGAAGGAATCTGTATAATTCTAAAGCTTAAATTTTATAAATGACTGGTAGGGAATTTTTTTTCAAAGGATCCAGTAAATGTGGGGAAAATGATGAGTTCAGACATTTGGAATTTCAGAGGCCAGAAACCACCCAGGTGGAGATGTCCAAAACAGAAATTGGCAATGCGGAGAACTTAAGATAGGGAGAAAGCTCACCTTAGAGATACAAATCACCTGTATCTCTAAAGACTTTCTTTTGGGAAGAATCAGAATGTGGATAGTGGTTGAAGCTATGGGTTTGAATGAGAAAGCACATATGAGAAAAGCAACAAGCAAAGAATAGAAAGTACAGTATATAAACATTTAAAAGGTGTTTAGAAAAATGTAAACTTTTAAAGAAGACTATGAAGGATTGGTTAGAGATAGAAAATGATTCCCTGACTCAGCATGTATTAGGCACTATTCCTAACTGGTGTGGCTTAGTGGTTGAGTGTCAACCCATGAATCAAGAGGTCACCAGTTTGACTCCCTGTCAGGGCACCTACCTGAGTTGTGGGGTCACTCCTCTGTAAGGGGTGTGCCAGAGGCAGCGATTGATGTTTCTATCTCTCCCTCTACCTTCCTCCCTCTCTAAAAATCCATTTTAAAACATTCAAAATAAAAACAGAGTGGTCAGTTATGCCAAAATAAAATCATAGGTGTAATCACTGGTAGCTAGTAAACTGTTAGGAAGTTATTGTTTTTAACAACTCAACTGCATTAAAGACAGACATGGTAAGCTCCAAGGATATTGATATCAGATGCTGACAACTAGTAAAACTCAATATTAAAGCAAGGACAATTGACAAATATGTCCTCCACCCAGAGAAACCCAAATTAACCTAAAATACTAATCTGATCAGTCATATCAACAGAGTAATGGATCCTGGCATTTGTTTAAAAATACAGACATAGCCCTAACCGGTTTGGCTCAGTGGATAGAGCGTCAGCCTGCAGACTGAAGAGTCCCAGGTTCGATTCCAGTCAAGGGCATGTACCTGGGTTGCGGGCACATCCCCAGTAGGGGGTGTGCAGGAGGCAGCTGATCGATGTTTCTAACTCTCTGTCCCTCTCCCTTCCTCTCTATAAAAAAAAAAATCAATAAAATATTTTTTAAAAATACAGACATAGTGTAGGAATAGGGGAAAATGCAGGTTAACAAGGGAAAAAACTTTTAATTTGAATGGTATTAAACTTCACAAAATCAGTAGATTAGGAAAAGCAGAAAGCAAATTGAAAGTATTTAACTTCATAAAAATCCCTCCTAAAGTCACTAGCTGCAAACAAATGAGGAGAGTGAGTAACTGTTTAAATGATCCATTCCCACTTCATCTCTCAAGAGGATAGCTTTGCTTTGCACAGAATGGGGGAATGAAGGGACTGCTCAAAGAGAACATAGTCATACAAGAGGCATCGATCTGAAGAAAACACGTGGAACCATCTTCAAATGACATTGCAAAGCAGAAACATAAAAGTTACATTTTGGTAAATCGATGTGTCTCTCGCTAAGGGTAGGGCAGGTGTGTGACGCCGACAGGGTCGCCATGGGAAAGGACGGCGGGAGGTAAGAAGGACATCTGGAGCCTGTGACAGCCCACAGGGCCGGAAACGGAAACCTGGCATCCAGCTGCACCCCTGCAAGAATGATGTGGGCGGCCATGGCACTGTGCCCGGGCCCGGTGACCAGCTGGCGCCCGTAAACACGAGCGGCATCTTCCTGCTGCTTCCTGTGGGTGACACCTGGGAAGGGGCGCTATCCCGTTCACCTGCCGGCACCCCACGGGGCGGGAGGGAAGGGAGGCGCCCTGCGGAGGCCTGCGGTCCCCGCATCTCACCTGCTGCCTGCCGCTTCGGGAAAGGCACCTGGTAGGCCCCGGGCCCCACGTGGTCCGCGGTGCTGCCACCGTCAGTGTACCTGAGCACGCGGGGAGCCCGCTCATACATAGCGGCGGGCGGGCTGGGAGGGGGCGGCCGACAGGGGTACACCCGGCGGCAGCGGAGGCGTGGAGCACAAGGAAGGCCTCGACAGCCCGAGGAGCTGGCAGCCTCCGGGAAGGCGGAGCTCGCGTGGGGGCCGTCTCCCCACCTGCTCGGGTGTCCGAGGGACCCCGGGGAGCTCTGGCCCTGTGGTAACGGGAAGGGCGACGAACGGACTTAAGGCATCTCGCACAATCACTGGTTCACCCGCTGAGAGCCGAGGCTGCCTCCCATCAAGAGATTGAAGGACTGGACTCCAGCCCTGTGCTTCCGGTGCTGGCCCCGCCCCGGAAGTTTCCGGAGAGCAGCTGCAGGCTCTCCCACGTGACGCCCACGGAGCATGCGCACAGCACGGAGCCCGCCCCGCTGGTCCCACCCTGAGCTCTATGTCAGCTGCTGTGGGTCCTGGATTCTCAGAAAAGCTGTAGGAAACGAGTTAAAGGGGTTAGGGCTTTTGAGGCATTTTCGCAATAAATGAATTAGGGCGACATGGAAGGGACTAGCAAAAACTGAATGAAAAGCTAAGCCTTAGCGTAAAGCAGAGCCTGGGTTCTGCCACGCTCACGGCCCAACCCCTACTGGACACCCCGCACTCACAGAGAAGCACCTCGGACTTTATCGCATCGATAATAGGAACTGTGCTAGAGACGAAATAAGCCGGTCAGAGGAAGAGAAATATCACATGCTCTCACTCATTTGTGGAATATAATGAACAACATAAACTGATGAACAAATATAGAAATTAAGAAATGACTCATTCCACCTGATTCAAATGACACTGTGATGAGAAAAATCCGTTGCCAAATGAAGTAAACAGATATTGGAAGCAGAGCCACATCTGGTCTACTGAGGTTCATCATAGGAGACATGTGGAGAGGCACTTGGGAGAGCTTTTGTCACACAATGTAGGGTCGTGAAGGGAATGATGCAAGTTAAATGAAGTTTACACACTTAGGAGTTACTCAGGAAGGGACAGATAGAATGTCTCTCTTACTAGCTTTGACCAAAATTAATGCACATAACAAATCACCTGCCTGAAATCAGTGGCCACTGCTCATTCTTCTGATGTCCTGTGGAAACTGTGTTTGAGAGCAAAGCAAATGAGGTAGCCTGATATTTAGATTGCTTTCCCTGCCTTATCATGGGTTACTGTGGGTTTGGTTCTCCTAGAGTGGAAAGTCCTAGGTAATAATAGACTGGTAATATAATAGCTAAGATTTGGAAACAGCCTAGGTGCCCATCAGCACATGAGTGGATTAGAAAACTGTGGTACATCTACACAATGGAATACTACGCTGCTGTAAAAAAGAAAGAACTCTTAACATTCTCAACAGCATGGATGGACATGGAGAGCATTATGCTAAGTGAAATAAGCCCGTCAGAGAAAGATAAATATCACATGATCTCACTCATTTGTGGAATATAATAACATAACATAAACTGATGAACAAAAGTAGATCCAGAGACAGAGAAGCATCAAACAGACGGTTTAACTTCAGAGAGAAGGCAGGAGGGGGGCAGTTAAGAGATCAACCAAAGGACTTGTATGAATGCATATAAGCATAACCCATTGACACAGAAGCTGGGGCGGGGGCGGGGGGTGGGGGGGGGACGGTCGGTGAGAGCATGTGCTGGGGGATGGAGGTGGCCAGGGAGAGGTCAATAGGGCAAAAGGAGACATATAATACTATATGTAATACTTTTAATAATAAAGAATTTTTTTAAAGAAGGAAAGAAAGAAACATTGTTCTGAGTAAAAAAAAAAATAAGAAAAAATAGACTGGTAATATTTTTTAATGGTGTGAAAATAAGAAAAACAATAGCAAATGCAGTATTTTCATTTTACAAAGTGTGAATGAAATGGTAAGGCATTATACTTTTCCTTCTGGGAAAATGAAATGAAGACTAAATGAAAGTCTTTTTAAAATCTGGTGTATGCATTTAAAAGATTGGAAATCGGCGATTTTGACACCTCTCATCATTTAAATTCAGTATGTTAAAAACGGAAAGCATGTGGGTATTGAGATCCAAATATCATGGCTCAACTTATAATTTGCTGATAAAAAATGTAAGAACATTTTTACATTATACTTTTTAAAAAATCTTTATTGTTATAAGTATTACATGTGTCCCCTTTCTTCCCCCATTAGCCCCTTCTAGCCTGCCCCCCGCCACCCCCCACCCCAGGCCTTTACCACCCTAGATCCAGAGACATGTAAGCATGGTACATGACACTTTTTAAAACCTCTTTCTTGCATAACATCACAAAGGAGCTTATTGTAGTTTTAAAAGATTCTTAATTGTTGGAATTCTATCTCAGCGTTGTACAGCACTTAACTAAATATATGTAGCTGCTGTGTCTTTTATGTTTTATATGTACACCATATTAAATTGACTTGTAGTTCACATCCTATATAATAAAAGGCTAATATGAAAATTGTCCCCTCGGGAGTTCAACCGCTCGCTATGATGTGCGCTGACCACCAGGGGATGGCACGGAACGAAGGAAAGCCCCGTCCCGAATTGCCTTTCCCCTGTCTACTATATTGTCAGCCCAGGCCCTATCCTGAGTATTGGGGGAAGTAGAGGTTTTGTATGTGTGTGCATGCATGTTTTCATAAGAGGAAGAAGAGAGGAGTTGTGAGTTGCATTAGGATAAATGGGAAATGTGAGGGAGAAGGTAGAGAAAATGAAAAATTATAGTTCAGTGTGCTGGCAGCAGAGATTAACTGATGGAAAGCTTTGAAGTTACTGTTATCCGGATTTGGTTTTTTGTGACTTTGGAATTACCTGATTACTTTTGATGACTTAATTTTCATACGTTAAAAAAAAAAGATGGAGGTGGAAGCAAAGTCAAATAAATTTAGGTACCTTTTAAAATAGTTAGTTGTGCAGAAACATAACATGTTTTTACCTGGGTAAAAGAAAATTCCTCTGAGTCCAGAAAACAAGGTAACAAGTACTTATCAATTGCCTGCTATGAGCAAAACATGAGAGGTATGCAAAACATTTTACACATATGCAGATATGGCTATAGATATAGTTGTTGACACAGGTCCTAAAAATATTAATAGCAATTCAAGATACAAAAATTTTCAAGAAAATAATAGAAGTCAAAAGATGATACATAATTAATAGTTAAGTGAAGGTAACTAGATAAAAGAAATCTTTAACCTAATTGAACAGGCATAATAACTAATACAAATGGTCTGCATATGTCCCAATATACAGGTAGGTAGTTACAGAAATTTTTCCTAAAGTTTTGTGGTGAAAGGAATTGATACTCATTACATCACTATGTTTCTGCACAACTAACTATTTTAAAAGGTACCTAAATTTATTTGACTTTGCTTCCACCTCCATCTTTTTTTTTTAACGTATGAAAATTAAGTCATCAAAAGTAATCAGGTAATTCCAAAGTCACAAAAAACCAAATCTGGATAACAGTAACTTCAAAGCTTTCCATCAGTTAATCTCTGCTGCCAGCACACTAAACTATAATTTTTCATTTTCTCTACCTTCTCCCTCACATTTCCCATTTATCCTAATGCAACTCACAACTCCTCTCTTCTTCCTCTTATGAAAACATGCATGCACACACATACAAAACCTCTACCTCTCCCAATTCTCAGGATAGGGCCTAGGCTGACAATATAGACAGGGGAAAGGCAAGGAAGGGGACAACAATCTTGAAGCCAGAGTCTTCAAGATCCTGCCTTCGATGGCCCTTATCAAAGCTGCAGTTGCTTCCCTGTGCCTGCTGCAGGCAAAAAAAAAGCCCAGAGGGACAGTTTTCCGTGATGACCAACACTCTGTCTGCTGTAACTGATCTGCAACATTTCAGGAAAATACAGTTCCGAAAGGGAAAAAAAAAGATCTTCCCTTCATTTCATCACCAGCCAACCAAGAATCTCATTATTTGGTGGCTTTTAGTCTCACACTCCTCTTATCTCTACTCCCCAATAATACACACACTCCATAGGAAACGTTATATTACATATAGTAAACAAAATCTTAGGAAATGCTTGGAATGACCTCACTAATTTCTATGGATTGGCTAGAATTTCCTTCTGTGCCTGGAATACACTCTTCCAGTAACATGTGTCCTAAGTTTATTTTATTTTGTACTCATATTGCTTATCTTTCATACTTAGGAATTGGAAAAATAGTTTCCTAGACTCATTTTTAATCAGTAACATTTAAAAATTTGGGGAGCTGAAAAAAAATTTTTTAATACAGTTTTTTCATTAAAGGACACTAGATGGCACAATTTCACCAATTTATGCTAATAAAGTCATTCATCCTCTTACCAATTCACAAATAAAATAATTTGTCTTTATAAATAGTTATACCTAAATAACCTAACAGGAAACCTATATAACCATAAGAAATTATTAAGAATATAATATTTTCAAATAACATGTTTTATGTTCTTATTTATTTACACAGTAACCAAAATTCCAGTGTTGGATGAATAATTTAAGGAACCCAAAGAAAATAGCAGTCTCTCTACAGTGAAATACATCAAGTACTTATAGATGTTAGACATTAATATCTATCAAATGAACATTTTTATAGTGTTACTAACATATAATAACACTCTATAACATAATAAAGTAAGCTGGTGATTCCATTCATTATGCATATTTAAAATGGGGTAAGTAGACAAGCCAAAAATTCAACAGTATGAATTTTTCTTACTTTATTGCTTGCCTTAAGCAAATTATACACAATTAGGATCTTAGTTTCCTCATATGTAACAATGAAAAAAATTAATCTAGAAGCAATAGAAAATAATTAGAGTCTACCTGATTTAGCATCCAATTGACCT
Organism: Myotis yumanensis; assembly: GCF_028538775.1. NCBI lineage: Eukaryota > Metazoa > Chordata > Mammalia > Chiroptera > Vespertilionidae > Myotis > Myotis yumanensis. The sequence continues at coordinate 173,607,956 of NW_027223752.1, read as the reverse complement.
TTTATTTGCTAAAAATACCATATTTATAGCAAAAGTAGCAGATGTATCCAATGTTTTCACTATCACTTCATTTTCTGGAATTATTGAAAGTGTATTAGCTCTTGAGCTGTATCTTGGCAGATAAGACAGCATATCAGCCAAACAAGCAGAATGTACACCTCACGAGGATCATCTCCCAACCCGGATTATATCCAACTCTGGCTGGGGTTCTTGGAGAACTCTTGCCTAGTTACATAGTGCACACTCTGGCCAGATGGTGCAATCAACTGTGGTAGGTCTTTGCTTAAGAGATTCTAAAAGGGTAAATCTCCACTTAGGTACTCTCACCTAATGAAAAGTTCTCTTTAGATAAAAATTATCATCTTGGGCAAAAGGAACACCTCTGGAAGGCCACATATAAAGAGAGGAGTTAAAAAAAAACACGACATCTACATTGTTAGCTAGACTGTCCCAAGCTACATTAGATATTAATGTAGTGACATGTTGTATAGCCAAATTGCCCTTACATTTCAACAAACTAGAGTTGGGTGGTGGATGGGCTGAGGAAGTGAGAGAATTTAGACAATTCCTGGAGAAGAACTCTTAAAGCAATACTGTAGATCTTTGAAAGTTAATGAGTCTATAAGTAGTTCATCAATGGTGATGCTAAATAGACAGTGATTTCTAATAGAGTTGTTCTGACATCTAAGGTGACTTACCTATAACAGCTGAACCAATATCAATTCTACATGTTTTACATAAAGATTTGTAAGAAATTCCAAATTTGATCCATCAGCTCAAGTTACTCAGCTGTCTCTTTTTAAGATAGTTTACTATGATAGAGTAATAAAAACAGATTCTTTTTGTTCTCAAATGCTAGGCTTCACTTCAAAAAGCATATTTTTTTTTCTCCCCCCAAATAATGTTTCACCAATATCTGAATCAACATATATTACGCATTATGGAAAATAAGGAGGAAAGTAGAGTACTAATAATATGATAGTATTCTTTGTAAGGAAAACATATATCATAAAGAGAGAATATATAAACCCATTTTGTAATTCTCAAAGAAGCATTGTAATGTGAGTACATAATATATATTGTGGTTTATTCCCCAGTCATTCCATCCCAGAAGACTTCATGAGCAAATTATGGAAAATCATCCCCTGTGACAATGATTCTTTCAGGAAAGAGCATGTGATCCAACTGTGGCTGTTGTAGGCATAATTCTAAAATGCTACCCCTCCCAAGGATGTTCTACCCTAATCCCTGAAACCCATGAAAATGATGAGATATCACCTTGGTGATTACGTTACATTATTTGTATGGTTAGTCTTTAAAAAAAATGGTAGGCCTGACCTAATCACAAAAGCAGAAAGGTTTCTTCAATTGATGGGAGAAAGGAAAGTCAGAGAGATTTGAAGCACAAGAAGGATTCAAATGAACTCCTTGACGAACGTAGTCAGCCCCAAGGAGCTGAAATCAACCCCCAGTTAAGAGCCAGCAAAGAAACAGTGACAGTCTTAGAACCACAGAGAACTGGATTTCACAAACAACCTGAATGAGCTTGGAAGTGGGTTTTCCTCTCAGGTCCTCCAGTCAGAAGGCCAGCCCAGCCTTCACATTGACTTTAGTGTTGTGAAGCCTAAATAGAGGACTTGGTAGAGTCCACTTGGACTTCTGTCCCACAGAACTGTGAAGTAATAAATGAGTGCTTGCTATAAGCTACTAGGTTTGTGGTGACTTATCATGATAGTATTAGAAAACTTGGTTCTGAGGAAATTTTATTACTTCTACAAAAGAGCCACAGGACCAAATTGTGTCTCTTCTTTCTTTGAATGTTGCTGCCGAACCTAATGTCTACAGCTGACTTGTAGATGTGCATGATTATGTCGATGGCGTTCCTAAAAGTAAATCACCCTGACATAGACTAACCCCTACTAGGACATAGGCAGATTTAAAGATGGAACAAAGCTAAGTCTTCATGCCAGTAAAGAGACTAATCCTGCAGTCCACTCTACCTCTGGAATTACTGATATGTGGGATAATAAATTTCTTTATTGTTTAAACCAATTTGAGTCAGGGTTTCTGTTACAGACGAAATATTTTAACTGATAGGTTTATTTGACATAAAGCTGAAGACAGTCCCTGATTTATAATTGTTTGACTTGGGATTTTTTGACTTTATATTAGTGCTAAAGCAATACGCATTTAAAAGAAGCTTTAATTTGAATTTTGATCCTTTCGTGAGCTAACAATATGCAGTATGATACTCTCTCAAGCTGGGGGCAGCGGCTTAAAGCCACAGCAATCATGAGAGTAAACAACCAATACTCTACAGCAGTGGTTCTCAACCTTCCTAATGCCACGACCCTTTAATACGGTTCCTCATGTTGTGGTGACCCCCAACCATAAAATTATTTTTGTTGCTACTTCATAACTGTAATTTTGCTACTGTTATGAATCATAATGTAAATATCTGATATGCAGGATATATTTTCATTGTTACAAATTGAACATAATTAAAGCATAGTGATTAATCACAAAAACAATATGTAATTATATACGTGTTTTCCGATGGTCTTAGGCGACCCCTGTGAAAGGGTCGTTCAACCCCCAAAGGGGTGGCGACCCCCAGGTTGGTGACCCACACGTTGAGAACCGCTGCTCTACAGTGTACTGTGTTGCCAGAGTTTTTTGGATATTGTATTATTTGAATATTGTATTATATGTTTTCCTATCCCATCATGTCTATAAAATGCCTGTCTGTGTATCCTGTTTCTGGTGAGGAGGAAGGCAATTACTCATGAGATTAAACTCAAGATAACTGCTCAACTGTAGGCTAATGTAAGTGTTCTGAGCACTTTAAGGTAAGCTAGGCTCAGCTATGATGTTTAGTAGGTTGGGTGTATTAAAAGCATTTCTAACTTATGATATTTTCAACTTCTGATGGGTTTATTAGGACATAGCCTCAATCTTAAAATGAGGAGCATCTGTAGTATAGTTATATCTAAAGATACATAAAAGAATATTGGACATGGAAATGAGAAACTTGAGATAACATATCTACCTACAGTTGTATATTTACTTAATTTCTCACACATTTAAAAAGTATCTTATTTTCTTCCCTTTTTAATCCACATATCTAATGAAATAGAAAAAAATTCAAAAGAATAAGATTATGTGGACGCTATCTCTAACATGAAAAAATCTGCCTAATACTAATACATACGGTTGAGAAATTTAAAGTTTGGGCAATAAAATGATTATTTTCACAGTTTATGCCAAAACATCACCAATACGTGAGAATTAGTATCTAGTTAGTTATATAAGTATGAATTCAGGAGAGATAATGGTTGATATAGAGATTTAAAGATCAGCATACAAGAGGTAATTAAAACCACTTTAATGTTTATCCAACATGAGGGACAAAGAGAGAAAAGCAGGACCTGTAGACTGGAAGACACTCAGAAACAACCAAAATTAAAGATTTATAGGCAAAAGAGGAGGAGCCTGTGAAGGAAAAATAACAAAATTGGTTAGGCATATGTGATTAGAATCAGAATAAATAATGTCAAGGTCACAGAGGATAGAGTTTTGAAAAGTGCCTGTGCAACAATCAGAAATAGATGAGAGATTCAGTAAAATTAAAAAGAATTCACTGAATATCATAATTATAGTGCATTATTTTATTTCAGTAAAGATAATTTCATTCATGGGGTGAAGGAAGTAGAGGATAGGCAGAAGCCAGATTGTTGTGGGTTGGACAGTGGGAGGGACATTTTATCTTCTGAGACAGGAGAGCAAGAAAATAAAGATGAATGCAGATGTTTATCACAATGGAAATAACGAAAATGTGGGCACATGGAAATAATACAATAGCAGGATACCTAAGCTAAATGGAGAACTTACAAGGAGTAGTAATGCTTAAGAGATTTCCTAAAACACCATCTCACACAATCAGAATAGCTATTGATGTCCTGGAAATGCCACCAACCTCAAATGCAGCGATAAGAAAATACTAATGTACTTACCTACAATTGTCAGTACAGAGTGTTACAGTGAGTGATCTCATGAGAATTGGGTTGTTGGGTAAATAAGATTGTCCTTAAAGAGTTAAACTAGCCCTAACCGGTTTGGCTCAGTGGATAGAGTGTCGACCTGCGGACTGAAGGGTCCCAGGTTCGATTCCGGTCAAGGGCATGTACCTTGGTTGCAGGCACATCCCCAGTGGGGGGTGTGTAGGAGGCAACTGATCGATGTTTCTCTCTCATCGATGTTTCTAATTCTCAATCCCTCTCCCTTCCTGTCTGTAAAAAATCAATAAAATAAATTTTTAAAAAAAGAGTTAAACTATGTACTTACTTATAATTGATTTATTGGCAGTCACCAGAAAGACAAAATTCCTGCCAAGTCTTTAATTTTTTACTATATTTTATTAAATATATTAATATAGCTAATGAAAGAATATATCCATAAAAAAGGGGACATTAATTGGCTACAGAAGTAAAGTAAAAGGAGATTCATATAGGCAAACCCACCCAAACACAGGGATGAATATGTTTTTCCTGCTGGCAGAACTATTCTCATTGGGAAAATCAATATAGAAAATATATGCCCGGAAATTATTACAATTCAACCTATAGACAGAAAGACATGGGAATTAAGAGAAAAGGGAGATGACTTCTAATTGATCAATGACATATAAGTCTTGAGGCAGGGAGATTGCCAGGCATATGGAAGAATTTGTTAATGTTCTATAATTTTTTTCATTTCTATCTGTTTTGTTTTCCCAACCATGTTATCAAGTTCTTTCTTGTCAGGGACTTATAATAAGACTTAGAGGCCCAGCGCATGAAATCATGCACATGTAGAGACCCTAGGCCTAGCCTACCACCAGGACCCATGACACTCCGCAACACTGCTCGCTGCCCCGGGATGCTCCACGACACTGCTCACCACCACCTCGGGACACTCAGTGATGCTGCTGCCGCCCCAAGACACTCTGTGATGCTGTTTGCCACTGCCCCAGAATGCACCATGACACTGATGCCACTCTGGGACACCCGGCGATGCTGCCGCTGCCCCACGAGTCCAATCCCCAGTCCTGCCCCACCACCACCCCCTGTTCACCATGGCTCCCTGTTAGCCATGCTGCGATCAGAGCCTGCGGGATGGGAGGGTGGGGGGGACAAGAGGTGGTCAATGCACCTCATGGCGACTGGTTGAGCGGTTGTTTCAGTCACTATGCTTATGGTCTGGCCTTTTATTATATAGGATTTAGCTTATCTATTCATCAGTTGATGGACACAGGTTGCTTCCATGTTTTAGTTACTGTGAATAATGCTGCTATAAACATAGGTATACAAATATCTCTTTGAGACTCTGCTTTCCATTGTAGGCAGTATGTACCTTAAATCATATTGTAATTTTAATTTTTTGAGGAACCAACATAATGTTGTCCACAGTGACTGTATTATTGATTCCCACCAACAGTACGGAAGGTTTCAAATTCTCCATATCCTAACCCTTCAAATTCTCCATATCCTAACCCTACAATGAAATAGATCTCATTGTAGTTTTTATTTATATCTCTAATTATTAGTAATGCTGAGGATCTTTTCATATGTTTATTGGTGTTATGTATTTCCCTTTTTTGTTTTTTCTTGTATGGAATGCTTCATGAATTTGTGTGTCATTCTTGCACAAGGCCATGCTAGTCCTCTTTGTATCATTTCAATTTTAGTGCATGAGTTGCTGAGGCAAGCACTGTGCATTTTTCTTGGAGAAATGTTTATTTGAGTCCTTGCCCATTTTTTAATTAGGTTGTTTGGCTTTTTATTGTTTAGTTTTAGAATTTCTCTGTATGTTCTGGATATTAATCCCTTATCAGATATATGGTCTGCAAATATTTCTCCCATTCTGTGGATTGCCTTTTAACTCTGTTTATAGTGTCTTACACAGAACAGACTGATGGTTGTCAGAGGAAAGGGAGGGTGAGGTGGGAGGCTGGGTGAAAAAGGGATTAAGAACTACCAATTGGTAGTCACAAAATAGTCCTGAGGATACAAAATACAGCTTAGGGAATCTATAATAATAAAAGCATAATATGCTAATTAGATCAGACATCCTTCTGTCCTTCCAACAAAGCCAGGGCTGCGAGGCAGGCCAGGGTCCCGGGTGCCAGAGGGAAGCGGGTGCCAGCAGCCAGGGGAAGGAAGGCCTACTCTTGCACAAATTTCATGCATTGGGCCTCTAATATAGTCAATAATATTGTAATAACTATGTACAATGCCAGATGGGTACTTGAAATATTGGGGGACCACTTTGTAAAATATATTATTGGCTAACAACTATGCTGTACACCTAAAACTAATATGAAATAACTAGAGTCCCAGTGCACAAATTCAGTGTTGATATGGGGTGGGGCCAGGTGGGGAGGGAAGTTGCAGAAAGTTGGCCGGCTGGCTCCTCCCCCAATCTGGCCAGTTTGCTGGCCACAGTGGGTGTCATAGTGACTGGTTGTTCCCGTTGTTACAGCATTCCGGTCCCTGGCTTTTTATATATATAGATATTGAGTGTAAACCGTAATTGAAAAGAATTTTTTACAAAAATAATGAAAGAATGTACAGGTAAAAATCATTATTTTTCTGAACCGTGGAACTGATTGAATTCTGGATGAACTTATTTAGAATTAGCCTTTTGGACTCTTTTTCAACACAAATCTTTTGGTCTATGCTGAGTCAGTTATTTCTGTCCCCCGAACAACTTTGTGTATATCAAAGCTGAAGGTCAGAACAAAGTGAATGCGTTTCATTAAGGTAAAATAGAATTGCTTTGACTTTCAATTGGTGCTATTTGTTTTTGTATGTTCAAATGTCCCTATTACCATTGTTGGTTAATTCTAGGTAGTTTGAATCTCTCATACATTTAAAGTTTAAAGCATTTTATGGAAGAAAAAAATAAAATTTAAAAACTGAACAGTAGTTATACAAAATGATTAATAAATGCTAATTTTTATCTTTATTAGTAATAAAAGACATTGAAATCCAAACAACGAGATAACATTGTTCTAATATCAGATGAGCAGATTTAGAAAATAACACCCAGTTCCCGTAAGGGTACAGAGAAATGTTTCTTGTTTGGGCTTTGCTGTGGGTGGTGAAAATGGCACCAGGTGTTAGACTTTTGGGGTCAGACGGGATTTGGGTTCAGCAACCTCTGCATTTGAGTTCTGGCTAGGAAAGAATGCAGAGCCAAGACTCAAAGAATAAGAGAACATTTATTTGGAAAATCACAGCGGTATAATAAGTAATTTGTGGAAGAAATGGGTTTAGGAAACAAGTATTGAGGTAAAAGAAGGTCCCTTGAAGTTTAGAAGTGAGGAAGGTGACAGGTGCTGTGCCTGGGGGCATGGGGAGGGGGAAGAGAAAAGCTAGGCGTGCTCCTGCCACTGGGTCCCGTGTCTGAAGGGTTTTAAGGGTGGAGACTTTAGGGAAGGTCTCAGGGGAAGATCTCAATAGAATATTCAGCAGCTTTCCAGGTGTGTCCTTTCAAGGTCTAGATCTCCACTGATTGCTTGGTTTCTCCAGGGGATCATTATCCAACGCAGCTGGTCCTGAGGTCAGCTGTGGGGTCACTGTTCTGGTTTTGTTGCTTTTCTGGGCCTGGAGCTGAAATACAACTGAGGCAATATGTTAACTCTAGGGAGAAAAGGTCAGGGATTCAAACAACATGACCAGCATATGCTAGGGGAGGAAAGGTCACCTGCGGGGGAGGTCCCACCCTACAGTCTTTTGCTAGGCATCTGGGGCTTTCTACCCTGTGACCTTCGGTGCCAAGCCTTGCTCTGCTTATATTTGTCTAACTACCTACCACAGCTTCACATTTCTACAGCTTTCCAGTTCAGATATTCATTATCTCCTGCCTAGAAAATCTCAATAACTCTCTTCTAACTTGTCTGCCTGATCCAGTCTTGTATTTCTTAAATCCCACACTGCAGCCTGAGAAACCTGTCTAAAACATCATTCTAACCCAATACCACATATGTTTCTCAGCCTCTCAGTTTCCAAGGTGGAGGAGTTACTAATACCTTATATCTGTAAAGAAAAAGCTAAATGCATGGCTGTGTTGGTGGTGAAAACAGCACCAGGTGTTAGACAGATGGAGTCAGATGGACCTTGGTTCATCAACCTTGGTACTTGAGGTCTGGCTAGGAATGAATTCAGAGTCAAGATTCACACTATAGGAGAAAGTTTATTTAGAAAGTCACAGAGGTAGAAGTAAGCTGTAGAAGAAATGGGCTCAGGAAACAAGTTACAGAGGCAACTTGTTTAGGAGAAAGAGAGAGGTAAGGAAGCAGCGCCTGGGGGGTGGGGGTGGGGTGGGGTGGGGAAAGGTGCAGAGTACTCCATAGACTTGCAGTGATGGCAAACCTTTTGAGCTCGGCGTGTCAGCATTTTGAAAAACCCTAACTTAACTCTGGTGACGTGTCACATATAGAAATTTTTTGATATTTGCAACCATAGTAAAACAAAGTCTTATATTTTTGATATTTATTTTATATATTTAAATGCCATTTAACAAAGAAAAATCAACCAAAAAAATGAGTTCGCGTGTCAGAGGTTCGCCATCACTGCCATAGAGAGAGCTGCACTGTCTTCAGGGTGTTTAGCTGGAGGCCTCTGGGGAGGATCCCAATAAAATATCCATCAGTTTTCCAGGTGTGTTCTTTCAGGGCTGTGATCTCCACTGATTGGTCAGCACCAGAGCTCCTTTTAACCCCTTGGAAGGAGTGAACTGCTTTCTTCTTCAAGCTGACCAATCAGGGCCTGTCCCATGTCTCCTGCCCATGTATGGAAATCAGATGGGGCTTTCTGCCGGCCCCCTTGTTCTTCTCTAGGGGTATAGTATGGGGGGGGCGGGGGTAAAGGTGACAGGTACCTCGCCTGGGGGGATGGCTCCGGCCACTGAGTCCCCTGTCCTAAGGGTTTTAAGGGTGGAGATTTTAGGGGAGGTCCCAGGGGAAGATCTCAATAGAATATTCAGCAGCTTTCCAGGTGTGTCCTTTCACGGTCTAGGTCAGTGGTCGGCAAACCTCGGCTCGCGAGCCACATGCGGCTCTTTGGCCCCTTGAGTGTGGCTCTTCCACAAAATACCACATCCAGGCGCGCACGTACAGTGCGTTTGAAACTTCGTGGAACTTCGTGGCCCATGTGCAGAAGTCGGTATTTTGTGGAAGAGCCACACTCAAAGGGCCAAAGAGCCGCATGTGGCTCGAAAGCCGCAGTTTGCTGACCACTGGTCTAGGTCTCCACAGATTGCTTGGTCTCACTGGGGGATCTCCAGGTGTCTGTGTGTGGGGGGGGGGTGCCAGGCGGGGGAGGCGGGAATCCTACTGCCTGACAAGCTACACGCCAGGAGAGAAAAGGTCAGGGGGAGGCTCTCACCTACATGACCAGAGAGATGATCTAGGTCAGGAAAGGGTGTCCTGGGCGAGGTCCTAATTAACAATACTTATCGCCAAGTATTTGCTCTCCGAGATCTGCCCATTGCTACTTAGCCGTTGGTAGATATGCTTATTTGTGCCCTGGTGACATTTTGTACTTGGCCTATTGGGAAGCTTGTTAAAAACTTCAATCATTTTATACATATCTATCACATATTGGCTTCTCTTAAAATGTAGCGCTGAGGATGAGCCTACTTTTCCATTCTCCTTAAATTTAACAGTAGATCATTTTAGGATAACATAAAATAATCGGTTTTTCCTTTAATTCACGTTAAAGAGTGTGAATTATGGGGATAGAGTTTAGTAAAAAGTTGTCATTAATTGCTACATTTATATACTTCTCTTATTCTTTTATCTGAGCTCTGTCTTTGAGCAGAATGGTTAAGAAATCCTTGTAGCATTTTGTACTCCAGGAAATGGCTAACCAGAAAGCACAACCCTGGCCCCTCACATTCCAAGATGCTTCTATCCTTCCTCCTAATTCCCCTATGACAGATGACTCCATTGTTTATCTGCCTCTATAAACTCCCAGGCCCTCCCTTTCCTTCGAGGATTCTTCTCCATTGCAATTGTTTAAATAAAATAATCTCCTTAATTGTCCAGTGCACTCTGTCTTTCACACCAAATCATAATGTTAAATGCTGCTTTAACACTAAGTTGATTAAGTTTTAATGAGGATTAAATAAGTTAATATTTGTATATTATTTTAAATGGTATCAGACATCTAGTACATTACAACTTCAATAATCTGCAATACCTAAATTATCTATAACTAGAGGCCAGGTGCACCTTCTCACAGTCCAGGACCCTTTGGGGGGTGTCTGTCGAGGGGTCCTTAGTGCTACCGTGGAGGCGGGAGAGGCTTTTTGTGTTTGCCAGCCATGAGCCCGGCTTCTGTCTGAGCAGCACTCCCCCTGTGGGAGTGCACTGATCACCAGGGGGCAGCTCCTGCGTCGATGTCTGCCCCCTGGTGGTCAGTGTGCATCATTGTGACAGGTCGTTCTGCCGTCCGGTCGATTTGTATATTAGCCTTTTATATATAGGATTATTATTATTATTTACTTATTATTAATTCCCAATCAATGTTAGGGAATAAATATTATTCAAATTGTTAAAGAAAACATTATCTCACTTGTTAAAGACAGTAGTGCAGACTATTCAAGGGAGATCACGGCAATGGGTGTAGGGAAACTGCAGTGGGGTCTTGTAGCAGGGGAGAGATTGTACTCAACTTCAAATCCAGCACAGTCAAATGGGAATGTATAGCCAAGGAGCATGGTGGGGGTCATTAGTAAGAGGAAACCAGAGGTGACTTTGGCCAAACCAACTTAACAGGATTCTTGCTAAAGGCAGGTCAGGATAATCAGATATCACCTGGGGAATGATGGCAGATGAGAAACCCAATTAGATGATGAGAATGATCAGATATGGAAGATGAGAGATTCTAGTTAAACTGACTTATCAGGATTCTTGCTAAAATTGGGCAATGCTGAGAGGAACACCAAAGTGCAAAGGTCAGGCATAGTTGCAAAACAGTTCAGCAGAGACAGAATAGTTTGGTCAAGAAGAAAATCTTTGCCGTTAGGGAATGAGGCTTAGAAAAATATGCTCATCTGTGTATTTTATCTGCAGTGCTGCAACCTGGCCTAAATTGCCCAGAAGGGAAAGGTTAAAGGGGGAGGTAGAAGGGTACAGCAAGACTATTCCCCTGGATTCCCAATGCTACTTCTTGACAATAAGCGAGGACCTTCTCTAACAATCTAACCATTTGAAACATATAACCTCATTCTAAGTCCCCTCCCCACTTGACAGCAGTATAGCTCTCATGTAGCAGACATCTCTCCCTTCTCCTTCAATACATAAGCCTACAATACATTCCTCTACGTCAGTATGTTCTGCATCCTAAGGCAACTTAGCTCCAGTTCTCTTAGTTCCTATTTCCCTCCTGGACTTGCAGACCTCGATCTCCATTCCATCAGCCAGTCACCTGCAAGGCCTTTACTTTGATCTGCTCCTCATCCTAATGAGCAATCCTCAGATTCTTTTTTTAAAATTTCTTTATTGATTAAGGTATTACATATGTGTCCTTATCCCCCCCCATTACCCCCCAACACCCCCCCACTCATGTCCTCACCCCCATGGTGTCTCTGTCCATTGGTTAGGCTTATATGCATGCATACAGGACCTTTGGTTGATCTCTCCCCCTTACCCCCACCCTCCCCTACCTTCCCTCTGAGGTTTGACAATCTGATCAATGCTTCTCTGTCTCTGGATCTGTTTTTGTTCATCAGTTTATGTTGTTCATTTTATTCCACAAATGAGTGAGATCGTGTAATATTCATCTTTCTCTGACTGGCTGATTTCACTTAGCATAATGCTCTCCAGTTCCATCTATGCCATTGCAAATGGTAAGAATTCCTTCTTTTTTACCGCAGGGTAGTATTCCATTGTGTAGATGTACCACAGTCAGATTCTTTACATCAAAAATCCCTCTCTTTTAACAGAATTTCTCTTTTACATGCCACACTTCCACTTTTCCCATACAGAGGCCAACTTGCTTTTTACCTTCATCACGACTTGCAGTTACCTAAGCAGTCCCTCTTTCTCAGGTTAAGTTACTAGATATATCCTTGCTCTGGCTGGTTTGGCTCAGTGAATAGAGTGTCGCCTGTGGACTGAAGGGTCCCGGGTTTAATTCTGGTCAAGGGCATGTACCTGGGTTGCAGGGCACGTGGAGGAGGCAACCAATGGATGTGTCTCTCTCACATGAGTGTTTCTCTATGTCTCTCCCCTTCCCTTCTACTCTTTCTAAAAATCAATGGAAAAATATCCTTGGGTGAGGTTCCCAAGACTTTTTTCAAACTCTACTGTGTCGGGGATGTTTTCAACTTCAGGGAAAGAAAATCCCAACTAAAAGTGGATTAAGTCCAAATTCTCTGAGCGTTTTAAATGGTTAAAAGCTAAGATAGTGATCATTTAGTGTTTGGAGTAGGCATTTAAGGTGTGAGGGATTGTCTCCAGTACTGAGCAGCTTCGTCCCCCTACCTACATGCGGCATATAAATGTTGTCATTTCGGCGTGGGCCAGGATATGGAAAGGATGAGAAGCGCTGGCTTAAAAGAATAGAAATTTACTATCTAACTTCCAGACTGGTGCTAAGACTCAAAAATGCCACTGGACACCCAGGCTCTTTCTACCTTTTTGGTCTGTCATTTATATCTTGCTCTCATCATCCTCTTACTTGCTGCCTCACTGTACCAAATAGTGTCAATGCCTCCAGGCCTCAAAACCGCAAATCACATCTGCTTACTCTCATTGGCCAGAACCATGTCACATGGGCACTTTAGTTTCCAGAGAGGCTGGGAAATTAAATTTTTAGGTTTTATAGCTGCTATAATAGAGTCAGGTAAGAAAAAGACAGGGAATGAGTGTTATATGAGCCAATCTATAATATGTGACAAGCTGAGATTCCAAGATGACAATATTTAATATAGCTATAGCTAGCAGAATTCAATACTCTTGAGTCTAGGGCAGTGATGGCGAACCTTTTGAGCTCGGCATGTCAGCATTTTGAAAAACCCTAACTTAACTCTGGTGCCGTGTCACATATAGAAATTTTTTGATATTTGAAACCATAGTAAAACAAAGATATATATTTTTGACATTTATTTTATATATTTAAATGCCATTTAACAAAGAAAAATCAACCAAAAAAATGAGTTCGCGTGTCACCTCTGACACGCACGTCATAGGTTCGCCATCACTGGTCTAGAGCCTAGACTAGACATTCCCAATCATGCAGGGGACCTATGATATCTCACTGAACACCAGTGTCTGCTTCTAGCCTCTTCTTCAACAGCTGGATAATTATTAATTCTCACTCTCCAGTTGAAATTTCATTCTATTGCAGCTCAGCTTTTCTAATACAAGCCTACTTGTAGTTATTACTGGACTTTCTTTTAAATGTCCATCCCTTCATAGGAATGAAAAAAAAAAACCCAAAATGATCTTGTGTAATATCTAGTCATATAGTAGATCAAACTCCCCTTTATGCTTTTAATACCAAAAACAGAAAGAGGAGTGGGGCCAGGTCAAGGGAAGAGAGGGCTATTGTGAAAACTTAAGTTGAACGGAGTTGACAAGATGGCAGCTGTTATTTGGCAGCAGTGTGAATAGGCGGGGCAATAAATTCGAAGGCTTACACTACACCAAAATAGAGTTATTGGGACTGCATTGGGTCCTCAGCTGCATTATTCTCGAACCTGTTCTCCTTAGAAGGCTCTGGTCCTGCCCCCAAGAATGTGCCACAAGTATCAGTCACCGCACTCCGAACCCACCACATGGCAGATTAATTCAATTCAATTTCTATTTCTTTCTTTCTTTTTTTTTTAAATAATTTTTATTTCTTAAATTATTACAAAGAGTATTACATATGTCTCCTTTTTTCCCCCCCTTGACATTCTCCCGGCCCCTACCCCCCGCCCCCCACCGATCAATTTCTATTTCTTTCCTTGGCATTTTACTTTGTTTCAGTTCTACATTTTTAAGTCCTCACAGGACAACCCCAGTCAGTTGTTTCTGATCTGCACAGGAACACTAGAGTGATATTGGAAGCAAAATGGAAAAGAAAGTCAGCTGCATTACCACCCCTATGGGTTAGCGTCCAATTTGTAGCAGGTAAGCTGTGAAGAGCTTTTTGCACAGACTGCCAGGAGGAAGAAAGGTGCAGGGTACCTTGACCTAGAGCAAGGGCTGAATCTTGCCACCCTGGTTTAACAGAATAGGAGCTTAAAAAAAAAAAAACATCAAAGCTGCCAATGGTTTTTGGAAACAAATTTATGACAAACAGTTCCTTTGTTCGATTAACTCTCTTGCATTTTTTGTTCCGTGAATATAAAGCAAATACAAGTATAAAAAGAAAGGTTTTGTTTAATTATGTAAAAGATTGTTCACTTGGTAGACAAGCATTGAATTTCCACGGGTTTGGTTCCCTTGAGTGAATGTCTCCCCTGAGAGTACACTCCTTTGTACCTGAAAAGAGTTGCTTTTCCTGGGAGATGTGAGATGAGGACATTGCTGACAGACAAGAAGGAGTGGGGGCCAGGGGGTGCAGGAACTGTTTACATAAGACACACTCTGAACCGTGCTGCTTTCCGCTCCAGATTGTGAGGTGTGATACCCAGCTGAGGAGGCGGACTCCCTGCCCAGAATCTTTCATCAACTAACACGCTGAGGAGTGTCAGCTTTTAGAACCTCAGACCTGGAAACAGCACTTGATGTCTCTCTCTTTCTCCCTCCGCCTTCTCTCTCTCTCTCTCTCTCTCTCTCTCTCTGTCCCCCTATCTTTTTGTATTTCTAATCTCTGCTATCTCTCTGGGGGTTTCATTATCTCCTATTACAAACAAACATTCTCCACAAGATAAGAAATAGGCCCACTGGCATCTATTTTCAAAACCTTCTTACTCTGGTATTCCACGTATTCCACGGCAAGGCCTTCCTTGCTATCTCCATCTGGTGGAATGGTATGACTTGGATCACATGACTTACCTCACCAGAGGGAGAAGTGTTCTGACTGACCTGGGCTGAGCCACCTGCTCAGAGATATAAAAGCTTTTGCCACTAGAAAAAAAGTGTAATGGAAACTGGCCAGTAATCTGACTGGTGTCCTTGGCAGCTAAAAACAATAGCTAGCACTTGCATTTTGTGAAAAGCCGAGTAAGAGTTATTTCTCAACTCTGGGCATATATCCACTGCTTCAGAGCCTCATCTGTGCCACCTCATTGTCTCAGGCAAGCCCTTAAGGAAACAGAGAAAAGACATAACAATAAATTGTCCAAAGCTAGAACACTAGCACTAAGAATGAGGGAATAAATGAAAATCCAAACCTTTCCCATCACCTACTTTATTCATCCTGCTCCATCTTCTTCAGGTAATGACATCACCTATGGGGGGGCAAAGATGGGTGGGGGCTAAGAGGAGTGGTCTTGTCTGTCTGATTCTTGACTGGATAGAGGGGGATGAGGTTTGAGGGATGCAGTTTATTTTCAACAATGAATTTTGAGCCATTTAATTCTCATAAGTCTGTGAAGTAGGAATCCAAGATGCTGGATTTTTAAGTGTGTTAATCAGCCCTGGCCAGTGTGACTCAGTTGGTTGGAGCCTTGTCCCAAATACAAAAGGTGGCAGGTTCCATTCTCAGTCAGAGCACATATCCAAGTTTTGGGTTCAATTTCTGGTCAGGGCGAGCTCAGAAAGCAACCAATCTCTCTCTCTCTCTCTCTCTCTCTCTCTCATTCTCTCTGTTAGGTCTGATCAAATAATTGAATCAATACCCCCCTCCTGGGAACTGACCTTTATATCACTTCACAACCTACATCCCCTTTTGCTGAAACGACATCCCACTTGCTGAGACCATTATCTTTCCTTTCCGGACTTTCCCAGGATCTAGACGTGTCCAGAGAGCTTCTCACCGAAAAAGCCCGCCACGAGTCCTTTAAAATCTCTGACTCCCAGAGCCTGGGTGCTGGCACCATTTGGGGGCTCAACATCATCTGAGCCCCCAAATTTATAATTCCTTACTACTTTGGCCCCATGTGTTCCTCCTTTGGCAACCCTAACAACCCTCTTTTTAAAATGAATGAATGAATGAATAAATAAATAAATAAATAAATAAATAAATAAATAAATAATGTGTTGGTCAGTATGAGTGTAATCAAGTTTAAACTGCATATAGGATCAGAATAGGCTTTTTTAAATTTATATTTATTGTTGCAAGTGTTACAGATGTCCCCTTTGTGTTTCTTTTTACCATTGACCCCCTCCACCCCATAACTGCCCCTCCCAGGCCTTCACCACTCTATTGTCTGTGTCCATGGGCTATGCATATTAAGTTCCCCAGTTAATCACTCCCCTCCCACCCACCCCCAACACTGCCGTTACTCTGAAATTCGTCAGCTTCTATGTCTCTAGATCTATTTTACTCATCAGTTTTTTTGTTCATTAAATTCCACAAATGTGTGAGATCATGTGTTACTTATCTTTCTCGGACTGGCTTACTTTGCTTAGCATAATGCTCTCCAGGTCCACCCATGCTATTGCAAATGGTGAGTTCTTTCTTTTTTACAGCTGCATAGTATTCCATAGTGTAAATGTACCACAGCTTTTTTATCCACTCATCTGCTGATGGGCACTTGGGCTGTTTCCAAATCTTCGCTATTGTAAATTGCACCACTATGAACATGGGGGTGCATATATTCTTTCTGATCGGTGTTTCTGATTTCTTAGGATATATTCCTAGAAGTGGGATCACTGGGTCAAATGGGAGTTCCATTTTTAATTTTTTTAGGAAACTCCATACTCTTTTCCAAAGTGTCTTGGTTTGAAAATACAATTACAAATATATATATTTTGTTCATATATAAAAAAAGTATAATAGACTTTTATCACAACTGTCACCTCAGTACAGTCAGAATCATAAACAAGTATTAAACTAAGCATTAAAGAATTAAACATGCATTTGTTTTTCTGTAAAGATTCAAAATTAACTAGTGTAAGTGTAAACAATGATTTCTACATCTTAATTAATTAACCCTACCATACCCATGAAGACACCTTTCCTTAGAGTACTCAGTCTACAATGTAGCAAGCTATTCCCTTATTCCTAAGGTTTCCAAGTCAACCATGAGGGTTCTGAGAGTATGGCTACTACTGCAATTGGATCATGTTAGGAGCTTAACAATATTTGTGTATTAAATAAAAGTATTTTTTAAATAGCTGGAAAATGTTCATAAAGTATGGAAATAGATGTGCTCACCCATAAGTTTGGCTCATTTTCCTCTAATGAGAGACATAGTTTTTGAAAATATAGAGTAATAACATGTATGTCCACCCTTCAACAAGATTTTAGACCTTTAAAACAAATAATTTGTAAATACTTAATGAAGGAATGTGTAATGATTAGAAACCTAGAATTATAGGTTCCTGAATCTGAGATAGGGCCACTTTATCTCTCAATTGTGAAGGAATCCTTCAGGTAATATGGGAAAATAGTTTAATTTAAATGAAGCAAAGCTATGCAAGGGGAAACAATTTCCTCAATGCTCCATAGACAATGTGCTAGAAATATTTAACTCCTCAATCTACATGTCGGCCTGCTTCGATGAAGATATTTAGTGAAATTTCTAATGCCTCTTATTGACATTGGGAAGAAATTATAATAAAATTGACATGTAGAATGAATAGGCAAAGCACAGAGGACTTTTAGGGCAGTGAAATACTCTGTACAAAACCATAATAGTGGATATATAAACATTATAAATTAACACCAAGAGTGAATGTAAACTATGGACTTTGGATGATAATGATATACCTACATCAATCGTAACCAATATACTTCTCTGCTGGGGGGTGTTAATAATAGAGGAGGAAATGTATATATGGGGGCAGGGCATATATGAGAAATCTCTACTTAATGTTGCTATGGGCCTATAACTCCTCTATAAAATAAAGCCTATTACAAGCAAACCAATAAATAAGAATGAATATGTGATTGCTTAAAGAACTCGTCAATGCCTCAATTTGTGGTCGCCAACTTCCAGAAGTACCTGTATTAATAATGGACCACAGGGTTCAAACTGATCTTATAATTTATTTGCAGGTTGAAAGACCATTTATATTATTTCATCATTTCACTTTTAAAGACAAATTTCTCTGACTCTGACTTTATATTTATGCAAACTCACTTTCTAAGGCAGTAGGAAAATTAGGGTTTTGTGCTACCAACTGAAAACATGACTTACCCAGGGCTTCACTATAAATTTGGTTCCACTTCTCATTAAATGTTTGGAACCAAAAGTCAAAATACTAGTAAAGCACATATATCATAATTTTTATCCTCTCCATGAAGGTCATTTGATCACTTAATTCTGACATAATAACAAGTAGATAGGTTGGAGGGATTGAGAGTTCTTCACTATACTTTTCAATTGTCTAGCCAGGAAGGAAGCAGAAAGTGTACACTAAAGGTATTTTCAGTAATTCAGCCAGCAGCTGACCACAGGGAATGATGGCATCTGCAAGAATGATTCTTGTAGTTTTGTTATGTTTCCTATTAAAAATGATATTTTTACAGAGCTTTTCAATAAAATCAGACAATTCCTAAAACATTTCTTGCATTAGGTGAAAAAAGCAGCCAAAATGTGTCTTTTGGCAGATCACATGTATATTTATTTGGTCAGGTACATGAAAACACACACCATGATGTTATTTTTTATTGAAGATGTAGGGTAAATCTCAAATTTAATAGCAGATGATTTGTTGGGATCAACAAACAAGGAAGCAGAAGATGTCAGAACAATCACTTCATGACCACTGTGGACAAGTTCACCCAAGATTGTCTGCATATTTATCCAAAGGCTGAATTCTGTGGGATGTACCAGCACCTTTCCACAGCTCCCAGGCTACAGTTACAACTCAACCATAGCAGCAGAAAAACTGAAATCCATTTCATAGACATCCTGGTGGGCACAATGCTTCTTTTCAAACTGCCAATCCCTTCTGCCATTGCTCATGCTTATGTCTAAGGAGAAATCAATCCAAAGTTAAAATATAGCCCGATCAGTGTCACTCCGTGGTTGAGCATTGACTTATGAATCAGGAGGTCACAGTTGAATTCCAAGTCAGGGGACATGCCTGGATTGTGGGCTTGATCCCTAATAGAGGGTGTGCAGGAGGCAGCCAATCAATGATTCTCTGTCATCATTGATGTTTCTATCTCTCTCTCTCCCTCTCCCTTCCTTTCTAAAATCAATACAGATTTTTTTTAAAGTTAAAATATAACTCCTACACTGCAAAGTGTAACCACAGAACCAGCTCAAACTGGTCCTATCCTATTTCTAACAAGACCCGGAACCAAAGTTTAAACCTTGGATATACCACTTAAGAGTAACACTGTGAACACCACTAATGGGTAACACTTGTGAACCCTTTACTGTTCCCTTCAGTGGAACCAAAGGGCCTGGAAATGACCAGAAACTCAACACCAGATCCTTTTCAGGAGGGAAGGATACATTGTCCAGGAAGATCGGAAGCTGAAACCTCTTAAGCCTGCCCTGAACCCTGGATCGAGGAGACAGATTGGAGTCCTGCCTCCTGTCTCCTTGTCAGTCGGCTTGCAAATAAAAGCCTTCTCTTTTCTCAAAAGCTGATGTCATAGTATTGACTTCTATGCACACAGAGCAGCAAGCCCTTTGTTCTTTAACAAAAGTAAATACGTCAATGCACAGTCAGAGCATTTGGATGGCAAGTGGGGAAAGTAAAAGGTAGATGAATACTTAGGCAAGGATGATGACACACGTTTTTACATGAAAACAACACACACATTCACAACAGGTAAGGTTATTAACTATATTGAATGATGATTATTTACTCTTCATTAAGTGGAAGTGGATCAACATAAAAGTCTCCATCCCCTCGTCGTCACGTTGAGTAGGCTGAAAAGGAGGAGAAAGAGGAGTAGTTGTTCTTGCTGTCTTGGGGGTGGCAGAGGCAGAAAGTTGGAAGGGGAGACACGAGAGGCAGACACATTTGGTGTAACTTTACAGTAACACACTTAATTTCTGTCTGACTCTTTTACTTTTCATTTTTCAAAAAATGCTTCCATACAGTGTCAATCCTTCTTCCAACGCTAGCTTTAATTTCAGTGCCAGTTTCATAGAAGGGCCCATGTCATAAAACCTTAAATATAAGAAACCTTCTGCAAGATGTTAACCACCATGCTATGGTGACTCACCTGTCTGGGTTACAGTTATTTTTAAAATGTAACATTTATAGTTTCCTATTTTTAAAAAAATATATATTTTATTGATTTTTTTATAGAGAGGAAGGGAGAGGGATAGAGAGTTAGAAACATCAATGAGAGAGAAACATCATTGACCTGCCTCCTGCACACCTCCAACTGGGGATGTGCCTGCAACCAAGGTACATGCCCTTGACCGGGACCCTTCAGTCCACAGACCAACGCTCTATCCACCGAGCCAAACCGGTTAGAGCTAGTTTCCCATTTTTATAGCTATCTCTTAACTGTACTATTGTTACAAATTATTTAAATATAGAAATTTTCCAGCTATCTACCGCTGTATTACAAACTGCTCTCAAATGTAAGGGCTTAGAACATCAACAATCATTTTATTATCATCTCTCATAGTTCTGGGTGTCAGCTGGGCTCAGCTAGTTAGTTCTCTCTTGGGTTGGTTCTTGGTTCTTGGCTTCTCGGGTGGATCAGTCACATGGTGGCTGGAGCTGTAATCCTCTGAAGGTTGTTCACTCCCACATCTGGTGACTGGTTTGAGAAGACTCAAAACTGCCGGGGGCTGGAACAACTGGGATTCTAAGGCACATCTTGGTAATCACTCTACCACTTGGTCTTTTATCGTGATACTTCAGGTGTGACATAGGGTTCCAACGTGAGTGGATCCAAAGAGAGGGAGGGAAAGAGAGTGAGAACAAGACAGAGAGAGAATATATTGCCTTTTCTGTCTGAGCCTTGGAAGTTGTTGCATCAGTTCCACTGCATTCTTTTTGTTGAGACAGCTGCAAGGCCTTCCACAGTCCAAAGGCAGGAGATGTGATGGGAGCATTTTAATCTTGTCTCAAAATCACTGCAAATATAACCTTTTCCCTCACTACTTATAAATTAGAAATGTATTTATTTATTTAAAATGTATTTGTGCGAGTATTGTAGATGTCCCCCATTTCCCTTCCTCTGCCCTGCTCCACCCCACCCCAGGCCTCTACCACACTATTTATTGTCTGTGTACCTGGAAATATAACCCTTTGAAGTAAGCCAGCAGAGGTCACTAAGCTACTGTAAAATTCATGACATGTTGACATGCAAAACATAGCAGCATCATTAAGAACTGTCAGAGTTTAGATTTTCACATGTGCTAAATTAGGAGCCTGAACCTTCAGGCAGCTGCTTTTAAAATATGCAAATAGGACAAGATGGAAGCTGGGCTTTTCTGTCTGCCAGTTCTGCACTGCGTCCTGGGGGCCAGCCACAGCGAGTCCTTTCCAGCCTGCCAAGAACTGTGACTCTGTTTGCTCTGGTTCTGTGGTTGTGTGGATACAAGCTCCATTGGCTTTCAGAACTAGGTGCTCTGGGGGTACAGTGGGGGGCTGTCCCTCAGGTGGAAGTTTTGCTAGATGTAGTGCTAGATGTTAAATGCAAACTCTTCATTCCCCGGGGATAATCTGGGAGTTGTGAATTCTTCCTGATCGTATGCTACTGTGCCTGTAGTGGGGTTTATTGTGGGGTTTATAGTGGGTTTAACTTGGGTATTTTCTCATTCACCCAATCTATAGGAGTCATTCAGGTAATTTCTGGATTTCTTTCAGAGGAAAATGCTTTGTGCATAGCTGTAGATTTGGTGTATTCACAGGAGGTGAGCCCAAAAGCTTCCATCTTGGACTAGAACCCTCTTGCAAACTCTATGTGCTTAAGATAGTTAGTTCTAAAATCTTGGTTGTCAACAGTTGTTGTTCATGTTAAATGGGTCATCTGTCCACAGTATTAAAAACAAAACAAAACCAGAGAAAGCAATAGTCAGTATCTCGTTATGAGTTCCTGACTATTCTCTAATGTTTTATGTATTTGTTTTACCCCCTTCCCCAAATAGATGGCAAATTCCATTAGATATCATACATTTGTGATAAAGTAATCCTGGGTTGAGAATGGATATTAAGACTATTTAGAACTCTTGATGAAAGGGGGGGGGAGAATGGATATTTAATAGGCAACAAGTACTGTCTGCTTTTTATATGTTCACCAAATATAATAAATATCAGTGGTTATACTTGAACTAGAGGCCCAGTGCACGAATTTGTGCATGGGTGGGGTCCCTCTGGGTGACCTGCAGGGACTGGGCTGAAACCCGCAGTCCAATGCTGCCTGCAGGTCCTACCTGCTGCTCCCGCTCATCCCGGCCCCACTGTGCCTGCCACGGGCTCGTGCCCAATCAGTCCCTATCAGAAGAGGCTTGCACTGCCGCAGTGGTGCTCACCAGCCATGAGCCCTGCATCTGGCACTCTCCCAAGGGGAGTGGCCTGCGGGATTGGGCTGAAACTAGCTCTCTGACATCCCCTGAGGATGGGAGAGGGCACTAGCCAGGATGAGGGACCCCACCGATGCACAATTGGGCCAGGGAGGGACTGCAGGAGGGCTCCAGGGTGTGTCTGGCCCATCTCACTCAGTCCCAATTGGCTGGACCCCAGCAGCAAGCTACCCTGCCAGTCAGAGCATCTGCCCCCTAGTGGTCAGTACATGTCATAGCGACTGGTCGACCAGTTGACTGTCTGCCCCCTGTTGGTCAGTGCACGTCATAGAGAGCAGCTAAGCAGCCTTAGCATGTCATTAGCATATTCTGCTTTAATTGGCTGTTCGGTTGTTCTGCCATTTGGTCTATTTGTATATTACCCTTTTATTATATAGGATAGTAAGAATAAGAGTGAGTATACTTTTTTGTATTGCTTTATTTTCAACGTGTGTGTGTGTGTATGTGTGTGTGTGTGTGTGTGTGTGTGTATTTAATTGAAAAAGAGCCCAATAAAGCTATTTTCATTTGTGGGGAAAACAGAAAATTTAAAAATTTGTTTTTATAGGCTGCATCAAAATATTGCTGATATTAAATGTCTGCTTCAAATGATCATGACAAAATATTCTCACTAATGTATAACGTTGGACATATACTCTCTGAGCCTCAGTTAACTTCTCTATGAAATAAGGACATTATAGTCAACTCTCAAAGTTATCATAAAATTTAAATGGGATAATGTATACAAAATACTTAGCACAGTGCTCACTAAATGGTATCTTTAATATTAATATTTAGATACATGGTAGATGATGTAAAATAGCCCATTTGATTAACTGTATGGTTTATTGATTTTACTTAGCTATATCTTTGTATTAGCTCATTTCCACTGAACATTTACTATGTGGCAGGAACCTTGCCAAATATCTTATCTATATTAACTCATTTGAACCTAAGAATAATTTATTATTGTCACCTGCATTTTACATATGAAAATAACTGGGCCTTAGGGGAGGTAAGGAAATTGCCCAAGATTATATTGTTAGAATGTCCCAAAGCTTGACTTTAGATCCAGGCATTTTGATTCCAAGTTTTCATTCTTAACTAGTCTATTACAACACAAATCTGAAATTCCTCCCTTTTGAAATTATGAAAATATCATTAGCCTGGTTATATAAATCAATTCATCTAAGAAAGTGCTTTGGCTATTTTAATTTCTTAGTTTAGCAAAAAGAACTGTAAAATCAGCTGAATAACATCCAAAAATTAAAAACATTGCAGTTTTTTCCTAACATTGCACTTTGTTGATAAGGCCACATTGAATAACTTCTAAAATTCTACTCTAAATTGTCAGAAAAATATGGATTCATACCTTTTATAAATATATGAAAACACGAGTTTTTCAAGTTAATTCATGTGCTCATTACAATTTGACTAGGTCAGTCTAGAAAAATGAGCAATGCTGTGAAAAAGAATCAAGGAATCTGTAAAAGAAGGACAATATAAATAGATGCTCTTTCTAAGACATTTTACTGGTGTAACTTATTGTAGTAACTACTCACATGACTCCATTTACAGGTCTTAAAATTAATAAAATGACAAGGAAATAATTTTTTAGTTTAAAAAATCCTAATTGAAATAATTGTTTAAACAAATCACAAGTTAGAAGAATCTAAAAAAGACTATAGTAATTGGCAAAATATATTGGTAAAAATTTTAGATAATATTATAGCAAGTATCTCTCCAAGACTCCTGCATCTACCAACACAAATAAATTAAGTTCAGTAAAATGTAATAAGAGCCTAATATCTTTCTGCTGGCTATCAGAAAAGACAGAATAATATAAGAAATGAATTTTATAGCTAGTGTTTAAGTGTTTTTGAGATACAGAGGTACACAGAGGAAGGAAGGAATATATGTGGAGGTCAGTCAGAAAAGGTTTAGATGAAATATAACATAATACAGTTTTGAAAGATAATAGAGCCTTTTCAGATGACTTTCATGAAGAAAAACATTCCAGGAAGAGAGACCAATATGAGCAAAAGCAGAGAGAGTATAAAACAATAGGGTAATTCTGAGTAATTGCATGCTCTTCAGCACTCCTAAACAGGAATTGTGAGGAAAGAATTACTTGAGATGTTAGCAGTAAAACAGATGATTAATGAAGGTTCTTATCTGCCATAATTATAGTTTGAGCTTTATCCAAGGTCACTGGGAGACACTGAAAGATTTATATCAGTGAAATAATGACATCTGGCATTTTAGATCAATCACTTCTATCATTCTGATGGAAGACCCTTGTATCATTATGAAATATCTTTCTTTGCTTCTAGTAATACACTTGCATTAAAATCTATTTTAATATTAGTATAGCTATACCAGTTTTATTTTTATTAGAGTTTCATAGTCTAGACTTTTAAACCATTTCACCTTCAACTTTTCTGCATCCTTATATTTAAAACTAGTGGCCCAGTGCACGAAATTCATGCGGGGAGGGGAAGGGGGGGTTGTCCCTCAGCCCAGCCAGCACTCTCTCCAGTCTGGGACCAGTCAGACATCCCTCTCATAATCCAGGACCCCTGGCTCCTAACTGCTCACTTGCCTGCATGCCCAATCGCCCCTAACCACTCTGCTTGCCAGCCTGCTCTCCCCCAACTGCACCCCCCCACCAGCCTTCTTGTCCCCAACTGCCTTCCCCGGCCGGTCTCCCGAAAAGTCTCCTGGTCTAATTAGCATATTACCCTTTTATTAGTATAGATGTTTCCTTTGCATCATTTAGGTAGGGACTTTGTCCCCATCTGACAATCTTAGTCTTTAATTAGAATATTAATCCATTTATAATTAATGTTATTTCTTTAAAATATATTTTATTGATTTTTTACAGAGAGGAAGGGAGAGAGACAGAGAGTCAGAAACATCAATGAGAGAGAAACATCGATCAGCCGCCTCCCACACATCTCCCACTGGGGATGTGCCCACAACCAAGGTACATGCCCTTGACCGGAATCGAACCCAGGACCTCTCAGTCCACAGGCCGACGCTCTATCCACTGAGCCAAACCGGCTTTGGCTAATTAATGTTATTTTACTAATATAACTGTTTGCTTTCTACTTGTCCCATCCTTTCTCTTTTTTTTTCTTTCCAATTTTTTTCCTCTTTTAAATTAGTCAAGTAATTTTTTTGCTCATTCTTTCCCTGCCCACCATTAGCTTATGAGTTATATATTTTAAATTATTATTTTAAGGATTACTCTAGAGCAGGGTCTCTCAACCATGTTATGATTGACATTATGGACTAAATAATTCTTTATGGGATGGGGGTGCTATTCTCTGTATAATATAGGGTGTATAGCAGCATTCATGGCTTCTACCCACGAGATAACAATAGCACCACCCACCCTCCCACAATCATGACAACTTCAGACATTATCAAATATACCCTGGGGGGTCGGGGGGAAGCTCTCCCTTAAAACCACTGTATTAGGGCTGGGCTGTCTAGTAACCACATGTGAACATTTGAAATGTGGCTAGTCCAAGTTGAAATGTGCTCTAAGGGTAAAATATTCACCAGATTTTGAAGACTCAACATGATTTTTTAAAACCTCATTAATAATTTTTATATTGATTTATAAAATCTTAGATGTATTAGGTGAGAAAATATATTGTTAACATTATTTTACCTGTTTTTTTTTACTTTTTAAAAATATAACTGCTGGAAATAGAAGAATTATTTATGTGGTTCTCATTTGTGGTTTGCATTATATTTCTTAGATATCACTTCTCTAGAGTTTATGGCATACATTGCTCACTTATTAGAGTCTACTATAAATTAATTAGTACTTTTGCAAATTACCTGACAACGCAAGGATGCAAGAACTTTAGAACATTTTCATTCTGTTAACTGCTCTTTCCCTCCTTTTGTGCTATTGCTGCCAAGTATTTTAATTCTAGATATTATAAATGTCATTTGACATTACTCTTGGTGTTTTATACACTTAATATTAACCCTCATTTGACCCTTTATGTTGCTACTTACTGCTTCCTGAATTTCCATGCTTCCATTTAGGATTATTTCTTGATTGATTGGTTGATTGATTGATTGGAGAGAGGAAAACACAGATTTGTTGTTTCATTTATTTATGCATTCATTGGTTAATTGTTGTATGTGGCCTGACCAAATATCAAACCCGAAACCATAGCATATTGGAGCGATTCTCTAACCAACTGAACTACCCAGCCAGGGGCTAGGATTCTTTATTTTATACTGAAGAACTCCCTTTTATTTCTTTTCATGCATACCTACTATTGATTAATTCTCTAAATTTCTGTTTTTTCTCAAAGTGTTTTTTTATTACAAGTAAATGAATTTTTACATATGTATTTACTCATGTAGCCACACCTAGATCAAGCACTCTAGGAGTATTTCCAGCAGTCTAGAAGGCTCCACAAGGCCTCTCCTAAGTATTTCCCCAAAGGTAATACCTTCCTGACCATAATAACCATAAATTAGTTTTGCCAGCTTTTGATCTTTGTATAAATGTACTTGTATGTAGTGTTTATTGCCTGATTTCTTTTTCACAATTCTGTATCTGTGATATTTATCCAATTTGTTGCATGGAGCAGTTTTCTGAATAATAAACCAATAGTACTACAGTTGGTTTATCTATTATCATGTTGATGTAGATTTGGGTTGTTTCCAGAATATTGAGATTATGGGTAAAGCTGTCATGACCATTTTTGTACATCTACTTGGTGAACATAAACAATCATTATATATAAGGAACAAAATTGCTGGGTCATCTGGTATACTGCTTCATAGATCAAACAAATTTCCAGTCCTTTGTTTTTTCAATTATTCCATGAAAAGTAATTTCTTCCCAGTGTTAATTTCTTTATCATCTTTCCTCATTTAGTTCTAAATTAATAAAAGTGTTCATTAAGAAAGCCGTTAATCATGTATTTCCATAAAGATTTACATGTCTGGAACATAGAACAAACACCAAAAGGATATAAATGAAACAAAAGTAGCAGATATAATTTTAAGCCAAAGTTGATCTGATATTACTGGTTTAGAGAGTAGACCCTGAAGTAAAACTACAGGTTGTAGAATATGGCTGTCTAATTTGTGTCCTGCCTTTTCCACTACTACCTGTGTGACATTGGGAAAGATGCTTAATCTCTGAACGCTTCCTTTTTCTTATTGATAAAATGAAAATAACAGCAATCCCTATTCCATTGGGTTGCTATAACAATTAAATGAAATAATGTGTACAAAGTGCTTAGCACAGTGTCAGGCATGTAACAAACTGTACTCAAATATGACAATTCCACTCATTATATCAATGAATTTTAATGATTCAAAAGCTAAATGCTTATTTTTTTAAAAAAAGAATTATAATTTATTTTTCAATATTATATTAGTTTCAGGTGTGTAATATAGTGATTAGTCATTTATATACCTTATGAAATGATCACCCAATAAGTCTGGTACCCCTCTGACTTACATCTCTGTGAGTATTTTTGTTGTTATTGTTAATCTTTGCTTGAGGATATTTTTTCCATTGATTTTTAGAAGCAGTGGAAGGTAGAGTGGGAGGGGAAGAAGAGAGAAAATTCGGTGTGAGAAAGACACATCAGTTGGTTGCCTTCTGCACACACCCTGATGGGGCTGCGGAAGGAAACTGCAACTGAGGTACATGCCCTTGACCAGGAATTGAACCCAGGACCCTTCCATGCAAGGGCCAGTGCTATAACCACTTAGAAACACCAGCCTGAGCCCTGTATTTTTATAATTGGCATTAAATGCTTGCTATTTTATCTAAAAATAATAAGCAAGTTTATATTCAGTGCTGAATAAGTGGAACATTGACTTTTCTTTTTTTAACTTTTTTTACCTTTAATATTATCTTCATATGAATGTGGTAAGTTAATGTGCCATAATGCATTCAGAAAACATCCTTCATTCTTCAAGAAATCTACTTTATCTGTGTGCATGGAAGAGAAGAAATTTGTTTGCCCTATGCTCACATTTCCCTTATATTCTACAAATTGAAAATTTTGAAAATGAGGTAGATACATTGTGTTCTTAAGACTCTTTCAGTTGTGGGTGGTAGAAATACAATACGAATTATTTGGTACTCAAAGCAAATATGTGGGCCAAGTAACTGCAATGCGCAGGAATGGGGCTGGCCTAGACTCAAATGAATTAAGGTTTTCAAACTGCACCGTCACAATTGTCACCTTTATCATCTTTATTGATCTCTCTGTGTCTCTTTCTCTGTTTCTCTCATCTCTCCTGCGGGTTGGGGAATTTGTATTGGTTTTCTTGTCACTGCTTTAACAAATTACCACAACCTTAAAGGCTTAATAAAACAACACAAATTTATTCTGTAAAAGGTGGAAGTCAGAGTGCAAAATAAGTCCTGCAGGACTAAAATCAAGGTGTGGTCAGGGCTAATTCCTTCTAGAGGTTCAAGGCGATGATTTGATTCTTGCTGTGATGGCTAATTTTATGTGTCAACTTGACTAGGCCACAGAGTGCCCAGATATTTAATTAAATATTAATTCTGGGTGCTTGTGTATGGGTGTTTCTGCATGAGATTAACATATGAATCTGTAGACTAAATAAAGCACCAATAGAAGTGAACCTCTTTCAATACATTGAAGGATAAAACAAAAAGGCAAAGAAAGAATTCCCTCTCTGCCTGTCTTCAAGATGGACATCAGTCTTCTTCTGCCTTCAGACTTGAACTCAAACTGGAATTTATAACATCCTGGGTCTCTCTAGCTTGCCAGCTAAGTCTCTTGGAACTTCTTAGCCTCCATAACCACATGAGCCAATTCCTCATAATACAGCTCTTTATATATTATTTTCTGTTTCTCTGGAGAACCCAGACAAATGACCTTGCCTCCTCCAGCTACGAGAGGCTGCCAACATTACCTGGTTTGTGGCCACATCACTCTAATCTCTACTTCCATGGACACTTTGCCTTCTATTCATTCTGATCTTTTGCTCTGTCTCTTAGAATGACTTATGATTACAGTAGGCCCACCCAAAATGCAACATCCAAATAATTCAGTTTAATCTCAAGAGCTTAATCAAGTCTGCAAACTTTCTTTTACTGTGTAACTTATTCAGAAGGTCTAGAGATGCCAACATATTTAGGGAGGCATTATTCAGCCAACCACAGAAGATGTCTTGTACACCAACTTTAATTGTAAAGTCCTAGGAAGCATTCTTTTTGGCCCAGTTTGAGTAACAAACCCATCCCTGAGCCAATCACCATGGCCGAAGGGGTGTCAAGAATTGATTAGCTGAATTTGTATGCCCACTCCTTCTGAAAGATGAAATGAGAATGTTGTGACAATGGTTCCACAAAGCCCATAGGAACTGGAGAGGAATGGTTCCCCCAAAAAAGTCTTGGCCAAGGGATGGTGTGTAGAAACAGCAGATGCTCACTACATAGTTTCATTTGAACTACACTGTCAACCCTCCGATAACAGCAGCAGGACTGTTCTTATTTTAAAATTCTATGTATGAGAGGGTACACTTCATATGTTTTTGGTGTAGACAAAAATAGCAGTGAATAAGGGCATGGGATTTAGAGTTAGAAAAACCTGCATAGATAGCCGAACTCGACCCTTTCTAGCTGTGTAACATCACACGTGTCATTGAAAGTTCCTGATTTGCAGTTTCCTCACAGGTAAAATAAAGTTGCTTTCCATATTGGACATGGATATTTTTTTTGTGTTTTCTGACTACACAGTACATTTTGAAAACATCTTTACCATACTGGAATATTCCTAGTTTAAGAGTCCTTGCTTCCACGAGGTAGAAAGTAGAAAACAACATTCTCAGCCTCTCATGTAGCTGAGGCTAGGGCTATGACAGTGACCGTGGCTCCTCCCAGCAGACTCACACTGACCAGAATTGGACCAGTAAGTAAGTAACAAGAGGAAGGAAGCTCCAGTCAGAGTCCACTTTGGCTGGCAGGGGAGGCTTCTTGCCATGATAGCAATAGCAGTGCAAGCACTTTCTCCGTGGTTTCTAGGTCAAGTTCCTGGCACAGAAGTAGCCTAGATGGGAGCTGGGAGTTGGCAGCACCTTCTCTCGTGCTCTGTAAGACAGCAACAGAGGAAGCAGTTTTCTCTTTGGCCAACTGTGCCATGTGGTTTTCAGAACTGTTCCTAGGAGCTTAGCATCAAGTTTAGTTTTCCAGTCCTTCCAACAATTCTATGAGTCAACCAATATCCTATTAATAAACTCCCTTTTTTGCGTAATCATGTTTCAGATTTAGCTTTTGAGGGAACCCGATGAAGACAGACTCTACTAATGGAAGTCCAATCTCAGGAAAATATTGCACATTAACTTTGAACATTTTACATACAAATAGGCACTTAAAACTAAAATTCCAAGGTAAATGCCTCTACCATTGTCTTCCTCAAGTCAAAATGCTAAAATACTGAATTTTATCTTTTAAAGTTTGAGGTAATTCCCACAACTTCTATGCCGTTAAGGTATCTGGCATACATTATTTATTTTCCACAAAAAAAGATGTTGGCAAAATTTCCTGGAGGGAACAGTCGTCTTCATATATCAAGTCATCTTTTTGTTTATCTCAGAGGTAAAGGTTTAATATTTAGTGCTGAAATTTTAGAATGCATTCAAAAGAATAAGATTAACATTCTGTAATATCCTACTGATTGAAATGTAGTTTATAAGAAAAACCAATTACTTTTACAGAGAAGTTGAAAACCTTAGACCAATAATATGTGAATGATTTTCATTTGAACAAATTAAGAGAATTGATTCATCTTTGTTGCAAAGTGATCCTGTTACATTTAGTCAAGGAACATTCATAACATTTGGGCTCAGTGTTTCTGGAAACTTAAAGGGAAAAAAAATCACACACAAAAAAAAACTAGAATACATTTTCCCTGCAGGCTTTAACTTGAAAATTCAATTAAGATTTATTGATAAAAGACTGCACCAGCTAAAATATATTACCCTAACTTAGGAATCAATAAGCATTTCTGTGATTTTTATGTACCATAAATTATGTACTTTAATTTATGTCTATCTGATATGTAAATGTGTTGGTAAATGAGAGGCCTAAAGCAATGTGGGGATAGACTATAATTCTGTTAATGTTGAAAAGAGGGGACACTTATATTCTAATCATAACAGAGCTTATGTGGACTGTTTCAACAACCTGCATACTAGACTCATTATATCTATACAGTGGCCATTCTTTCTCTAGTCTTTTGCACCTGGCTGATCCACCCACATATCAAAAAGATTTACTGTTTTAGGCAATTGCCTCCTCACTTTCCTATTTGTCTCTCCCAAAACTCATGCCTCCTTCTGTCCTGCTTTGGTTTCTGATAGCCTGCATATGTATCAGGGCCCAGGTGAGGCTGAATGTAGAATACTGAGTGAGAAGTTGGCAGCATTTCTTGGTGTTGGTATCTATAGCCAGTTGCCTTGGAGATCTCTGGTTTGCTCTTTGTTATGTTAGATATTCAAGCACCTGTTCTCTTGGGGTAAGTCTCATAACCTGATGTTTTCCATCGAGACTTCTTGATATACATGGCCCTACCTGGTTTGGCTCAGAGGATATAGCATTGGCCTGTGAACTGAAGGGTCCCAGGTTCGATTCCAGTCAAGGGCACATGCCTGGGTTGTGGGCTCAACACCCAGTAGGAGGTGTGCAGGAAGAAGCTGACCAATGATTCTCTCTCATCATTAATGTTTCTATCTCTCTCTCCCTCTCCCTTCCTCCATGAAATCAATAAAATTATATTTTAAAAAAGATTCTCCCAAAATTTAATAGGTTAATTCAATGTCATCGCTCAAAAAAATCCGAAGAGTTTTCTTCTTTTCTCTTTGAATTTGAAAAATTAATACTAGAATTCACCTAAAAAATAAATGTATGAGCAGAGCCAGAACATTTATAAAAAATGAATGTGGAGGGAATATGACTACCCGCATAAATATATATAAAGCTTCAATATTAAGGAATGTTATTATTAGCCAAAAAACAAACAGGTCTGTTAAACCAAAGAGAATTCAGAAATAACCCCCCAAACAAACAGGAATTTAGAACATAATAAATATATCCCTTCAAATCATTGAAGAAAAATGGAATTATTCAATAAATGCTGCTGAAACAACTAAGCTAGCAATTTAGAAAGATCTCAAAATAAATTCCAGATATATAAATAATTAAATGTAAAAGTTAAATCATAAAAGAACTAAAAGAAAAGATGAGATAATTTTTTTTACAATTTAGTGTAGAAGACTTTTTATAAAAAGGTTGAAAATCCAGCTGTCATTAAGAAATGGATTAATACATATGATTACATAAAAACCAAGAACTCCTGCGAGACAAAAGCAAATACTACAAATAAAGACTAAATATAACCAAATAACTGGAGGAAAAATAATTTTCAACAAATGACAATAAAATTCTATTTTTTTAAAATATAAAATTAACACTTGCTAACCAATAAGAAAAAAAAAAAGAAGCAGAATAGACAAAATTTGACTTAGGGTGCAGACTTAAAACTCAACTTAAGCCGAAACCGGTTTGGCTCAGTGGATAGAGTGTCGGCCTGCGGACTGAAGGGTCCCAGGTTCGATTCCGGTCAGGGGCATGTACCTGGGTTGCGGACACATCCCCAGGGGGAGATGTGCAGGAGGCAGCTGATCGATGTTTCTCTCTCATCGATGTTTCTAACTCTCTATCCCTCTCCCTTCCTCTCTGTAAGAAATCAATAAAATATATTTTTTAAAAAATCAACTTAAAATATTTTATTTTTAAAAAATGATGCAGGCACAAAACAAAGCCTCCTTCATGAGTTTTAATTCTAGTAGAAAGGCTTGACACTCAGGTGAAGTCCCTTTTATGGCCATATTAGTTGCTTATGACTTGTGCCTAATCTGGTCAGTACCCATGCCCCTTCCAGTTGTTCAATAGTTTTAATATCATCCCTGCTAGTAGAGGCTTGAATAACAATAAACCAACAAAGTATCTCAACCTCTAAAATATTGACATTTCGGAACAGATAGTTAATTCTTTGGGTTGGGAGCTATCCAGTACATTGTAGGATGTTTAGCAGCGTCTCTGACAGCTAACCAGTAGATGGCGGTAGCAGCAGCTCGTCCTCCCCAGTTGTGATAACCAGAATTGTTTCTAGACAGTGTCTAATGACCCAAGCAGGTAAAGTGCTGTACAGTTGGATAGAGAGAGGCAGAACAGAGAGGAGACAAGTGTACTTTCAGGAGGGTGGTAAGGTAAGAGCTCTGAAAAGATGCCATTTGAACAGCAAAACAAAGTAAGCGAGCCATGCTCTTGAGGGAAGAGATTCCAGGCAGAGGGAACAGCAAGAGCTAAGGCCCTGAAACATAAGTATGTCTAGCATGCTTGAGGAAAAGCAAGAACACCAAAATTTGTTGGAGCAGAGTAGGAGGAGCAGAGAGAGACAGAGAGAGAAAGAGAGATTAGTATCAGTATTAATATTAATATTAGTACCTATTAATAGGTCAGAGAGGAAGCCAGAAACCAGATCTTTTACTTTGGATAAAATTGAAAAAACACAAGAAGGTTTTGAGAGAAGACTGATATAATCTATCTCATGTTAACAGAAAAAAAGGAACAAAAATAGCTAAGAATCTTATGAAAAAATAATCAACTTCAATTGTAATTAATTCAAAGGGCTTTTTAAAAATTGATATACCACTTTTTTTCACCTAGGATATCAGCAAAGATTA
Source organism: Myotis yumanensis (assembly GCF_028538775.1). NCBI lineage: Eukaryota > Metazoa > Chordata > Mammalia > Chiroptera > Vespertilionidae > Myotis > Myotis yumanensis. The sequence goes on along the minus strand of NW_027223752.1, from coordinate 173,573,609 downwards.
AAAAGTTGAAACACCCGCCTTAACCGGTTTGGCTCCGTGGATAGAGCATTGGCCTTTAGACTGAAAGATCCCATGTTCAATTCCGGTCAAGGGCATGTACCTTGGTTATGGGCACATCCCCAGTGGAAGGTGTGCAGGAGGCGGCTGATCGATGTTCCTCTCTCATTGATGTTTCTAACTCTCTATCTCTCTCCCTTCCTCTCTGTAATAAATCAATAAAATATATATTTAAAAAATAAATAAAAATTTTCATAAATTAATTTTTGGGGGAAAAAAGTTGAAACACCCAATGATGGTGAATATTTAAGGAAATAGACACATATTCCTCTGCTTTTAATTGATGTAAATTTCTTTGGAGGACAATTTGTCCATGCCTATTAAAATTTTTAAATTGATACAAAATTGAAAGAAACATCGATCAGAGAACCAAGATGGTGGCATAGGTTAACGCCGGAGTTTGCTGCCTCGAACAACCACTTCAAAAATACAACTAAAAGATGGAACGGACATCATCCAGAACCACAGGAAGGCTGGATGAGTGGAAGTTCTACAACTAGGAGGAAAGAGGAAACCATACGAGACTCAGAGGAGGCGCAGTTCGGAGGTGAAATACTAAGGTTCGGAGTGCATGTGGAGCGGGCCGGCGGCGGAGGGTGAGGTTATTGTTTTCAATCGGGAGGGAGTTTCAGACTCTGAGCTCCAGATCCGGGCGAGTCTCTAGGGACCCAGACTCAAACGGGAGAAGCGGGAAGGCAGCTTTCTCTCCGAGGTTTGCAGCGGTTGCAGAGCCGCTGGGGACGGAACTGAGAGCAGCAGCCATAACTGCTCGCTCCACCCGCCCTGTTGATCCCGGGGGACCCGCCCCGCCCAAGCCCTGCACAGAGGCATTTGCCAGATAGCCCCAGGCAAAGGCTAGACTAGCACCGCCCTAGAGATTCAGTACAGAAGCTCTCCCACTGCAGACACAGCTGACTCTCATAGCCAGTTAGCCTGGAGGTCAATTCACCCCTAGTATTGCCGACAACAATCAAGGCTTAACTACAACAAGACTGCGCACAAAGACCACAAGGGGGTGCACCAAGAAAGCATAAAAAATGCGGAGACAAAAAAACATGACAGAAATGGAGGATATAGAGCTAAAAAACGCACTTTTAAGGGCTTTCAATAATTTGCTTGAAACTGCCGATAAACTTGATGAGATCCTCAAGAAATCTAATGAGACCCTCGATGTTGTGATAAAGAACCAACTAGAAATTAAGCATACACTGACTGAAATAAAGACTATTATACAGACACCCAACAGCAGACCAGAGGAGCGCAAGAATCAAGTCAAAGATCTGAAATGCGAAGAAGCAAAAAACACCCAACCGGAAAAGCAAAATGAAAAAAGAATCCGAAAATACGAAGATAGTGTAAGGAGCCTCTGGGATAGCTTCAAGTGTACAACCATCAGAATTATAGGGGTGCCAGAAGATGAGAGACAGCAAGATATTGAAAACCTATTTGGAGAAATAATGACAGAAAAATTCCCCCACCTGGTGAAAGAAATGGACTTACAGGTCCAAGAAGCGCAGAGAACCCCAAACAAAAGGAATCCAAAGAGGACCACACCAAGACACATCATCATTAAAATGCCAAGAGCAAAAGACAAAGAGAGAATCTTAAAAGCAGTAAGAGAAAGAGACTCAATTACCTACAAGGGATACCCATACGACTGTCAGCTGATTAATCAACAGAAACTTTGCAGGCCAGAAGGGAATGGCAAGAAATATTCAAAGTGATGAATACCAAGAACCTACAACCAAGATTACTTTATCCAGCAAAGCTATCATTCAGAATTGAAGGTCAGATAAAGAGCTTCACAGATAAGGAAAAGCTAAAGGAGTTCATCACCACCAAACCAGTATTATATGAAATGCTGAAAGGTATCCTTTAAGAAGAAGAGGAAGAAGAAGAAAAAGGTAAAGATACAAATTATGAACAACAAACATGCATCTATCAACAAGTGAATCTAAGAATCAAGTGAATAAATAATCTGATGTACAGAATGAACTGGTGATTATAATGAATCAGGGACATAGAAAGGGAATGGACTGACTATTCTTGGGGGGGAAAGGGGTGTGGGAGATGCGGGAAGAGACTGGACAAAAATCGTGCACCTATGGATGACGACAGTGGGTGGGGATTGAGGGCGGAGGGTGGGGCGGGAACTGGGAGGAGGGGAGCTATGGGGGGAAAAAAGAGGAACAAATGTAATAATCTGAACAATAAAGATTTAATTAAAAAAACAAAACAAAACAAAAAAAATAAATTGATACAAAATTGCCTTTAAAAGGAACTGAACATACAAATATATTTGCACAAATGTGCAAAACCATAAAATTACTTTGTGTTATATTGTTTGAAATAGTAAAATCTCATCATTTTGTTTAGGGTTCACTTAATTGGACTGATTATATAAATTACAGCAAATCCATATAATAGAAACTTTGCAGTACTCAAAAAGTTTAAGGTAAATCTATATAGGCTGACGTGGAAATGGCTCCAAAAATAGTTTTAGTTAAAAAAAATTAAGTACAAAAGCAGCTTATAGTATAATTCCATTGTTACTTACAAGAATTAGAAAGGCATATGTGTGTTTGCTTTAATGATATTTATTTTCTTTATATTTGGTTCTAATTAACTGATTTGTTCCTATAATTTTCACTGAACATAATAAAAAATGATTGCTAATGAATGATTCTTTTTACTTGGGTGCTTAACTTTTAGAACTTTGCTTATTTTTTAGATTTACTTTAGGGAACTCTTCCTTTTAAAAATATTCCATTCCTTACATTTATATTTTAATATAATTGTATGATAAATATAATAATAATTCTAAAAGTAGAAACTCTGTACTAACAAATGGCAGAAAATTCCTCTAAGGATCCATAAGAAACTGTTAAAATGGTTATCTCTGAGAGTGAAAGCAGAAGTGAGGGGGGGTGGGATATTTTATATTTCATTTTATATCTCTATGAAGTTATTAAATTTTTATTTTTGAGCATATTTTCTATAATATTAATAATAATTTAAAGTAAAACAATAAAATAAAGTCTTCTAGAATATCAATGCCATTCCATGAGCAGTCTCTACACCAGTGGCTTTGAACTCTTACCTCCTGGGCCCGTCTCCCATTCCTGGTCTAGGATTAATTCTTGGAAATGACAACAAATTTGTTTTTGTTTGGTTTTTTAATATTCTTTGATTGATTTCAGAGAGGAAGGAAGAGGGAGAGAGATAAAAACATCAATGGTGAAAGAGTATCATTGATTGGCTGCCTCCTGCATGCCTCACACTGGGGATGGGGTCTGCAACTCCGGCATGTGTCCTTGACCGGGAATTGAACTGTGACCTCCTAGTTCATAGGTCAATGCTCCACCACCGAGCCACACCAGCTGGGTAGTTTTTCTGGATTTCATTCTCAATACTCTGACTCCATTTGCACTTGCTGTTCTTCTTAGCCCTTCAGGTAACCACCTCATGTGATTTAACCTGTGCCCCATCAGCTTCCATAACTGGGATCCAAACCAAGCCTGTAAGAGAGGCTCGGGCCAAAGTTCCACAAACTTCCAAGTACAAGCAAGCAACACCATCACTTAGGAAATGCTGTTGTGAAAAATATGGTAAAATTTAATAGAATTGACTTCATAAAGATGCTCAAAACTGTACTGCATCAAAATCAGAGCTAAAAATTAAAAACTGCTTGCTGTTCTTGTTGTTATACTTTTTAAAATTTAAATTCTTTACTGTTTAAAGTATTACATGTCTCCTTGTTGTTATACTTTTATTGTGAAATTACAGATTACTATGAATTTTGTGATTTAGGGCTGTTTGAGCAGATTCATGAATTAGCAAGATTTGGTCCCTTCAAAATGTCCATGGACACATTTGGTCTTCGCCAAAAGGTCCTTGATATTTGGTTCTGTTCAAAACACCCATAGATATATTGGGTCTGCATAATTGATATAAATCTTGCTCTTCTCCAGCATTTGAACCCTGACCACACCTACCTAATCCCATGCCATTACGTTAGGCTACCGAGGCAAAAGGGTTATTATTGGCGATACAGACACAACACAATTATTGGACCAATAGAATACAATATATTTTTTATGTGTTAATCCTGTAAACTGAAAGCATAAATAATGTTATGGGCTATTTGAACCCTGGTACATTTTCTAAGTGTGGACATTTTTGACAGAACCAAAAATCAAGGGCCATTTGGCAAGGACCAAATATGATCATGGACACTTAGAACAGGATCAGATTTCAAGGATCTGTTTGCATGGACCAAATGTCCCCATGGACATTTGGGACTGAACCACATGTCCTGCAATGAGTGCAGGCCTAGCGTGGAAGATTTACTCACATCATACAGCAGACATAACAATTACAAAAAAAGTCGATGATTTGGTAATTTTTTTTCTTACTGGCCTTCATTAGACCTATTTTTGGTGCCACACAGTCCAGAGAATATGTGGGAGTACTGTTTCAGATTGACTTGGGGAAATATGTAGTTTGCAAATACGAATTTCTTTATCTTCCTGTTAACCACCCTTCTTCCCATGGTTGGTTTATTTTCACCATTCTTATTTATTTATCTTTATTGTTGAAAGTATTACAGATGCTCCCTTTTTTTCCCCATTGACCCCCCTCCACCCCACACCTGTCCCCTCCCCAGGCCTTCACCATACTATTGTCTGTGTCCATGCATATATGCATATAAATTCTTTGGTTAATCTCTCCCCACCCACCCACCCCCATTCTTAAACACAACTTTCATAGCCATTACTCCCACCTCTCAAATCTAGGTTGAGTACTTTTCATCTCTGCTACTATGATAGGTCACCCTGAGCTGTTAACAAATAGCCAATAATAAGTGATGACATTCTTGGCATTTTCACGAGGAATAAAACAATGTACATAGGTGTATGTGTCAATTTTTTGATGTCCAAACATCAAAAACATGCTTTTTCTAACCTTTATTTTTTTTCCTTTACATTAACATCAATTTTTGAGCAGAGTTTTCTAGATTAAAATGTCCTGATTTGTTGACATCTTCTGGCTGAATAACTGCCAGATTCCCATTTGGCCTTTATGCTTTCTTCCACTCCAAGTGGGTAAACACTAAGGAGGGGAAAAAAACGCAGATACTGAGAAACAGCCTAAATAGCATATGTTTTTTTTCCTATTCAGCCATTGTCAGTGGCATTGCAACTCCAATTAATAAGTGTGGTTTGCTGCAACAAAATAATAAACACAATTATTTTTTTCAGTAATTATATTAAGACAATATTAACATGATTATTCAGGTACCCTGCTCTTTAAGGACTGATGAGATTCTATAAAACTGACTGAAAAGCTAATTTGATTAAATCATATTTGATATTTTAATTACAGAATTGGAGATATTACCATGGAAAACAAATCCTCCAATTGCCTGAGTCAAAAGCTTTCAGGAAAGAAAAGATTGCTATGGTGATCATCCTTTCGGTTTGCTGTGCACTGTCAGATAATAGCGTTCCAGGCCGGCACTGCACGGAGAGATTAGCTCTTTTTGCCTTTAGGTATTGAACATTTGGACAAATCTTAGCAGTGCCTTCCCTACTTCATGCTCTACCCTTTCATCATTTCCTTCCACTATAAAACCTTAGGATGTCTGTTTTGCCAGAATATTTCCAGGTACTACATAGAATCCTCCTACCTCTGATGCTTTTAAAATGTGCTAATGAACCCTCATAAATAGTTGACTAACTGCCTGTGTATTTCTTTGCAAAATTTCTTAACTTGAAGTAATGTGCAAGTTTCTTATTTTATCAGTTTTGTAAGTTTGAAGTTTCATATATTAAGTAATGAATGATATACTATACTATGACTATTTCATATATAGTAAACCTCACTATTAATATAGAAATATGAAATACTGACAATAGGTCTTTAATTAATATTCAACCAGTCTCAGAAGGACAGCTACCACTTTATAAGTGAAGATCTATTTTATCTGAGATGTGAAAGGAAAGACTAAAATTTTAGTTGCTCACATAGTATTTATTGGGAAGTGACAATAATGCTGTATGTCTTTCAGAAATATGATTACATGGGAAATTAAAATGTTTTTAACATTGTAAAATAGGTTTTTAAATTTAAGGTACATGCATTTGGACTATGGATTGTAAGTTTCTTTAAACCTAATTTTAGTTGCCTATTGTTTATTTAATAGTTATCATGCCAGCTGGTGTGGCTCAGTGGTTGAGCATCAACCCATGAACCAAGAGGCCTGTTTGATTCCCAGTCAGGGGACATGCCTGGTTTCAGGCTCCATCCCCAGTGGGGAATGTGCAGTAGGCAGCCAATCAATGTTTCTCTCTCATTGATATTTCTGTCTCTCTATCTGTCTCTTTCTCTAAAAAAAACAACAACAACAAATAATCAATAGTTATCAGCTCTGACAAAGAATACTTACAATTATTACATTGCATTTAATTTTTTTCTTTTCAAGTACCTTTATAAAACAGGGTTTCTAAAGCTGAAAACATAATTTTGGGCCAGATCTTTTTCCTCTATATGCCTCAGGTATGTTCTTCTTCCAGAAATTTCTTTGAAGTGTCAATAAGTCAAAAGATGAAGAGGGAAGCAATAGAGAGAAATCAAATTTTCACTGCAGCTATTTATATTATTGTAAAGTCATTTCATCAACCTTAGAAGAACAGTGATATGAAGTGGTGAGAAAAGAGATCAGATAGAATAAGTAAACCAAGGTTTGAATGAAGGGCTGACAAATTTGGATTTAATTTTACAAGTAAAAGAAAGTCAGTGAAATTTCCTGATCAGTGGGTTGACATAATAAAAAATTATCTTTACAAAGATTAATCTGCAACTCTGTCACATATTAACAGGAGTCAAAGAGATGAAAAGAAGATGATAAAGGAATCTGGTTATAGCCTACCCAGAATTTCTGACCAACTGAAGTAAAGCGGTTGTTAGGCAGAGGCAGAGAGCATTTAATAAATATTATGAAGGTCCAGCCAGTGTGGCTCAGTGGTTGAGTGTCGACCTATGAACCAGGAAGTCACGGTTTGATTCCCTGTCAGGGCACATGCCCAGTTTTCAGGCTCAATCCCTAGTAGGAGGCATGCAGGAGGCAGCCAATTGATGATTCTTTCTCATCATTGATGTTTCTTTCTCTCTCTCTCTCTCACTTTCTCTCTCCTTTCCTCTCTGAAATCAATGAAAACATATTTAAAAATTTTTTAAATATATTATAAAGAATAAATGGGAATAGTTTGGACATTGATTGGTTTGGATAACAAGTGAGAGGGAAAGATAAAAGAGACTCTCAGGCAATACCGTGAAATTTAAAAATGATCTTTTTAAATTTAAGGACATCTTTTTAAGAAAGTCATAGCTGTTTACAGGGTAGTAGTTATAACTTAAATATCCAGTGATGGAGAGAAGTACATAATAATTCAATATTGCTTTTAGATAAAGTTGTATGTCATGAATCACAGCCACCTTATGCCTGCTCACATTGTGTACTGTGTGGGTCTTTTGCATGTTGACACTGATCTGAATGCTACCCTAGGAGTTGCGCAGTGTACCAGCTACCCTAGTGTACATAGTGATGGTGATTATAGTTCCTACATATCTTTGAAAACAATTTAGTAAAACTTGAGAAAACCAATTTATTCAGTTCTCAGATACTATCTAATTCAAAAGGGCTTCAGGGATGCTTTGCAAGGACTCCTTAATTCCCCAGCGGGCAGTCCTTCATAGATTGGCTACCAGTAGGAGGAGAAATAGGAGGGTTATATTGTTGTGAACAGTGATAGGAAAGTTCAGAGAAGGGAGGACTCTTTTCTCCTGGTCTCTCTGCTTCTAAGATAAAGTAAGGACTAAGAATCATCTACTATACAACATTAGTTTCCCAGAGCTACTGTAAAAAAAAAAAAAAAAACCCACAAACTTGCTGGCTTAAAACAACAGAATTTTTTTTCTCTCATCCAAAATCAAGGTGCCAGTAGTGTCATGCTCCCTCTCAATGCTCTAAGGAAGAACCCTTGCTTGCCCCTTCCAGCTTCTGGTGACTCCCAGCAATCCTCGATGTCACGTGGCTTGTAGCTGCATCGCTCCAATCTCGGTCTTCATCTCCAGCCTTCTAGGTGCATCTCTGTGTGTCCTCACCTCTTCTTATGAGGACTCCCCGTATTAGACTGAGAGTCACCCTAACCCAATGCAACCTTACCTCAAGATCGTTAACTAACGTCTGCAATGACCTTGTTTCTAAAGAAGATTATATTCTGAGGTACTAGGTGGACATGAATTTGGGGGAACACTATTTAACCCATTACATAAACCTAAGTGAAAACCTCAAAATGTCACAAACGTTCTCTCACATCTCTGAAAGAAAATGTTACATTTTTTACAGTTGCTGAGCTTTACAAACGTAAGGAAACATTATGTTCAGTCTCTGAAGTTCAAATAGGAAAATAATAACTACAAGGCTACATTGAGAATGGTTAAAGCGAAAATGTTTTGGTTGAACAAAACAGCGCTGGGCACTAAATAAAAGGCAAGGTCTCTAAGCTCCTGCTTCACTCTCTGGAGAACACAGCCTTCCCTTGAGTGATGACTTTTATACACAGACCTTTTCCTAAGACAAGTCCTGCTTTTATTTCCTTATGAAGGAGAAAATGAAGGAAAGAAGATAGGATATAATTCTGCAAGCTTGTTATCTGATTTTCTTTTCATAAAAACAAAAACCTTTTATTTTCTTGTTAATTGATGTTTAAATTGTACAATTCACATTGTACAAAAAACATCAATCAAGTTATTATCTTGATCTTTTCTTTCTCTAATTCAGCATATTTATTCATTGAAACCTGATTAGAATATTTTACTTTATCTAAAACATTCTGACTGCTTGTTAATGTAGAATGTAATGTGTGGGATTTTAAAAATATTAGTTTATAATTCTTTTTGAAGTTTGAATAAAACTGTGGATTTTTTTTAAATTATCAATTTTTCCCCATAATATGAATTCTTTAACCTTTGCATAAAGGAATAGGAAAGTAGTGATATGAGAAAAAAAATTTATATTTATAAAGCAATGATCTTTCTTACTCGGTTGTTTTCACATTTTCATGTAGGAAATTAAAGGCAGAATTACATCACTGTAGGAATTTACTAACCTTTTCCTATATAAGACTACATTTTTTCTCCTGTCTAAATTAACTCTGCCTCTGCTACTGAAGTATTGAACAAACTAGTGGTAAAGAAAAATTATAATATGATGCATGCTACAGTGGTGAAATTTACATATTGATATGACATTTATGAAAGACAAGTTGGTCATAGAATTTTCATTGGGAGATGACATTTGAACTAAATCTGGAAGGATAAGAGAGACTTTGCAAGGCAGAGAGTGAGTTGGAGAAGAATGTTCTAGGCAAAATAAACAGCTGTGCTAATTCATGGAGTATGCTGTGTTCAGAAAATGCTAAGAAATTTATTGTGCCTAAAGAACAGGCTATGTGGGCCCTGGCTCAGTTGGTTAGAGCATTGTCCCAATACGCCAAGGTTGCGGGTTTAATCAACCAATGAGTGCATAAATAAGTGAAACAACAAACCAATGTTTCTCTCTCTCAAAATCAATCATTGAATAAATAAAAAAAGAAGAGGATTTGTGTAGCAGATGGAGCCTAGTAGGGAATGAGGACAAATGATAAAGCAGATCCGGATCAGGTTGTGATGTGCTCTTTTCTTGTAGCAGGGAACATAGTTTGCAAATACTAAATCTGCATTTTAATATCTCAATTAAAGCATATTCCTTTGCATTTCTGTACTTCCAAAATCAAGCAGTGAGGCTTACTCATCATGTGAGGGTAGGAGAAGTACTGTAAAGTGAAATGGCCTTTGATGAGCTATAAGTCTCAAAGCAGATTGTCTTGACTTCTTTAGGAAGAGAGTATTGAGAGAGAGCTAGGTTTTGCAGGAGACAAAAGGGTTTGCTAAATTCCTTGATTTCTCCCCTTAATATTTCAAAAGCCATCCTATACAGTGTGTGTAGGGAGAACCAGTCCAGTCAGGAGGGTTAAGTTGGCAGAGTCTACCCCTTTCGGTCTTGTGGGTTTTAGTAGAAAGACAAGAGATAGACCAGGAGCATATTTTCTCTCTCCTTCTGGTTCCTACTTGGAGACAGCAGAGGAATCGCAGGTAGAGGTGGGGCATGAGAGAGAAGAGCATCTGCAATATGTTGTCTTACTATTATCATTGACAATTTAAAGACTACAAACACAGGCATCTCTTTGTAGAGCAAACAGGCTCAGTGGAAAACCTACAGGAGAGTAATTTCTTGGTGCTGATGTCTAATTAGAAAATTGTGAAAAGTTATGTACTAAAATACTTCAATCATTTTAGTGTATAACTAAAGAAAAAGAAATAACACAATGTATATATGATTGTATGGATAACCGCAAGTCAATATTATCATATTTTAATTATAGTTACAATGAAGATAGAATCAGTTACAATTCTGATAGGTGTGCCATTTTAAAAAATATTGCTTTTCTTTCAGTTACGGAAAATGATAGCTATGGAAAATATTGAACTGTCCTAATAATTAGGATTAGCAAAGGGATATTGATAAACAGATTCAAATCCTAGGGCATATATTAAAACAAAAACATATGTAAAATAATGAGGTCTCACTTAGCAGTAATCTCTTTGGGAGCCTCTCTTCAAATTCAGATATGAGAACCTGGGAAACACAAGCTGATGCAATATTCTAAAACATCCTCCAGGGGAAAGAACGTCTACAAAACAAGCACATCAAATTAATTGCATTCAAGAATTTAAGCCAAAATGCTAACACTAAAAAAGCAATACAGGATCATGAAAATAAATTATTTGCATTATCATTTTAAAGCATTCTCTCTGTTGGGGGACTGCAGTAGTTACTTTCAAGAATATATTCCTTATATAAAATTTGACTACTGTAATTATTTTATCTTGGTTTTGTTTTCTTTTTTAGTATTATTTTAATGATAGCATTTGACTTAATAGAAATAATAAAACTAAAAGCTCCCTATTTGGCCACACCAACCTGAAAAACGTTAAGGTAAGTTTAATGTTCATAATAAATCCCATCGGGTTTGAGAATATTTTCATGACTATGTATATAAAAGTTCCCATGAGAAACATTTGCATTATGCCACTGCATAAAAAACAAAGCACATTGCAAATGAGGTAGAGAGAACTTAATTAAAAACATTTCACCAAATTTTAATTCTTGAATACCTACCAAACCACCATGGTAATATTCTCATTGACTAGTTAACATGGAAGAAATAATTTTTAATTTTAAGTAGTTTTCTAACAGTATAAACTATCCTGGCTCTAATCTTGGGTTAGTTTAAAATGTTAATATATGATAATTAGGCTTCCTCCTGAATTACTAGTAGAATATACGTAATCACTGTGATATTTGTTTTTATATTTTAATGTATCCAATGGAAAAGATAGTTCTGTGAATTTAGCCAGATATCAAAACTTGTGATGATCTCTGTAGTTAAAATTCTTATACATTATTCAATACTTATACTGATATGTTATCTTTTAGCATTGATATGAATAGCAATCTATTTTATAATAGTACTTATAAAATTTAGAATCCTTGCTAGAACAGGAAGGACTCTTATAAGTTACTTAGTATAAAATCTACTTTAAAATTTTGTTTCTGAGTTATAAAATCAAATGTACTCAAAGTGAAAGAAAAAATTATATGTTTGGTATCCATTCATATTTCTGTTGACTATTCTGTGTCTTTGCCCACTTATACTTTTCTATTTGGTTGGTTGCCCTTTTTGCATTGATTGAAGAGTTCTTTGTGCCTTGGACAAGTAGCTCAGTTGGTTAGAGCATCATCTTGAAATGCCAAAGTTTCAGGTTTGATACCCAGTCAGGGCACATACAAGAATCAACCAATGAATGCATAAATAAGTAGAACAGCAAATTGATGTTTCTCTCTCTCTCTCAAACCAAATTTAAAAAGAGTTCTTTATATATTAGACACTGACCTTTTGTTTAGCAAATATATCAAAAAATTGTCTTCTATTTTGCAGCTTAATGATTGTCATTTACTGTATTTGAGATGATTTTTCCATATAAATATTTACATGAAAAGTTAATTGTTCATTTAGTGGCTTCTAATTTTTATGATATTTTTTAAATGTCTACCTCACTCACTCGTGTTTTCTGCTTATACATTTCTGATTTTGTTTAACAAAGATATTGAAATAAATATTTAGCAATCATTTATGTAAATGAAGGTATAGTTTTCTTCAGAATTAGCACACTTAAACATAATATTGAGAAATTCACCCAAAAATAAAAATTAGGGACAAAGAGATTTATTTAAAAAGAAAGAGATAGATGAGTTAAGAGTTAATATTTCTAAATTTTTAAATATATTTTTATTGATTTCAGAGAAGAGAGAGGGAGAGAGAGATAGAAACACCAATGATGAAAGAGAATCATTGATCTGCTGCCTCTTGCACGCCCCTTACTGGGGATCGAGCCTGCAACCAGGTCATGTGCCCTGACCAGGAATCGAACCGTGACCTGCTGGTTCATAAGTCAATGCTCAACTACTAAACCACACTGGCCGAGCAAGAGTTAATATTTCTTTAAAAAGAAAGAACAGGCAATAGAGTGTGAAGCTTTAACATGCACCTAATAAGTATTCTTACATAATATAATGGAGGAAATGGCAGAGAAACAGCTTTTGAAAAAATAGTAGCTGAGAAATTTCAAATTTCAAGACAGATATAAGTGTTCAGGTTAAGAACAGTCAACACTAGGTAGAAAAAATGAAAATAAAGTCATACTAGGTATGTCCTCATGAATCTAGATCACATTAAGAATAAAAATTAGCCGAAACCGGTTTGGCTCAGTGGATAGAGCGTCGGCCTGCGGACTGAAAGGTCCCGGGTTCGATTCCGGTCAAGGGCACGTACCTGGGTTGCGGGCACATCCCCAGTAGATGTGCAGGAGGCAGCTGATCAATGTTTCTCTCTCATCGATGTTTCTAACTCTCTATCTCTCTCCCTTCCTCTCTGTAAAAAATCAATAAAATATATTTAAAAAAAAAAAGAATAAAAATTAAAAATATAATTTTAATTGGCTAAAGTACAAAGAACACCTAGAACTCTCCTACGTTGTTGGTAGGAATGTAAAATTTGACAACCAATTTGGAAAATACCTTTGCAATTTTTTATAAAGTGAAACAAATGCTTCTCATATGAACCAGCAATCACATTACTGAATATTAACCTAAAAGAAATAAAAGCATATGTCTGCACAAATTTCTGCAGGAGAATGTTTATAGAAGATTTATTTATAATCGCCCCCAAACTGGAAACAATTCAAATATTCATCAACTCTGGAATAGTGAATGGATAAGCAAATTGTGGAGCATTTATACAATGGAATACAACTCGTCAATAAAAAGACACAAAGTACTAATACATCCAGCAACATAGTTAAACCTTCAAATGATCACATTAATGATAAAAATCAAATGCAAAATTCTGTATGATTCCATTTACATATCATTCTGAAAAAGGCAAATCAATAGAGACAATAATCAGGTCACTGTCAGAGACTGGAGATGAGGGAGAAATTGAATAACAAGGGTCATGAAAGAACTTTGTGGGTTAATGGAAATGTTCTACATTCTTGAGCTGTACGTACACATAAAAGAGTAAGCTTTACTTTATGTAAAATATACCTGAATTTTTAAAAAAGAATAAAGAAAAATAAAGATTGAAAGCTACCAGAGAGTAAAGAAACACATTTTAACCTATAGCAGGCCTCTCCTCAATAACAGTCAACAGAAGACAACCAAGTAATAGCTTTAAAGCATTGAGGAAAAACAAGTGTTAACCTGAGATTTTATGTCCAGTTGAACAATCATTCAAGAGTGAGGCAAAATAATGACATTGTCAGATATACAGACTCAGAGCTAATTTACTACTTATGGATTCTCGTTAAAGGAGAAAATAAAGGATGACTTTCTGCAATAAGTAAAGAAAAACCAGCGGGAACACCTGAGATGTTTTTAATGGTATGTTCACATTTAATTTAAAATTTTAATTAGTACTGCCTGTAAACAAACTCACTACTTCTGTTTTTTAAAAAATCAAACTATCAGCAGGGGAACCTTGTGCGCCTGATGGGGGAGGAGGTGGGGACTGGTCGGCTGGGGAACAGCGCAGAGACAGGGGCACAGCTGAAATGAGCTTCACTAAGTTGTCATTGAGCAAGATGCCCGCTTTAGCATCGAAGATGGACTAGTGGGTATCGCTGACAAAGTCTGTAGAGACAACACGGGTGCCAGAGTTTCTAAGGAAGCATGTATTGAGAGCCTCTGCTGTGTGCCAGGCCCTGGGAAGATGGCTGGAGCTGTGTAAATGAAAAGATAGCCCCCAATCCTTGCCTTCTTGGAGTGCACGTGCTAGCAGGACCAACAGTGACCAAAATGGAATTTCAGGTGAAGAAAGGGGCCACAACAAGAACATCTTGCTGAGTAGGGAGGCTGAAGTAAAGAATTGGAGGAGGTGAGGACAAATATATGGCCACTTGGGGGAAAAGTTTTCCAGACCAAAGGAGCAGCAAGTGCAAAGACACTGAGGCAGGAGATCTGGCTTTCCCAGCCCTGCAGTTCCTATCCTGATTCATTGTGAGTAGCTCCTTGGCAAGTGGAAGTCACGCTCTCCCCCCAGAGGGTTCCTCCCAGGGTCCCTCCTCCTCAGTCCCTACCTCATCCTCATTGAAGGCAAGTATGCCAGCCATTGGCCCCTTGGCTGCTGCTTTTATGGCATCCTTGATGGCGGAGTATGTGTAGGCCGGCTAGGTGGCAGGTCAGGTCCACGACAGACACGCCTGGGGTTGGCACCCGGAACGCCATTTCTGTCAGCTTCCTGGACAGTCCCACATGGAGGTGGAAGTCAGAACCCAAGGACTTCTCCATCTACCCCCTCACCTCCACCTTCCTCTCATTAGATACCGCAAGGATGGGGGCCCGTCTACTCTTCCCAGGGTGTGCCTCCCACCCTGGTGGCAGCTTCCCGCCCTCATACCCTTCAAGGTCTAGGATGACTTTGCCCACAGCCTTGGTAGCCCCTGTAGAGGCTGGGATGATGTTCTGGTGGGTTCCTTGTCCGTCTCACCAGGCCTTCTTTGATGGCCTGTCTACTGTCTTCTGGGTGGCCGTGTAGAAATGGACTGTGGTCTTGGGGAAGAAGAGGGCTGAGGTGAGGCCTTTCTGCTCTTAAGTTCCCATGCCTCTTTATTTTAGGCCTGAAGTGATGAGCCAGGTGGGGACCACTGGAGGGGCACCTGCCAGCCAGGGTCCAGCCTTGCCTGAGAGTTACACAGTATTTTAAAAGACTTCATCACTGGTGGGTCTTTCCTCTTGAAACCAGTCTCTTCCTAGTAAAGTCACACACTAAGCAAATCCTGAGAGGAAGAGGTACAGGCTCCCTGCCATCCATCCTGTCCAGCCCTTTCCCCAACTCACCATCAGTCCTTCCACAGTCCCAGATGGCTTGTGAATGACCTTGGAAAGGGGGGCCAGGTAGCTGGTGGTGCAGGATGCATTGCTGACACAGCAAGGGAACTGGGAGGTGAGTGTCAGAGCCACCCTTCCACCCTTACCTCATTTGGGGGAGATGCTCAGAGGCTTGGATTTGTGAAAAGTCAGGATGGGGATGAGAAAGGTCATTGGGGATGCCTTCAGACTGAAGGAGGCACCGGAGGTGCAGCTGGGGGGAACCTCCCCAAGCATATTCTCCAGAAGTTGTGCATTGCTAACAGTTCTAGGGGAATGTTAACATGGTGGCTGTTAAGACTTTGGGAGGGAGAAGCAGAGGGATGTGAAAGAAGCACCATTGGGGTGGGGATGGGGGTGGGGAGGCTGAGTCTGATTCCTTCCCATCACAGGCTGGCATATCCTCTGGGCATCACCCACCCACTTCTGGATGCTGCTGCCCGTTACCTGACAATTTTCATGGAATCAGGATTATAGTCCTTTTCATTCACCCCCATGACAAAGATGGGTGCATCTGGTGAGGGTGCGCTGATGACCACGCGTAAGGCATCTGCCTGGATGTGGTTCTAGGGAAGGAGGAAGGAACACTGATGTCATGAATTGATGAGATGCTTTCAGTGTCACACCCCTGGCCAGCCCTGTGCACTTTTCTCCCACTTATGGAAGCTTCCTCTTGGGACAGGTACACTCCTGTGGACTCCAACACAAAGGCGGGGTGCAGAGCCCCAACCCCCTGATCTGCCCTGCTCTGTGTGTGACAGGGGGCGGTGCCCCAACTCCCCTATCGGCCCTACTCTGTGACAGCGGGGAGCTCCTCAACCCCCTGATCGGCCCTGCTCTGTGCGTGACAGGGTACGGAGCCCCAACACCCCTGATGGGCCCTGCTCTGTGTGTGACAGGGGGCAGCGCCCCAACCCTCTGATCGGCCCTGCTCTGTGCGTGACAGGGGGTGGCGCCGCAACCTCCCCATCGACCCTGTCTTGAGTGTGACAGGGGGCGATGCCCCAACCCCCCAATCGGCCCTACCCTGAGGATGACTGAGGGTGGCATCGCAACCTCCCGATCCACCCTGCTCTGTGCATGACGGGGCAGTGTCCCAACTCCCCAATCAGCCCTTCTCTGAGCCTGACCAGGGGCTGCACCTAGGGATTGGGCCTGCCCTCTGCCACCCGGAAGCAGGCCTAAGCCAGCAGGTCGTTATCTCCTGAGGGGTCCCAGACTGCGAGAGGGCACAGGCTGGGCTGAGGGACCCCTCCCTCCCCCCGAGTGCACAAATTTTTGTGCACCGGGCCTCTAGTAATGAATAATTAAAGCATGCTAAGATCATTTTTATGTTTGGAGAAAAATAGAAACACCAAATAATTTAAAATCTGTGAGAACAAATTATAGTTAAATATTATGTTGAAAAATAAGAATTACAACTAAAAGGCAGAATATATAATCAGTAATAAATGACTCAGCAACAAAAAGTAGTGAATAGAAAACTGATGGATCAAGGGACGCTAGAATAAAATTTTTAAAGCAATAAAATAAGAATGATAAGCATATAAAATATAAAATAAGATGGTAAAAATCAGTGGAGATTCACCAAAAAAAAAAATGATGTTATTTGAGATTATTATACAGGTTAGGTAAAAGAACAAAATCCTGCTCTATGTTGCTAACAATATGCTAAACTAAAAGACCAGACAAAATAGCAGAAAACAAAAGATACAGATATCTGGTATCTTATGCAAGTACTAGGCAAAAAAAAAGGTATTTTAGCAACATAATATTTGAAAAAAATCAAATTTTAAAAAATTCAAGAGGATAAACAGTCTGGGAGAAAATATAAAAGAAACATTTGATAAGGACTGTTAATTCAAAATATATAAAAAATGTACAACTATAATAAGAAAACAAACAACCTGATTAAAACATGGGCCAAAGAGCTGAACAGATACCTCACCAAAGAAAATATACATATGGCAAACATGCATATGAAAAGATGCTCCACGTCATAGTTCATTATGGAATTGCAAAGTAAAATGATAATCAGTTACTATTACAGCAAATATTAGAATGACCAAAATCCAAAACACTGACAACACCAAATGCTGGAGAGGATGTGGAGAAACAGGAACTCTCATACATTGTTGGTGTGAATGCCATTGTTGGTATAGCCAGTTTGGGAGACTTTTGGAAGTTTGGTGATTTCTCACAAAGCTTTACATATTCTTCCATATGACCCAGTTATCGTGCTCCTTGGCATTTACCCCAAAGAGTTAAAAACTTATGTCCACACAAAAACCTATACATGGATGTTTATAGCATCTTTATTCATAATTACCAAATCTTGAAATCCATTGGTGAATGGATAAATTGTGGTACATCCAGACAATGGAATATCATTTAGCACTAAAAATATATGAGCTGTCAAGTCATGAAAAGACACAGAGGAACCTTAAATGCATATTACTAAGTGGAAGAAAACAATCTGAAAAGATTACATATTGTATGCTTGTGATTATATGACTTTCCTGGAAAGGCAAAACTACAAAGACAATAAAAAGTTCAGTGACTGATAGAAGTCAGAGGAGCAGAGCTGAATCTGTATGATTTTATTATAATGGATACATGCCATTATACACTATACTCCTGAATAATAGCAAGCAAAAGAAGGCAATAAAGTAATAGCTTTAAAGTGTTGAGAAAAAGTGAATATTAATCTGAAATTTTATTTCCAGTGAAACAATCATTCAAGAATGTATATTACACATTTGTCCAAACCCACAGAATTTACAACACTAAGAGTAAGCCCTAAATTAAATATGGATTTTGAGTGATTATGATGTTACAATGTAGGTTCATCCTTGGTTTTAAAAAATGTACTCTTCTTGCCCTAGTTGATTTGGCTCAGTGGATAGAGTGTTGGCCTGCAGACTGAACGGTTCTGGGTTCGATTCTGGCCAAGGGCATAGGCATATGCCTGGGTTGTGGGCTCAATCCCCGTATAGGGTGTGCAGGATGCAGCCGATCAGTGATTCTCTCTCATCATTGATGTTTCTATCTCCTTCTCCCTTCCTCTCTGAAATCAATAAAAATATATATTTCTAAAAATGTACTATTCTAGTGAGTGATGTTGGTAATGGGCTATGCATGTGTGGGGAAGGGGTATATGAGAAGTTTCTGTACCTTCCTCTCAATTTTGTTGTAAACCTAAAACTTCTGTAAAACAAAGTCTTAGAAAAAAGATGCAGTGTCTGGGCAGTGGTATTGTTATAGAATTAGCTTGGCTTCAGACTTAGTTTCTATTTGTATAGCTGCCAACACTGATTCTCCTTTCTTTCCAGAGATTTTGAGTGGTATCCAATATCCTTTACTAAATCGTTTTTTTGTTTGTTTGTTTGTTTGTTTTTGCTGATGCCCAGCAGAGCTGCTTTTATTGTTTAAACTAAGAACTCCTACTGATACAGCTGTGAGGTCCAATCCACCTGGAAAGTTAAGAAAGTTCATCATATAACCTCTGTTGAGAAACAAAGATTCTGCCCTTGGGCTATATTGTTGGGCCTCTGAGCACGATAAGAGTTTGAAGAACCCACTGAAATTGCTCTCCGATTCTTTTACTGCTGAATTCAATGGCCTCTGTTCTCTTTTCAAGGTTGACCACTATGCCATATTTGACACTGCTGACTACTCCTTTCCTCTGGGAGCTCTATTATCCCTTGACAGAGAACATGTCAAGGGCAGAGATTGAGCAGGATGATTTTTGTATTCCCAGCATATTGCATTCTGCTTGACACACAGCACTCAAGCACTTAATGAGATTCCAATGAATGAATGAATGAATATTGAATTTTTAACTAGGACTAAAGGAAAGAGCATAATTGGATAAAGCACACAGAAAATTTTGGTTGAAGGTGAAAAAGTAACAGTAACTCATTTTGAGTGTTTTGAGCCCACTTTAATTATAGTGATTAATTTGCATGTAAGCAAATTGTGGATTAATGCAACAAATAAGATGGATAATTATCTTGTAACTAAAACATATCAATGGGATTGGTCTATTTGCCAACATATGTTGATTTATCAATTAAATTGGAGAGTAAAAAAATAATAAAGGAACTACAAGAACTGCATAAAGTTATAAAGATGCTAAGGAACATCAAAAGTCCCATGGATAGTCAGTTCATCATACATGTCTTAATCTAAAAAAAACACACACACACACACACACACACACAAAAGAACCCCACAAAAGTGTTCTTGATGAGTTAACAATACTGTTTTATTTTTTGGAACTTGAATGATCACCAAATTGATTTTACCACACTTGGATTAAAATCTGAAGGTAAAAGTGATTTTTATCTATGGCTACTTCAGCTCTACAATGGCAAATCTAAGTAGTTGGGACAGAAATGGTATGGCCCACAAAAAGTCTAAAATATTTACTATCTGGTCCTTTACAGAAAAGTTTGCTGACCCCAGATCAAGATTATATGGAGAAAGTTAAGGGGTCTAATTTACATTTTTAGACTTGTACAAAAAAGGCCTGAAAAGGAAAGTCTTTCTATCCAAACCTCACAGCTGAAGTTTCTCCCTTAATCCACCTCCTTAGTACCATCCCCCTAGCTAATCAGGGCTTATATCTGTGAACAGTTTATCATAATTAAACTTTATGATTAAAAAACTATGTTATATCAGAATTCCACATCCACTTGTAAATTATCCTAATTCTTTTTCCTAAGTTCTCACATTGTTCCCACTTTTTCAAAAAGAATAGTCTGATTTTTATCTACAGTCCTTCTGTTTCTTACAACTCTAGATTAATCCGTTTCTCTGCTCCTATTTCCCAAACATATCCTTAAAATAATACTTTCTTATGTACATGTTCTTAGCATTATTTTCTTCCAGCTCCACACTTGCTCATGCATCATTTATCTGCTTCCACAGCTTTTATCATCATTCAGTACAGCTACTTCCCCCTCGCTTTGACCTTTCCTTTAAACATCATACCTGCATTTCCAAATGCTATACATCTTCATTTGGGTGTGTTGCTTTCCTGTTCACATTTGTCTGGTTTGACAAACTGAATTTCCTTTGACATCTAAATCATTATCTCTGCCCACAAAAAGAAATCATAAAATGCATTCAGAAGTAGCGATTATTCATTGTTTACATTCCCTAACTCAGTTAATTGCATCACTTTCCAAATGGTTTCCAAAGCTAGACACGAAGGAAACCTCTCAACAATCTACCACTCACATAATTTAAAATTCTTCCTGCTATCTGTGGCATAGGAGTTGAGTCATTCTCCCCACTCACACTCCTGTGCCCACCATTCTAAATGCAGGTGACGAACCATAGGTGGTCGGTCATAGTTTGGCTCAGTTAGATTTTGGTTTGAATCCTATGCACCCTGGCTAGAGAAGCAGGGGAGAAGAAAAAGAGGTCTGAGCAAGGCAATTAAAAAGGCCGCTGAGGGGATTCTCAGGGAGGAATAAGATGATTATAAGAAAAGAGAAACTGCAGAAAGAGCAGCGTTTTAGGCTGCTTTCCTATATGACTCCTTTAATGTTTTCTCATTAAATCTTTAGTAAGTCTATATTTCTAAGCGATACCCTCACAAGTTGAATTTATTTAAGGGCTAAAACTGAGTGCCCTGGCCTGGAGATGTGTGTGAGGTGAGTCTAAGAAGACTTTGGATTTTATTGAACTGTGTACATATTTGCTTCCACTTTTATTTTGTAAATTTCTTTGAAAGCATGAATCATGGTTTATAGTAACTGATTTCTGTTTATGCTATTGATTTGGATTCTATCCATCTCTCACCTGTATTTCTCCTGTAATTTTTTTTTTAATACTATCTCTGTGTCCTATTCTCCCAATCATTCATATTATAACCAGCCAGACAAATGAGTTGGCGCTCTTCTACAATCTTACCTCCTATATCTTATCCCTGTCCTATATCCTATCACTGTCACCAGCACAGCATACACTCAAAAACTCCTTGTGCCTATTTATTCATTAGTTGAACCAGAAATTTAAAGATAAGATTCTTTAGAAAACAGCTCTTCCGTGAGACATCTTACCCATTATCAAACAACTGCTGTTGGATATACCCCCTTCTCCCATTAAATAACATTTCATATGGGACACTTTTAACGAGGCTCGTGATATTCTATCTTTAAAGCTCTCTCTTCCAGTGTACTAAATTGATGTTTAAAAGAAAAGTATGCCAGACACTGTTCTGACAGTGCCAGTGAACAAAAAAGACAAAATCCTTGCACTCATTCTTGTTACATTCTAGTACAGAGAAAACAAATAAATAAAACAAGAAAATATCAGATAATGATGTGATAGAATTCAATTACTTTAGATCTTGCTTGTGTACATTGTAGAAGATAGGCAAACGAGTTCCTCTGAGATATTTGAGCGTGACCTGCATGACAAGAAAAAAAAAAAAGACAGTTATGGAAATATCTGAGGAAAAAGCATTCTTGGCTGAGGGAATAGCTTCAGTGATAGACCAGATCTATCATCAAAAGATCCTGTCAAACACTACAGTTTTTATTATCTCTGTTTCGGTGGTTAGAAATTTTGTGGGCAAAAAATAAACTACTAGTGTCAATCCTTCTCTCTCCTGCCCAATTCCTGCCTTTCAGCATAAAAGTCAATGTTGTAACTATTGTCTGCTTACAGTTGCTACTTAATAGCTGTACTACAGTGAGACTTCTCAGTGAAGCCTCTACTACACCAAGTGTTGCCAAGAGGAGCAGTCACCCCAAAGTCACTGTTTTACTGTTTATATAGGACCAAGTGTCATCTTCTTCATTCTACTGAAAGAATATGGTTTCCCAAGTGGGGTATGCAAAACAATGGGGAGTAAGAATAAAATATTAGACTTGATGCATATTAAATATATGTTTATAAAATATGAAGGGATGTATGTGTTTCTAATACTGATTGTGCTGGCTGACACTGCTGTCCTCACTTGTTCCAGAAGTCAATACATAGCGGTTTGGGGTGGACACTGAGGCACTCATCAGTTGGTTTCCTTTCTATGAATTATACTGTACCACAGTTTATGTGCTACCCAGAATGTCATCAATATGGTTAATTTTTATAAAATAAGATCTTTAAAATAATGATAATTATTATATCTTTATAATAATACTTTATAATAAGACAAGGGTTGACCATGAAAATCATTTTTACCACATGGTAACACATTATTGGTTTTCTGTAAGAAGCATTGTTCAACTGAAAGCTGAATAACACTTCTCTATAAAAATGACCTGACAAGTGTTCACAATTTTCTGACCTTTTCTATGAATACAAATGACTGTGAGATTGGGTTTTTTTTTACTTTTATTTTTTATTGTTTAAAGTATTACATATGTCTCCTTTTCCCCCCCAATTGACCCTCCCACCCAAACCACTCCCACCGCCAAGGGCAAGCACTCACCGCCCCAGTGTCTGTGTCCATTGGTTATGTTCATATGCATGCATACAAGTCCTTTGGTTGCTCTCTAAACCCCCTCCCCTGCCATTTGTCTCTGGATCTATTTTTGTTCATTAGTTTAAGTTGATCATTATATCCCACATATAAATGAGATCGTTATCTTTCTCCGACTGGCTTATTTCGCTTAGCATAATGCTCTCCATGCTGTTGCAAATGGTTAAAGTTCCTTCTTTTTTATAGCGGCTTAGTATTCCATTGTGTAGATGTACCACTGCTTTTTGTGTGTGTTTTAAAATATATTTTATTAAATTTTTACAGAGAGGAAAGGAGAGGGATAGAGAGTTAGAGAGTTAATGAGAGAAACATCAATCAGCTGCCTCCTGCACACCCCCTACTGGGGATGTACCCACAACCAAGGTACATGCCCCTGACCAGAATCAAACCTGGGACCCTTTAGTCTGCAGGCTGACACTCTATCCACTGAGTCAAACCGGTTATGGCTGTACCACTGTTTTTTAATCCACTCATCTGCTGACAGGCACTTAGGCTGTTTCCAAATCTTAACTATTGTAAACTGAGCTGCTATGAACATAGGGGTGCATATATCCTTTCTGATTGGTGTTTCTAGTTTCTTGGGATATATTCCTAGAAGTAGGATCACTGGGTCAAATGGGAGTTCCATTTTTAATTTTTTGAGGAACCTCCATACTGTTTTCCACAGTGGCTGCACCAGCCCGCGGTCCCACCAGCAGTGCACGAGGGTTCCTTATTCTCCACATCCTTGACAACACTTGTCCTTTGTTGATTTGTTGATGACAGCCATTCTGACAAGAGTGAGATGGTATCTCATTGTTTTGATTCGCATCTCTCAGATGATTAGTGACTTTGAACATGTTTTCATATGTCTCTTCGCCTTCTGTATGTCCTCTTTTGAAAAGTGTCTACTTAGGTCCTTTGCCCATTTTTTTATTGGATTGTTTATCTTCCTTTTGTTACGTTGTATAAGTTCTCTGTATATTTTGGAGATTAAACCCTTATCTGAAATAGCATTGGCAAATATATTCTCCCATGCAGTGGGCTTTCTTATTGTTTTTTTGATGGTTTCTTTTGCTCTGCAGAAGCTTTTTATTTTGATGTAGTCCCATTTGTTTATTTTCTCCCTAGTTTCCATTGTCCTAGGAGCTGTGTCAGTAAAGATACTGCTAAGACTTATTTCTGATATTTTGCTGCCTATGGATTCTTCTAAGATTTTTATAGTTTCCTGTCTAATGTTTAAGTCCTTTGGCCACTTTGAATTTGTTTTTGCGTATGGTGTAAGTTGGTAATCTAATTCCATTTTTTTGCATGTATATGACCAAATTTCCCAGCACCATTTATTGAAGAGACTGTCTTGACTCCATTGTATGCTCTTGCCTCTTTTGTCAAATATTAATTGAGCATAATGGCTTGGGTTAATTTCTGGGTTCTCTGTTCTGTTCCATTGGTCTATATGTCTGATCTTGTGCCAGTACCAGGCAGTTTTGAGAACAGTGGCTTTGTAATATAGCTTGCTAGCTGGTATTATGATCCCTCCAACTTTGTTCTTCTTTCTCAGGATTGCTGTGGCTCTTTGGGGTCTTTTTTTATTCCAGATGAATTTTTGGAGAGTTTGTTCTAGGTCTGTTAAATATGCCATAGGTATTTTAATGGGGATTGCATTGAATCTATAGATTGCTTTGGGTAGTATGGACATTTTAATGATGTTGATTGTACCAATCCATGAACATGGTATGTTCTTCCATCTGTTTATGTCTTCTTCTATCTCTTTTTTCAACGTCCTGTAGTTTTCCGAGTATAGGTGTTTTACCTCCTTAGTTAAGTTTATTCCTAGGTATCTTAATTTTTTTGATTCAATAGTAAATGGGATAATTTTTAAAATTTCTCTTTCTGTGAGTTTATTATCTTCTACACTAATAAAAGAGAAACATGGTAATTGGCGTACGACCGCTACCCTTCCCATTGGCTAATCAGCATATCCTTATGCAAATTAACTGTCAGCCAAGATGGCCGCCAGCAGCCAGGCAGCTGGAAGCAGAACAGGAGGCTTGCTTGCTCCAGTGACGGAGGAAGCCAAGGTTCCCAGGCCTGCTGCCGCCTGGCTCTGAGCTCCTGAAGCAACAGCTCCAAAAGATACAAT
Source organism: Myotis yumanensis (assembly GCF_028538775.1). Classification (NCBI taxonomy): domain Eukaryota; kingdom Metazoa; phylum Chordata; class Mammalia; order Chiroptera; family Vespertilionidae; genus Myotis; species Myotis yumanensis. The sequence continues at coordinate 173,548,340 of NW_027223752.1, read as the reverse complement.
GTTTCAATTATAGAAGCTAAAAATGGCGGTTAATTTGCATATACCAGTTGCGAGGGAAGACTGAGGACAACATGGAGGCCAAGAGGTACAGAAGAAAGCTAAGTAGAGGCCTCGAGGACAGAAACGGACCCAAGGCTGCAAAGGTGGGAGGTGGGAGGTGGGAGGGCAAGCCCAGCCACAGCGGCTGCAAGGAGGGGCAGTGGCTCAGAGGGGAATGGGCAGCGCCCGGGAGGGGGAAGGGAAACCCGCCACAGCGCCCGGGAGCGGGAGGGGAAACCCGCCACAGCGCCTGGGAGCAGGAGGGGAAACCCGCCTGAGCGCCCAGGAGCGGGAGGGAAACCCGCCAAGGCGCCTGGGAGCGGGAGGGAAACCCGCCTGAGCGCCCAGGAGCGGGAGGGAAACCCGCCACGGCGCCCGGGAGCGGGAGGGAAACCTGCCACGGCGCCCGGGAGCGGGAGAGGAAACCCGCCACGGCGCCCGGGAGCGGGAGAGGAAACCCGCCATGGCGCCCGGGAGCGGGAGGGAAACCCGCCACGGTGCCAGGGAGCGGGAGTGAAACCCACCTGAGCGCCCGGGAGCGGGAGGGAAACCCGCCACGGCGCCCGGGAGCGGGAGGGAAACCCGCCACGGCGCCCGGGAGCGGGAGGGGAAACCCGCCACGGCGCCTGGGAGCTGAGGGGAAACCCAGCAGGAGTGGCTGGGAGCTGAGGGGAAACTGGCCACAGCCCTGTCACAGGGACAGGCGTCCTCTGGAGCCAGGCCGCTTTGAGCCTGTAGGCCCATCCATAGGCCCTGAGCGGCCGAAGTCCGGAATGTCCGGCCTAAGCTTGCAGGTGCCAAGCGGCTGGGGTTGGGGTGGGAACATCCCCAGGACTCAGGCACTCCAAGCTGGCGCACACCCAAGCGGCCAGGAAGGGGCGGGAATGTCCCCTGCAGCAAGTGAGCAGACAGCAGGGCCCTGCTTGCCACTGGCCGTGGCAGCGAGGGGCAAGCAGTCCCTTGCAGGGCCCCCACAGAGAGCAGACACCAGGGCCCTGCTTGCCCCTGCGGTGGCGAGCCAGAGAGAAGACAGCAGGGCGCTGCTTGCCCCTGACCCCAGCGGCGAAGGACAGGCAGGCCCCTACAGAGAGCAGACACCAGGCCTACGGTGGCCTCAAGCAGGCAGGTCCGCAGAGAGCAGAGCACCATGGGGAGCAGGTCTAAGCCGTCAGTAGGACATCCCCTGAGGGCTCCCAGATTGGAGAGGGTGCAGATCGGGCTGAGGGACCCCTCCTTCCCCATGCACGAATTTCGTGCACCGGGCCCCTAGTATATAATAAAAGGCTAATATGCAAATCAACTGAAAGGCAGAATGACCGGTTGCTATGATGTGCACTGACCACCACAGGGCAGATGCTCAATGCAGGAGCTGCCCCCCGGTGGTCAGTCCGCTCCCACAGGGGAAGTGCCACTCAGCCAGAAGCCGCTAAAGGAGCGGGCCTAAGCCATCAGTTGGACATCTTCCAAGGGCTCCCAGACTGCGAGAGGGCACAGGCTGAACTGAGAGACATTCCCCCTTCTCCCAAGTGCATGAATCTCGTTCACTGGGCCTCTAGTCCTATATCCTATCTAATAATAGACAAACATGGTAATTGACCGTACTTCATTACGCCTCCCATTGGCTAATCAGCGAGATATGCAAATTAATCGCCAACAAAGATGGTGGTTAATTTGCATACGTAGGGGTGAAGTGGAAGAGCGAAGACTGAAGGCAGCTCCAGCCAGAGCAGCGAAGGCTTGAAGGTGGCTCCAGCCAGAGTGAAGGCCTGGGGTCCCGGGTGCCAGAGGAAAACTGGTGCCTGCAGCCAGGAAAGGGAAGGCCTATTGCACAAATCTTTTCGTGCAACAGGCCTCTAGTACTAGTAATAAAAGGCTAATATGCAAATTGTCCACTGGACCAGAAGTTCAACTGGGAGATCAATCAGGAGTTTGACCAGAGGGCAGGGCTGGCCAACCAACTGCCCATGACCCCACCCAGATCAGGGGTGGGGCCAGCCAGCCAACTGCACACAGTCCCTCCCCCCGGCAGAACCCTGATTCCCACCCCCCCTACCCGCCCCAATCAGGGGCAGGGCCAGCCAGCCAACTGCCTGCGGCTCCTCCGCCCAAATGGCCCAGCCCAACTGGCCCCAATTGGGGTGGGCCAGCCAGACCCCCCTTGTGTATGAATTTGTGTACCTGGCCATCAGTTGGTATATAAAAAGGCCGTAGATTTCTGGGTGTTAATTTTATATCCTGCTACATTGCCAAATTCATTTATTAAGTCTAGTAGTTTTTTTGATGGAGTCTTTGGGGTTTCCTATGGACAGTATCATGTCATCTGTGAATAAGGACAGTTTTACTTCTTTTCCAATTTAGATGCCTTTTATTTCTTCTTGTCTGATTGCTATGGCTAGCACTTGCGGTACTATATCAAACAGGAGTGATGAAAGTGGGAATCCCTGTCTTGTTACTGTTCTTAGGAGAAATGGTTTTAGTTTTTGCCCATTGAGTATGATGTTGGCTTTAGGTTTGTCATATAAGGCTTTTATTATGTTGAGGTATGATTCCCTCTATTCCCACTTTGCTGAGAATTTTTATCAGAAAAGGGTGTTGGATTTTGTCAAATGCATTTTCAGCATTGATTGATACAATTTTGTGATTTTTATCTCTCAATTTGTTTATGTGATGTATCATGTTTATTGATTTATTGATATTGTACCATCCTTGCATCCCTGGAGTAAATCCCACTTGGCCATGGTGTATGATCTTTCTAATGTAATGCTGGATCCGATTTGCTAGAATTTGCTGAGAATTTTGGCATCTATGTTCATGAGGGATAATGGCCCGTAATTCCCTATCTTTGTATTGTCTTTATCCAGTTTTGGGATTAGAATAATGCTGGCTTCATAGAAAGAGCTTAGAAGTGTTCCTTCCTCTTGAATTTCTTGGAATAGTCTGAGTAGGACAGGATTTAGTTCTTCTTTGAATGCTTGGTAGAACTCCCCTGTAAAGCCATCTGGACCAGGGCTTTTGTATGCTGGAAGATTTTTTGATTACTGCTTTAATTTCTTCAGTAATTGTTGGCCTATTCAGGTTTTTTTATTCTTCCTGATTGAGTTTTGGAAGGTCATATTTTTCTAAAAATATGTCCATCTCATCTAGGTTGTCCAGTTTGTTGGAATAGAGTTGTTCAAAGTATTTTTTCATAATCCTTTGTATTTCTGTGGGATCAGTTGTTACTTCACCTCTTTCATTTCTGATTTTATTTATTTGGGTCCTTTCTTTTTGCTTCTTGGTGAGCCTGGCTAGAGGTTCATCAATTTTGTTTATCCTTTCAAAGAACCAGCTCTTGGTTTCATTGATCTTTTGTATTTTTTTTTTGTCTCTGTTGTTAATTTCCTCTCTGATCTTTATTATTTCCTTCCTTCTGCTTACTCTGGGCTTTTCTTGTTGCTCTCTTTCTAATTCTTTGAGTTTGTAGGGTTAGATAATTTATTACCATTTTTTCTTGTTTTTGAGGTAGGCCTGGAGAGCTATGAACTTCCCTCTCAAGACTGCTTTCACTGTGTCCCATAGATTTTGGATTGTTGTGTTTTCATTGTCTTTTGTTACCAGGATGCTTTTTATTTCTTCTTTGATCTCTTTGGTAACTGAATCATTGTTTAATAGCATGCTATTTAGCCTCCAAGTGTTTTTTTTCCCATTGTTTTCATTGTAATTGATTTCTAATTTTATGCCATTGTTATCTGAGAAGATGCTTGATATGACTTCTATCTTCTTGAATTTGAAGAGACTTGGCATGTGTCCCAATTGTTCTGGTTTTTGTTTTTTCAAAAAATAAAAGAAAACTCTTAATCGGTTTTTTCAAGGTAAAGGTAACATTTTTAATAATGAAGGAGAAAGGAATTGCAGCACAAAAGACATTTGTGCTATGGAGAGAGCATTTCCATTTTTTAAATAAACACTTGGAAATGTTCCATTGTTATATAATTTTGTGGCTGAAAACAATTTCAATGTAAAACTCTTAATATTTGCACGCTTAAAAACTTGGAAATAGAGTTTTAAAAACTGTTTAAAAATCTTTTCAGTGAGTAGTTTCAATGGGTTTGAACCCATTTCTTTTTTTTTTTTTTTTTTTTTTTTTTTTTTTTTTTTTTTTTTTTCAATTTTTTTTTTTTTTTTTTTTTTATTTTCCTCTTAAAGTATTACAAAGGGTATTACATAAGTATCCTTTTTCCCCCCCCCGCCCTTGACAAACCACTACCCTCCCTTACCCCCCAGTGTCTTATGTCCATTAGTTATGCTTATATGCATGCATACAAGTCCTTCGGTTGATCTCTTACTCCCCTCCCTCCTGCCCCCCAACTCTCTCTGGCCTTCCCACTGCAGTTTGACAATCAGTTTGAGGCAGCTCTGCCTCTGTATCTATTATTGTTCAAAAGTTTGTAATGGTCTTTATTATCCATGAATGAGTGAGATCATGTGGTATTTTTCCTTCATTGACTGGCTTGTTTCACTTAGCATAATGCTCTCCAGTTCCATCCATGATGTTGCAAATGGTAGGAGTTCCTTCTTTTTAACAGCAGCATAGTATTCCATCGTGTAGATGTACCACAGTTTTCTAATCCATTCATCTACTGATGGGCACTTAGGCTGTTTCCAGATCTTAGCTATGGTGAATTGTGCTGCTATGAACATCTGGGTGCATTTGAACCCATTTCTTAAAAAATCCAAAGATGCAATAACTTCTGACTAGTTTTCAAGAAGAACTGACTGATATGGGGGATTATATATGTTTGCTAGCTGAATTTCAACAAAACCTTTAGCATAACTGGGGATGGGATTGAAAAATGAGTACCATGATTTAGCAAACACAGCTAATGGTGCACTTCTTCCATCTGGCTGTACTTATTTTTGTGAGATAGCTCTTTCAGCTAAAACAGCCATTAAAGCCAACATGGGAATAAACTGAACTTAGAACCATTCCTCTGAGCTACTATATCACAAGGTAATAAACCAAGATTTTTTAAATTGATGAGGCATCCCCAACCAAATTGCTCTCACTAGAAAGGCAAAGAGGTTATTGAACCATTGATAAGTAAAATAATATGAAAACTACTATTTAGTTTTTCTTTCTAATCTCATCATCCTTAATATTTATTTTATGTTTGTTCTGCAAAATACATATTACAGCAGAACATTATTATATATAATTGATAATTATACAATTATAATGGATGAGGAATGTTTAATAATTTTTAGTTTGATGATGCACCAAATAGAAACAGGCATGGATACATGGAACAGACTGACAACTGCCAGAGGGGTAGGGTTGAGGGGGCTGGATGAAAGAAGGTGAAAGGATTAAAAAATATATATGACATAGACATAGACAAATGGGTGGTGATAGCCAGAGGGAAAGGGGGGTATGGCTAGGTAGAGTTGGGCAAAGTGGGGGGAAATGGGGACTGAAAGCAGTTTTGCTTTGGGTGATGGGCTCATGATCAAGTATGCAGATGATGTTTTGTTGAGCTGTAAACTTGAAACCTGTATGGTTTTGTCACCCCAATAAATTCAATAATTTTTTTTTTTTTTAGTTTTAGGTGCATAATTTTTAAAAATCTGGAGATACTGCTTTAGTAGAACTAATGTCATCATGTCTCAATTTTCTGTACCTCATTCATCTTTAAAAGTACAAGTCTTCCCGTCATCTGTTACAACCTGATCTTCCATTCCCATACTGCTCTGTAATCTTATATTCTGACTGAATCCTTCTCCCATGTCAACCTTTTCATTTCGCCCTCTAAAGAGCCTGGGTCCAGATCAACACACTTCTTGTGGTAGCTAATCTCACTGATGACTCCCAGTGGATCTCATCTACTGATGTGACATGATTGTGAGTCCCCTCCCTTGAATCTGAACTGGCCCTGTGACTCACTTTAATCAATAGGATGTGGCAGAAGTGAGGCAAAGCCAGTTCTGAGTCTAAGCCTCAAGAAGTTCTGGCAGCTTCCACTTCTGTGCTTTTGGGAGCCTTTAACTGTTATGTTAGAAGTCCAGTTATACTGCTGGAAAGTTCAGGTAGAGAGGGAGAGACCCTGAGATGAGAGAGAGCGAGACAGGGAGACAGATGCAGGCCTAGGAATCCTGCTGAGCCCAGTTTTTCAGTCATCTCCACTAAGACACCACATATGTGAATGCCAACTTGGGTTTTCCAATGGAATCAAAGCCCCAGGTGACTTCAGTCCCATCCAACATCATGTGAATCAGAAGAACCACCCAGCTGGGCCCAGTCAACCTACAGTACCCTGAGAGAGAATAAAAATGTTATTTTAAGCCACTAGTTTGGTGTGGTTTATTAAGCAGCTATTGATAACAAAACCCTCTGTCACATTCTCAAGCTTCTGGAAAACTTCCTTTCAATTTTTGGACTGAAAACTCACTTTCCATTTGAGGACATGTTACCCTAGAGCAGCGGTTCTCAACCTGTGGGTCGCGACCCCTTTGGCAGTCGAACGACCCTTTCACAGGGGTCGCCTAAGACCATACTGCATATCAGATATTTACATTACGATTCATAACAGTAGCAACATTACAGTTATGAAGTAGCAACAAAAATAATTTTATGGTTGGGTCACAACATGAGGAACTGTATTTAAAGGGCCAGAAGGTTGAGAATCACTGCCCTAGAGCCTTCAAGTGACATATGCTTTTCCCCTCACACTCCACCTACCACAGAGCCAATAGATGGAGTAGGTAGTCTCCTTGCTCCCTGCTGTCCTTCTGCAGAGACCTCTGCTCCCTTGAAGCTCTTGCCATCTGCCTATATCTCTCTCTAAATCATGTTGCTGCCACCTGCTGATCTCTTGGCCATTCCTCTTTACTCAAAGATAACCTAGTCATTGGCTCCACTTCTACCTATGTCATTATGCTCTCTGATTTCAACATCTATGTGGATGACTCAATCTACAACCTTTCTCTCAATTCCTTGACTTAATTTTGCCTCTACACCTCTTCAGTCACCTGCTCCCATGATCAGACCCTAGAACTTTTAAACTGAATCACTTTCATAATTTCAATTTCAAATATCTTTTTAGCTCACATGTGCTATTAACTGTATAGCAAGCATTTTTATCACATCAGAATCTCTAATAAGCAACATTGAAGAAAATAAAACAACCAGGCTGCCATATTTTTCATTGATAATTACAAACCTCATATGGACATTTAATACTCTTAGCAATACTACTTAATTTCTGCTTTTGATTTGCATTCATCATTTTGGACACAACTAATTTCATGCTGTCTCTCCTTTTTTCAAATCTCTTATCTCCCCCGTCCTTTGTACCTCATAAATAAAACAGAAGTAATTCAATGGACACTTTCCAAATTCCTGACATCAAATCTACCAACCCACCTGTACCTTTACATCTGTTACAGAGGTTCACTTCATGTGTCTGTCTCTCAGACCCATCACCCCACTAGAGCTCTGTGTCCCAATCCCTCTTGCCTTTCCAAGGTTTTATATCTTTCCATTGTTCTGTTTACTTTGCATCACCAATGATCATTCACTTCAGTGTAAAACCAAAAAAAATCTCTTAAAATACTATCTTACATTTATTATGCCATTTCTCTGCTCACTTCAGAGTAAAAATGCTTTTAATAATGTATACTACAAAAACAATACAAAGATCAATAAAACCAATATTTGTTCTTTGAAACGATAAACAAGATTGATGAACTTCTAGCCAGGCTCACCAAGAAGCAAAGAGAGAGGACCCAAATAAATAAAATCAGAAATGAAAGAGGTGACATAACAACAGACCCCACAGAAATACAAAGGATTGTAAAAAAAAATACTATGGACAACTCTATCCCAACAAACTGGTCAAACTAGAGAAATGGACATATCCCTAGAAAAATATGACCTTCCAAAACTCAATCAGGAAGAATAAAAAAATCTGAATAGGCCGATAACTATGGAGGAAATTGAAGCAGTAATCAAAAAATCTTCCAGCACACAAAAGCCCTGGGCCAAACGGCTTCACAGGGGAGTTTTACCAAGCATTCAAAGACAAAGTAAAACCTATCCTCCTCAGACTATTCCAAAAAATTCAAGAGGAAGGAATACTTCCAAGCTTTTTCTGTGAAGCCAGCATTAGCCTAATTCCAAAACCAGATAAACACACTACAAAGAAAGAGAATACAGGCCATTATCTCTGATGAACATAGATCAGTGATGGCGAACCTTTTGAGCTCGGTGTGTCAGCATTTTGAAAAACCCTAACTTAACTCTGGTGCCGTGTCACATATAGAAATATTTGATATTTGCAACCATAGTAAAACAAAGACTTATGTTTTTGATATTTATTTTATATATTCAAATGCTATTTAACAAAGAAAAATCAACCAAAAAAATGAGTTCGCGTGTCACCTCTGACACGCGTGTCATAGGTTCGCCATCACTGACATAGATGCTAAAATCCTCAACAAAATTCTAGCAAATCAGATCCAGCATTACATTAGAAAGATCATACACCATGACCAAATGGGATTTACTCTGGGGATGCAAGGGTGGTACAATATCCGCAAATCAATAAACGTGATAAATAACTAAACAAATTGAGAGATACAAAACATATAAGCATATCAATTGATGCAAAAAAGGCATTTAACAGAATCCAACTCCCTTTTCTGATAAAACTTTCAGCAAAGTGGGAATAGAGGGATCATACCTCAACATAATAAAAGCCTGATATGACAAATCTACAGCCAACATCATACTCAATGGGCAACAACTAAAACCATTTCCCCTAAGAACAGGAACAAGAAAGGGATGCCACTCTCACCACTCCTGTTCAACATAGTACTGGAAGTGCTAGCCATAGCAATCAGACAAGAAGAAGAAATAAAAGGCATCCAAATTGGAAAAGAAGATGTAAAACTGTCATTATTTGCAGATGACCAGATATTGTAAATAGATAACCCTAAAGACTCCATTGAAAAACTAATAGACTTAATAAATGAACTTGGCAATGTAGTGGAATACAAAATTAAAACTCAGAAATCTATGGTTTTTTTATACACCAATAATGAACTCACACAAAATACAAAAAAAGAAAAAGAAAAAAGAAGAGAAATGAACTCACAGAAAGAGAAACTAAAAAAATAATCCCATTTACCATTGCAACAACAATAACAACAAAAAACTAAGATACCTAGGAATAAACTTAACTAAGGAGGTAAAACACCTGTACTCGGAAAACTACAGGACATTGAAAAAAGAGATAGAGGAAGACATAAACAAATGGAAGAATATACTGTGTTCATGGATTGGTACAATCAACATCATTAAAATGTTCATACTACCCAAAGCAATCTATAGATCCAATGCACTCCCCATTAAAATACCTATGGCATATTTAACAGACCTAGAACAAACTCTCCAAAAATTCATATGGAATAAAAAATGACCCCAAAGAGCCACAGCAATCCTGAGAAAGAAGAACAAAGTTGGATGGATCACAATACCAGCTAGCAAGCTATATTACAAAACCACTGTTCTCAAAACTGCCTGGTACTGGCACAAGATCAGACATATAGACCAATGGAACAGAACAGAGAACCCAGAAATCAACCCAAGTCATTATGCTCAATTAATATTTGACAAAAGAGGCAAGAGCATACAATGGAGTCAAGACAGTCTCTTCAATAAATGGTGCTGGGAAATTTGCAAAAATTGGAACTAGATACATGCAAAAAAAATGGAACTAGATTACCAACTTATACCATACACAAAAATAAACTCAAAGTGGCTAAAGGACTTAAACATAAGTCAGGAAACCATAAAAATCTTAGAAGAATCCATAGGCAGCAAAATATCAGAAATATGTCATAGCAATATATTTACTGATACAGCTCCTAGGACAATGGAAACTAGGGAGAAAATAAACAAATGGGACTACATCAAAATAAAAAGCTTCTGCAGAGCAAAAGAAACCATCAAGAAAACAATAAGAAAGCCCACTGAATGGGAGAACATATTTGCCAATGTTACATCTTATTGGGTCTAATCTCCAAAATTTATAGGGAACTCATACATCTTAACAAAAGTAAGATAAACAATCCAATAAAAAAATGGGCAAAGGACCTAAATAGACACTTTTCGAAAGTGGACTCTAGAAGGCCAAGAGACATATGAAAACATGTTCAAAGTCACTAATCATCTGAGAGATACAAATCAAAACCACAATGAGGTAACGTTTCACACCTGTCAGAATGGCTATCATGAACAAATCAACAAACAGCAAGTGCTGGTGAGGATGTGGAGAATAAGGAACCCTCGTGCACTGCTGGTAGGAATGCAGACTGGTGCAGCCACTGTGGAGAACAGTATGGAGTTTCCTTAAAAAATTAAAAATGGAACTCCCATTTGACCCAGTAATCCCACTTCTAGGGCTATCTCCTAAGAAACCAGAAATACCAATCAGAAAGGATATATGTACCCCTATGTTCATAGCAGCTCAATTTACAATAGCTAAGATTTGGAAACAGCCTAAGTCCCCATCAGCAGATGAGTGGATTAAAAAAAAGTGGTACAAGAGAAACCAAGATGGCGGCGCGGCATAGGTAAACACCTGAAATTGCTGCCTCCCACAACCACTTCAAGACTACAACTAAAAGACAAAACAGACATCATCCAGGACCACAGGAAGGCTGGCTGAGTGGAAATTCTAAAACTAGAAGGAAAGAGAAAAGCACACTGAGACTCAGAGGAGGTGTGGAAGTAAAGTGCAAAGGTACAGAGGCGCATGTAGAAAGGGCTGGCAACTGAGGATGTGGTTGTCTTTTTCAATCAGGAGGGAGACACAAGCTCCCAACTGCTCTGAACTCCAGTTCCTTGAGTGTCTGGGGACCCAGACTCATACGGGGAGAAACTGGACTGTCTGGCATCGGGCAGAACTGGAGGGCGGCTTTCTCTCAGAGGTGCTTGCAGTGATTACTGCAGGCCACTGAGACATGGGGGCCTCTTAGGGTAGGACTGAGGGGCAGCCATAGCTGTTTGCTCCACCCTGTTGATTCCCTGAGACCCTGCCCCACCCAAGCTGCAAGCAGAGGCTTTTGCATATGAATGGGCTGGCCCTTTGAGATCTAAAATTACCTAACAAACTGCAGCTGGGTCAGAGAGACCCAGAACATCCAAAAGAAGGCCCAAGGCCCCACAGCAGCTTGCATTGCTTCACAGCTGGGCCTCATCTGGGCACCTCCAAACCCCAAACACAGAAGAGGAATCTACAGATCTCTCCGTAGCTCCTGCTGGGTAGCCTCAGGTAGAGGCTAAATTAACACTTCCTTAGAGATCCAAGAGCCCATGTACCCAGTGGTCAGAGTGCGACCATCCAGATTACAACTCCTCAGATCCATAAGGGACACACTCAGGGGGCAGACTCAGTGAGCACCAAAGCCCCACTGAGGCAAGTCTTGCCCCATAAGGGTGTCTCCAGCACAGAAGTTCTCCCACTGCAGACACAGCTGATTCTCACAGCCAATTGGCCTGGAGGTCAAGTCCTCCCAGTGATACCTACAACAATCAAGGCTTAACTACAACAAGACTGTGCACACAGCCCACAAAGGGGTGCACCAAGACTGTCCACCTCAGGTAATTGGGGAGGCTGAGCCACTGGGCCCTATAGGACACCTAGCACAAAAAGCCACTCTATCAACACAGGGAAGCAGCCAAAATGCGGAGACAAAGAAAGAGATCACAAATGACAGAAATGGAGAAAAGCAAACTACTGGATACAGAGTTCAAAACCACGGTTATAAGGTTTTTCAAGAATTTTCTAGAAACCACCGATAAATTTATTAAGACCCTCAAGGATATGAAAAAGGACCTACTAGAAATTAAGTATACACTGACTGAAATAAAGAATAATATACGGAGATCCAACAGCAGACAAGTGGATCTCAAGAATCAAGTCAAAGATTTGAAATACGAAGAAGCAAAAAATACCCAACTGGAAAAGCAAAAAGAAAAAAGAATCCAAAAATATCAAGATAGTGTAAGGAGCCTCTGGGACAACTTCAAGCGTACCAACATCAGAATTATAGGGGTGCCAGAAGGGGAGAGAGAGCAAGATATTGAAAACCTATTTGAAGAAATAATGACAGAAAACTTCCCCTACCTGGTGAAAGAAATAGACTTACAAGTCCAGGAAGCACAGAGAACCCCAAACAAGAGGAATCCAAAGAGGACCACACCAAGACACATCATAATTAAAATGCCAATGGTAAAAGACAAAGAGAGAATCTTAAAAGCAGCAAGAGAAAAAAAGTCAGTTACCTACAAGGGAGTACCCATACAATTGTCAGCTGATTTCTCAACAGAAACTATGCAGGCCAGAAGGGAGTGGCAAGAAATATTCAAAGTGATGAATAGCAAGAACCTACAACCTAGATTACTTTACCCAGCAAAGCTATCATTCAGAATTGAAGGTCAGATAAAGAGCTTCACAGATAAGAAAAAGCTAAAGGAGTTCATCACCACCAAACCAGTATTATATGAAATGCTGAAAGGTATCCTTTAAGAAGAGGAAGAAGAAAAAGGTAAAGATACAAAAAATGAACAACAAATACACATCTATCAACAAGTGAATCTAAAAATCAAATGAATAAATAATCTGATGAACGGAATAAACTGGTGATTATAATAGAATCAGGGGCATAGAAAGAGAGTGGACTGACTATTCTCGGGGGGTGGAGGGGAGAAGGGGTGTGGGCGTGTGGGAAGAGACTGGACAAAAATCGTACACTTATGGATAAGGACAGTGGAGGGCGGGGGAAGGACAGAGGGTGGGGTGGGAACCGGGTGGAGGGAAGCTATGGGGGGGAAAAAGAGGAACAACTGTAATAATCTGAACAATAAAGATTTATTAAAAAAAATAAATAAATAAAAAGAAAAGAAAAAAAAGATAATATGCATCCCTATGTTCATTGCAACATCCTATATAATAAAAGCCTAATATGCAAAAAAACAAACAAAAAAAACAGTGGTACATCTACACAATAGAATACTATGCTTCTGTAAAAAAAGAAGGAACTCTTACCATTCGCAACAGCATGGATGGACCTGGAGAGCATTATGCTAAGCAAAATAAGCCAGTTGGAGAAAGATAAATATCACATGATCTCACTCATTTGTGTAATATAATGAACAACATAAAGTGATGAACAAAAATAGATCCAGAGACAGAGAAATGTGGAGCAGATCATCAAACTTCATAGGGAAGGCAAGGGAGGGTGGAAGTGGGTGGTTAAGAGTTCAGCCAAAGGACTTGTATGCATGCATATGAATATAACCAATGGACACTGACAATAGGGAGGTGAGAGCATGTGCATGGGGGGTGGGGTTGGCCGGGGAGAGATCAATAAGGGAAAAAAGAGACATATGTAATACTTTAAACAATAAAGAATTTTTTTTAAAAAAAGAATGTATATAAGCAATCACCTACTGGTTCTTCTTCAAACTCTAAATCTTGGCTTTGCTTCCCAGTATTCACAAAAATTATTCTTGCAGAATCATCAATGTTCTGCTTGCCAAATCCATGGAATATAACTGTGTTGCCATCTTATTTCTCTCCTAGTTTTTCTCATTTGAATACATGATACCACCAATCATCCAGTCACTTATACCAGAAATCTTAGCCTTAATTAGCTTTAATCACTTAACCTTAATTCCTCCTTGACCCTCTCCCCTAAATCTAATTCATCAGCAAGTCCAGCCTTTCCAGCTCTAGACCTCTAATCCTCTTATTTTCTCCTTCTCGGTTATAACTATCCTGGTGAAAGCCACATCATCTCTCACAGATCTTACAGTTCTGTCATCATTAGCTCTCCTTATTTCCACAGGTCTCCATGGCAGCCAAGGTGATCTTCCCAAATTATAAATCAGTCTATGTAACTGCACTGCTGAAAACCTTTCACTGATTTTTATTTGTACTTTAAAATGAAATTCAGACTCTGTACCATAGCCTATGAAACCCATCTGATGGGGGTATAAGGGTAATATTTATCCCTTCCTACACACATTCCACAGAAAGGAGAGAACTTGCTTTGTGCAGGAAGAAAATAGTGGAAATATTCCTGTTTTTACTCAGCAACTGCCCCCTCCACTCTCATCCCTTAATACCCCTTTCTTCTCCTACAAGAAAGAGGGAATTGTCTCACTGATGAGACAGGTAACAACAGGAACTGAATGTGTGGCTCAGAGACTTCTTAGGTTCTTTCTTTTAGAATGGCTTCATTCCCTGTTGCTCTTTAGTAAACTGCTTCCCCTCAGGGAAAGTCTGCAGTTCAGTCTGCTTGGGGTAACAGGGGAAATAAGTGGGAAGAGTACCAGAAAGCCCATTTTACTGTATTCTCCAATAACCAGAATCAGTGACAACAGCTGCTATTTTCATCTCCATGAAATCTAACTCCTGAGTCCTGTATCCCACTTGGTTCTAAATTCTGGAATAACACAGAGGGCTTAAAGCCCCCAATTTCACTTCATTGGACTTTTAGCTACTTCTGCAGCTTCATTTTTTGCCACTCTCCCCTGCTTACTAGGCTTCAATTACTCTGGCCTTCTTTCATTTCCTAAAACATGGTCAGTTCTGCCTCAGGCTCTTTGCCCTTCTAGCTCCCTCTGCCTGAAAAGTTCCTCTGGGTTTTGCATGATTTGCTTCTTAGCTTTAGGTCTCACATTCGTTACCATGTCCCAAGAGTGGCCTTCCCACTCAGTGTTACATAAAGTTACTTCCCCACTGCCATTTTTGTCTGCCCCAGTTCCTTATCTGCTTCCTTCACGGTACTTGTCACATCTTTATGTTTTTTGTTTGTCCACCTTTCTCAAATGTGCTCAATGAATGAGCAAGTCTTTATTGTTTACCATTATATCCCCAAGGATTAGATCATAGCAGGCTAGTAGTAAGTATTGGTTGAATAAACAAATGATTACATGAAAATAGCAACTTAGAATTAAGACCTAGTTTGTTGACATGATAATTACAAAGTGTTTATTCCAATTAATTTCCAGGTGAATTTTTCATATTCGTGTAATTGTTTCCTATCCAGAAAACCAGGAATTGGTTTCTTTACCATACAAACCAGGTTCCAAAAGTTCAAAAGTCCAAATGCCTTAGAGAGATAATTATTTTAAGGATGCAGAGTCAAGTTAATAAGTACCTTAACTTACACACATAGAACTATTACTAGGTTCTAGGAAGGAAAAAAGGACATAAGCCCAACCTAACATAGCTCAACGCTTGAGCATCGACCTATGAACCAGGAGGTCAAGGTTCAATTCCAGGTCAGGGCACATGCCCAGGTTGGGGGCTTGTGGGATGTGCAGGAGGCAGCCAATCAATGAGTCTCTCTCATTATTTGATGTTCTTCTCTCTCTCTCTCCTCTCTCTCTCTCCCCCTCCCTCCCTCCCTTCCTCCCTGCCTCTCTCTCTGAAATCAATAAAAGGTGGGTCTGGATGGTGGTTCTGAAAATATAAAAATGTATGTCCATGAAATGATTAAAGTACGCCTACAAAATGAAAAGTCTGTTTTTCTGCCCAGCCTGTGTGCATCAGTGGTTGAACGTAGACCAGGAGGTCATGGTTTGATTCTTGGTCAGGGCACATGCCTGGGTTTCTGGCTCCATCACCAGTAGGAGGTGTGCAGGAGGCAGCTGATCAATGATTCTCTCCAATCATTGATGTTTCTAGCTCTCATTCCCTCTCCCTTCCTTTCTGAAATCAGTAAGAATATATATACATATATATATATTTTAAAGAAAAGTCTATTTTTCAGCATAATTAGAGAATTAGTACATAAATTTATCAAGTACACTCATATATACATATTATATATATATATATCATCCATACATATAGGTTTTTACTAATTTTCATACATTTCAAAGAACAAAATAAATTTAAAATTGAGTACTGAGCTAGCTAGAATAATGCTCCTCCCTGACTCCCAAAATGTCCATGTCCAAGTCCCTGGAACCTGCGAATATGTTACCTTACGTGGCAAAAGGGACTTTGCAGTTGTGATTACATTAGCATCATGAGACGGGAAGGTTATCCTGGATGGTCCTAGTGGGCCCCATATAATCATGAGGGTCCTTATCGGGGAAAGAAAGAGACAGGGGAGTAAGAGGAGATGTGATTGCTGGCTAGAAGGGGTACACAAGCCAAGGATATTAGGAAAGGCAAGAAAACCGATTCTCTTCTAGAGCCTCCAGAAAGGGTTGCTAAACCTTGAGTTTAGCCCAGTGAGCTCCATTTTGGACTTCTTACCTCCAAAACTGCAAGATATAAATCTGTGTTACTTTAAGCCAATAATTGTGTGGTAATTTGTTACAGCAGCCATAGGAAACTAATACATTAAGCAAACTTTATTCAGTCCTTAATACTTCAGAGTTTTACAGCACCTCAGGATCATCATTATAAGAATTAATTACTGGTGAACTGTAAGTAAAAAGTCACACTTTTCTGTTCAGAAGTCTGAATGAGCATTTTTATTACAAAACCTATATAAGCACTAATCAGGGTTGGAGATTAAATTAGAATACGTCTTCTTAAAGAAGTTTTTAGGTGAATTTTTAAGTAGAAAAGGAGACAGTAGGTCCTTCATGAGGATCTAGAAAAGTGCTAAGAGTAGGAAAAAGGACAATACTGGTGATTTGAGCTACATATACTATTCCTGTGTATAAAGGAATAGTATATACTTTATATTCCTGTATATAAAGGAAGCAAGATAATCTAACCAGAATCCCTTTTTGAATTATTTTATTTTTATCTAACAGGCATTCTTAGAAGGCTGATAATTTGTTTCACAAGAGAAAGTATGGTTATAAGCCTATTGATATAGATTACTACATTAACATCCTATTACCT
Organism: Myotis yumanensis; assembly: GCF_028538775.1. Classification (NCBI taxonomy): domain Eukaryota; kingdom Metazoa; phylum Chordata; class Mammalia; order Chiroptera; family Vespertilionidae; genus Myotis; species Myotis yumanensis. Next base: position 173,531,385 of record NW_027223752.1, on the reverse strand, counting down.
GAAAAGAAAGGTATTCTTAGTTGGAAACCAGATAGGTAAACTGGCTAATGTGAAGTTGGTAAGATAAAATGTAGGTGTCTTTTCCTCATGCATAGTCATAGCGAAGGTGAGCTGAGGGATGAGGAAACACGTTTATATAAGGCAGGGTGATGAAACGAAAGGAGCAGGGACTTTGAAATCAAACAGACTTGGTTCAAATTCCAGCTTTACCTTTAATTGGTCATGCGACATTAGGCAAATTAATTAAAATAGTTTGACTCTCCATTTCTTATCTGTAAAATATCTAACTCATGTGGTTAGTATTAGATGTTAGTATTACATGAGAGTTTCTGACACATAAATAATCCTAAGAGCACCAGGCTTATTGCAATTACTTCTCAGTTTTGCCTTAGGCCAGCCCAGCTTTGGAGGAATGGAATGTTTTAAGACAGAGTATTGCTCTAGCAAGTCTGCGAGGATGTGCCTATGTGGGTAGATGGGGTGGAGAGGAGAGGTAATTTCACGTAGTAGAACTTAATGCCTCTATTAGAACCAAGCACAATAAGAAAAAATATTCCTTAATTTTGAAAAACAGTTCATAGTGTCTCCCCTTGAGAGACATAATATCAGTCACAATTTTTACAAAGAAGAAATCTGAGAGACAGAAACAAAGTGAATTGCTCCCAAAGACAAATGAACTGCCTAAGAAGTAGTTAGAGGTGGAATAGACTCCGCATTCTTATGTCTTGAACTCTCTTTCCTTCTAAGATAATAGCCTAACCATTAAGTCTCTTGGTGTTCTCAAGCCACCTATTATTTTACTCTGGCACTATTTCCTCATTATAATGAAATGTGGAAGATACAGTGAAGTGAGGAAACTCAGTAAGGTGCCTGTAAACTGAGATTGCATTGTTCTCAGCTGATATCTCACTAACGAACTCTTTAAGGACTGAGTTAAATTTGAAGTTTAGGGGAAAGGAAACAAAGTTTACTCTTACTTATCAAATGGTCTGAAAACATACAAATATTACAGATTCCTACATGTTATGATTTAGAATCTTGGAAGCATAGCAAGCTTTTAAACCCCCTTTTAATGCAACAGAATGGCAAAGCCAACTGAGATTAAAATAGGTTGAATATTATTTAAAGAATTACTGAGCCTAAATTCTAATTAAAAGTAACTTTGTTAAGTATTCATAAATACAATAGTATAGTAGTATAGAGATCCCGCCTTTTACACTTGTAAAGTTCAGAGAGGCAGTAGAAAAAAATACTTACATAAGAAACTCTTGCTTCAAACAAATATATTTTACAAACCAGTATTACTTTTTAGTCTGTTGAGGTCACACAAAATATAAGATATTTTCCCTCAACACATTTATCCAAATATTACTGTAATGAGGGGTTGAGTTAGAAAGTCTTAGATTTTGTTTCCTTTATTAATTATAGATCCTAAGTTATTTAACCTCTCTCATAATTTGTATAGCTGAGATCATTGTACCCCCGACAGAAACAATGCTACACAACATCTAATCAATCACCAAGTCAATACTACTTCGTTAATATGTCTTAAGACTGTCCATTGTTCTCTATGCCCACTGTTTCCATTTTAGTTCAACTCACGTCTGGAATATTACAACAGTATTCTAACAGCCTCCCAGTCTCGTCTAGTAGTAGTAGTCCTCCCTTATCTGAGGTTTCACTTTCCCAAGCTTCAATTATCCACAGTCAACCTGGGTACAAAAATACTAAATGGGATACTACAGAATTATACTTCACAAATTTTAAATTGTGTTCTGAATATCGTGATGAAATCTCATGCCTTCCCACCCAGGATGTGAATCATCTCTTTGTCCAGCATATCCACACTGTGTATCCTCCCCGCCATTAGTCACTAAGTCATCTTCTCAATTATCAGATTGGTTATCAGAGAGAGAGAGACCACATGATACCCACATAACTTTTATTATAGTATATTGTTATAATTGTGCTATTTTATTATTAGTTGTTAATCTCTTACTGTGCCTAATTTGTAAACTTTATCATAGGTATGTATGTAAAGGAAAAAAACAATATATACAGGGTTTGGTACTATCAGTGGTTTCAGGCACCCACAAAGGATCTTGGGATGTATTCCCTGTGGATAAGAAGGGACAACAGTATTAGATCTCACTATTGCTACACACCAGTATGTTGGGACTCACTGCATGCAGCAAGCCTGGAAAACCCTGTGTTTTTTTTTAAAATTTTATTGTTTAAGGTATTACAAATAGTATCTCTCTCTTTCTCTCTCTCTCCCTCTTTCCCCCAGGAGAGGCTGGGGGGAGGTCAACCCAGTGGTTTTAATTAGTCGGAGGGCTGAAGGGATGGTTTGTGGATTCAAGCAGAATACAGTGGGGCCTTGACTTACGAGTGTCCCGACTAATGAGTTTTTTGAGATACCAGCTGTCTCTCCGCTGATTTTTTGCATTTAGTTGATAGAGTAATTTGAGTTAACGAGCTCGGTCTCCGGACGATTAAACTTGTAAGTCAAGGCCCCACTGTAAAAAAAAAAAAGGCACTTAAATCAGCATCAGGTGGGAGGTCACAAAGCCGAGTCAGCTGCTTTTGCTAGTTTCAATTCATACATCCAAACGGAAGATAGAAAATGCTCTGAGAAAGTATTATAATATATAATTAGAAAAGGAAGGAGCAGGAAAAGTGAAACAAGTGAACTAGAAAATCTGGAAGAGATTGATGAAGGTTGAGGAAAGAGAAAGCAGGATGAAAAATGAACAGCAATACAAAGGCCCCCAATGGCCTTCTGGGAGAGTCCAAAATGAATGTGGAACAGGTAGGGTGTGTGTTAGGGATGGAATCATGTCCCCAGCAAATTCATAGGCTGAGGTCCTCAGCACCTGTATCTCAGAATATGACCCTTTCGGAAACGGGGTCATTGGAGTCATTATAGTGAGTTCAAGATGAGGTCATCCTAGAGTAGCCGGGCCCCTAAGCTGGCTGGTGTCCTTGTGAAAAAGGGACATTTGAACAGACATGCCACAGGAAGGGTGGAGCTACGGTACCGCAGGCCACAGACCCACCAGAAGCGACAAGGCCTGGAAGGGATGCCTCCTTGTGACGTCAGAGGGAGCCCGGCTCTGCCAACCCCGGTTTCAGCCATCTGGCGTCTCGCACTGGGAGGCAATCTGCCCGCCTTGTTCTAAGCCACCAGCTTGTGGTGCTTAGTTATAGCAGCGGCCCTAGGAAGCTAACTCAACTTTGCAAAATTATTGAGGCAAAAGAAAAGAACATCCTAATATCACAGAAAGCAAAGGCTGGTAGCTCAAGAGGTGCCCGATTGTCTCGTCTTGTGCAGCAGAAAAGTTTTACAGCTTTGACATCTGCAGCTCAATTTTATTTTCCTGTCTTACCAAATCTCTTTTTAGCGATAGTTTTGTTTTAGGGGGAAACAGAAATCACATAAAACCTGCTCTCTGCTGAACAAATTACAAGGCCCGTTCGGACCTGGGTGCTGGTAGGATGTCGTACAAACGGAAACCGACCTGACTGTAAGAGGGGGCCACGGACGAAGAGGGTAAAACGCGCCTTTTCTCAGCGTTGGATGGGAAAGTAAAAGTTGAAAAGGTGAAGAAACCTCGATTTAACTATTCAGCACCTCCCTCCCACAGGTTGTGCGGCTCACTGCTCCCCTCTCCGCTGCAAGACCCGACTCCTGTCCCCGACTACGGAGGAGCCCGGGCCGGACCCGGCGGCGGCGACTGGGCAGGTTCCCCGCAATCCCCGCCCTCCGCGCCGTGCACCAGCGCCCGCCCCCTCCGCGCATGCGCAGCCGGAGGGCGCCCTGGGTAGGGAGCGCGCGGCTCAGGTTTTCCCCGCAGCTGGGAGGGGCCGGAGCCATCGGCGGCCCAGCGGACCCCGGAAACTGCGGCCAGGCCACCGGAGGGGCCGCAGCCAACTCTGCCCGGCTTTCATTTCCCGGCCGCGTTCAAAGGGAGCGGGGCGGAGCTGGGGACATCCCGGTAGGGTGGAGCCCGGCGCCGGAGGCACTTCACTCCATGGCTTCTCCCGTGTCCTCCGGGGAATGGAAGCCCGCGCCCCTCTAGGAGGGGGAACCACACTCTCCCCGAGGAAATCCTGGGCGGCCCCTCTCCCTGGCGGCCCCGACCGCTCTGTTCTTACGCCAGCCGCAGCCAGGAAAGCCTGAACTGTCACCGAGATGCCCACTAATAACCAGCGCCCTCCCAGCGGGCCCCCGGACGGCCCTGAAAACGGGCGTCCCTCAGCATCCGTCTCCCAGAGGCGCTGGCCTCGCCGCCCCGACAGTTCGGAACCTCCGCCTGGCTTCCCCCCGCCCGGGCCGGCGCCTCGTCCTCCGGGAAACTCCCTCCACTACTGCCAGCCGTCCCGTGTTGGACGCCGGCCCGTCATCCGGTGGTGGGCTGGCGGAGTCGGGGTAGTAACCCTGAAGCTAGCCCTCCGTCCGGGTCCGGGCTTCAGAAACGCTGTGCGCCGCCTTTTCAGGGCCCGCCCTCCGCCCCTCAGGCGGGCACGCCGGAGCCCCTCCACCTGCAGACACACGCCCACCCGCCCGCTCAGACTCGCGGGCCACCCGGGGGTTGGGGGAGGGAGGTCCTGCGCATGCCCGGCGGGGAGGGCGGGGCGCGCGGGGCGCACGGGCTGCGCGTCGGGGCGGGCGCCGTTCCGGCCGCCTCGGCGCCTCCGCTGCCTGCCCGCCCGGAGCCGCGTCCGCTGCAGGCCGCGCCCGCCGCCGCCCTGCCCCGCCCCGCCCCGCCCCCCGTCGCTCGTCCCCGCCGCGGCCGCGCCGCTTGCAGCAGCAGCAGCAGCAGCAGCAGCAGCAGCACCAGCACCAGCTGCTCCTCCCCGGCTGCCGACCCCCGCGGGTCCCTACCCGGCTGCGGGAGAAACCGAGGTAGAGGAAGGATACAGCGCCGTGCCGCCCGCCCGGGAGACCTCCGCCTCGTCCTCCCGGCGCTCCGCCGCGACCTCCCGGCGCGCCGCCTCGCCCTCCCGGCTCTCCGCCTCGCCCTCCCGGCTCTCCACCCTCGGGAGCAACATGGGTAAGTCACCCTTCCTCCCCCGTCATCGCCTGACATTTTTCTCTCTCTCGGCGTGTGGCAGGGTGGGAAGCATTTCTCGCGCAAAGTTGCCGATTTCTCGAACCTCCGGGTGTGAGGCGGCGGCTCTTGCTCCGGGGAGAGGGGGCGCACGCGGAGCGCACGCCGGGGCCGCGGGGCCGGGAGGGTCCCGAGCGCGGGCCGGCTTCGGACCGCCGCCCACCCCGGCACCTCGCCGCCTCGCTCCCCTCCTCCACCCTTCCTGCCCGAGTCCGTGCCCGGCCCCGCGGAACCGACCTCGGGGGCGCCGTCTTCGGCCCCATCCGCCGTCCTCCGGGGGCCGCCCGCCTCCTTTCCCCGGTGTCTGCGGGCTGCGAGCTCGGGTCCGACCGCGAGCCAGACCACTTCACCCAACTTCCCTGGCCGGGCGGCCTCCCCCGCCTTGGGGACCGCTCGTGCCGACGCGGGGAAGTGCGAGCCAGTCGTGCTGTGTGCGGGCGATGTTGCCACCTGCACGGACAGGGCGAGAGCGGACAGACACGGAGGTTGGAAGGGATGGCTTGTCAGAGGCCACGGGGGCCGTGGGGAGGATGGACAGCCGCTGGCTGTTGTTGGGTGACTACCATGTGCAAATACTGCCGTGCTCACCGCATCTCTTGGGCTCCTTCGCCTGTCTGCCGTGGCAGGAAGCGGCACCGCCGAGCCCGATACCAAACTTACATCACTTATTCCTTCCCAGCCTCCCCGGACTCATCTACAGAATCTGATGCCTTTGTATAGTAAATCTGAAGAGATTGGTTTTAAGGAAAGATTTAAATGCAGATATGTTTTCTAAAACGACATGTAATTCATTCTGCAGTTTTCCCTGAATTTGTGGCTTAACTGTTAAATTCAGTGATTTGCAAAGCGTCTGATGAATCCCATAATGTAATTAAAGGCCGAAAGTTTTTAAAGAATATAGTAGCCATTTGGGAATGCCATATTAATTTTTACATGTTCCCTGGTTGGCTTTCACTCCTGCCTTACCATAATTTCTTCTTTTTAAATGTGCTCCATAGGCATCTGCCAACCCAGACTTTCCCCACCCCTCTGTGCAAGTTATTTTAAGCTGAAATGAGTGTGGTCCTTTCATCTGTTGTGCAGTGTTCAGCAGATCCAGCGTTAGGTCATGGCACCCCAGAATCCTCAAGGAAGTATCCAAAAAATGTACAAATGGTTGGTGTCCATGGAGCTTCCTTGAAAAGCATATGCTTCAAGGTCTGATTCAGACCTTTGGCCATAGATCTGGAAGAAGCCAATGTTGCAGGAAGTGGTATGAATGAAAAATGAATCTAGGATCCTGAATTTTATTTTCATTTTTTCACTGTTTTCCCTTTTAATGTACTATTAAGTATGCTGAACAAATATCTGTAAAAATTGGGTGGCCCATTTATGTGTACCTAGCCTTCCTCTGACAGTATAGTGTTAAGTAATTATTAATATAGGTTATTGGACACGTTATGTCTTTCTCTTGAACATACAAAATTTTACTTCTCAATTAGAACCCACAAGTTTTGTCTGTAAAATACATTTCCCCATGTTTCAAGGTGAGCTAAAAAAATATCCATTTAACTTAAATTTTAACTTGCATGTTGCATCAGTACCTTTTCAATGGGAAAAACCCAATTCTGTTGTAATATTAGTGAATAAAAATACTCAAAACAAATGAAATTATTTACTTAAATAATAACCTTGAAAATCATGAATGTTACTGCTTGATTTTATTTTATTTTTTAATATATTTTATTGATTTTTTACAGAGAGGAAGGGAGAGAGATAGAGAGTTAGAAACATCGATGAGAGAGAAACATCGATCAGCTGCCTCCTGCACATCTCCTACTGGGGATGTGCCTGCAACCAAGGTACATGCCCTTGACCGGAATCGAACCTGGGACCCTTCAGTCCGCAGGCCGACGCTCTATCCACTGAGCCAAACCAGTTTCGGCACTGCTTGATTTTAAAAAGGCCTAATAGAAACCCATCTCTCATTAGAAGGTTCTCAGGTAACTCTTGATTAAATTCATCTCTCTCTTTCATAGAGCTCTGTTTGTACCTTATTGGGAGCTTTTTAGCACTTACATAATCTGCCTTATAATGGAGCTGTTTATGTGTGTGTTGTGCATTTAGTCATGAGTTCCAGAAGATGAGAATTGTCATTAATTTTTGTGTCCTCAACAGTGCTTTCCACATAGTAGGTATTCAGTAAATCCTTGTTGAATTAACTGTTTAACTTAAAACCTATCATTTTAAACTGGTGAACCTGAAAGTATGGCTCTACACAAACATTTGGGTTGATAGATGTTATGAAGGTGTGGAGAGAGGGAAACCGAGAAGTATAATTATACTATGACTGGCCCGCTCTAAAAAAAAGTTTGGTTGTGTTAGTGATAGGGTTTGGGGGCAGCCTCCAGGCAAGCCATTTCCTTCTACACTACTGTTTTCAATGGTAAGGCGATTGAGTGTATGATCATTAGGTATATACAGTAGTGTAAAATTGAAACCTTGGAAAGCAATTTTATATTCTGAGCCAAGGAAGTTTTTATAATTATTCATGTACACATAAGAGGTGGAAGGTGTACTGATCAATGTTGAGGGAAGGGCGGGAATCACGTTTTAATCTGTCATTATAAAAAATTAAATAAGGTGACTTTTACAAAAGATATTCTCATGGCAGTGATTTTTCTCCATAAGAAAGTGAAGGAAACTTCTTATATAATTTTATGGACCATGCTATTATTTTATGTATATATTTTATTTTAAATTTAACATGTATTTAGTATTTATTGAATGTCAGCATGTGCAATATACTGTGGGAGGACAAAGATGAATAAGACATTCATATTTCAAGTTGCTTGTAATCTTAACAGGAAGGATGTAACATACATAGGTAAATATAGTAGAAGTAAAGTAAAAGTTATATTAAAAATAGCATTTACATATATATTATAGAGTCAGGATGGAGGGATGATTTTTGAAAAATGATGTTATTTGAAACAAAGGTTGGGTAAGTTTCTGAAAGATACAAATGAATGAAGACTGTTAATAAGGTTAGGGTTGGGAGGAGAGAAATGACATAAATGAAGATAGATAGGGACTATTCAAGGAGTTTCCAAATAATATTAAATAGCCATGTTGGCTGGAGCTAAAGATAAGGAAAGTGGATGGCAGAGATGAAAAAGTATTAATAGATAAAGACCAGGTAATGGAGGACTATAAATGCCAAGCTGAAGAAGTTTTTGGATTTGAATTGTCTATTGAGGAACTATTAAACATTTTTATTTGGTGAAGTGATGGATCACATTTGTTTGTGGTTTGGGAAAATTAACTTGTTGATTGAGTTCAGGATGAATTAGATGAGAAATTAGAGAATGCTTCGGAAGCAATGGTTGTTGCAGTTTGGGTGAAGGTATTTAATGGCTTGAACTAGGCTCAGGCAGTGGGAATAGAATATTGCAAATAAAGAACAGGATTTAGTTGGTAACAGCTCCAATATGGAATTGAGAAAGGAGTTATACATTATCGCCTTGGCAATAATGAGAATGTGCAGTCTATTAAGATGTTGAATCCATTAGAGGAGGAAACAGCAATAGTCAATTTTGGACCTTTAGAGTTCGACTTTTGGTCTGTCGTTTACATGATCTGTTCCTTGATGACAGTGACTTTCATATTAGGTTCTGAATACATTTCTAGCACTAGTGTCTGGCACATTGCAGCTATGCAGTAAAAATTTATTGACTGACTGAAACTAGGTACAGAGTATTTAACAGTTATTTTAACTCTTAAGATAAAATTCCAACTAGAGATCTGGAAGTTATCCACAAATATACTGCTATGATATTTTAAGTTTGGTGGGAGGATGAGAATCAACAAAGAAAAAGGAAGAAAATTTGTCCAAGGTAAGAATCTTGAAGAATACCCTATAGATAGAGGAAAGGAGTGAAATGATTTGACACTGAAAAAGAACTAGAAAGACTGGAATTGGCCTATAGTTGGTTTCAAGAAAGAGTAAATGGTCAAAAAGTTGTTTATTGCTTCAAAACAATTAGAGTAATAAGGACGGAGAAAAGGCTCTAAATTAATGTGGTTTAGTTAGTATACTACCCAGTGTGTGTGTGTGTGTGTGTGTGTGTGTGTGTATGTATGTACCCTTCTACACTAATAAAAGAGAAACATGGTAATTAGCATACGACCGCAACCCTTCCCATTGGCTAATCAGCATATCCTTATGCAAATTAACTGTCAGCCAAGATGGCGGCCGGCAGCCATGCACTGAAGCGAGCAGGGAGGCTTGCTCGCTTCAGTGACTGCGGACTCCAACGTTCCCCGCCTAACTTGCAGGCCTCTCAGCTGCAACTCTAAGCAACTATGTACTATGTTGCAAATAAGAAGCTAAACAAAACCCCAGAAACCAGCCGGACTGAAAGCCAGCCTGACCGCAACATTGTATCGATGTTTTCAGCAGCCGGGCCTCAGAGCTAAAGCTGGCCCAGAATTTAAAAAAAAAGAAAGAAAACAAGGAGCAGTTGGGAGCTTCAGTCACTCACCAGCCGGAAAACAGCCCTCAGCCCCTCACCCAGACTGGCCAGGCACCTCAGTGGGGACCCCCACCCTGATCCAGGACACCCTTCGGGGCAAACCAGCTGGCCCCCACCCATGCATCAGGCTTCTGTCCTTTATAGTAAAAGGGTAATATGCCTCCCAGCACCGGGATCAGCAGAGCAGCGAGGCTCCCAGCACCGGGATCAGTGTGACAGGGGGCAGCACCCAAACCCCCTGATCACCCTGCGGCTCTGTGTGTGACAGGGGGCGGGGCCACAACCTCCCTATCCGCCCTGCTCTGTTCGTGACAGGGAAGGCGCCCCAACCCCCTGATCAGCTCTGCTCTGTGCCTGATAGGGGGGAGCTCCCCAATCACCTGATTGCCCTGCGGCTCTGTGTTTGACAGGGTGCAGCGCACCAACCCCCTGATCGGCCCTGCTCTGTGTGTGACAGGGTGTGGAGCCCCAACCCCCGCCCCCCCCCCCCCCCACGGGCCCTGCTCTGTGTGTGACAGGGTAGAGCCATAACCTCTCCATCGGCCCTGCCCTGAGTGTGACAGTTGCGGCGCCCCAACCCCCTGATCGACCCTGCTCTGTGGGTGATAGAGGGTGGCGCCCCAACCCCCTCCACGGGCCTTGCTCTGTGTGTGACAGGGTAGAGCCATAACCTCCCCATTGGTCCTGCCCTGAGTGTGACAGGGTGCAATGCCCCAACCCCCTGATCCGCCCTGCTGTGTGTGACAGGGGGCGGTGCCCCAACTCCCCTATCGGCCCTACTCTGTGAGTGACAGGGGGCAGCTCCCCAACCCCCTGATCGACCCTGCTCTGTGTGTGACAGGGGGCGGCGCCACAACCTCCCGATCCGCCCTGCTCTGTGTGTGACAGGAGAAGGCGCCCCAACCCCCTGATCCGCCCTGCTCTGTGTGTGACAGGGGTGGCGCCACAACCTCCCCATTGGCCATGCCTTGAGTGTGACAGGGGGCGGTGCTCCAACCCCCCAATCGGCCCTAACCTGAGCGTGACTGAGGGTGGCATCGCAACCTCCCGATCCGCCCTGCTCTGTGCATGACGGTGCGGCCCCCCAACTCCCCAATCGGCCCTGCTCTGAGCCCACCAGGGGCTGCACCTAGGGATTGGGCCTGCCCTCTGCCACTCGGGAGCAGGCCTAAGCCAGCGGGTCGGTATCTCCCCAGGGGTCCCAGACTGTGAGAGGGCACAGGCCGGGCTGAGGGACCCCCCTCTCCACCCCCCCGAGTGCACAAATTTTTGTGCACCGGGCCTCTAGTTTATATAATAAAAGCCTAATATGCTCAGTGTCCGACCAGCCGCTATGATGTGCATTGACTACCAGGCGGCAGATGCTCCAACCTGTAGTTTAGCTTGCTGCTGGGGTCCTGATGATCAGGACTGGGTGAGACCCTGGAACCCTCCCACGGTCCCTCCCCAGCCCCGATCATGCCCTTTCCCGGGACCCCTTGGGTGATGTCAGAGAGCCAGTTTTGGCCAGATCCCCGCAGGCCAGGCCAAGGGACCCTGGGCCTCTTATATATATATTTAAAAGGCATCTTTAAGAGGTGTGGTAAATGTGGAGGTGAGTTGTAAAAGCTAAGTGATAATGAGTAAGTAGAATTAAGAGTTTACTGTGTATAGTCATGCTGTATTCCTTGACCAGTTTAAAGATGTGTAAATTAGCATATATTTTTTAACATTTTAAAAATATTGCACTTTACATGGAATGACACATGCTATTTTCTTGCCCGAGAATAATTTGTAATCTCACCACAGTGCCTCACATCTCTTTGACATGCCTTTGACTTAGTTTAGAAACTTTTATTTTTGCAATATCTGTCATGCAGAATGAGTTTAGGAATGGTTTTATAATTTTACATGGCATATTGCATAAAATTTTTTTCTTTTTTTTCGTTAATCCTCACCCAAGGATATTTTTTCCATTGATTTCTAGAGGAAAGAAGGGAGGGGGAGAGAGAGAGAGGAACATCTAGGTGAGAGAGACACATTGACTGGTTGCCTCCCGCACACACCCTGACCAGAGGCTGGGGATCAACCCTGCAACTGAGGTATGTTTCCTTGACCGCCCTTGACTGGAATCCAGCCTGCCAACGCTATAATCATTGAGCAATACAGGCTAGGGCCATAAAGGTTATTCTTACCAGTTAATGTATTTTATCCCTCTTTATTTAGTCTTTGTGAATTTGGAATTTCTCTAGTTATATTTATGCCTCTAATTTTCCTCTTATTTCCTAGAGTTTTGTTTTTCTCTTTAAATGTGTACAGTAGGTCCTTGAGTTACGTTGGAGATCCGTTCCTATGGCGAGACATAATGCGATTTTCACCGTAAGTCGGAACCACCTACATAAACACCTACATCACTCACATGGAGCACATACACAGCAGTAATGAAGTGAAACAGTAAAAAAAAAATAAAAGAAAGAAACAATTCCTTACCTTTACTTGTGGTAAATAAATAATAAAAAACATAAAGTACATATGTACATACGTCAAAATGACGGAACTTTTTTTTTTTTTTAATAAATGAGAGATGGCGATGTAACCATGAAACAACATACATCAAGTCTCAAGTAACCCGAGAACTGTCTGTATTTGGCAATATATATTTTTTTAATCCTTGTGCTTTAAGTCCAAGAATGGTTTCATGGATAAATAGTGAAAAATAGTACTTTACTTGCACTTTGCATGTCAGAGTAGAGTGATAAAATGTTTTTGTAATCTGGTGGTCACTAAAATTAATTTTTTAAAAAGAGCATAGATGATAGATAGACTGGTTCAATAATTTTTCTTATGTTGGTATTATATCTATTTTGTATATGCCCTCTTTTTTGTTTTCATATGGGAGAAGGGCTAAATTCACTATCCTTGGGAGAGTCCTGTTCTGAAATCACAAGTACTACTATTTGGAAAGTGATAATAGCCTTAATTCATTTTGAGATCCATAGAGTTTTAACTTTCTCAGTGGAATGATGGGACTTCTATCACTGGAGAAATATTGTGATTACTCTCTCCAGAGATTCCAAATCACCTGAATTTGAATTTGATAATTCTGGAGTTATTGGTGGCACCACAATAGCCATAAAAATTACCTAATTTTTTAAAAATTATACTTTTAAATTTAGAGAGGGAGGGAGAGTGAGAGAAACATCAATGATGAGAGAAAATCATTGATTGGCTGCCTCCTGCACACCCCCTACTGGCGATGGAGCTTGCAACCTGGGCATGTGCCCTGACCAGGAATTGAAGGGTGACCACTGGGTTCATAGGTCCATGCTCAACCACTGAGCCACACTGGTCTGGCAAGAATCACCTAAATTTTTAATACTCACTCATGAATGTCAGGAGGATGGGAGAAGGAAAATCCACTCCTTTGGGAACTCCATGTTAATTTTAGATAACCAAATGTTTGGATATCTATAAGGAAAAAAATTAATTTAAAACACTTTCCTGGACATTTAATTTGGCAAATAGCTCTTTCTTGTGGAGAGAAAAGCAATAACAATGAAGCTATCACAATAGTTTTTAAAGTCTATTTTGGTTCTATGATTCATTGAAACTAAACCTTAAAATATACTCTGTATCATTGATGTCTTAAATATGATATAATAATCCCTAAATAATTCATTTTTCTTTAGTATTCAAAGGGTAACATGTGCTTGAGGTAGCTACTTCAGGGTTTGAACCAACTTGTTAGCTTTGTCTAAATAGATAGCCTGAAATACCATTACCTGTGCTAGCCAAGATGTGGATGTTGGATTCAAATTGCAGAATAATGTAATCCTCTCACTACATCTATTTATACAACTTTTGTGGCTAGAAGCATTCTAGGAGTTAAAACTGAAAATTAGGATAGTGATAAATGGAAGTAGTTAAATTGAGCTGGAAGCCATTGTTGGCTTTACTTACAAACTCCAAAGTTGACTTTTTTCACAAAATGAAATTTTTTCACAAAATAATTTTTTTTCATATGTGCTCACTATCTGTCCTCTTCTCTAAAGACTTTTTTGCTTAATTTTGTCCATGTTTTGTATTTCAGCTACTATGTATGTACTATTAGTGCGAAAATATAGGGTGTCCCCCAAAAATGTATTCACACTTTAACAGTTGATAGCTCAATTGATGTTTCTTTACAGATTTAACCCATTGGAATTAATAATTATTCAAAATGTGTATACATGTTTTTGGAACAGCCTGTTATATATATCTGGGCTATTTCTTTGTATCTAGTAGATTATTTGACATCTCTACATGAGTAGTTAATTGAAACTCATTGAGCTAAAAACTGAATTCACTGTGTAATTTTTAGGAATTTTAACCAGAGGTATGCTGGTTAATATTTAACCCAAAATGCTTCTCCAATAATCTCACATTTGTGGTGGCAGTTGATTTCCTGTGAATGCATAGTTGGGAAAAGATGAGATGCAGCATGCCATTATATAGAATATCATTACATAGAATATCATATAGACACTAGAGGCCCGGTGCAGGAAATTCGTGCATCAGGGAGGGGTGTCCTCCAGCCCAGCCTGCACCTTCTCCAATCTGGAACCCTTTGGGGGACATCCTTCCCACAATCCAGGACCGCTGGCCCCTAACTGCTCACCTGCCTGCCTGCCCGATTTCCCCTAACCGCTTTTGTCTGCCTGCCTGATCGCCCCCTAACCGCTCCCCTGCCGGCCTGATTGACGCCTAACCGCTCCCCTGCTGGCCTTATCGCCCCCAACTGGCCTCCCCTGCTGGCTTGATTGCCCCCAACTGCCCATCCTCGCCAACCTGATTGCCCCCAACTGCCCTCTCCTGCTGGCCTGATCACCCACTACTGCCCTCCCCTGCCATGCCCCGCCTCCTCCACTGGGACTGGCCTCTTCTGTGCTGCACAGAGTGTGGGACCCCCAGGCCTCACTGCGCAGAGCAGCCACTGGGCCCCTCCTCCGCTGTGCGTGATCTTGTGGCGGCCATCTTGTGATGATGTTGTGTGAGGGCGTGATGCCACCTAGGCTTTTATTATATAGGATAATAACCTCATGAGCATAGATAATAGTAATGTAATAAAGTTATTAGTAATGAGTTTTGAGTATTGCATCTTATACTAAGTTTGAATATAACTTATTTAATTTTAAGTTCATATAATTTAATTTTTAATAATAGCTATTTTAATAATTGCCTCACAAAGTTTCTGAAAATTGAATAATCATATCTCATGGGCTGGTACAAGGGGGCTTGCCAGTACACCATTGGATTAATAAGGACTATATTACCACTTATTAAGAATTACTGATGTCAGTTATATTCAGCTTTACTGTTTTTAATATTTTTTAAATTTTATTTTAATCCTGTCAACAATTCTATGAAGTGGACGACACTATCATTTTGTTGGCTCAGAGGATTAAATAATTTATCCAAGGGACACAACTCAGTCTCTAAAATCCTGTTTAAGAGCAGTGGTTCTCAAACTTCAGGTTGCATAAGAATCACCTGGAGTGCTTATTGGGAAAAAGAATTACTGGGCCCACCCTCAGATATTCTGATTCAGTAGGTTTGGGATGATTCAGTAGGTGTGGGGTGGATAATTTGTATTGTCAAGACATTCCTAGATGCTGCTGCATTTGGAATAGCACCACCCACTGTAGAGCATAAGTATCCAAACCATTCATATAAGGACCAGATAATAAACATTTTAGACCTTCTGAAGGCCAAGGGGCAAAATCAAAGATATTACATAGATAAAAAAATATATATATGATAAGAGAAAACAATTACCCACAAATTTTTTATTGCTGAAATTCAAAATATAACATTAATTGAACACTAAGATTGTAATTCTTTTCTTGAAATAGAATTTTACTTCATTGGGATTCAGAGTTACCCTATTATTAAAATTGATTGCAGATTTTATTTGTTAATGCAGATCTGTAATGTGACTTTATGGACTTTGTAATATTGCTCTCAGTCCATAGGCATGTGATTTTAATGAGCATATTCATTGTCTGAAGGCATGTACAGAATTCTTTTAGATATTTCTTTTAATATTTGCCCTTTAGCTTGCTGTTACATTGCAGATTAAGTACTTCCAATAGAAAGTTAAGTAGTATTCCTTAATTGCATAATTAAATGAATTTAGATATATGGAAGTTTCTTTTGCACTGGAAATATGGTTTCTGTCTTTATTCAGCTGTCATAATGTGGACACAGGTATAGACAATACATAAAAAATGATTGCATGATTTAATTTTCACAATAATTTCTTAGGTTTAGAAAAATTTGTTTTCAAAAAATAAGTTCAGTTTTACCACAATTTCTAATATAAATAAATCCTTAGTCATTCAAATGCTATTAGAGAAATCTCAGATAGAGTATTAATAAGTGGCCATCAATAATCTTTACACTGAATTTTCAATTGACCAGAATGATATAAGAAATCAAAAGATAGAAAATAGCTCTGGCTGGTGTGGCTCCGTTGGTCGGGTGTCATCCCATGCACCGACAGGTTGCTGGTTCTATTCCCCTGTTGGGGCACATGCCTGGGTTGTGGGCTAGATCCCCACTGGTGGGCCTGCAGGAAGCAACCAATTGATGTTCTGCTCTCACATCAATGTTTCTTTTTTTCCCCTCTCCCTTCCTTTCGTTTAAAAAAAATCAATAAAAATATTTTTAAAATAGGCTAGAATCTCTCTTCCATAATTTACTTGATTAGTATAGCCTTTAGCAAATTGCTTAAGCTCTTTAAATCCCCATTTCATGTATATCTTTAAAATATTATCATTATTATTGAATAAGAACCAAGGAATAGATTTCAAATCTGTTTCTTAGGGAATTAATATCAATTATAATATGGAAGCCTTGAAGATTAGTTACCTAATAAAGACTTATCAGTCCTGAAACCAAGGTCTGTATTTTTTCTTTCCTTTATACTTTTAAGGGAAAATGATGGCATGGCATTTAAAAAAGTCATCAAAGCACAGGGCTGCTGGATTATTTGAAGAGAATATTATTTTCTTATATATAAGAAAACATTTTTTCACATAAGAATTATATAAAATTATTTATATAACTATAAATATATAAAATCCCGATTTTAAATTTTAAAAATTTATTTAAAATTTTGTATTAAAAATTATATAACATTTATAAACTAATTTTAAATATCTAGGAAGTTCCCTAATTTATGGGTAGAGGTTTTGTTTTTCATAGCTGGAAAACAAACAAACCAGGAATAATTTTATTTTAACAAGAAATTTGTTGTTTTATTAAAAACTATTTTCTTTAATTCTTCTGAAAATATTCCCTTTTGATGTTTTATTAAGTAACTCCAGCATAAAAGGTGAGACTGTT
The DNA here is from genome assembly GCF_028538775.1 of Myotis yumanensis. Classification (NCBI taxonomy): domain Eukaryota; kingdom Metazoa; phylum Chordata; class Mammalia; order Chiroptera; family Vespertilionidae; genus Myotis; species Myotis yumanensis. Next base: position 173,514,392 of record NW_027223752.1, on the reverse strand, counting down.
CATTAGAAAAAGCAAACATTATATTGATATATTTATCCTCCATAGAAATACAAATGTTTGTCTGCCTTTAGAGTTATAAGGTATTTGGCCTTAAAATTATTTAGAACAAAGATAGAAAATTTACATGATTTGATTAATTTCCTTTGGGTTGCAAGAATGCATTTTGGGGGAGGGTAGTGTTAAGCTCCAAGAAAATAACTGTTCACTGTGCCACATTTCTGGCTTTGATATGGTTTGTACATAGCACAGTCATTCAAATCAGAAACACAAGACAGCCAGATCAGGCATTACGGAAAGTGAAAAAATAAGTAGTGCAACGTAGCCACATTTTCTGCTTTAAAAAGCTTCACTTCTAACTGGTAGATGAAGAATAATATAAGCAATGAATAATAGATACAGATAAGGCCCTAATTCCTGAGACACAAATGCCAAAGAATTTAAATGAGAAGATAGATCATATTTAGCTTTTTAGCATCTAGTACAGCTTCTCTGAAATATGTAAGTGCTTATTACTTATAATGATCTGGAAATTTTCCCTAGAATTCACTTAATCAGTTATACACGTACTGAAAGCTAGAATATGTACTCAGCGCTGTACCACCCTTAAGAAACTATACAAGAGAATGCTGCCTGGTACATTTCATTGTGATTTTTTAAATTTAACATACTCAGATCTATAGACAGTTATTAGCTAGTACAACTATCTAACATGGTTGGGTTATAAATTCATTCTTGAAGAGCTTACATCTATATAAAGCAAGATGCAGGTAGTCCTTGCTTTGTACAGCTCTGATATACATGAGATCTGTGTGAATTTTATTTAAGATGGTACTGTGCAAACTGCCTGTTCAGTGGAAAGATCCTGGACTTTGAAACACACATGTCTGGATTTATCCCAACGTTGGCACTTATCTTTCTGGGCAAGTTACTCAGTTTCTGAATTCAACTTTCTCATCTTACTAAAAATACAGGTAGTAATAACATCTATTTCACAAGGTAGTTGTAAATATTACATAAAATAATATGTATATAAATTTTTAAAATTTATTTTAAAGAGAGAAGGGGGAGAGAGAGAGAGAGACATTGATTTGTTGTTCCACTTATTTATACATTCATTGGTTGATTCTTATGTGTGCCTTGATCAGAGATTGAACCTGCAACCTTGGCATATCATGGCGATGCTTTAACCAATTATGCTACCCTGTCAGGGCTATCCATATAAATTTTAATTTCTATTTCCAAGGCTGAAAATATAGTCATTTTGGGGAAATTTATTTTGTATTGTGGGTTAAAACCAAACAAAGGATATAGTGCTACTTGTATTATTTTAACCAAATCATGTAGTGAGTACGAAGTTTGTAGCAGATTATATTTTCCAAAGATGACCACAAGCAGTATCTCTTGCCCCACATATTCTTCTAGAACTGGCTACACCCATTGAGAATTGGGGAGTTCACTTCCTGTTGGATTTGCACATGCCTATTGGTAACCAGTAGAATGCTGCAGAAGTGATGCTGTGTGATTTCTTAGCCTCAGTCTTAAAAAGCAATGCTGCTTCCACCTTGTTTGTTGAAACACTGGCTTCTTGGAGTACTAAGTCTGAGACCCTGAAGCTGCCATGCTGTGACGAAGCCACATGGAGAGACCTAAGGTCTCAGGTGGTCAGTCCTAGCCTTCAAGTCCTTCCAAGCCAGTCCCCAGACGTGTGAGTGAATGAACTATCAGATGATTCAGATGATGCCAGCCTCAGCCATTGAATCACTCCCAGGACACTCCTAGACTTTGAGACTCTGCATCCAGGCTCTAGACCTGGTGGAGCAGAGACAAGCCATCTTCAATGTGCCCTTTGTGAATTCCTGGTTCAGAGAATCTGAGCTCAATAAAATGGCTTTTGTTTTATGTCATTACGTTTGGGGTGGTTTGTTATGTAACAGTACTAATTGGAATAGTTATAAAACTTTAAAGATACATTGTCTCAGTAAGAAACAGATTACAGTGGAACATCCATTCTCTTGCTTAATTTTTTCCAGAAGGTTGTTCGAGAAGCAGTTTGAAAACCAAATCATTTTTTCCCGTTAGAAATAATGTATATTGAATAAATCCATTCCAGACCCACAAATGATTCCCTGTTTTAACCTTTCTTATATACACTATGTGTCTAATATACTGTTTAATCTGTAAATAAACACTTCTTAAGTTCATTGAACCACCCCCTACTAGCCTTAACCAAATCATTTTCAGCACTAGTTTTAGAGGTGTCTTTCTGTCAGTATGCAGCATCTTTGCTTGTTCATATATGGCTGCCTCTGAATGCTGTCACTGGCTAACTGCTTTTCAGTTATCCAAATCAACTCAGTTTTTCTACCTCTTCAACTGCCTGTGCCCTGGTTTCTTTCACACCCTTAGCAACATCAGCACTTGTGATGGCCTCTTTATGTTTTAAAGCTGTGCATTTCCTTCTTTGTATCCTGGGAGACTCTCTTTGTCCTGCTGAGGTATCAGCCTGAAAGAGTTGTCAGGTCTAAAACTGAAGTTTAGTTCCACAACCCAGACATTTTTTCTGTGAACAACGTGGTCAAGAACTGAATTGTTCGAGATGGGAGACGTTTGAGAACCGGGGTTTGACTGTACTCACCATAGTGGGAACTACTTGCTAAATAAATGTTTACTGAGTTTTTCTTTAATTTCAAATGAGAAATTCATTCCCCTATTCAGTTAATTTAACAAATGTTTACTGGATACCTCCTATGTGCCAAGTGATAGGTATAGTGCAATGGCTCTGCATTATACATCTCAGGAGGATATGTTCTAAGAACCCCCAGTGGATATCTGAAACCGAGGATAGTAGTGAACCCTATATATGCTATGTTTTCCCCCCCTCTACATAAATATCTATTGTTAGGGTCACTGAAGGAAGTACATATGAGGCCAGAAGTAGTAAAGAATTATGAATTTCTTAGGTCATCTGGAAAACCAGATGGGCTGAGCCCCAAAATAGTGCCAGCACCCGGGGACTGGGAGACACAGATTTTAAAGACTCCAGGTAGGCTTTTTCTGGGTGAAGAATTCTCTGGGCAGGTCCAGAGGGGAAAGATTGTGGTCTTAGCAAATGGAATGTGGTCTAAATGAAAAGGAATGTCAGTAGCGAAATGACCTAAAGGTCAGTTTCCCAGGGAAGGGGGTATCGATTCGATTTTTTCGTCAGACCTAACATCTATGATAAAATTTAATTTATAAATTAGGCACATAGAATAATAACATAAAAAAGTAGGACATTTATAACAATGTACTCTAATAAAAGTTATACTCTTATCAATATATCTTATTGTATTATATTCACCTTTTCACTTAAAGCAGGGGTGGGGAACGTGTCCTGCCTGTGGGCTGTATAAGCCCTGAGAAAACATTTGGTCTGGCTCTGCCAAGGCATTAGGGTGGGTTAAATTAAATGTGACTAAATATAGCAGGCTAATTTTTAAGTTGATAAATGACATTATAAATATCCAAATGGTCCTTGGCAGGAAACAGGTTCCCCACCCTTAACTTAAAGATAGTACTTAGGCTTCTCTTTGGCATATCTGAATTTCCAGCACCACTGTTCTTGCACTTGGGGGCCTTTAATAAGTAAAAGAATGGTTCCTTGAAACAGCTTTGCAGTACCAGGGCAGTCGATCTGATAACCAGGATGGGTACCAAGTGACTAATGGACGGGGTGTGAGGAGAACATATAGCATGGATAGCTGGACAAAAGGATAATTCACATCTGGGGTGGGACTGAGTAGGAAGGCACAAGATTTCATCATGCTGCTCAGAAGGGGGCACATTTTAAAACTTATGAGTGGTGTATTTTTGGTATTGCTGTTTAGTATTTTGGATTGTGGTTGACCACAGGTAACAAACTATGAAAAGTGAAACCACAGATAAGTGGGGGACTACTAGAACTAATAAGGTGCATAATATAGTGGGGGAGCATATAACTAAACAAAAAAAACTAAACAAAAGAATATTAGAATTTGTCCATAGAACCGTGAAGGTTGGATGCAGTGTTAGAGAATGACCCTGGACGATTAATGAAGAGGAGACTTAGAGTGGGCCAAGATGGTCTCTGGGGTGAGGACATCTAGGTTGAGACTTGATGAGGAAGGGATAGCAAGCAAGGAGTATTGGGGATGAGATAAAGGAAAGGAAAGAATTTTAAAAAGACCCAGGTGCCAACATGGGTAGTATTAAATAAGTCCTAACTGCTTTCATTACTTATTGACTGGTAGTTTTGATGAATTGCTATAATTTGACTAACATTGTAAGTCTTATTTATTTCCTCAGTGTTGTGATAGTTACTTTTTATTTTAATAATATGAACTTAGGCCCTGGCTAAGTAGCTTAGTTGGTTAGAGCATTGTCCCAATATGCCAAGGTTACGGGTTCGATCCCTGGTCAGGGCACATACAAGAAGCAACCAGTGAATGCATAAATAAATGGAACAACAAGTCAATGTTTCTCTCTGTCCTCTCTAAAATCAATCAATAAAAAATAATAATATGAACTTACTTATAGTGTATTATTTATACTTGATTTTAGAAAAATCAACTTAATTTCCAGTTAATAAGATTAAAGAAGTATATCTGAGATATATCCTTCAACTTCTTTTTAGTTTATAGAAGGGATACTTTTATATATAGTTTTCTTTATCTTTAGAAAAAAATCAATTTTTCAAAACTATTTTTTTCTAAGGAAATAAATATTAACCTTGGTTGTGAATGATGCCTTAGGATTTTTAATAAAGTATTGGTTTATGTTTACTAGATTAGTTACTAGTTATATTAGGCATCAATAGAGCATGTTAGTGTTATTTGATGTACTTTTTTTAGGCTACTTTTTCCTGGGTTGAAATGGAAAATAAATGATTTCTCATTTTATAACAGAGGATTCCATCATGTTTTTCAAATTGTCAATTGAGCTGGCAATGCACAAAAGTCTATTAAGTGTATACCTTACTTTGAAGTAAGAAAATGCCTGAAATTCTAATATGAGAGCAGCACCCTAGGGGGTCCTCAGTATCCTATTAGGGCAGTGATGGCGAACCTTTTGAGCTCGGTTGTCAGCATTTTGAAAAACCCTAACTTAACTCTGGTGCCGTGTCACATATAGAAATTTTTTGATATTTGCAACCATAGTAAAACAAAGATTTATATTTTTGATATTTATTTTATAGATTTAAATGCCATTTAACAAAGAAAAATCAACCAAAAAAATGAGTTCGCGTGTCATAGGTTCGCCATCACTGTATTAGGGTGTCCATGAGATCAAAACTCTTTGCATAATACAATCAAGACATTGTTGTTTTTTTTTTTCACTGTGTTGACATTTGCACTGATAATGGTGCAAAAGCAGTTGTGGGTAAAAAACTGCTGATGCTTTAGTCTGTGTAAATCAGGGTAGTAGTAGCACCAAACTATATTAGTAGTTATGATATTCTTTTTGTTGTTGTTAATCCTCACTTGAGGATATTTTTCCATTGTTTTTTAGGGAGAGTGGAAGAGAGAGGGAAAGACAGAGAGAAACATCGATGTGAGAGAACCACATTGATTGGTTGCCTCCTGCCCGTCCCCGACCAGGGCCCTGGCTGGGGAGGAGCCTGCAACTGAGGTACATGCTCTTGACCAGAATCAAACCCAGGACTCTTTGATCTGCAGGCTGTCATTTTATCCACTGAGCCAAATTGGCTAGGGCTAGTTATGATATTTTTCACCATCATATTCTTGAAGTGAAAAATACCAGTTTCATTTATGAATGTCCATAAGTAAGCAGGAAAATAGTGTTTTTAAAAATCTCAGCCTTTGTGTAAAATTAAAAATATTCTATTTGGTGAAATGGGAAGTACATATAAACTTTCATTACTTTACAAAATCTGGTGGTAATTTTGAAGAAAAACACATAAGTAACTGTTTGAGTTGTGAGCTGACCAAAGTATTTTTTTCATAGAATAACACTTTATTTGAAAGAAGCGACAAACTGGTTTTTCTTATTTGGCAAACATTTTCTCACAAATGAATGAGGTTAATTTGCCATTTAAGGAAAACAACTGACCAACTGACAGTATATTTTGCCAGTGATAAAGTTGGAGTTTTTTAAAAAAAATTAGAATTTTGGAAAACTTGTATTACCTTGAACTGGACAGGTTCCCAGTACTTAAAGAAGTCTTTTAATAAGATCCGTGATTTTAACAAATGTGGTATTTTAAAATAGTACAGTGAAATGTGTCAATACTTGAAAGGTATGCATAACTCTCACCAAAATTTTTAATGACCAAATGCATTGATGGTAAATATCTTATATGCATATAAGATTCAAAGTGTAAGAAACCAATGGATTGTAATATAAGAGTTGGAAACATTCATTAATATTGTTTCAGATTTCACATGGCAGCTAACCTCTAAAAAATTACCACTTGTTATGGTTTGGTGTGGTATCAAAGAATATCCATGATTATCTGAAAAGGCTGTTAGCATTCTCCTGTTTTTCAACTATGTATATGTATGACGAGGCTAGACTTTCTTCATCTATTCAACCAAAATAACAAATTACAAAAGATTGAATACAGAAGCAGATATGAGAATCCACTATCTTCCATTATGACAGGCATGTATATTTGTAGAAAAAATGCCACCCCTTTCAGTGTGGTACATATATACAATGGAATCTTACTCAGCCATAAGAAAAGATGGGTACTGCCATTTGCAACAACATGGATGGATTTTGAGACTATCATGCTAAGGGAAATAAGTCAGACAGGAAGAGTCAATAACATAATGATTTCACTCATATCTTTTATATAATAAAAGCCTAAGCGACTGCTACAGTGGGACGACCAGAACGACTGGTCGCTATGATGCGCGCTGACCACCAGGGGGAAGATGTGCAATGCAGGAGCTGGCCCCTGGTGGTCAGTGCACTCCCACAGGGGGAGTGCTGCTCAACCAGAAGCCGGACTCATGGCTGGCGAGCACAGCGGTGGTGGTGGGAGCCTCTCCCGCCTCTGTGGCAGCACTAAGGAGCAACAAGTCGGGCAGTAAGGAGCAGTGAGCAGGCGGGTGGTAAGGAGCGAGGGGTCCCAGACTGCAAGAGGGATGTCTGACTGCTGGCTTAGGCCCACTTCCCACGGGCCTAAGCCGGCAGGCGGACATTCCCCGAGGGGTCCCAGACTGTGAGAGGGCATAGGCTGGACTGAGGGATCTCCCCACCCCCGCCCCCAGTGCACAAATTTCGTGCACCAGGCCTCTAGTGTTGGGTATAAAACTGAAAGCAACAAATGAACAAAGAAGACAAATAGAAACTCATGGACAGAGAGAATAGTATGGTGGTTACCAGAGGGAAAAGGGAGTTGGCTAGGTAGAAACAGGTAAAGGGGGTCAAATATATGGTGATGCAAGAAGGTGGTGAACACAATGCACTATATAGATGATGTGTTATAGAGTTGTATACAGGAAACCTATCTACACTAATAAAAGAGAAAAATGGTAATTGGCGTACGACCGCTACCCTTCCGATTGGCTAATCAGCGTATCCTTATGCAAATTAACTGTCAGCCAAGATGGCGGCCGGCAGCCAGGCAGCTGGAAGCGAACGTGAGGCTTGCTTGCTCCAGTGACTGCAGACTCCAACATTCCCCGCCTTGCCGGACTCTGAGCTGGCAGTTTGAAACATTCTAACAAATATAGCCGGCTGGGATCTCAGAGCTGAAGTTATACATTGTTTCGATTATAGAAAGGCAAACAAACCAGCAGGGGAAGCCTCAGAGCTAGAGCCAGAGCTAAAGCTGGCCCAGAAGAAAAAAAGAAAAAAGAAAAAAAGGAGTGGTTGGGAGCTTCAGTCAAAACCCCTAGCCTGAAAGCAGTCCTCAGCCCCTCACCCAGACTGGCCAGGCACCCCAGTGGGGACCCCCACCCTGAAGGGTGTGTGACCAGCTGCAAACAGCCATCATCCCCTCATCCAGGCTGGCCAGGCACCCCAGTGGGGACCCCCACCCTGATCCAGGACACCCTTCAGGGCAAACCAGCCAGCCCCCAGGCCTCTATCCTATATAGTAAAAGGGTAATATGCCTCCCAGCACAGGGATCAGCGGAGCCACGAGGCCTCCTGGCACCAGATCAGCATGACAGGGGGCAGCGCCCAAACCCCCTGATCGCCCTGCGGCTCTGTGTGTGACAGGGTGTGGCGTCCCCCTGATTGGCCCTGCTCTGTGTGTGACAGGGGGTGGTGCCCCAACCCCCTGATGGGCCCTGCTCTGTGCGTGACAGGGGGGAGCTCCCCAACCCCCTGATGGGCCCTGCTCTGTGCGTGATGGGGGGGGGGGGCAGTGCCCCAACCCCCTGATTGGCCCTGCTCTGTGAGTGACAGAGGGCAGTGCCCCAACCCCCTGATGGGCCCTGCTCTGTGAGTGACAGGGGGCAGCGCCCCAACCCCCTGATTGGCCCTGCTCTGTGCATCACAGGGGGTGGCGCTGCAACCTCCCCATTGAACCTGCCTTGAGTGTGACAGGGGGCGGTGCCCCAACCCCCCAATCAGCCCTACCCTGAGTGTGACTGAGGGTCGCATCGCAACCTCCCAATCCGCCCTGCTCTGTGCATGACAGGGGGCGGCGCCCCAACTCCCCAATCAGCCCTGCTCTGAGCCCGACCAGGGGCTGCATCTAGGGATTGGGCTTGCCCTCTGCCACTCAGGAGCAGGCCTAAGCCAGCAGGTCGTTATCTCCCGAGGGGTCCCAGACTGCGAGAGGGCACAGGCCTGGCTGAGGGACCCCCTCTTCCCCCCCGAGTGCACAAATTTTTGTGCACCGGGCCTCTAGTATAATTTTATTAACCAAACTAGAGGCCTGATGCATGAAATTAGTGCAAGGGGCTCAAGCCCTCACAGCTGCAGTGGCTTGCCTCAGACCTTGAAGCCCCAGCCTCATCCGGACGGTTGTCTGGAAGGACGTCCGGAAGGTCATTTGGCTATCTGGTCTAATTAGCATATTATGCTTTTGTTATTTTAGAGGCCCAGTGTACGAATTTGTACATGGGTGGGCTCTCTCGGTGTGACCTGCGGGGATTGGGCTGAAACCAGCAGTCCAACGCTGCCTGCCGCTCCTGCCTTCCACTCCCACTCACCCCGGTCCCGCTGTGCCTGCTGTGGGTTCACGCCGGTCAGTCCTGCTCAGGAGAGGCTCGCACCGCTGCTCGCCAGCCATGAGCCCTGCATCTGGCACCCATCCCGAGGCGAGTGAGGGGCAAGGACGCAATCAGCCCTCCAGGCAGGCAGTGGGATGCCCTTGCTGGCCTGGGATCCAGATCTGTCCTGCTGATGTCCGCGCCAGTTGTCAGGAGCCACCTGGCAGCCACTTTTATATTGTTTCTTCCTTGTGGAGTGTCAAGGGAGGGGAAGCGGCCACGGTGCCTGAGGCCAGCTGCACTGTCAGGATTGTGCCGGCAGCACAGGTCCATCGGTGCCTGAACCGTTCTCCAGAGATTGGACCTGCAAGACTACTGAGGGAGTGAGTAGCTACCACTGGGCTGGTCGGCCGCCGGGACAGGTTGGTCAGCTGAATGGCAGAGTGCACTGACCACCAGGGGGCAGGTTCTGCATTGAGCGTCTTGCCCCCTGGTGGTCAGTGCGCATCATAGCAACCAGTCGTTTGATCACTTAGGCTTTTATATATATAGATGTCAGTCCAATGAATGGAATAAAAAAATTTAAAAACACCATCTTTTTCAATAACTTTTGTTTTTCAAATAGTTATTTTTCATTAAATATTAATTATGTAATAGATAATAGTTTTGTAGTTGTTAGGTTGAAATGCATTACTGGAATCTTAAAAGTCTCAGTTTTAATTTTTAGTATGTTAAATATCAGTAGAAATAATTGATGTGAGAAAAAAAAACACACCTATTTGAGCTCTGGCCGGGTGGCTCATTTGGTTGGAGCATCATCCCATATTCCAAAAGGTTATGGGGTTTGATCCCTGGTCAGGATAAGTAAGGGAGACAACCAATCAATGTTTCTCTCACATCAATGTTTCTCTGTCTGCCTCACTAAAAATCAGTTAAAACATATCCCCACATCCAGCTGGTGTGGCTAGGTGGTTGAGCATCGACCTGTGAACCAGATTCCTGGTAAAGGCTCATGCCCGGGTTTCGGCCTCTTTCCCCAGTGGGTATCATGCATGAGGCAGCCAATCAGTGATTCTTATCATTGATTTTTCTATCACTCCCTCTCCTTTTCTTTTATTTTCAATAAAAATATATTAAAGATATATATATATATATATATATATTTTTTTCCCCCTTGGTGACGATGGAAAAAAACAACAAAATCTTATTTGCGATTCTGAATAATTTTTAGTAGTGTAAAGAGATTTTGATAATCTATGGTCTAGGAATCCAAATATGTGTAATTAGGAGGTGAGCATAGTTTTATAACCTAAAATGTACATGTTTTGGCTTAAAGCAGTATTTTGATTTGAAGTGTTTTTGAAATGGCAGTGTTAAAATAGGTTACAGACGGTATTATTTTAAGTTATATTATTTTGAAACATTTCTAAACCTTCATTTTAATTTTATGTCTTTAAAATACAACAGAAGCAGCATAAAATGAAATAAAATATTTGCAAAACTAAATTTTATTTTGTGGAACTTTAGTTGTTTTTTATTTTTGTTTTTTTTTATTAACCATGGCTAGTTTCTTGAACAAGCTAAATAAGATCTAAGAATGCTGAAAAAGATGTTCTGCAACCGTTTGTGGACTATTCCTGATATTTTATATATACAGAATGAATTCTTCATATTTGACTTAAATGGATAAAATTTTATTTAATAAATTAGTAGTAGTACAGTCCATTGCCATTTTGTATGTATGTGGATGTTAATTCACTATAATGAGAGCCCTTTGTCTATTATTTTAACTGTTTGTTATGTAGCATATGATGGCCATATATTTAGTAAGGTTTCTGGTTTCTTTTTCTTTGATAAGCAGATAATCTCAGTGATACCTTGAAGAAGCTGAAGATAACAGCTGTTGACAGAACTGAGGATAGTTTAGAAGGATGCTTGGATTGTCTGCTTCAAGCCCTGTCTCAAAATAGTAAGTATCATTATGTTTATTCAAATGCCAAACAAAAAGATCAGCAGTCATTCAGAAATTGGTATGTAGTTTATCCATAACTTGCACTCACATAACTTGAATATTTTGAATCCTATCTCTGAATACTGAGGTTGTTTTACATGTTCCATACTCCTACCCCATATCGCCATCTCCAAAGTACTGAAAGCCAAGTTGATAGTCAGAAGAAAGGAGAAATTGATTGGTGATGGTGATGACATTAATACCATTCCCAGAGAGAGGCCATTGTTTCATTTTTAACAGATAGTTGTTTTTCTTAACACCTACATTTGTTCTTTAAAAAATGACTGTTTATATGTGAGGAGACTAGGGAGGAGAAACAGAGGAAGATTAAAAGACCTAATATTTTAATCTGAGATCTTATGGCCACCTTTTAAATAATTTTACTTTAAAATAATGTGTATGCTTAGATTTAATTGAAAAGAACCATTAGGCCCTAGCTGATTTGGCTCAGTGGAAAGAGTGTCAGCCTGGGGACTGAAGTGTCCCGGGTTCAATTCCAGTCAAGGGCATGCACCTCAGTTGCAGGCTTGATCCTGGCCCTGGTCGGGACATGTGCAAAGGCAACCAACTGATGTGTCTCTTTCACATCAATGTTTTTCTCTCTCTCTCTTCCTTCCACACTCTCAGAATTGATTTTTAGAGAGTGTGGAAGGGAAAGAGAGAGAGAGAGAGAATTGAGGATTAACAGAAAAGAAAAGAACCATTAGTAGTCATCCAAAAGTCCCTTAAACTTGTGGTAAGATTTAATCTTTGGAGGTAAATTAAATAGTACTACCCATAAAAATTATACAACTCTTCATTTACATACACATTGTATTGTTGCATTTGAGCTGTCATATTTCTGTTAGTTAATTTCTGTATTCTCACAGTGAAGAGACAGGTACAGAATGATTTTCATTTTTTCCCTTAATTCTGCTTGGTTGTGCTATCATTTGCACTGTATTTATTTGTAGTTATGCCATTATCTTACCCTGGGACTAATTATGTAGCTGACAAAAGAATTTAGGAGGAAATATATATTGTTAAAAGTTTCCATTTCAAGCACTCAGAGATGTATGTGCTATTTCTTTTTAATTTAATTTTTTAGTAAACTGATTAGTACTCTTCATTAAAAAGCACATTTTAAAGCTAGCTTTGAAAATTCTTTACAGAAATTCTCTTTCTTTTGATCTTAGAGATAATAGAGAAGCATTTAATACAGGGACTTTAATAAGAGCATCTGTATAAGACTCACAATGGTAAAGAACAAGAACAGGAAAGGAAAGCCTAAGGCTATGTTATCCATTGTCGTAGTACATGTGACTATTTAAATCTAATAATTAAATTAAAAATTAGGCTCCTTAATCTTACTTTTCAGTAGCCATATTTAGCTAGTGACTACCTAATTGGGCATCACAGATACAAATCATTTTCCATGATCACAAAGTTCATTTGGGTAACACTGGTCTAGAGGTAGAAATATCATGTGATGACCTGATTTTCACACATCCTCTCCGATATAATAAAAACCTAATATGCTAAAGTGTCCGATCGGCCGTTCAACCAAAGAGTAATATGCTAATGATATGCTAAGGCCACTCAACTGCTCGCTATGATGTGCACTGACAACCGGGGGGCAGACACTTGAACTGGTAGGTTAGCTTGCTGCTGGGGTCCAGCCAATCGGGACTGAGCGAGACGGGCCGGACACGCCCTGGAGCCCTCCTGTGGTCTCTCCCTGGCTGGCCAACCTCCCGCATCCCTCCCCGGCCCCGATTGTGCACTGGTTTGAGCCCTCTCACAATCTGGGACCACTTGGGGGATGTCGGAGAGCTGGTTTCGGCCCGATCCCACAGGCCAGGCCAAGGGACCCCACTGGTGCACAAATTCATACACTGGGCCTCTAGTATCTATATAAGCAGATTTATTTTATCATGTAATTAGACTAGGTAAATTGAATATTTCTAGTTCATTTTTTTAAAGAGTTGTTCTATTATGATGTTCTGTTTTTAATGGCCCAGTTTTTTCTCTGTGTTAGAAAAAGTAGAATTACCTAAATGGATCATTGGTTCAGGAACTGAAGAGCATGGAGGTGATATCGTTAGTTATGTGGGGAGGATTGCTCCGTCCTCTCCTGGAAATAGATAGAGAGATGAAGAGAAATTAATAAAAGGAAGCAAAAATTTATAACTTTTTAAAGAAAGGGTTCAAGAAATATTGAGAATTATGTAATTGTTAGATTAAAATTCAGACCTATTACAGACTTATACATGGAACCCATTTTTGAAAATGGTCTTGAACTTGTATATCATCAAATATTAAGACCAAATAGCCACTAGGTATTACTTAAAAACAATAAACTCTACCATTATAACTGTTGACTCCCCAGGGAGGGAACAAAAGGAATATGTCATTTTAAGAATCTATATCAAAATTTATGTCCTCACATCTAAGACTATTGGCAGAAAAGAATTTGACATAGGAAGAGGGAGTACATGCAGATCTCCAGTCTTTGACTGAAGAGTGATAGCTGTCATTGATTGAGCACCTATTATGTACTCAGCACTGGGCTTGGCACTATATCTGTTATTTAATCTTTCCTATAGCTCTTGAGGATGTACTACCATCACCTTTAAAAGATAAGGAAACAGACCCTGTGATATTTGCTTTGCTCTGACAGAATCAGTTTGGATTAAAATTCTTAGTTTACAAAATCAAAAATTATATTTTGAGTAAAGTGCAGATTTTTGTTGAATTTATAAAATGTGAAATTGTTTCCGGAAGCTAGATTTTAAAACATATTATGCCTTAAATATTTTCTTTTTAAAAAAACAACTTTCAAATTGTTATTATTAAAGAGAAGGATGATATATAAACCTTGTTTTTCACTTGAGCTATGGACTAATATATTTATTTTATAGGCATTTATTGATATATTTTATGAAATTAGTATCTGGCTTTTAAACAAGAAGGGGTAAAAATATCAGTCAGATGTTTATTTTCTACAGTTGTTCTCTGAATAAAGTGATTGTTCGATTGCTACTGTCCTCTTAAGGGTAAAATTATAAAACATCTAACTTATGTGAATCTGTACTGTTATTTTCTTTTAAACAGAGACCTTCTAGTTTCATAATTCTTCCTTACTGTCAGGTGTTTTAACTAAAAATATCACTGTTTGCACCAGCATTGCACCTGATCAAGAAAGAATGATTTTATCATTTTATTCAAGTATAAGATGGCAATGTTTGTAATGGGAATCTAAACTTACAGTTCTATTTTATAATCTACTAACCTGCCATTAAAAAGGACAATTCTGAAAGGAAAGAAATTATGCTTTTAAAATTTACACTGTGGGAATTTAGTATATTTGAATTGTACATTACAAATGATTATAATATGAAATTAGAGTTTTTACTTTGATGTGTGATTTCAGAGTGGTTTTCTGTCTTTTTAGTTTGAGTGACATTAAATAGAGTATATGTGTCAGAATTGTGATGTGTGACTTCAGAGTGGTTTTCTGTTTTTTTTAGTTTGGGTGACATTAAATAGAGTATATGTGTCAGAATCATAAGAGACAAGTGTTAGGAAATTTGAATACTTATTAGACTTAATGGAAAATATTTTGTGTAAGCAAGCATTTTGTGTAAATCTCTGATCTAAATTAATATAGGAGCATTCATTCTCTCATAAATACTTCAGTTCTCAGTTTTAAATGTTCTGAGTAAATATGTGAAGGCTACCAGCCAAGAAATCAGCTTTTGTTTATTGTGGTCTCTTGATTCAGAGACTAGTTAGGAGAGTCTCAATAAATGGTTGCTGAATTGTAATACAGTTACTCTATTTCATACTTACTTGAAAATTAAAACAATATGCCACCTATTTTTACCTCTAAACTTAACATAGGAATTGTCTTTATAGAAAGTATGACATCTGATAATTTTGCAAAACAAAGTGTCATAAATCAAAGTCCCAAAGACAAGAAATATTGACAGTGCATTCATTATAGAAAATCTATTTCATATTAAGAACATGGGGACCATGTTGCATTGCTGGGGGACCAAAAAAAACAATGCCAGCATGATAACCAACACAGCTTTAAGTTCTTTTCCTGCAGATTAGGCTGTTTACCTGTCTCATTCCCTCATTTACCTTTGTACTTTAACTTTGTTCAGTTAGTTGCCTGACAACAATTCCTATTTCATACGAGAGTCACATAATTGTTTATTTTCTATGGAACAACCCTGTGAGAGAATACATTTGTCTTAAAACAAAAAAGTATTTGCTATCTAGTTCCGCATTCCAACTTTATATCATAGTACTCATCTAACTATTGAACTCTTAGGTTTTCTTAGTTCTTATATTGATTTATCACTCCCTTCTAGGCTATAATTCTAAGTATACCAAATTATGTACACAAGTTGCTAATGCAGATTACTGTATGAATCTTCTCTAACAGTAAGAACTTTCTTTTGTCATTTGCTTTTAGTCTGCTTTGTGCCTTTAATATTTCTAAACAAATTTACTCTCAGGTTTACCAAAATTATTTCTTAAGTAGAGGACTTTAAAACTTACTAATCAACTGTTTTTCAATAGCCATATTCAATCTGCATCACTGAACATGAAAGATTGCTGCTGTTTTCATAGAAATGAAAAATTATTTTACTTAATTCTTTCATAGGAATACCTAGATTATGTCTTATTATGCCTTTTTACCCTATGTTATCAAATATACTACAGAAGTGATAATGTTCCCTTTGTAACTAATTGACTATGCTCACTTCCTTCACGTATTTTTTATCACGTGGCTCTTTTAGTTACTGTGTTTTTTTTGTCCAAGAGGGCTTATATTGGTGCTAAACATAAATTATCAAAGTATCAGTTTTTCCTAAATAAATACAGGGGTGGGCAAAAGTAGGTTTATAGTTCATATGGGAAAGATATGCAGGTTATGATTATTGCAATAGCTTTATTCACACTCTGTTTCTCTGTTTAAAACTGTAAACCTACTTTTGCCCACTCTTGTTTAATATTTAAAGAACTAGAGGCCCGGTGCACAAAAATTTGTGCACTCGGGGGGTCCCTCAGCCCGGCCTATGCCCTCTTGCAGTGTGGGACCCCTCGGAGGATGTCCATCCCAATGAGGATCCTCACCCCATGGAGGTTTGGCCAGCCTAGGTGAGGGGCTGATGGCTGTTTTCAGGCTGGCCACACCCCCTTTAGGGAGGGGCGTCCCCATAGGGGTGCCTGGCCAGTCTGGGTGAGGGGCTGAGGGCTGTTTTTAGGCTGGCCAAGCACCCTGGCCACTTAAGCTCCCAGCCTCTCCCTTTTTTTTTTTTATTCTGGGATTTATTTACCTTCTGTAATTGCAACTTTGTTGCCTTTAGCGGAGGCCTGTGGAAAGCTTGGCTTCCTCCATTGCCAGGGGCAACCCACTCCTGCTTGCTCCAGCTCTGTGGCCACGGCTGGCTGAAAGGTATCTGAGGTTTATTTACCTTCTATAATTGAAACTTTGTTGCTTTCAGTGGAGCTCAGAGCCAGCCGTGGCAGGCGGGGAACCTTGGCTTCCTCCATCACTGGAGCAACCAAGCCTCCTGCTTGCTCCAGCTCCGTGGCTGCCGGCCGCCATCTTGGTTGGGTTAATTTGCATATAGTCGCTCTGATTGGCTGGTGGGCGTGGCTTAAGGTGTAGCAAAAGTACAGTCAATTTGCATGTTTGTCATTTTTTTATTGATTTTTACAGAGAAGAAGCGACAGGGATAGAGAGTTAGAAACATCGATGAGAGAGAAACTTCAATCAGCCGCCTCCTGCACGGCCCCCTACTGGGGATGTGCCTGCAACTAAGGTACATGCCCTTGACTGGAATCGAACCCGGGACCCTTCAGTCCGAAGGCCGACACTCTATCCACCAAGCCAAACCGGTTAGGGCCATGTTTGTCTTTTATTAGTATAGGATAGAGGAGGCATCTCACACCTGTCAGGATAGCTAGTTCTTTTTTTTATGACTATTACAGTAGCTTTATTAACTCAAAAGAATATCACAATAATAAGACGAGTAATATAACAATTAATAAATGAATAATACAAGAGCAAACTCCATGTTTCATTACTTACAACTGTATACCTTTATCCCACCCTGTATTTTGAAATGCTTCCCTTGAGTACTTTTTGTTATCTAGTTCTTTTGGGTTTTGAAATCAGAAACATATAAAAGTGATATTTTTGTTTCCTCTTTCCCTTGCATCTATAGTTGACTTACTGTGTTGCTTATTGGGTTGGCTTGAACTTCTGGCACAATAGTAAATAACATTGAACTGAATAGTATCTTATTTTAGTTTCTGATATTAATGGCAGCCCTTCTGATTCTTTACCAATTCAGTCTAAGACCTCTTGATTTAATGTAAAAGTCTTTTTTTCTGTTAAGAAAATAGTCTTAATTAATGATTTTTAAAAAAATCAAGAGTAGGTAACTTTAAACCACAAATCCTTAGCCTAATCAATTAGTATTTCAAAAAGTAAATATCCACCTTTTATTATTTTATGATTTGTTTATAATAAAATTATTTGTTGGGAACATTAATACTAGAGGAACTTTTTTTAGAATGGGAGGTATAACAGTTACATGGTCTCAGAGTCAAGGTCATTGAGTATTATTAGTGAGGTTCAATATAATTTATATCTTCCTTTGTGTTATTCAGGGACATATGTTTATGTAATGAGAATTAGTACCTAAAAATGACTAAAATTAATATTGCACTAGCCAGTTTGGCTCAGTGGATAGAGCGTTGACCTGCGGACTAAAGGGTCACAGGTAAGATTCTTGTCAAGGGCATATGCCTGGGTTGTGGGCTCAGTCCCCAGTAGGGGGTGTACAGGAGGCAGCCAGTCAATAATTCTCATCATTGATGTTTCTATCTCTCCCTCTTCCTCCCTGAAATCAATAATAATATATATAAAATAATAATAAAAAATAAAAATTATTAATATGAATTAGATATTTTAGAATGAATAATTATTAAATGGTCTCATAAACAGCATAAAAATTTCTTAATTTAGTAATTATAGCCCCTATAGGTTCAAAACTACAGTTAGTAAAGCATTTTTTTCTACCAGAAAATTGTTTACAATTGCAAGGTCATACCACATTAGCCTTTCAACTATGTCTATAGCTATAAATTTAGATATTCATTTTTTGTTAGTTTCTATTATTCAACCCTGAAAATGTGAACTTCATTGCTTACGATTTTTCTTACTTTATTTTAAAGTAGCTTTACATAGATACATAGATTCCTCTTAGTGAATTTGTGATGCCATGTGAATTTTGTTACTTCAAGACTTAGTGAAATATGAATATAAATTATTTTATAGATTAAAATTGTTTTAAGTATTTTAAGTAAGAATATTTAAAAGTATGTAACTTTTGACTCAGAGGAAAGAAGAAATATTAGCTAGAAAAGTCAGTGATTCAAGTAAATTCTCCTTTTGGAGGTTTGATTTTGTATTAATCGTAATTCACACAAATCTATAGTTCACCAATATTTTAAAACTAGAATGGATGTCCGTCATATCATGGGAATGTTTTATACTGAGTTAATAAAGAAAGCAAAATTATTTCATTTTTATTGTTATATATTTATTGTAATTTTCACTTTGAGTTATACTAGTAAATGTATGTGAATATTGATGACCATCTGCAAAATTGTTGAAATAGGAAAAAGAGTCATAATATTAAAGACAAAATACAGAGGAAAAGATTAATTCTTTGCTTACAGCAGTCAAAATAAGGCAAAAATAGCTAGGAAATGGAAAAGGTCTCAAATTAAGAACCACTTTTTAGAAGCACATTAAAAAGAAGTTGAAGAAATGTACGCTAAGTCAGAAATATATCTTCTTAATATAAGGTACTACATT